>NC_135233.1:23905750-24528500 GCF_051348905.1 Ranitomeya variabilis
AGAGACTGCAGGATAGGAGTCAGATAATGGCCAGAAATAGTGGTCTTGGTCCCCGTTCCTGGCCGCAGCATTAACCCCGTGTGCAGCCGCCGTCCAGCTGAAGCTCAGATTAAGTGTCTCAGGGCCCATCCATGATGTACTAATGTATCTGATGAGGTTTAGTACAAGCCCCTGCTATCTTGTATACGTTTCTGACCTTTAATGTTGGGGTTCCCCGCCTCCCCTGTCCTCATGGTATTTGGGCATCTTTTTTTGGTGAACGCGCTGCCTCCTTACAATGGCCTCACGCTCTCTGATTTCAGTCTGTCTTATAGTGCAACATTTCATCCAGGGCGACATCTTGCTGCAGACAAGTCTCAGGACCTGGCGATCGCTGCTGATCTGTTTGCGCTGTGAATTCATGGGACAACATACTAGTGTCTTTTGTTGGATTTTTATGTCCCGGAATGATTATATGTATATATTTTTTTTTGCAGCACTTTCCTGTACAATCAGTCAGTTTATTTAAAAAATATATATATATATATATATATATATATATATATATATATATATAATTATTATTATTTATTGTTATAGCGCCATTTATTCCATGGCGCTTTACATGTGAGGAGGGGTATACATAATAAAAACAAGTACAATAATCTTGAACAATACAAGTCATAACTGGTACAGGAGGAGAGAGGACCCTGCCCGCGAGGGCTCACAATCTACAAGGGATGGGTGAGGATACAGTAGGTGAGGGTAGAGCTGGTCATGCAGCGGTTTGGTTGATCGGTGGTTACTGCAGGTTGTAGGCTTGTCGGAAGAGGTGGGTCTTCAGGCTCTTTTTGAAGATTTCAATGGTAGGCGAGAGTCTGATATGTTGTGGTAGAGAGTTCCAGAGTAGGGGTGATACGCGGGAGAAATCTTGTATACGATTGTGGGAAGAGGAGATAAGGCTAGGTTCACATTGCGTTAGGGCAATCCGTTTAGCGCTAGCGGATTGCGCTAACGCAATGTTTATTTAGGGGCCGTGTTTGGGGTCGTGTTAACGTCCCCACTCTCGCAGATCCCCGATCTGCGAGAGCGGGGAACGGACCTCGGGCGCGCCGCGGACGCTGCAAGCAGCGTCCGAGGCGCGTCACAGAAGAACGGCACATCACTAGCGCGAGCCGAAAAAGGCACGCGCTAGTGATGCGCTGCAGGAGAAATTTACATTGCTGTCAATGGGCACGCTAACGGACCCGTTGCACGGCGTTAATTGCGACATTTTCGCCGTGCAACGCTGTCCGTTAGCGTGCACACATTAACGCAATGTGAACCCAGCCTAAGAGGGGAGTAGAGAAGGAGATCTTGTGAGGATCGGAGGTTGCGTGTAGGAAAGTACCGGGAGACGAGGTCACAGATGTATGGAGGAGACAGGTTGTGGATGGCTTTGTACGTCATGGTTAGGGTTTTGTACTGGAGTCTCTGGGCAATGGGGAGCCAGAGAAGGGATTGACAGAGGGGAGAGGCCGGGGAATAGCGGGGGGACAGGTGGATTAGTCGGGCAGCAGAGTTTAGAATAGATTGGAGTGGTGCGAGAGTGTTTGAGGGGAGGCCACAGAGCAGGAGGTTGCAGTAGTCAAGGCGAGAGATGATGAGGGCATGGACTAGGGTTTTTGCAGATTCTTGGTTGAGGAATGAACGGATTCGTGAAATATTTTTGAGTTGAAGTCGGCAGGAAGTGGAAAGGGCTTGGATATGTGGTTTGAAGGAGAGATCAGCATCAAGGATTACCCCGAGGCAGCGAGCTTGTGGGACTGGGGAGAGTGGGCAGCCATTTACTGTAATGGATAGGTTCGTTGGGGGGGGTCGCGTGAGATGGGGGAAAGATGATGAATTCTGTTTTTTCCATGTTAAGTTTGAGAAATCTAGCGGAGAAAAAGGATGAAATAGCGGATAGACATTGTGGGATTCTGGTTAGTAGAGAGGTGATATCCGGTCCAGAGATGTAGATCTGTGTGTCATCAGCATAGAGGTGATACTGAAAGCCATGAGATTCTATGAGCTGTCCCAGGCCAAAGGTGTAAATGGAGAAGAGCAGGGGCCCTAGGACTGAACCTTGTGGGACTCCGACAGATAGGGGGCGAGGTGAGGAGGTGGTGTGTGAGTGGGAGACGCTGAATGTCCGGTCTGTTAGGTATGAGGAGATCCAGGATAGGGCCAAGTCTGTGATGCCAAGGGATGAGAGGGTCTGTAATAATAGGGAATGGTCCACTGTGTCAAAGGCAGCCGACAGGTCGAGGAGGAGGAGAACAGAGTAGTGTCGCTTGCTTTATATATATTATTGATGCCTTTGGGCAGCGTACTGTATATATTGGCATGTGAATCTGCAAGTCCCAGCATGCAGCCTTGTATGTGTCAGGCTGCTGGATTTTAATCCTCCTATATCTTACACCATGGCACTTGCCCAACCCCATAGATAGGCGCACGCATGCCCTGATATTACTGATGGCACGCCCCGATTACCATGTCACAATCTGCACGGAGATCTGTTGGAAAGGTACACGTCCACCGGGCTGACCAAGGCTTAGATACTATCCCAAGGTGGGGTACGGGTGAGCCACCGCCTTCTTGCTCCCTCCACCCAAAAATGTCACTATGCAAATCCCAGCAGGCGTCCCCCTGGGCACCGTCCATGACCTCAGCAGATGTGCTGTGCAGCGTACCCCTGTGCACAGTCCATGACCCCAGCAGGTGCGCCATGCAGCGTCCCCTTGTGCACAGTCCATGACGCCAGTAGATGTGCTGTGCAGTGTCCCCCCTGGGCACCGTCCATGACCCCAGCAGATGCGCCGTGCAGCGTCCCCATGTGCACAGTCCATGACCCCAGCAGGTGCGCCGTGCAGCATCCCCCTGGGCACCGTCCATGACCCCAGCAGATGTGCCGTGCAGCGTCCCCCTGGGCACCGTCCGTGACCCAAGCAGGTGTGCCATGCACCATCCATGACCCCAGCAGATGTGCCGTGCAGAGTCCCCCTGGGCACCGTCCATGACCCCAGCAGATGTGCCGTGCAGCGTCCCCCTGGGCACCATCCATGACCCAAGCAGGTGTGCCGTGCACCGTCCATGACCCCAGCAGGTGTGCCATGCAGCATCCCCCTGGGCACGTCCATGACCCCAGCAGATGCACCGTGCAGCGTCCCCCTGTGCACCGTCCATGACCCCAGCAGGTGCGCCATGCAGCGTCCCCTTGTGCACAGTCCATGACGCCAGTAGATGTGCTGTGCAGCGTCCCCCCTGGGCACCGTCCATGACCCCAGCAGATGTGCCGTGCAGCGTCCCCCTGTGCACAGTCCATGACCCCAGCAGGTGCGCCGTACAGCATCCCCCTGGCCACCGTCCATGACCCCAGCAGATGTGCCGTGCAGCGTCCCCCTGTGCACAGTCCATGACCCCAGCAGATGTGCCGTGCAGCGTCCCCCTGGGCACCGTCCATGACACAAGCAGGTGTGCTGTGCACCGTCCATGACCCCAGCAGATGTGCCGTGCAGCGTCCCCCTGGGCACCGTCCATGACCCCAGCAGATGTAATGTGCAGCGTCCCCCTGGGCACCGTCCATGACCCCAGCAGATGTAATGTGCAGCGTCCCCCTGGGCACCGTCCATGACTCAAGCAGGTGTGCCGTGCACCGTCCATGACCCCAGCAGATGCACCGTGCAGCGTCCCCCTGGGCACTGTCCATGACCCCACCAGGTGCGCCATGTTGCGTCCCCCTGGGCACCGTCTTCATGTAGATAAGCAGAGGTGATGACTCGTTCTCTATACGGTATTTCCGCCTCGTGTTTCTTACTATGATGTAGTCATAGATAATTATTTAATGGTTGTACACGGGCCGACACCATGTTACGAGAATGAAGCGAGCGAAGCTCGGCAGCCGGTGATTCATACTTTGTCCCCGGTTTACGTCGCCGCACGGAACAATCGGGGTCATTATTCACAACACAGTCGCTATAAATAACAATATGAGTTTAGAAAAGTGGAAGGAAGATCGGGGCGAGAAGAGGCGAGGAGGGCGTCATATGAACGCTTCTGTCCTCCTGTGTGGCCTCTGTCCTGCGGCTTCCCAGCTATTGTAACCTCTGCACATCCTGACGGCCATGTGCAGGGAGTGGAGAGTTTTGCATCTCCTGGAGACCTACAGACTGGAATCCCCATTAAATTAGCAATATGGGAACTGAGACTTTTCGGGATCAGCCGTCACTGCTGCCGCACACACGGGGTGGAGGGACGTGCCGAATATGAGATAAGTGTGCGTATAATCCCCTGTCTGCATCAGTACTGACATCCGGCCTAGTTTTAGGCTGTGTTCACACTCTGCGTTTTTGCTGCGGTTTTTAATGCAAGTTTTATGCTGCGTTTTACAGGACCAACAAAGTCTAAGATTTCAGAAATCTGCACACACATTATTATTTTTTCTTGACTGAATTGGAAAACTGCTGCTTCTTTACAAACTGCAGCACGTCACTTCTTTCAGCGTTTTTTCACCCATACAAAGCAATGAGTAAGTGCAAAAAATGCAGATATCAGGTATTGCTGCGGTTTTGGTGCAAAAACCCAAGGAAGTTGCATCATGTGTTTTTTTTTTTTTTTTTTTTTTTGGGGGGGGGGGCACTAAACTCAATCAGCATGCGCAAGGGACAATAAAAACGCAGCAAAACCTGGTTTTTGTAAGCGGCTTCTTTACTGCCAAGAGAACAGGTGTGGCCTCCAGGAAAAAAAGCGGCAAAAATGCAACGTGTGAACATAGCCTCAGTAGTGTCAGATGTGTGACCATGATGAGAGAAGACGGCGATCGTATCATCGGGAGATACAAAGTATTCTAGCAAGTTGTCATTTATCCTCGAGTGTGCCCAGTTTGGATGAAGGGGAGGCCACGTGTGTGGATCACAGGAGGTAGCGGAGTACAACATTTGGCTCGACTGGCCATGTCCGGCAGTCGCGTAAATAACTGTGATGGTGTACCACCGCTCCTTATTAACTGTGCATCTCAGAGCCCCGATCGAGGTACCGATGATGGTCCCAGCAGTGCAACCCCCAGAAATCATCCAGAGGGCAGGCGATACCCCTATAAGCCTCACGTGGCTGCCCCAGTCAGGACTGAACGAGCCTCTTCCACCTTTGGCTGCAAAAATCCAAAATACTTTGGTTTATGAGGACCAAAACTGCATCGGGGCTCAGGTGTGTCCTGCGGGGCTCAGGTGTGTCCTGCGGGGGTCTGATGTGTCCTGCGGGGGTCTGATGTGTCCTGCGGGGCTCAGGTGTGTCCTGCGGGGCTCAGATGTGTCCTGCGGGGGTCTGATGTGTCCTGCGGGGGTCTGATGTGTCCTGCGGGGCTCAGGTGTGTCCTGCGGGGCTCAGGTGTGTCCTGCGGGGCTCAGGTGTGTCCTGCGGGGCTCAGATGTGTCCTGCGGGGCTCAGATGTGTCCTGTGGGGCTCAGATGTGTCCTGCGGGGCTCAGATGTGTCCTGCGGGGCTCAGATGTGTCCTGCGGGGGTCTGATGTGTCCTGCGGGGCTCAGGTGTGTCCTGCGGGGCTCAGGTGTGTCCTGCGGGGCTCAGGTGTGTCCTGCGGGGCTCAGATGTGTCCTGCGGGGCTCAGATGTGTCCTGCGGGGGTCTGATGTGTCCTGCGGGGGTCTGATGTGTCCTGCGGGGCTCAGGTGTGTCCTGCTGGGCTCAGGTGTGTCCTGCGGGGCTCAGATGTGTCCTGCGGGGCTCAGATGTGTCCTGCGGGGGTCTGATGTGTCCTGCGGGGGTCTGATGTGTCCTGCGGGGGTCTGATGTGTCCTGCGGGGGTCTGATGTGTCCGGCGGGGGTCTGATGTGTCCCACGGGGGTCTGATGTGTCCTGCGGGGGTCTGATGTGTCCTGCGGGGCTCAGATGTGTCCTGCGGGGCTCAGATGTGTCCTGCTGGGCTCAGGTGTGTCCTGCGGGGCTCAGGTGTGTCCTGCGGGGCTCAGGTGTGTACTGCGGGGCTCTGATGTGTCCTGCGGGGCTCTGATGTGTCCTGCGGGGCTCAGATGTGTCCTGCGGGGGTCTGATGTGTCCCGCGGGGGTCTGATGTGTCCTGCGGGGGTCTGATGTGTCCGGCGGGGGTCTGATGTGTCCCACGGGGGTCTGATGTGTCCTGCGGGGCTCCGATGTGTCCTGCGGTTTGGCTGATCGGTGTCTGTTGCTGGCACCACTTAAAGAATACATTTATCTCAGACCCACGAACTAGGAGGGTAAGAAGAAAGGGGCCGTGCTGTGACTACTATGGGGAAAGCAGAGGCTGCGACAGTTGGGGAGATGTTACTGATGGAGGGAAATGCGTCTGTTTACACTAACTCCCTGTTCTATTGCATTTCAGAGCCATGGTGTCATGGAGAGGGGTCTACTTTGTCTGCACTTTGTTTTTGGGAAGTTTTTTCGGGAGCATTTTCATGCTCGGCCCGTTTCTGCCTTTGATATTTGTGTCTCCGAGCTGGTATCGGTGGCTGACTGATCGGATCGTGGCAACATGGCTAACCCTCCCCGTGGTAAGAGACGCCTGCACCATACACCATAGAGACTGTGCAAATCCTCTGCCCATTACACCCAGTGCCATATGTATTAATGTATGTACACAGTGACTGCACCAGCAGAATAGTGAGTGCAGCTCTGGAGTGTAATACAGGATGTAACTCAGGATCAGTAATGTAATGTATGTACACAGTGACCGTACCAGCAGAATAGTGAGTGCAGCTCTGGAGTGTAATCCAGGATGTAACTCAGGATCAGTAATGTATGTACACAGTGACTGCACCAGCAGAATAGTGAGTGCAGCTCTGGGGTATAATACAGGATGTAACTCAGGATCAGTAATGTAATGTATGCACACTGTGACTGCACCAGCAGAATAGTGAGTACAGCTCTGGAGTATAATACAGGATGTAACTCAGGATCAGTAATGTAATGTATGTACACAGTGACTGCACCAGCAGAATAGTGAGTGCAGCTCTGGAGTGTAATACAGGATGTAACTCAGGATCAGTAATGTAATGTATGTACACAGTGACCGTACCAGCAGAATAGTGAGTGCAGCTCTGGGGTATAATCCAGGATGTAACTCAGGATCAGTAATGTATGTACACAGTGACTGCACCAGCAGAATAGTGAGTGCAGCTCTGGAGTATAATACAGGATGTAACTCAGGATCAGTAATGTAATGTATGTACACAGTGACTGCACCAGCAGAATAGTGAGTGCAGCCCTGGGGTATAATACAGGATGTAACTCAGGATCAGTAATGTAATTCAGTGACTGCCGTGTGTCCCGTCCTCTCCTTGTGTCACCTGTCTGTGGATGACTTTGGTGGATGGGTATAATCCCTCGTTTCGCCGTCTGTTTCAGGCTTTGCTGGAGTTGTTATTTGGCACCAAAGTGGTAATCACAGGAGATGGATTTGTTCCCGGGGAGCGCAGTGTTATCATCATGAACCATCGCACCCGGCTGGATTGGATGTTCCTATGGAATTGCTTATTGAGATACAGTTACCTCCGACTGGAAAAAATCTGCCTTAAGTCCAGTCTTAAAGCCGTCCCAGGATTTGGTGAGTGTCGAGGCCGCTCGGTCCACCAGTGCATGTCCTGGTGTGTATGGATATAATATGGATGTTATTGTGCAAGGCTCAGTTTTGTTTTTTTTTCTTGCTTTTTCTTGGTCCGTGAAAACCTCAGACAAGCTGCTGATGTTGGATCTGTCACTCGTACAGCTAATCTACTTGTTGATGGTTTCCATTCACCAACCACTTTCTTATCTAGAGAGGACGCGTGGCTCATCAGTCTCTGCAGGACCCTGCACTTTAGCGCGGCTGTGTCGCGCAGATCTATTTCATGTGATATATCTCGTGTGGCTGCTTCTCCCTAATGATTATTCAGGACTGCGCTTAGGATGGGTCAGTGATATCTGATCGGTGGAGGTCCAGTTTATGGTGTGGGGACAGCACAGCTCTGTATACCATGTAGTGGTCGTTCTTGGTATTGCAGCTCAGATCACATTCACTTCAATGGGAGCTGAGCTGTAGTACCGGGCGTGGCCACTGTACAGGGTACGGCACTGTGCTGTCTCCTTCACAAGTGACCACAGTGTTGTATGTACCCAAAAATGGCATCACTGCGAACAATGGCGCGTTACACAAAAAAACACCAAAAAGTAAAGCCTCAATCAGCTCCATTATCAGAAGAATAAGGAAGCTGCAGGTCTGGAAAACCGGCGGCACAAGAGCAAATGTTCTTTAGTTGACGAAGTCCTGATAGTTCTGTGTTTTCACCTTCCGGCTGTGTCTCCCGGCACCGGATGTTCCCACCGCTGCTCTCTGGTCACATCGGAGCATTACCGCGTCCCCGGAGGGCTGGACCGCCTCGTCTGCTCCTCTCCGAGCTCCCGCCGCGCTGGTGATCTGCTCTGTGTGCAGCTCAGGTGACAGATGGGGAAAACACAGGATGCGAGGCGGACGGCTCTGTTTCCGATCTCGTATATTGGGAGACTGGCCAAGAGCCGAGCCGCCTGGAGGAAATATTACCTTTCTTAAAGGAAATGGGGCATCAGAAAATAACCTATTGTTTTGTATCAGGTTTTTGTGTTAAAGGGATATTCCCAGCTTCAAGATTAAATTCCAGTATGTATTAGGTGTAATAATATTAGCAAATACCTCCAAAAACCTAAAAATGTAGTATAGTTCTTCTGATTAGCTATGTCGCTTATCTCATGTGCAGGGCATTGCGATAGCTTAGGTATCCATGGATACATCCAGTAACAACTAACCGTGAGTGGCCATAACCATGGATATTTAAGCTGGTGCAATGCCCTGCAACATAGCTAATCAGAAGAACTCTAATACATTTATAAATAGAGGTATATGCTACTATTATTATTTTTATTCCTACTACATATTGGTATAGGATCTCTGATGGGAATGCCCCTCTAACAAATGTGTCTCTGTCTATTAGTGTATCTGCCTGTTTAGTAGCCTGTCTTAGTCTATAAAAATATATAAATTTAACATGTGCTGCAATTCTCACGCCGGCACACACACACTATATATATATATATATATATATATATATATATATATATATATATATATATATATATATATATATATATATATATATATATATATATATATATATGTGTGTGTATATATGTGTATATATATATATATATATATATACACACACACACACACACACACACACACACACACACACACACACACACACACACACACACACACACACACACACTTTTTAGAGAAGCTATTTCAGGAAATTTACATGAACTTCAGCAGCGGTGAAAAGACTTTTGTATTGTGGCATCTAATGAGCATGTGCCAAGGTCATTGCGGATATAGGAAAGCAGCAGTGACCTCGCCTGTGTATAGAGGTGTCACCTGTCATTGTAATCCTGCATCTGATGATAATGAGTCTGCTGAAAGGACAGGAAAGGAGTCTAAAATAGCCCCAGTGGCCAGTGTGAGAATTACAAGATTATTTTTTTTTTGTTTATTGAAAATCAAGAAATAAGAAAGTAAAACCATGCGACACATAAAATGTCCAGGGTTTTAGCCTTCTGATTGTAATTAACATTAAATGTTTCTGTTCGCTGACGACAAGCTCAGAGCTTAAAGCTGCTTTGAAACTTGAAAATATACGAGAACTTTAAAAAACCTTGAACAGAATTTAATTCAGAATCCCAGCAGAAATTATTTTTTTACAATGTCCTACTTGCTGCCATTTTACGAGACCATGCTTTCGAAAATCCCAGGCAGAAAATTTTAAAGGTGAAGTCTGATTTTTGCAACTTGTCTTAAAGGGGTTGTTTTCTTGGGGGAGGGAGTCCTGTGTTCTTGGGTGGGAGATAAAGAGCGTCTCTCACTCTGGAGGACCCAGTTCCTGTCCTTCATTTCCCAGACATCTCACTGATCTAAATGGACACTGTGTAATACTCCATTTCTCCAGCGGAGGCACTGCAGGGAATATCGATCAGCTAACATCTCGGGTAAATTACAAATAACAAGGTCCCATTGTAATCGGCTTATTGCAGTAATTAAGGATTAGAGACCCCTGTAACTAGTAAGTCTAATCATTAAATGTAAATACTTAGGGAACGGGGAAATTCATCAAGGTTATTTATTTTTTTGTCTTTTCTGGCTTCAGAAGGTCGCAAATTTTGTTGCATGTCGGTTTCTTGTTTTCCTCCCGTTCTGTTTGTTTTCCTTATGCCAAAATTCCAGCAGATTTTCCCCCGTTTTCTCCCGAATCTTCGCTTGTGCCGTCAGCTGTTTCTGTTACATTACAGCTGGAACTTTTTGCCTTTAATGGTCAAATGAAGAGTGTGTGAAATCCCAGAAATCCTCGAAAGTGACTATATAAGGCTGAGGCCGCTCCGTGCATTCCTCCTCCACGTATACCTGCTCCTATCGGCTGCTTAATCCGGACCTAACCCCCACGGGACCCCATCCCCCGCAGCGAGGGGCTCACTTATTGGATTTTTTTTTTTTTTAAGTTAAAACATTCACTTTGATATTGCATTTTTTTTTTATCAGAAAATAATCTATTGTTTATAATATAAGGTTTTTGTATTTTATATATTTCTTTATTTAATTTTTTTCTGTAACTTATAATAATTATCTTGCAATTCATAAACTGGTCAATGGGACTATTTTAGACTCGTTCTTATTTCTTTCGGGAACCGTTTTGAGCAGTTGCCTTATCATCAGAGGCAGGATTACAATGACAGATAACAACTCTATACATGGCTCACGACACAAGATCCACCATTCACAATAGGCGATGTCACAGCTCACCTCCTCCTCCTGTACAATGACTGATAACACCTCTATATACAGGAGGTAACACAGGATCCACCATACACAATAGGTGATGTCACAGCTCACCTCCTCCTCCTCCTGTACAATGACTGATAACACCTCTATATACAGTATATAACACAGGATCCACCATTCACAATAGGTGATGTCACAGCTCACCTCCCCCTCCTGTACAATGACTGATAACACCTCTATATACAGTAGATAACACAGGATCCACCATTCACAATAGGTGATGTCACAGCTCATCTCCTCCTGTACAATGACTGATAACACCTCTATATACAGTAGATAACACAGGATCCACCATTCACAATAGGTGATGTCACAGCTCACCTCCTCCTGTACAATGACTGATAACACCTCTATATACAGTAGATAACACAGGATCCACCATTCACAATAGGTGATGTCACAGCTCAACTCCTCCTCCTGTACAATGACTGATAACACCTCTATATACAGTAGATAATACAGGAGCCACCATTCACAATAGGTGATATCACAGCTCAACTCCTCCTCCTGTACAATGACTGATAACACCTCTATATACAGTAGATAACACAGGATCCACCATTCACAATAGGTGATGTCACAGCTCATCTCCTCCTGTACAATGACTGATAACACCTCTATATACAGTAGATAATACAGGAGCCACCATTCACAATAGGTGATGTCACAGCTCAACTCCTCCTCCTGTACAATGACTGATAACACCTCTATATACAGTAGATAATACAGGAGCCACCATTCACAATAGGTGATGTCACAGCTCACCTCCTCCTCCTGTACAATGACTGATAACGCCTCTATATACAGTAGATAACACAGGATCCACCATTCACAATAGGTGATATCACAGCTCACCTCCTCCTCCTCCTGTACAATGACTGATAACACCTCTATATACAGTAGATAACACAGGGTCCACCATTCAGAATAGGTGATGTCACAGCTCACCTCCTCCTCCTGTACAATGACTGATAACACCTCTATATACAGTAGATAACACAAGATCCACCATTCACAATAGGTGATGTCACAGCTCACCTCCCCCTCCTGTACAATGACTGATAAACACCTCTATATACAGTAGATAACACAAGATCCACCATTCACAATAGGTGATGTCACAGCTCACCTCCCCCTCCTGTACAATGACTGATAAACACCTCTATATACAGTAGATAACACAGGATCCACCATTCACAATAGGTGATGTCACAGCTCACCTCCTCCTCCTATCATCACAATGACTAATAATAAAAATCCTAAAGGGGGTACATTTGTCTCGAGGTACTCTAGCTTGCTAAGAAGCAAAAAATGTAATATTTATGTAAATTTGGTGGAAAGTCCACAGTTGGCAGGACCAAGTCGGGAAAAACCCTCCTTCCGAGAGAGTGCTGTGTGTCGTCATTGTGCCCATTGCTTGCTATGTGCACTCCTGGGCCGGCGCATGTGCAGTAAGTGCCAGACGGTGGACCCCAGTGAGCTATTACATCTGTTACAGCTTAGTTTGGCTGATGCCCACGTCTGGAACCAGCTCACCGCACCTACATGGCTCCAGGAATCAAATGACTCGTGGCTTGTTGAGCACTTCCTGATGCCCGAATCAATGGTTTAATGCGAACAACGCATGCATGCATGTACGCACGGGTTCAACATGGCCAATGCAAAAAGATAGAAGCTAACTGAACTGCGCATGCACTTCCCTGGGACAGGCCAATGCATGCACATGTGTTCACTGAGACCGACACCCACAGCTGGGAGCTCACTGCACATGCGCTTCCCTGGGACCGACCAATGCATGCCCTGGGGTTCATTGATGCCAACACCCACAGCTGGGAGCCCACTGTGCATGCGCTTCTCTGGCACCAGCTGATGCAAGCGCAGGGGTTCACTGAGGCTAACATAACTTTCGGCAAAAGCCTGGTGGAGGCAGAGGTTTGAGTAGTGTCCTGTGCCAACAACGTGTTGTCTTGTCGGACTCTGATCCGCCCTCTCAACACTTGAGACTTAAACTTTAAATCTGTGTGCAAATTATTTAAAGTGACTGTCAGCACAGGCTGTGACTCTGCAAACCAAGCACAGGCGCTCGGTGAACCCTCGGTGTGACCCAACAGTTCAGTGCACCTTCCCACCTCCTTGCTTTCCCTCTACCTCTGCCCCTCTTGTGTGACACCTCTGCCTTCATATAGACAGACACCAGGTAGGTGGGAAGGCGCACTTACATATTTTACACCGAGCTCTTGTGCTTGGTTTGAACAGTCACTCTGTGCTGACACTCGTCTTTTTAGCAGAGTGGAGTATGTTGTGTTTTTAGGCGCACTTGCCTGACTGTTAGGAGCTCACTACGCAGACCCCCTTCTGACAGAGCCGCCTTTTTAGTCTTTAGACATCTTTTTATTGTGGAGATCTCTGCTGTCAGTGATGAGAACATTGCTGTTTCCACCTAAAGACGGCACACTTCTAACTAATCCCAGCCGCTGACACTCGTGCTCCGCTCCTGCTCGGTGACGGCGGTCGCTGACGGTCTTGGTTCTTGTCCCCGTCTAGGTTGGGCCATGCAGGTCGCCGCCTTCATCTTCATTCGTAGGAAATGGGAAGAAGACAAGAGTCACTTTGAGGCCATGCTGGATTACTTCTGTGACATTAAGGAGCCGCTCCAACTTCTCATCTTCCCGGAGGGAACTGATCTGACAGGTTAGTAATCGCGCGAACCAAGTGGATCTCTGTGCTTCCTCCGGATCCCAGGCTGTACAGAGAGAGTTGGGAGATCACCGCAAACAGCGCATCATAGCCCCTTCCCAGTATAAGACGTCATACCAGTATGTCTTACGTCAGGTGCTGGTGTATAGGGCGGGCCCAGCCAGTTGTACAGCCCGGCAGCTACCGGAGCTAGCCCTGATCGCTGCTGTCTAACCATTGTCCGTCTCTGTGGTGCTGTGTCGGTGGGGGCTGTTCTGTCGCCACCGTCCTCCTTCTTCTTTGAAGCCTGTGGCTCGGCCTTGATGATTTTAGGTATGGACTTAAAAATAAAATGGAGTCCTTAAAAAGTTGCCACACTGAGACTTTAAGGAAATTTTGGAGGTCGAAATCCGCTGTCCAAACCGTGTATGCTGTCATTGGTGATCGTACAGGAACATTACTGGTTAGGCATGATGGAGGACGTCCGAAAATGTCCACCAGATTATTTTTTTCTTTGGGGCTTTTTGAAGGGTCGGGTGTACAGTAACAAATCACAGGCGAGAGAACATACAGCGAGAAATTCAGGCCATGACCCCAGACTCCCTACCGAATACATTCAATAATATGGAGCAAGCTTGAAGGTGAACGGCGGACATTTCCAACACCTTCTTATAATCTTCAGTCTCTCGTGAACCAAGGAATGTACAGTTCAAATTTCAGTACAGTCGACAGTCTCTTTTAGAAGTTACAGCAATTTTTCCAGGTAAAGTAGCGAGTGCATCGCCCTTTATTTATTAAAAAAAAAAAAAAAACCGCAAAAATTCTAGTCCCAAAAAAGAAAAAAAAAAACCTTTTTAGGTATCACCGCATCCATAAAAATCTTGTGTTTCTCCAGATATAAAATGCGTGCATGTTGTGCACATCCGCCGCCTCCTCGCCGCGGTCGGCTCAGATTCATCCATTTCACCGGCTCGGTTTTGTTGCATTTTCCAGAACCCTGGCACCTTGGAGCGCTAACGAAGGTTAGGAGAAGCGTGCCAGGATTCTCCCCTCGCCGGGCCAAGTCCATCCGCGTAAGTGACAACTAATCTGTAATGACACTTATCGGGAGGAGAGACAGAGGACGTTCCGTCCAGGACGCGGGATGGAAAGATTATCTCTCAGGCTTTTAGGTCACGTCACCAGATTAAGCTTCTACCTGTCTCCCGGAATTAGCAATCAGAAGACGCCAACGGAGAGAGCGGAGTATTAATAGAAGCATTATCCCCCGTGTCGTCCTCCCCGTGGGGTCGTTATATTTACCGTACCCATGACGCAGTGCGTTCTGCTGTCGCTGCAGATCTGTCCAGCGCCTAATAGGATTTTACCAATCATCTGCTCTATATCTCCAGACACAGAGGATGTTGCGCCCGCTGTGTGTGCTCTCTGCTGTTATGGTGGCTGCTGTGCATGCACTGGTTCTCTAGTACTGGTTTGGACTGGAAAGTCCGCCCTCACAACTGGGTTTTGCTTTCTACCCTTAATGCATATAGCAGCCGACTGCTTCCCCCCACCCCGGAGCTAATTGCATGACATTAAGTGCCGCTTATGTGCATCAAATACCGTCCATTCTGGCAGAACAAGCCACAGAGAAACGCCCGCGGCCGCCCGCCTGTATGCACCGGTGTTACCAGACGGAAGTGCTTACACCGATCAGCCATAACATTAAATCCCCTTATGGGTGGAGGGTTAATAAAGTGGTAACGTACATTATCTGGTGACGATGGTCCCTACCGGGGGTGGGAGATGTCGGGCAGGAGGCAAACCGTTTTCTAAATGTAACTGAGCAGCTCCAAAACGGCGGGTCTTGTGGGATGTTCCCTGTATACAGCGGGTCTTGTGGAATGTTCCCTGTATACAGCGGGTCTTGTGGAATGTTCCCTGTATACAGCGGGTCTTGTGGGATGTTCCCTGTATACGGCAGGTCTTGTGGGGTGTTCCCTGTATACGGCGGGTCTTGTGGGGTGTTCCCTGTATACGGCGGGTCTTGTGGGGTGTTCCCTGTATACGGCGGGTCTTGTGGGGTGTTCCCTGTATACGGCGGGTCTTGTGGAATGTTCCCTGTATACAGCGGGTCTTGTGGAATGTTCCCTGTATACAGCGGGTCTTGTGGGATGTTCCCTGTATACGGCAGGTCTTGTGGGGTGTTCCCTGTATACGGCGGGTCTTGTGGGGTGTTCCCTGTATACGGCGGGTCTTGTGGGGTGTTCCCTGTATACGGCGGGTCTTGTGGGGTGTTCCCTGTATACGGTGGGTCTTGTGGGATGTTCCCTGTATACAGCGGGTCTTGTGGAATGTTCCCTGTATACAGCGGGTCTTGTGGGATGTTCCCTGTATACGGCAGGTCTTGTGGGGTGTTCCCTGTATACGGCGGGTCTTGTGGGGTGTTCCCTGTATACGGCGGGTCTTGTGGGGTGTTCCCTGTATACGGCGGGTCTTGTGGGGTGTTCCCTGTATACGGTGAGTCTTGTGGGATGTTCCCTGTATGCGGCGGGTCTTGTGGGATGTTCCCTGTATACGGCGGGTCTTGTGGGGTGTTCCCTGTATACAGCGGGTCTTGTGCAATGTTCCCTGTATACAGCGGGTCTTGTGGGATGTTCCCTGTATACGGCAGGTCTTGTGGGGTGTTCCCTGTGTACAGCGGGTCTTGTGGGATGTTCCCTGTATGCGGTGGGTCTTGTGGGGTGTTCCCTGTATACGGCGAGTCTTGTGGGGTGTTCCCTGTATACGGCGAGTCTTGTGGGGTGTTCCCTGTATACGGCGGGTCTTGTGGGGTGTTCCCTGTATACAGCATGTCTTGTGGGGTGTTCTCTGTATACAGCGGGTCTTGTGGGGTGTTCCCTGTATGCGGCGGGTCTTGTGGGGTGTTCTCTGTATACGGCGGGTCTTGTGGGGTGTTCCCTGTATACGGCGGGTCTTGTGGGGTGTTCCCTGTATACGGCGGGTCTTGTGGGGTGTTCCCTGTATGCGGCGGGACTTGTGATCTGTTCCCTGTATACGGCGGGTCTTGTGGGGTGTTCCCTGTATACGGCGGGTCTTGTGGGGTGTTCCCTGTATACGGCGGGTCTTGTGATCTGTTCCCTGTATACGGCGGGTCTTGTGGGGTGTTCCCTGTATACGGCGGGTCTTGTGATCTGTTCCCTGTATACGGCGGGTCTTGTGAGGTGTTCCCTGTATACGGCGGGTCTTATGGGGTGTTTCCTCTGTACGGCGGGTGTTGTTGGGTGTTCCCTGTATACTTCGGGTCTTGTGGAGTGTTCCCTGTATACGGCAGGTCTTGTGATCTGTTCCCTGTATACGGCGGGTCTTGTGGGGGGCCAGTTCTGGTATACGGCGGGTCTTGTGGGGGGCATGTTTTGGTATATGGCGGGTCTTATGGAGGGGGGGGCAGTTCTGGTATACGGCGGGTCTTATGATCTGTTCCCTGTATATGGTGGGTCTTAGGAGGGGGGGTGTTTCCGGTGTATACTGTATTTTTGGGGTGTATTTTGCGGTATCGTGTCGTTCTCTTAATAAAGAGGTGACATCGGGATGTCTTGTGAGAAGAAAACATGTCAGTGGAGCCAGTGTGGAGGGACAATGTTCTTCTGGAGACCTTAGGTCCTGGCATGTTGATTTGACCTGTTCCAAATAGCAAAACATTGTACATTACCCCTCGTTATAACAGTGGAGCCATTAGAGGAGGAGAACATGACATGACCCTCCCCTGCTTATTAGGAGGAGACCTCTGGGGTTGGCCTAATTACAGACAACCCACCTTGTATGGAAGTCTTGACACAAGTTTTTCTCCCCAATTTTTAGTTAAATTTTCTTTCCTACTCTTACTATTTTGGGCTCTTTATACATCAAGGATCCCAGATGCTGCTATTCATGTTTTATGGGGTCAGTCCAAGTGAAACGTCTCCGCGCAGTCTCGGGTTGGAAATGATTCGTCTCGTGTCAATATCATCCACTTCAAAGGAAACAAGTTTTTCTAAGGATCCTTCAACCAAATTCATATCTTCTTCAAACTCTTATGTCGTTCCAACGCAAACTGAAGAAGATGAAATATGTTTGTGTAAGACGGCTGCCCAGACGCCTCGTTCCTACAAGACTTCCAGATTTCATACATACACATAGACCATGAGACCTCTCGCCGGTCACTCCATTACCCGCAGAATGCTAACACTGTACATATTGTCCCAAAATAAGGAGGAGACTGCGAGGAGCAAACTAAGGAGATACATAGATTGTCCGGTGTCAGAGGCAAAACTGGGCTGAGGAACATTTTACAGATTAACTGTGACCGAGGTACAAAAAATGATCTTGGCAGGAGGAGAAGAAACATCCGAAAGTCGTCATCCTGTAACTGTCTGCACTTAAGGAGAGATGACAAGTTATTAATAATGTTTGGCGCTAGTCAGAGCTGGAAATAGACTGTAGGATTAATCGCTGCAAATAAAAATCCTGCTGTACAATCTCCGAGAGAAGACAGATTCACCCTACATATAGCAGTTATATTCCTGTACATAGGGGCAGTATTATAGTAGTTATAATCTTATACATAGGGGCAGTATTATAGTAGTTATATTCTTGTACATAGGGGGCAGTATTATAGTAGTTATATTCTTGTACATAGGAGCAGTATTATAGTAGTTATATTCTTGTACATATGGGCAGTATTATAGTAGTTATATTCTTGTACATAGGGGAAGTATTATAGTAGTTATATTCTTGTACATAGGAGGCAGTATTATAGTAGTTATATTCTTGTACATAGGGGCAGTATTATAGTAGTTATATTCTTGTACATAGGAGTAGTATTATAGTAGTTATATTCTTGTACATAGGAGCAGTATTATAGTAGTTATATTCCTGTACATAGGGGCAGTATTATAGTAGTTATAATCTTATACATAGGGGCAGTATTATAGTAGTTATATTCTTGTACATAGGGGCAGTATTATAGTAGTTATATTCTTGTACATAGGGGCAGTATTATAGTAGTTATATTCTTGTACATAGGAGCAGTATTTTAGTAGTTATATTTTTGTACATAGGGAGCAGTATTATATTAGTTATATTTTTGTACATAGGGGCAGTATTATAGTAGTTATATACTTGTACATAGGGGCAGTATTATAGTAGTTATATTCTTGTATGTAGGAGGCAGTATTATAGTAGTTCTATTCTTGTATATAGGAGCAGTATTATAGTAGTTATATTCTTGTATGTAGGAGGCAGTATTATAGTAGTTATATTCTTGTATATAGGAGCAGTATTATAGTAGTTATATTCTTGTATGTAGGAGGCAGTATTATAGTAGTTATATTCTTGTATATAGGAGCAGTATTATAGTAGTTATATTCTTGTACATAGGGGCAGTATTATAGTAGTTATATACTTGTACATAGGGGCAGTATTATAGTAGTTATATTCTTGTACATAGGGGCAGTATCATAGTAGTTATATTCTTGTACATAGGGGCAGTATTATAGTAGTTATATTCTTGTATATAGGGGGCAGTATTATAGTAGTTATATTCTTGTACATAGGGGCAGTATTATGGTAGTTATATTCTTGTACATAGGAGCAGTATTATAGTAGTTATATTCTTGTACATAGGGGCAGTATCATAGTAGTTATATTCTTGTACATAGGGGCAGTATTATAGTAGTTATATTCTTGTACATAGGGGCAGTATTATAGTAGTTATATTCTTGTACATAGGGGCAGTATTATAGTAGTTATATTCTTGTACATAGGAGCAGTATTATAGAAGTTATATTTCTGTACATAGGGGGCAGTATTATAGTAGTTATATTCTTGTACATAGGGGCAGTATTATAGTAGTTATATTCTTGCACATAGGGGCAGTATTATAGTAGTTATATTCTTGTACATAGGGGCAGTATTATAGTAGTTATATTCTTGTACATAGGGGCAGTATTATAGTAGTTATATTCTTGTACATAGGGGCAGTATTATAGTAGTTATATTCTTGTACATAGGGGCAGTATTATAGTAGTTATATTCTTGTACATAGGAGCAGTATTATAGTAGTTATAGTCTTGTACATAGGGGGCAGTATTGTAGTAGTTATATTCCTGTACATAGGAGCAGTATTATAGAAGTTATATTTCTGTACATAGGAGCAGTATTATAGTAGTTATATTCTTGTACATAGGGGCAGTATTATAGTAGTTATATTCTTGTACATAGGGGCAGTATTATAGTAGTTATATTCTTGTACATAGGAGCAGTATTATAGTAGTTATATTCTTGTACATAGGAGCAGTATTATAGTAGTTATATTCTTGTACATAGGAGCAGTATTATAGTAGTTATATTCTTGTACATAGGAGCAGTGTTATAGTAGTTATATTCTTGTACATAGGAGCAGTATTATAGTAGTTATATTCCTGTACATAGGAGCAGTATTATAGAAGTTATATTTCTGTACATAGGGGGCAGTATTATAGTAGTTATATTCTTGTACATAGGGGCAGTAATATAGTAGTTATATTCTTGTACATAGGAGCAGTATTATAGTAGTTATAGTCTTGTACATAGGCGCAGTATTATAGTAGTTATATTCTTGTACGTAGGGGCAGTATTATAGTAGTTATATTTGATGACCGCCCCCTGGCAGCTGTAATCGAGGCCTTTTACCTTCCTGTGTATAGTATGACTCTAGTACTTGTATTTTCTGTTGGTTTTTGTATACCGTATATTTGTTAGCAGCAGACTTGGTTTTGTGTCTGATCACATCTATCTCAGTGGCTGGGTCGTGGTTTTCATCAATAGACTCCTCAGTATAATCTGACTAGCTGTTATAACCTGATGTGACTCCTGCATGGATGTGCCGCGGAATAATGTGGATGCAGTTTCTGGACTTTGTATTACATTCTTGTTGTGCTTCTTGTGTTATGTAAATAATTAAGGGTAACTATTGATTATTGCTATGTGGGGTTTGTAGCACGTACGTTTATTGAGGAGGTCCGGTCCTTGCACAATATCATAGAATGTTAGGGTTGGAAGGAACCTCCAGGATCATGGTGTCCAACCCCCTGCTCAATGCAGGATTCACTAAACCATCTCAGACAGATGTCTGTCCAGCCTCTGTTTGAAGACTTCCATTGGGAGAACTCACCACCTCTCGTGGCCGCCTGTTCCACACATTGATCACCCTCACTGTCAAAGGGTTACAGTGCGACATTGTGTGATGAGTCGATAGAGCCAGTTGTAATTGTGGAGCGGCGGCTCGGGCAGAGCATTGTGGAGCGGCGGCTCGGGCAGAGCATTGTGGAGCGGCGGCTCGGGCAGAGCATTGTGGAGCGGCGGCTCGGGCAGAGCGTTGTGGAGCGGCGGATCGGGCAGAGCGTTGTGGAGCGGCGGCTCGGGCAGAGCGTTGTGGAGCGGCGGATCGGGCAGAGCGTTGTGGAGCAGCGCATCTGGCAGAGCGTTGTGGAGCGGCGGCTCGGGTGGAGCGGCGGCTCGGGCATAGCGTTGTGGAGCGGCGGATCGGGCAGAGCGTTGTGGAGCGGCGGCTCGGGCAGGACGTTGTGGAGCGGTGGCTCGGGCAGAGCATTGTGGAGCGGCGGCTCGGGCAGGACGTTGTGGAGCGGCGGCTCGGGCAGAGCATTGTGGAGCGGCGGCTCGGGCAGAGCGTTGTGGAGCGGCGGATCGGGCAGAGCGTTGTGGAGCGGCGCATCTGGCAGAGCGTTGTGGAGCGGCGGCTCGGGCAGAGCGTTGTGGAGCGGCGGATCGGGCAGAGCGTTGTGGAGCGGCGCATCTGGCAGAGCGTTGTGGAGCGGCGGCTCGGGCATAGCGTTGTGGAGCGGCGGATCGGGCAGAGCGTTGTGGCTTTTAGAAATGTGAATGAGCCAATCATTGATCCCGACCGGATGCAGTGACGTTCCGTTCTCTGAGATGTCAGGTTTCAGATGAAGCGATGTCCTCGCTCTCCCACTTCTGATGTGTTTTCTTCATCCCGGGTCGCGGTGCTCCAGTCCGGGTCACCGTGTGCGCTCACATAGGTAATTCTTGGCTTTGTTTTGCACTTGGAAGCCTTTTTGGTTTGTGCAGTCTGTGATTATGACTGCATTTTGCTTGTAGCATTAGAGGTACAGGGTGGGCTCCTAGAATGAAGTGGGTGTCTTACGTGTGACCCTGTTATGCTGCAGTCCCGCCTTGGTCCACACTAGGGCGCTATTGCAAGCAGCACTGTGACCATGTATATAAGTTATGAGGGGCACAGTGTGATGCCACCCTAAGGCCCCGCGCCCCTCCTCTCCTGTAATAAGGAGAATTAGCAGCACCTTATTGGTGCACAGGACACGGTGTACGAGCCCCTGCTCTAAACTGCACCTCAGGTGGTGGCATTATTCTACACACAGAGGGAAGAACACAATAACCCTTCTGCTACATGAAGTAGAGGAAATGTTACCCTAGACCACCAGGGAATAACATGGTCACCTTCTGCTACCCCAGACCCAAATGTCATTACCCTAGACCACCAGGGAATAACACGGTCACCTTCTGCTACCCCAGACCAATTGTCATTACCCTAGACCACCAGGGAATAACACGGTCACCTTCTGCTACCCCAGACCAATTGTCATTACCCTAGACCACCAGGGAATAACATGGTCACCTTCTGCTACCCCAGACCAATTGTCATTACCCTAGACCACCAGGGAATAACACGGTCACCTTCTGCTACCCCAGACCCAAATGTCATTACCCTAGACCACCAGGGAATAACACGGTCACCTTCTGCTACCCCAGACCAATTGTCATTACCCTAGACCACCAGGGAATAACACGGTCACCTTCTGCTACCCCAGACCAATTGTCATTACCCTAGACCACCAGGGAATAACATGGTCACCTTCTGCTACCCCAGACCAATTGTCATTACCCTAGACCACCAGGGAATAACACGGTCACCTTCTGCTACCCCAGACCCAAATGTCATTACCCTAGACCACCAGGGAATAACACGGTCACCTTCTGCTACCCCAGACCAATTGTCATTACCCTAGACCACCAGGGAATAACACGGTCACCTTCTGCTACCCCAGACCAATTGTCATTACCCTAGACCACCAGAGAATAACACGGTCACCTTCTGCTACCCCAGACCAATTGTCATTACCCTAGACCACCAGGGAATAACACGGTCACCTTCTGCTACCCCAGACCCAAATGTCATTACCCTAGACCACCAGGGAATAACACGGTCACCTTCTGCTACCCCAGACCAATTGTCATTACCCTAGACCACCAGGGAATAACACGGTCACCTTCTGCTACCCCAGACCAATTGTCATTACCCTAGACCACCAGAGAATAACACGGTCACCTTCTGCTACCCCAGACCAATTGTCATTACCCTAGACCACCAGGGAATAACACGGTCACCTTCTGCTACCCCAGACCCAAATGTCATTACCCTAGACCACCAGGGAATAACACGGTCACCTTCTGCTGCTACCCCAGACCCAAATGTCATTACCCTAGACCACCAGAGAATAACACGGTTACTTTCTGCTACCCCAGACCAATTGTCATTACCCTAGACCACCAGGGAATAACACGGTCACCTTCTGCTACCCCAGACCAATTGTCATTACCCTAGACCACCAGGGAATAACACGGTCACCTTCTGCTACCCCAGACCAATTGTCATTACCCTAGACCACCAGGGAATAACACGGTCACCTTCTGCTACCCCAGACCAATTGTCATTACCCTAGACCACCAGGGAATAACACGGTCACCTTCTGCTACCCCAGACCAATTGTCATTACCCTAGACCACCAGGGAATAACACTGTCATCTTCTGCTACCCCAGACCCAAATGTCATTACCCTAGACCACCAGGGAATAACACGGTCACCTTCTGCTACCCCAGACCAATTGTCATTACCCTAGACCACCAGAGAATAACACTGTCACCTTCTGCTACCCCAGACCAATTGTCATTACCCTAGACCACCAGAGAATAACACTGTCACCTTCTGCTACCCCAGACCAATTGTCATTACCCTAGACCACCAGGGAATAACACGGTCACCTTCTGCTACCCCAGACCAATTGTCATTACCCTCTTCTACCCCAGAACCTATGTAGGAGGAATGACTTAAGACCACCAGGGAACATCAAACTAATTATTTTCTACCCAAGAACAAACAAGTGACATTACACCTGACCACCGGGTAATAGTATACTAAACCCACTTTTCCTCTAGACCACCAATGAAGGGCACATTACCCTTGATCACCAGGGATTCGTATCCTGGCTGCCTTTTTCTTACCCAAGAACACGTGGAAACGTAATGTTAAGTCTCTTCTACCTGCTTCACCACTGATGACCACCACATTCTTACAATGTCCCCCCTCTTGTATCCTGGGCCATTACAGAAGTACCCCACACCATCAGGGCTCATATATTAACCCCGTGGTTGCTTATTATTCCCATCAGCGCGTTGGCTCAGCGCTAGCGCCTCATGCCAGACCCTTAAGTGAAATGCGTGTTTTGTCGCCTGGGTTATAATTGATGTTCTTCTCGCTCCTCCAGCACACAATGTCTCTGCTCGGCCTCACTCTGATTTATTGACTTTTTTTTTTCTCCGTTTGTCCGCGTGAAACCATCCGCAGTGTCCGGAGCTTTTTCCTGGAATACTCGAGCTGCAGATTCATTAAAATGCGGCCAAATCTTTAAATGTGCGGCTCTTAGCTATTTACAGGCAGGTTATTGTGGGCAGCATGGATATTCGACGGCACAACAGAACAGCGCGTTCCTGCCATACCATTCATCTAAATCTGCCGAAATGACAACACTGGAATGGCGGGAATATAATTACTCCAGACACGAGAAGCTGACGAAGAAGAGCGAGGAGGTAGAAGGTGCAAAACACAAACCACACTGCAAAATATGTGCACAGATATACATCTAGCAGTGTAATATACATATAGATGCCGTATATCTACAGCGGGCACTTATAGGGGTAGGTTATATGCCTGATACTCCCCCACTGGTCTCCTGAGATTGTGTCTTCATGTTCTGAGTTACATCCTGTATTATACTCCTGAGCTGCACTCACTATTCTGCTGGTGCAGTCACTGTGTACATACATTACATTACTGATCCTGAGTTACATCCTGTATTATACCCCAGAGCTGCACTCACTATTCTGCTGGTGCATTCACTGTGTACATACATTACTGATCCTGAGTTACATCCAGTATTATACTCCAGAGCTGCACTCACTATTCTGCTGGTGCAGTCACTGTGTACATACATTACATTACTGATCCTGAGTTACATCCTGTATTATACTCCAGAGCTGCACTCACTATTCTGCTGGTGCAGTCACTGTGTACATACATTACATTACTGATCCTGAGTTACATCCTGTATTATACTCCAGAGCTGCACTCACTATTCTGCTGGTGCAGTCACTGTGTACATACATTACTGATCCTGAGTTACATCCTGTATTATACTCCAGAGCTGCACTCACTATTCTGCTGGTGCAGTCACTGTGTACATACATTACTGATCATGAGTTACATCCTGTATTATACTCCAGAGCTGCACTCACTATTCTGCTGGTGCAGTCACTGTGTACATACATTACTGATCATGAGTTACATCCTGTATTATACTCCAGAGCTGCACTCACTATTCTGCTGGTGCAGTCACTGTGTACATATATTACACTAGATGGTGGCGCGATTCTAACGCATCGGGTATTCTAGAATATGTATGTAGTTTATTTATGAAGATTTCAGAATAATGCAATGAGTACACAGGATCCGGCCGGGCGCGACCAATTGGCGAAGCGTGATTTAAATCCCGTGCCATTTCACCTCCGGACTGCAGGTTTTTGAGGGCCCCGGGCAAAAGAGGCTCACAGCCCACGTAGCATATAGCACAGTCCACGAAGTATATTGCCGAGCCACGTAGTATATTGCCGAGCCACGTAGTATATTGCCGAGCCACGTAGTATATTGCCGAGCCACGTAGTATATTGCCCAGCCACGCAGTATGTGACACAGCCCACGCAGTATGTGACACAGCCCACGCAGTATGTGACACAGCCCACGCAGTATGTGACACAGCCCACGCAGTATGTGACACAGCCCACGCAGTATGTGACACAGCCCACGCAGTATGTGACACAGCCCACGCAGTATGTGACACAGCCCACGCAGTATGTGACACAGCCCACGCAGTATGTGACACAGCCCACGCAGTATGTAGCAATGTGAGCCCCATATCCCTGTTAAAAAAAAAAAAAAAGGATTCAAATAAAAGTTATATACTCAACTCAGGCGTTTACTATACTCAAGCGTTTAGCGATGCTCCTCGCGACACTCCGTTCCCAGTAATGCCTTGCGGCAATAACCCGTGATGTAGCGGTCTCGCGAGACCGCTACTTCATCACAGGTCGTTGCTGCAATGCATTCTTGGGACCGCAGCGTCACAAGGAGCGGGAAAGGCTACCGCGGACGCCGGAAGGTGAGAATGTTTTTTGTTTTTTTTAAAATTATTTTTAATGTTATATGTTTTTACTATTGATGCTGCATAGGCAGCATCAATAGTAAAAAGTTGGTCACACTTACAGGGTTAATGGCAGCGTTAACGGACTGCTAAATCGCTATGTGGGCGCTGACTGGAGGGGAGTAGGGAGGGGCCAATTCGCGGCTGGACTGTGCCTGTCGCCGATTGGTCGCGCCCAGCCGGCCGCGGCCAATCAGTGACGCGGGATTTCCGTTACAAACAGACGGAAGAGGACCTTAGACAATTATATAGATAGGTCCGTGGGAGGATCAGTAATCTAAGTGCACACACTGAGTATTTGCTGCAGGTTTTGTTGGCAGTAATAACTGTGTATAATACCTGCATTTTACTTGCGTTTTTTTCCCATGCATTTGAATGGGTGAAAAATGTTACAAAAACTATAAAAAGTTATAAAAAAAAAATAAATAAAAAAAATTCAAATCTGCCAGAAAAAAGCGGCGTCAAATTACAAGAGTCCCCTTCACATTTCTGAAACTGTAAATATCTTCTTTTTTTTTTCTGTAAACAAGCTTTAATACTTCTCTCAGCTGAGGATCTGCTACATTTGTATCCAGTCTATACAATGCTGCGAGTGGCACCGAATTTGCTACAATGTATTGGGCTTAGCTCAGTGCTTGTTATGACGCCAGATTTGGGACTTGTTACTGTGTGTAAAAGTGTTTAACTCCTTCACGACATCCGCCATACATGTACGGAGCTGCGTTCAGGCTACTGCCGTACATCATTACATAACCCGGTAACATGTTCGGTTGTTGGACTTGACACCATTACGGTGCCATGAAGTCACGTACAGAAAACCATTCCGCAACATAGTATCAAAAAGGAGGAAGATAGCAGAGTGTAAGGCTGTGTGCACACAATGCAGAAAACGCATACATTATGCATCCCATCATTTAGAATGCATTCCGCAATTTTTGTGCACATGATGCGTTTTTTTCTGCGAAAAAAACGCATTGTGGTAAAAAACGCAGTATGTTCATTAATTTTGCGGATTTTTTGCGAATTTCCCACTATATTATTGCATTGGGAACCTCCGGAAAAATCCGCAAAAAAACCACACCAAAAACAGGGGAAAAACGCGAGAAAAACGCATGCGGATTTCTTGCAGAAAATGTCCTGTTTTGCTCAGGAAATTTCTGCAAGAAATCCTGAATGTGTGCACATAGCCTAAATGTTTAAAAAGCTGATTTTTTTATGAAACAATGTAGCTAGAAGTTCTAAAATTGTATAAACAAGACATAAAACACTTCAGAGACCATCGCTATTAGGCTATGTGTGCACGTAGGAAATGTGGTGCAGAATTTTCTGCAGTAAATCTGCATCTCCTGGCAGAATCCGCAGGTGCGTTTTTGTGCGTTTTTTGTGCAGATTTTATTTCTATAATGGAGGGGTGCAGAAACGCTGAAGAACTGCACAAAAGTGACATGCACTTCTTTGAAATCTGCAGCGTTTCTGCGCAGATTTTTCTGCACCATGTGCACAGCTTTTTTTTTTTTCACATTGATTTACTGTAAATCACAGTGCAGTTCTGCAGCGTTTCTGCTGCAGAAAAATCTGCTGCAGATCTGCCCCAATTCTGCACTAAATCTGCATCGTGTGCACATACCCTTAGAAGTGACTAGTGGAAATGAGTACACAGTTAGCCAGGGGGCGAAAAAAATGCAAAGACCAAGGGAGTGACGCTGTACATATTAGGTATGAATCTGTAATATGCCAGTAAATGTATAAGCGTGTGCCCCCAATGGTCAGAAAGTCTCTATAGAAAAATCACAGCCTCTTACTCTGCAGTGGAGGAAAGACCTCAGGAGATCAGAAAATCAGGTGTGTGACTCCCCATCCCCAACGCGCGTTACGCATAGATATTGTCCTTGCGTTCTAAAGGTGTATAGGGATGGTGCTTAGAAGGACCTAAAAGTAACCATGGCGAGCGGTCACATAGAAAACCATGTGATCACTAATTGCCCAATGATGTTGCTCCGGCGGTGCATGTGCACCACGCCGCCAGCGTCACACCAGCACCGCCCACACCGACCAAGTTCAAAGCTCCTGGGCATGTGCCGAGGATATCTAGATGACAAGCGGTGCGGTGCAAACAGAGGTCAGCGCAGCCCGCACGCGCACTACAACATGAGCGGGGAAGTGAGCGCAGATTGTATGGAACGGCCATAACAGTTACATGGTGCAAACAGCTCACTAACAAAGAGAAGAAGCAAATGTCATAGTCATAAAGCCTCATAGATGGACGTCCAGAAATCCCAGAGCAGCGCATGGAATGAGTGCACCGCACCATGCTCCTGTCACCTCGAAGTCGCCCTCAGAGCTGTATTCTTAATTCACGTATGCAGTTGTGTAACCACAGACTAAGTGCCGCGCTCTGCCGTGAGTAGGAAATATCATGGTAAGGGCCGATGCCCCGTTTTCTCCAGGGAATCTTTTTCCATCATTATTTCTAATATTTCTCTTTCCACCTGTAGAAGTAATGACCGAAAAAAGTCAGGGAAAGTTCCGATGACACCAGGGAGTGATCCGGTAACATCTGACTGTGTGATTGCAGACGCCCCTGCCTGGAATAATCCCAGATTAGAGTCCCCCCTCCCCCAGTCTTAGAGAATGAGTGATATAGGTGACTCAGAATATACACCTCAGCTGCTGCAGAACCTGATAATAAAAACATAACCTCAGCCATTACACACCCCAGCTGCTGCAGAACCTCGTGATATCTCACCCCCCATCTCTGTATTTTCCGTACGGCTCACTCTTGGAGCAGGCTGAGCGTTTTCCATTGATTCATGGTTGTTGGCGCAGTCCGCCATTAATCACCGTTCTCTGGTTATCAGCATTGTGCCAGAAGCAACTGCAGCTCTGAGCTCATCACAAGACGCAGCGAGCGCTCTGCTGAACGAGGCAAGCGTCTGCCAGAACCGACCGTTGTGTGCTGCAGCCTGTCCTGCCAAACAACTGCCTGCGGAGTGAAAGGCCCAGTAATCGGGGACAAGACGCATCGTCAGGACGCACAACGGGCAGAGCAGAGGGGCCCGCTCACTGCTGGGGATGATGTGCAGAGCTCCCTGCAGAATAGTGAGTGCAGCTCTGGGGTATAATACAGGAGGTAACTCAGGATCAGTAATGTAATGTATGTACACAGTGACTGCACCAGCAGAATAGTGAGTGCAGCTCTGGAGTATAATACAGGATGTAACTCAGGATCAGTAATGTAATGTATGTACACAGTGACTGCACCAGCAGAATAGTGAGTGCAGCTCTGGGGTATAATACAGGAGGTAACTCAGGATCAGTAATGTAATGTATGTACACAGTGACTGCACCAGCAGAATAGTGAGTGCAGCTCTGGGGTATAATACAGGATGTAACTCAGGATCAGTAGTGTAATGTATGTACACAGTGACTGCACCAGCAGAATAGTGAGTGCAGCTCTGGGGTATAATACAGGATGTAACTCAGGATCAGTAATGTAATGTATGCACACAGTGACTGCACCAGCAGATTAGTGAGTGCAGCTCTGGAGTATAATACAGGATGTAACTCAGGATCAGTAATGTAATGTATGTACACAGTGACTGCACCAGCAGAATAGTGCGTGCAGCTCTGGAGTATAATACAGGATGTAACTCAGGATCAGTAATGTAATGTATGTACACAGTGACTGCACCAGCAGAATAGTGAGTGCAGCTCTGGGGTATAATACAGGAGGTAACTCAGGATCAGTAATGTAATGTATGTACACAGTGACTGCACCAGCAGAATAGTGAGTGCAGCTCTGGAGTATAATACAGGATGTAACTCAGGATCAGTAATGTAATGTATGTACACAGTGACTGCACCAGCAGATTAGTGAGTGCAGCTCTGGAGTATAATACAGGATGTAACTCAGGATCAGTAATGTAATGTATGTACACAGTGACTGCACCAGCAGAATAGTGCGTGCAGCTCTGGAGTATAATACAGGATATAACTCAGGATCAGTAATGTAATGTATGTACAGAGTGACTGCACCAGCAGAATAGTGAGTGCAGCTCTGGAGTATAATACAGGATGTAACTCAGGATCAGTAATGTAATGTATGTACACAGTGACTGCACCAGCAGATTAGTGAGTGCAGCTCTGGAGTATAATACAGGATGTAACTCAGGATCAGTAATGTAATGTATGTACACAGTGACTGCACCAGCAGAATAGTGCGTGCAGCTCTGGAGTATAATACAGGATATAACTCAGGATCAGTAATGTAATGTATGTACAGAGTGACTGCACCAGCAGAATAGTGAGTGCAGCTCTGGAGTATAATACAGGATATAACTCAGGATCAGTACTGTAATGTATGTACACAGTGACTGCTCCAGCAGAATAGTGAGTGCAGCTCTGGAGTACAATACACGGTTTTTATATTTTGTCTGATTGTCTGATCCCTCAAAAGATGAAATGCATTATTCCACTTTTTTTTTTTGTTTAAGACAACACCAAAGCTCGCAGCCATGAATTTGCTGAAAAGAATGCACTGGAGAAGTATGAATACGTCCTGCACCCTCGTACCACGGGATTCACCTTCATCGTGCATCGCCTGAGAGAAGGTAATGGTCTCATTTGCTTTTGTTGTGATGTGTGGAGAATACGATCACTGACTGGGAGGATTCAGGAATCAGCAGCGCAGAGTATTTCAGGGGGGGGAGTGTGCAGGTGCGTTGGGCTGCAGTTAGGGGCGGTGGATGTGCGCAGACATAAAACTGTCTAAAATTTGCTAATTTTAGTTTGCAAATTGTCTTTTTAGAGAGGAAGAGGACTAGAACTCTAGCGCCACCTATAGGAAGTAGCGATCCTAGAAGTCAATGTTGACCCTTTAACGAGCTTTGTCGCATGACTTAGGATAAAAGCCAAAGCAGAATCTCAGTTTGCAGACACGGTGTTTCGGGCTGCTGCTCCTCATCAGTGCAAAGTGTGAGGTCTGGTTTGGTTGATTGAGAGGCGTCAGCCCGGGATCCAAGTAGTAACGTTTCTCCTTGTGGACCGACCCGCAGTGCTGGCAGGTGGATATGGAGCGGTCCGCCGGTGTCCGGCCGGGTGAATGCGTGCAGCTGCTGCTTGTTCTCAGCCGTTTCTCGGCTGCTTTGCATATTTTTTTCCCATGTTGCATTGCCTTGAGGCTTTTCTTCTCCGTGAGTCTTCCCATCCCCCAGGACACGAGAGGTGCAGTAAATGCTGGCTCTTGTCTTTCCTCTCGGTCCGGGGATCGCGTTTACTCGCTTCAGCAGAAAATTCTTTGTTTCGATGACAACTTTCCTCCTCGGTGACTTTCGTGTGAATTCATTTTGGATCTTGGCAGCCGCCAATCCTCGGGGGAGAAAAGAAACCGAGCGACCAACATAATTTAACTCTAAAAATAGGAGGGTAAATATAGTCCTGGGCATGAAATCTGCTTTCTAAGTCGGCGGGCGGATGGAGCGGTGACGGGGATGTATTACCAGACTCTCCTAAATGGATTAGCAACGTCATGGGAAGATAAATCCTGCAGGATCCGATGTGACGGCGATTCTAGAGCCTGCGCCGGGGGAAGGGCTGTCTGGGGCAGGGGCATTACCCAGGGGTGGGCTGCAGAGGGTTGGTGACTGGCTGCAGTGCTGCTTGTGACCAGTAGAGGGAGCCTCATGCTGTCAGAATTTGCAGCAGGACATATTTTGAGACTCTGATCTCCCCGATTTTAAATGGGGTAGTTACCTTCTATAGAAGACTTTAAGGCTCGGGTGTGGGAATTGTGCCGTGCCCCATTAATATACAGGGTTAGAGCCAATGATTTGGTGAAAGCTACAGAGCGCTTGCATGCCAACCTTAAGGTGGCATATTTAAAGGGTATGTGTATTTTGTGATGTGAGCAGTGCCTATGTATAAAGCGGCACACGCCATTGCTATAAAGTTGTGCCAAAATCCGTTTTTTGTTCTCACCAGTAAAAGCAGGTAATGCCAGTCGGCAGTGGCATTATCGCAGGCCTGCTATACATCGCGGCAGCAGCTTGTCTCCGAGTCACAGATGATTAGAGCACTTATCTCCTAACCTAGCGCTCCGCCAGTCACCCGCAGACGTCCGCCCGCAGGTTTTCTGGGTCAGGTCTTGGCATACGGGAGATGACTGGAGGATGGAAGCAGCTTCTTTGTCACAAAGTCGCTCCCGGACCCTCGAATGTCCTAATCATTGTATAAGGAAAATGAAGCAACTTTCCTCTACACTCTGCTTGTTCCCAACATCTCTGCTTGGTGACGGTGAATAGAAATAATCTCCCACACTCTGAAATCCTGCAGAGCAATTGTATCAGTGCTAAACCCTCTGATACATTGTAACAAACTGCCAGCGCAGGACAGATCACTGCTGGTACATTGTAATAAACTGCCAGCGCAGGACAGATCTCTGCTGATACATTGTAACAAACTGCCAGCACAGGATAGATCTCTGCTGATACATTGTAACAAACTGCCAGCGCAGGACAGATCACTGCTGGTACATTGTAACAAACTGCCAGCACAGGATAGATCTCTACTGATACATTGTAACAAAACTGCCAGCACAGGATAGATCTCTGCTGATACATTGTAACAAACTGCCAGCACAGGACAGATCTCTACTGATACATTGTAACAAAAGTGCCAGCACAGGATAGATCTCTGCTGATACATTGTAACAAACTGCCAGCACAGGACAGATCTCTGCTGATAGCTTGTAAGGAGGTGCCTGTATTGGGGTCCCAGCAACATTGCACCTGGAACCACACCTAAAGGAAAAAAAGCATTGGCCACAGTGGCTGCACCTTTAATAAGTGATGGAGCTCTTTAACTCCATGTCTGTACAGGAGGAGGCAGAGCGCGCGCTATAACCCCATGTCTGTACAGGAGGAGGCAGAGCGCACGCTGTAACCCCATGTCTGTACAGGAGGAGGCAGAGCGCGCAATAGAACCCCATGTCTGTACAGGAGGAAGCAGAGCGTGCGCTATAACCCCATGACTGTACAGGAGGAGGCAGTGCGCGCGATAGAACCCCATGTATGTACAGGAGGAGGCAGAGCGCGCGCTATAACCCCATGTATGTACAGGAGGAAGCAAAGCGTGCGCTATAACCCCATGTCTGTACAGGAGGAGGCAGAGCGCGCGATAGAACCCCATGTCTGTACAGGAGGAGGCAGAGCGCGCACTATAACCCTATGTATGTACAGGAGGAGGCAGAGCGCGCACTATAACCCCATGTGTGTAAAGGATTAGGCAGAGCGCGCACTATAACCCCATGTCTGTACAGGAGGAGGCAGAGCGCGCACTATAACCCCATGTCTGTACAGGAGGAGGCAGAGCGCGCACTATAACCCCATGTCTGTACAGGAGGAGGCAGAGCGCGCACTATAACCCCATGTCTGTACAGGAGGAGGCAGAGCGCACACTATAACCCCATGTCTGTACAGGAGGGGGCAGAGTGCACGCTATAACCCCATGTGTGTAAAGGATTAGGCAGAGCGCGCACTATAACCCCATGTCTGTACAGGAGGAGGCAGAGCGCACACTATAACCCCATGTGTGTAAAGGATTAGGCAGAGCGCACGCTATAACCCCATGTCTGTACAGGAGGAGGCAGAGCGCACACTATAACCCCATGTCTGTACAGGAGGAGGCAGAGCGCACGCTATAACCCCATGTCTGTACAGGAGGAGGCAGAGCGCGCACTATAACCCCATGTCTGTACAGGAGGAGGCAGAGCGCACGCTATAACCCCATGTCTGTACAGGAGGAGGCAGAGCGCACGCTATAACCCCATGTCTGTACAGGAGGAGGCAGAGCGCGCACTATAACCCCATGTCTGTACAGGAGGGGGCAGAGCACACGCTATAACCCCATGTCTGTACAGGAGGGGGCAGAGCGCACGCTATAACCCCATGTCTGTACAGGAGGGGGCAGAGCGCACGCTATAACCCCATGTGTGTAAAGGATTAGGCAGAGCGCGCACTATAACCCCATGTCTGTACAGGAGGAGCCAGAGCGCACGCTATAACCCCATGTGTGTACAGGAGGAGGCAGAGCGCACACTATAACCCCATGTCTGTACAGGAGGGGGCAGAGCGCACGCTATAACCCCATGTCTGTACAGGAGGAGGCAGAGCGCACGCTATAACCCCATGTCTGTACAGGAGGAGGCAGAGCGCGCACTATAACCCCATGTCTGTACAGGAGGAGGCAGAGCGCACACTATAACCCCATGTCTGTACAGGAGGAGGCAGAGCGCACACTATAACCCCATGTCTGTACAGGAGGAGGCAGAGCGCACACTATAACCCCATGTCTGTACAGGAGGAGGCAGAGCGCACACTATAACCCCATGTCTGTACAGGAGGAGGCAGAGCGCACACTATAACCCCATGTCTGTACAGGAGGGGGCAGAGCGCACGCTATAACCCCATGTGTGTAAAGGATTAGGCAGAGCGCGCACTATAACCCCATGTCTGTACAGGAGGAGCCAGAGCGCACGCTATAACCCCATGTGTGTACAGGAGGAGGCAGAGCGCACACTATAACCCCATGTCTGTACAGGAGGAGGCAGAGCGCACACTATAACCCCATGTCTGTACAGGAGGAGGCAGAGCGCACACTATAACCCCATGTCTGTACAGGAGGAGGCAGAGCGCACACTATAACCCCATGTCTGTACAGGAGGAGGCAGAGCGCACACTATAACCCCATGTCTGTACAGGAGGAGGCAGAGCGCACACTATAACCCCATGTCTGTACAGGAGGGGGCAGAGCGCACGCTATAACCCCATGTGTGTAAAGGATTAGGCAGAGCGCGCACTATAACCCCATGTCTGTACAGGAGGAGCCAGAGCGCACGCTATAACCCCATGTGTGTACAGGAGGAGGCAGAGCGCGCACTATAACCCCACTGGCGCTGCTCCCTTATTGTTCCCTCTTTAGAGATGTAAGAATATAATAATCTGGTTACTTCATTGTTTTATTCCTCACCACCCTCTAGTGTTCACAAGTGGAATGACTTTCCCCATCACAGCAAAAGTGATGAGGAGGGGGAGGAGGTGAGCTGCGACAGCATTGAGCGCTGGTCCATAAAGCGCTGTGTAACATCAGATCACACACATGGAGGCCGCAGCCAAACAGTTAGCTTCAGACCACATTCACACGGTCAGTATTTGGTCAGTATTTTATATCCGTATTTGTAGCCAAAACCAGGAGTGGAACAATTAGAGGAAAAGTATAATAGAAACATCTGCACCACTTCTGTATTTATCACCCACTCCTGGTTTTGGCTTACAAATACTGGTGGAAAATACTGACCACATACTGCTAGTGTGAACGAGGCCTGAGACTAAGCTAATACTTACCCAAACGAGTGCGGCTTTATCTGCAGCTTATAGATGAGCAGTGATTACAGAGCGTCTGTGACCGGAAGGAGACGATAAAGGAGCGGACATTGTGCCATGTCTTCTGCCAGGTGCCCCAAGATGCACGAGAGGAAAACACCGCAACACTTCCCAAATATCCGAACAGAAGTTTTAAAGGGAACCTGTCACCCCAAAAATCGTATATGAGATAAGGCCACCGGCATCAGGGGCTTATCCAGCGTTCTGGAATGCATCCTGTAATGCTGTAGATAAGCCCCCGATGTATCGTGAAAGATGAGAAATAGAGGTTAGATTATACTCATGCAGGGGCGGTCCCGCTGCGGTTCGGTCCGATGGGTGTCGCGGTCTGGCGCCTCCCATCTTCTTACGATGATGTCCTCTTCTTGTCTTCATGCTGTGGCTCCGGTGCAGGCGTACTTTGTCTGCCCTCTTGAGGGCAGCGCAAAGTACTGCAGTGCGCAGGCACCGCGGCCGGTGGCCTTATCTCATATACGATTTTTGGGGTGACAGGTTCCCTTTAATAAAGCCATGAAATACTGGAAACCACATTACTAAGTGTATATAATGATATAGAGCATGCTGGTATAACCTGGGCATCTCCTGTATATAATTATATATGTACAGCTGGTATAACCTGGGTATCTCCTGTGTATAATTATATATGTACAGCTGGTATAACCTGGGTATCTCCTGTGTATAATTATATATGTACAGCTGGTATAACCTGGGCATCTCCTGTATATAATTATATATGTACAGCTGGAATAACCTGGGCCTCTCCTGTATATAATTATATATGTACAGCCGGTATAACCTGGGCATCTCCTGTATATAATTATATATGTACAGCCGGTATAACCTGGGCTTCTCCTGTATATAATTATATATGTACAGTCGGTATAACCTGGGCTTCTCCTGTATATAATTATATATGTACAGCTGGTATAACCTGGGTATCTCCTGTATATAATTATATATGTAAAATAACCACCAAAAAAGTAAAAAACTGAGCGGCACCGACCCTGTATCCAACCCTGAAGACAACCCCTTTATGGGGATAACAGATGTGAATCCTCGCTGCGCCGCGCACTTGAGACCTCAGGTGCTCCTCATAGAACAACAGACTTCAATCCAAGCAATCCTTATAAGAAAAAGATGAGGGCACTCACCGGTCTTCAGTAAAGTGTCCTGGACCCGTAGAAGCGCAGGCTAAGTGCGAAACGGCCGTCGTCCTCCTCTGCTCACACGAGCTTTGGCTCCCTCTCCCCCGGCCATGATTTTTACCTGGATTTGTTGTTGCTAATAAAGAAGTCACTTTACTGAAGACCGGTGAGTGCCCTCATCTTTTTCTTATAAGGATTGCTTATAATTATATATGTACAGCTGGTATAACCTGGGCATCTCCTGTATATAATTATATATGTACAGCTGGTATAACCTGGGTATCTCCTGTATATAATTATATATGTAAAATAACCACCAAAAAAGTAAAAAACTGAGCGGCACCGACCCTGTATCCAACCCTGAAGACAACCCCTTTATGGGGATAACAGATGTGAATCCTCGCTGCGCCGCGCACTTGAGACCTCAGGTGCTCCTCATAGAACAACAGACTTCAATCCAAGCAATCCTTATAAGAAAAAGATGAGGGCACTCACCGGTCTTCAGTAAAGTGTCCTGGACCCGTAGAAGCGCAGGCTAAGCGCGAAACGGCCGTCGTCCTCCTCTGCTCACACGAGCTTTGGCTCCCTCTCCCCCCGGCCATGATTTTTACCTGGATTTGTTGTTGCTAATAAAGAAGTCACTTTACTGAAGACCGGTGAGTGCCCTCATCTTTTTCTTATAAGGATTGCTTATAATTATATATGTACAGCTGGTATAACCTGGGCATCTCCTGTATATAATTATATATGTACAGCTGCTATAACCTGGGCCTCTCCTGCATATAATGTTTCTCTTGGTGGAGATGCAGCACGTTGGTGCACTGGTTGCGCCATTGTCGTTCTCGCCCTGTGCCGCGCTCTTGTGCCGCGCTCTGCCTCCAGCAGCTGCTCCCCCAGCCGCCATCACTTATCCTGTTGGCACAGGCGCCCCGCGTGCGGCTCCAGGACCCCGGCTGCCAATTACTGCAGACAATTGTCGTCCCAGCAGCAGTCGCTCGTCCAGGTGCCGCGTTCATCCCTTATTTCTCATTTTCCGCTGCGTTTGTTCCGGACGAGGGCAGAGTAATGCTCCTCCATATCCTATTGTTTTCTGGTTCCACTTCGGAGGATGATTGCCTTTGTCTTCCGGCCCTATTTATGTTGTTTTTCTTTTTTTTTAATTTGATTTATGTGTAGGAAAAAAATAATTCTTGGCGCTGTCGTCTTTCTGCTGAATGATAGAGAGGAGAGTCTCAGCAGCAATGTAATGGAGGAGAGTTGGAGGCCGCCGCTCCCTCCGTCCGCACGTATAGCCGCGCTGAGCCGCTGCAGAGCTCCGTTTACACTGTGCGGGGTCGGTGCAGCCAGGTATTAAATGGAGGGAATGTGAGACACAATGCAGACACCAGGGAGGAGCTCGTCTGCTTCACACAATAAGGGGAATACAATGTTGCAGTCAGATTGTAAGAAAGTGTTTCCAAACTCTTTGTATAAGTTTCCAAAGATCCACTAACCATAAAAGCCCGGCAGTGTCATGAGACCCTTAGTCATTTTTTATGGTGGGTCATATACTGATGGATCTTGAATGTGTTGGTGACGTCCGTGTTGGGGGCCATTGCAGCAGGTGGGGGCTCCTCAGTTGTTTTACCAAGATCTGATCGGCTCTTGACTTTCCACGGAGAATATTTCTAGCCCCCTAGTAACTATCATGATTACCATTGGACCCTCTAGATGCGATCTGTCCCCATCAGTCAGTAATGACCCTCACAATCGAGGAACGCTTATGTAGCTTCCAGTGGAAACTTGTCATTAAGTAAAGCCGCTCTTACATTTCATCCTGTGTAACTCAGTAAGGGTTCGGGGAGCTAATTAGCCAACAATGCCACGCAGCATGGAAACCGATTAAAAATACATTGTGCGCCGGGTATGAATTGTTAATGGAAGCAAAGGACGGCGCTATTGTGCTGCGGCGGGCACCCAGCGCCGTGGAGGGGTCTATTGTGTGCACGGAAGGGGACACATAATGCTTGTCAGTCTGCACGCTGTGTAAGGTTTCTCCACACCGAGCCAAGGCAACAGTCTGGTGATGAAACGCGGAGGTCACGGTGTCCAAGTCCTTCTGTCTGCCGCCACGCACAATGGCTGATCATCATAACAGTTCATTATGTTCCTCAGTGTTGTCAAAAGCTCTGCTTGCTGTGCAGCCAATTATCAGGAGAGATTGTTCCATTTACTTGCACTCACACATTGTATCAGTCTGGAGTCTAAATAGCAGACAGGACCTTATCATGTATCTCTGTGTACAGTGAGCTCCCCCTAGTGGTGACCGCAGGCAGGATCTTATCATGTATCTCTGTATACAGGGAGCTCCCCCTAGTGGTGACTGCAGACAGGATCTTATCATGTATCTCTGTGTACAGTGAGCTCCCCCTAGTGGTGACCGCAGGCAGGATCTTATCATGTATCTCTGTATACAGGGAGCTCCCCCTAGTGGTGACTGCAGACAGGATCTTATCATGTATCTGTATACAGGGAGCTCCCCCTAGTGGTGTCTGCAGACAGGATCTTATCATGTATCTCTGTATACAGGGAGCTCCCCCTAGTGGTGACTGCAGACAGGATCTTATGTATCTCTGTATACAGGGAGCTCCCCCTAGTGGTGACTGCAGACAGAATCTTATGTATCTCTGTATACAGGGAGCTCCCCCTAGTGATGACTGCAGACAGAATCTTATCATGTATCTCTGTATACAGGGAGCTCCCCCTAGTGGTGGCTGCAGACAGGATCTTATCATATATCTGTATACAGAGAGCTCCCCCTAGTGGTGACTGCAGACAGGATCTTATCATGTATCTCTGTATACAGGGAGCTCCCCCTAGTGGTGACTGCAGACAGGATCTTATCATGTATCTCTGTATACAGGGAGCTCCCCCTAGTGGTGACTGCAGACAGGATCTTATCATGTATCTGTATACAGGGAGCTCCCCCTAGTGGTGACTGCAGACAGAATCTTATCATGTATCACTGTATACAGGGAGCTCCCCCTAGTGGTGACTGCAGACAGGATCTTATCATGTATCTCTGTATACAGGGAGCTCCCCCTAGTGGTGACTGCAGACAGGATCTTATCATGTATCTCTGTATACAGGGAGCTCCCCCTAGTGGTGGCTGCAGACATGATCTTATCATGTATCTCTGTATACAGGGAGCTCCCCCTAGTGAAGGCTGCAGACAGGATCTTATGTATCTCTGTATACAGGGAGCTCCCCCTAGTGAAGGCTGCAGACAGTATCTTATGTATCTCTGTATACAGGGAGCTCCCCCTAGTGGTGGCTGCAGACAGGATCTTATCATGTATCTGTATACAGGGAGCTCCCCCTAGTGGTGGCTGCAGACAGAATCTTATGTATCTCTGTATACAGGGAGCTCCCCCTAGTGGTGACTGCAGACAGAATCTTATCATGTACCTTTGTATACAGGGAGCTCCCCCTAGTGGTGACCGCAGACAGGATCTTATCATGTATCTCTGTATACAGGGAGCTCCCCCTAGTGGTGACTGCAGACAGGATCTTATCATGTATCTCTGTATGCAGGGAGCTCCCCCTAGTGGTGGCTACAGACAGGATGTTATCATGTATCTGTATACAGGGAGGTCCCCCTAGTGGTGACTGCAGACAGGATCTTATCATGTATCTCTGTATACAGGGAGCTCCCCCTAGTGGTGGCTGTAGACAGGATCTTATCATGTATCTCTGTATACAGGGAGCTCCCCCTAGTGGTGTCTGCAGACAGGATCTTATCATGTTTCTCTGTATACAGGGAGCTCCCCCTAGTGGTGGCTGTAGACAGGATCTTATCATGTATCTCTCTATACAGGGAGCTCCCCCTAGTGGTGACTACAGGCAGGATCTTATCATGTATCTCTGCATACAGGGAGCTCCCCCTAGTGGTGACTGCAGACAGGATCTTATCATGTATCTCTGTATACAGGGAGCTCCCCCTAGTGGTGTCTGCAGACAGGATCTTATCATGTTTCTCTGTATACAGGGAGCTCCCCCTAGTGGTGGCTGTAGACAGGATCTTATCATGTATCTCTCTATACAGGGAGCTCCCCCTAGTGGTGACTACAGGCAGGATCTTATCATGTATCTCTGCATACAGGGAGCTCCCCCTAGTGGTGACTGCAGACAGGATCTTATCATGTATCTCTGTATACAGGGAGCTCCCCCTAGTGGTGACTACAGACAGAATCTTATCCTGTATCTCTGTATACAGGGAGCTCCCCCTAGTGGTGACTGCAGACAGGATCTTATCATGTATCTCTGTATACAGGGAGCTCCCCCTAGTGGTGACTGCAGACAGGATCTTATCATATATCTCTATATGCAGGGAGCTCCCACTAGTGGTGGCTGCAGGCAGAATCTTATGGATCTCCTGTATGCAGGGAACTGCTTTTCAGAGAATAACAATCTTTAAAAGCCGGACAGTTGGACAGAGACTAGTCGGCCACTTAGTTCCACAGCGTCTTCTCACCTGCTCTTTGCGTTGGGGTGATAGGTCTCTCCCTATGCTTGCACAGGTTGACAACAACTGACCCTCCAGAGCTGCGTGCATAGAGAAAGCAGCTAGGGACCTGTCTGTTGGGTGAGTCTCCAGGGCGGCTCTGTTCCCAGTGATTGTTCTTTTCCTGAATTGTTAGTGTCAGTCAGACCTATGTGGCTGACGTGATGCAGCCAGGCCTGGTACGCGCTGCCCGTGTGTCGGCCATAGATGAGCTGTCGGGTTCCCTGTAAGTGCCGTCCTGTGTGCACAGAAGCAGGAGGATGTTTGGTTTTGCATCAGAAGAATGGAGAAACATTTCCTTTCCAGGCTTAGGACATCGGTCAGACGCTCGGTGTTCCTGAGCAGCAGATTGTGCCACACTCCCGTGTCATGTCCCTTACATAATTTTTCTACGTGGTGTTTTTCTTTAAGATCCCAGAGTGAAGGTTATTCACACCTCCCGGGGACATAATGTCTTGAGCAGATCTTCCCGCGGTGAGCGACATTCTTGGCTCACTTTCCTAACAATCCCCAACTAAATGAATTGGCAGCAGATTTGCATATTAGCTGCTGGAGTAATTAAGAATGGTTCATGAATGGTCAGAGGTCCCGAATTCTGCCAGAAGCTGTAATCTCTCTGCTCGTCTGTCGGGGCTGTGCACTGCCGGGAACAATCCGGGAACTGCAGGTAGCTGGACCCCGAATGCAAGTTATTAACCATCTACCTTTGGGACCCCTGCTGTCCACAAGCCAAAGCCCCATTCTCTGGATCTTAGGGGCTTCAGCCGTAGGACAGCAAGTTAGGTATTCTGTGGGTGGTTAATAATAACTGTTATCGTCCAACCTGAGGGGCTCTGTCATGTCTCACATTGGAAAGAAGGCTCTTAAAGATGCCCTAGTTATGGTTTTCTAGGGTTTGAAAAAGTACAATTCTTCTAGGACTGATTGAAAAAGCCTGAGAGTCCTGGCCATCATCACGGCCACCCATAAAGAAGCCTGCGAGTCCTGCTTCCTCCATCCACTCTTAGATCAAGCATGTGAGTCCTGTTTTCCGCTTACCACTTCTATAGAGCGTTTTAACTTTGCTTCCCCACATACAAAAAGCCTGCAAGTCCTGCACTTCTTTCCCCACTCAAAGAAGGCCTGTGAGTCCTGCTTCCCTCAGTGTAGTCATAGATTAAGCCTGTGAGTCCTGCTTCCCTCAGTGTAGTCATAGATTAAACCTGTGAGTCCTGCTTCTCCCACCTACTCAAAGATTAAGCCTGTGAGTCCTGCCTCTCACACCTACTCATAGATTAAGCCTGGGAGTCCTGCTTCTCACACCTACTCATAGATTAAGCCTGTGAGTCCTGCCTCTCACACCTACTCATAGATTAAGCCTGTGAGTCCTGCTTCTCACACCTACTCATAGATTAAGCCTGTGAGTCCTGCTTCTCACACCTACTCATAGATTAAGCCTGGGAGTCCTGCTTCTCACACCTACTCATAGATTAAGCCTGTGAGTCCTGCCTCTCATACCTACTCAAAGATTAAGCCTGTGAGTCCTGCTTCTCACACCTACTCATAGATTAAGCCTGTGAGTCCTGCTTCTCACACCTACTCATAGATTAAGCCTGTGAGTCCTGCTTCTCACACCTACTCATAGATTAAACCTGGGAGTCCTGCTTCACCTGCCCATTGATGTTGAAAGCATTGGAGGTTTCTTTGAGTGTGGCTAGGAGACATGGGACTCTCTGGCTTTTTGTATGAATGGTGACAGAAGAAGTAGGGCTCACCACCTATCTCTATGACTGGGCTGAGTAAGCAGGACTCAAAGCTTAGGAGTGTGGCGAGAGAAGGAAGGCACCCTGGCTTTTTCTACATGGGTGGGTGAAGCCGGACTCTCGGGCTTTCTCATTATGGGCGGGGAATTGACTCTCAGGTTTTCTCTATGAGGGGAAGCAGGACACGCTAGCTTTCTCTATATGGGAGGGAAGCAGAACTCAGGATTTTTCTTTATGGGGAGGAAGCAGGACTCTCAGGCTTTCTCTATATGGGTAGGGGAAGCAGGACTCTCAGGCTTTAAAGGTATGGACAGGGAAGCAAGACTCTCAGGCTCTCTATATGGGGGAGAGCTGGACTTTCAGGCTTTCTCTATATGAGGGAAAGCAGTACTCTCAGGCTTTCTCTATATGGAGGGGAAGCAGGACTCTCAGGCTTTCTCTATATGGCTAGGAAGCAGGACTCAGGCTTCCTCTATATGGGGGGAAGCAGGACTCTCAGGCTTTATATAGGTGGGGTAAGCTGGACTCTCAGGCTTTCTCTGTATGGAGGGGAAGCAAGACTCTCATGCTCTCTCTATATGGGGGGAAGCAGGACTTTCAGGCTTTCTCTATATGGGGGGGGGGGAGCAGGAATCTCAGGCTTTCTCTATATGGGCTGGGAAGTAGGACTCTCAGGCTTTTTGTATGTGGGGAGGCAGGACTTTCAGGCTTTCTCTATATGGAGGGGAAGCCGGACTCTCAGGCTTTCTATATATGGAGGGAAAGCAGGGCTCTCAGGCTTTTTCTATGTGGGGGGAAGCAGGACTCTCAGGCCTTCTCTATATGGAGGGGAACCAGGACTCTCAGCCTTTCTCTATATGGGGAGAAGCAGGACTCTCAGGCTTTCTCTATATGGCCAGGAACCAGGACTCTCAGCCTTTCTCTATATGGGGAGAAGCAGGACTTTCAGGCTTTCTCTATATGGGGGGGGGGGGAGCAGGACTCTCAGGCTTTCTCTATATGGAGGGGAAGCAGGACTCTCAGGCTTTTTCTATGTGGGGGGAGGCAGGACTCTCAGGCTTTTTCTATGTGGGGGAAAGCAGGACTCTCAGGCTTTCTCTCTATGGGTGGTATACATTACCACCATCTTTTCTGTGGTCGCACATCACCGGCGGCCAGCTGGACTGCACCACGTCATTCTGTGGGGGGGAGGACGGGCCTTGGAACATTTGGTAACATTTTCTTCTCGGTAATATTTAATAATAGCTTAGCAGAAAGGTCTTTAGAGCTGTAAGCGGCTTAGTAACCGCTCATTAAACACACACCGCCAGGAATAGCTCCGCTTCACGTGATCCTCATGGCTGCTTATTGCGCTGCCATATTTTTATTTTTTGCTTATTTTGCAAAAATCTAGCAAATGTTGAGGTTTAGCTCTGGAGAGGGATGAATAGCGGCCGACTGTTCCCGGGAGGATTGAGTCCTGACCACGCTGCAGCGCTGCTCTGAAGCACATACTTTCCCATACAGGTCAGCCAGCAGTTACACAGCGGAGGCGACGGCAGATCCTGGACGTCCGGGGCCCCGGCTTCATTATCCTCGGCGAAAACTGCATGATGAGTTATCCTGCCCCTTCCATTTCTAGATCATGCATTGGTTTTCCTCAGTCCCATGTAACGCACAATATTTTTTTTTATCCTGCTGCAGATTTGTCTGCAGTCCCACGTAAAAACAATAACTCTTGTCATTACTCTCAGCGCAGTGGATGTTACCTGCAGTCCTATGTAAAACCACAGATCATTCAGTAGGCACCATGAAATGTAGTAAGTGTACATATTTGATCGCATACAATGAAGTAGGAAAGCTAGCAGTCCTATGTAAAGCCGCCGATAACAGATTGTGATAGCTCTCTAGGGGGAAGGCAATGAAGTAGATTAACTACAGTCCTATGTAAAACTGCAGATAACATATTACAAGTACTCCAGGTGGGGGATGAAGTAATATATTTGCAGTCCTATGCAACACTACAGATAACAGTGATAAATCCATGTGGACAGGCAGTGAAGTATAAGTGTAGCTGAAGTCCTATGTAAAACTGCTGGTGATATCTTGCGATGACACAGTCAAGTCGATTTAGCTCCTATGTAAAGCTACAGATAACCCATGCTGATATCGCCCCTGATACAATGAAGGTGATTTACCTGCAGTCCTATGTAAAGCTACAAATAACCCATGCTGATATCGCTCCTGATACAATGAAGGTGATTTACCTGCAGTCCTATGTAAAGCTACAGATAAACCCTGCTGATATTGCTCCTGATGAAGACCATTTACTTGCAGTCCTATGTAAAAAAAAAAAAAAACAACAACAAACGTTAATACTCTATTGCTCTGTGGACAGATAATTAAGTTGATTTTACCTGCAGTCCTATGTAACACCGCAGATAAATCAGTGTTGCATTTAAAGGGACAGTGCGAGAAATATTGATTATTTTTTTACCCTGGTTCTCGCTTCTCCCATTTAATGTCTGATCCGGCGCCTGTGAAAGCCGCGCAGCGTTCGGGACACTTTGGCGTATAATTTCCCTTATATAATGCCTCCATTACGGCGGCGCGGTGTGAAGTGGCTCTCAGCCATGTTTGATTATATCGGCTAGAAAGCAGTGAGCGGCGGTTTTCATCTTCTGACCCAATATTCCGGGACTGTCTCGTGTTTATGCCACATTCCGCCCTGGTGAATGTACGTAGTTGTCCCCCTTCACTGTTCGGGGGAATAATTCATCCGCTGCCACAATGTATGTCAGAGAACGCACATCATTGTAATGGCCGAGCCGGCGAGTAATGAGGGAGGCGCAGCCGGCGGAGAGGACGCAATTACTTAACAGCAGTGTGGGACTCGACAGCCCCTTATGTTGGAGAGGTGACCCCCATATCTAGTGCGGTCGGCACAGAACAGCAAGGGGACGTCTGTTAATGACAAAATTATTTCTACCGCCATATAGTGCGCATCCTCGATACATGCTGCCTGGAGACGACTGCGCAGAGGAGCTCTGTAAATGCTGACTTACATCATGTCTTATGCTATAGTCACATCCAGAGCTGCTTTCAAAATTCTGCTGACTTCCTGTTAACGCTCAGGCTTCAGGCCTGCTGTCACGTAACAGTCCTTGTGTCTGCATAAGTACTTTATGGGAGAAACGTTGGCCCGATTCATCATTTGCAGATTTGTTTTGTTTGTGTTTTTTGTCACTTTTTTCCTTCTTTTTTTGTCTTGAGATTTATTGCACCAGATTCATCAAAATTGCGCATACGGTTCACAAATGTGGCGCAAAAAAAAGGACTTCTTTCCTGTCCTTAACCATTTTTCAAACTTTTTGAGAAACTTTTTCAAAATGTCACGAAGATGTGATTTTTGAACAAAACATGCGTAAAACTACAGTACACGTGGGGGAAATTGGAGTGAAGTTGTGCCAAACTTTTTAAAAAGTTGCAATTGATGAATCTGGTGAAAATATCTGGAATAACTTAACTTGGCCCACAAAGCAGAAAACAAAACAAAACAGAAAACAGGCAAGTTCATATAAAGTAGACTTAAAGAAAGGCTCAAATAGACCCATGAACAACAAAAAGTGACAAACGCAATGAGGAATCGGGGCTGTGGTGTGTATATCAGAGGTCGTCGTCAGTGATGCACATCAATGATGGTGCACTGCACCGTGAACTGAATTCTGGATGTATTTATAATTTACTTATTTATAATTTACTTATTTATATACTTTATATTGTGCTGAACCTCAAAATATCTTTATTGCAGTCATGTTCAGAGCTGCGTTCCAAATTCTGCTGATTTTCTTCTCTTCTGCTGTTAGGTCTCCTACAGTGGGGACAATAAGTATTTGATACACAGCCGATTTTGCCATTTTTCTTACGTATAAAGAATGGAGAGGTCTGTAATTTTAATCGTAGGTAGAAAATCACATTGTATGATTGTTGCATAATTAGCATTTTAATGCATGAATTAAGTATTTGATACAATAAACAGAACTTAATATTTGGTCCAGAAACCTTTATTTGCAATTAGAAAGGTCAGACGTTTCCTGTGGTTCTTGACCAAGTTTGCACACATTGCAGCTGGGATTTTGGCCCCCTCCTCCATACAGATCTTCTCCAGACTTTTCAGGTTTCGGAGCTGTCGCTGGGCAACATTCAGATTTGCTCCCTCCAAAGATTTTCTATTGGGTTCGGGTCTGGAGACTGGCTGGGCCACTCCAGGACCTTGAAATGCTTTTTACGGAGACACTCCTTAGTTGGCCTGACTGTGTGTGTTGTGTCATTATCATGCTGGAAAACCCAGCCACGACCCATCTTCAACGCTCTGAGGAAAGGAGGTTCTTGGCCAAAATCTTGCGGTACATGACCCCATCCATCCTCTCTTCATTATGTTGCAGTCGTCCTGTCCCCTTTCCCCCAAAGAATGATGTTTCCCCCACCATGCTTTACGGTTGGGACGGTGTTCTTGGGGTTGTACTCACCCTTCTTTTTCCTCCAAATATGGTGAGTGGAATTGATACCAAAAAGTTCTATTTTGGACTCATCTGACCACGTGACCTTCTCCCATGTCTCGTCTGGATGGTCCAGATGGTCACTGGCGAACTTCAAACTTGGCTGGACATGTGCTGAGTGAGCAGGAGGACATCTCGTGCCCTGTAGGATGTTAATCCGTGACGGCGTAGTGTGTTACGGTAATGTTTGAGACTGTGGTCCCAGCTCTCTTCAGGCCATTCTGGTCCTCCTGTGTAGTTCTGGGCTGCTTCCTGACCTTTCTTAGAATCTTCCTTACCTCACATGGCGAGATCTTGCTTGGAGCCCAAAACTGAGCAAGATTGACTGTTATCTTGTGTTTATTCCATTTTCTGATAATTGTGCCAACAGTGGTTGCCTTCTCACCAAGCTTGTTGCCTATTGTCTTGTAGCCCATCCCAGACTTGTGTAGGTCTACAGTCTTGTCCCTGGTGTCCTTAGACAGCTCTTTGGTCTTGGCCATGGTGGAGAGGTTGCAGTGTGATTGTGTGTGGACAAGTGTCTTTTATACAGGTAACGAGGTCAGACAGGTGCAATTAATACAGGTAATGAGCTGATCTCTGTGTAGCCCTCATGGACACAGACCATTGTTTATGCAGCCTTCTAATGTTTTCTGTCATCCTAGTCCTACATTCACAGCTACACTGCTCAATACTGCTGTATGATGTCCTCCATTCTACTGCTTTCTAGTAAGCGCTTTATCTCATCTTAGAGTTTGGTTCACAGCTACTCTGCTCAGTGCTACTGTATAATGCCAAAGAAAAAAAAGGGGAGAAGCCAGCACTGCTTATGGTCTGAACGCAATACAAATGATGCACATGCACCTACTGAATTCTATCTATAGTTCAAATATGAGACATTTAGCAAATAATTGATCAATTTTTTGAGCTACCCCGCCACTTCACGGCAATCTCATAATGGGGCAGTCCTACGCTACGTATTTTATTAACATTGTGCCATTACGGCCTCCTAGATGTATAAAAAAAGCATAAAAAGAAAGACACCATTACTTTACTATGACATGCAAGCTGTACCTGGAGCATTTTCAGAATCACTCCCTTGGTGCCAGGAAGGAAAAGCGTAGGTGAAGGCCGATCAGGTCCTGTACGGACATATCAGATCTGGCTTCCACACCTCCAGATCTGAAATGTCCGCACAGGACCTGATCGGCTTTTACCTGCGCTTGCCTTTCGCGGCACCAAGGGAGTGATTCTGATATGCTCCAGGTACAGCTTGCATGTTATGGTAATGTTATTTAATGTGGTCTTTCCTTTTTTTTCTCTCTTAATACGTGTAGGAGGCCGTAATGGCACAATGTAAATAAAATACGTAGAGTAGGACTGCCCCATTATGAGAATGCCGTGAAGTGGCGGGGTAGCTCAAAGAATTGATCAATTGTTTGCTAAATGTCTCATATTTGAAATACAGATAGAATTTAGTATGTGCATGTGCACCTTATGTATTGTGTCCTGACCTTAAGCAGTGCTGGCTTCTCCCTTTTTTTTTGTCTTTACATTGGTAAGTGGCTGACCACCACTGTTGCCGCGCAGGCTGGGTTAGGTACGCCTTTCTTTCTGTGTTCATTGTGATTGATAGGCTGCTGTTCACACACACAGCAGCCCTGCCCTGCCTCAGGCTCTAGTTAATTGTGCACCTGTGTCTCAGCCTGTTTCACCCTTTAACTTCGGTGCTGGTTCGGCAGTGTGGAAGCCAGATCTGAAATGTCCGCACAGGACCTGATCGGCTTTTACCTGCGCTTGCCTTTCACGGCACCAAGGGAGTGATTCTGATATGCTCCAGGTATAGCTTGCATGTTATGGTAATGTTATTTAATGTGGTCTTTCCTTTTTTTTTCTCTCACTCTTAATACATGTAGGAGGCCGTAATGGCACAATGTAAATAAAATACGTAGAGTAGGACTGCCCCATTATGAGAATGCCGTGAAGTGGCGGGGTAGCTCAAAGAATTGATCAATTGTTTGCTAAATGTCTCATATTTGAAATACAGATAGAATTTAGTATGTGCATGTGCACCTTATGTATTGTGTCCTGACCTTAAGCAGTGCTGGCTTCTCCCTTTTTTTTTGTCTTCACTGTATAATGCCATCCATCCTATCCTGCTGCTGCTTTTCAATAAGTATCTCACCGCAGAGCTGGATTCGCAGCTCCACCGCTCAGAATAAAGCTGTATAATGACGTCCATGTTGCTGTTTCTTCTAATCTTAAGTAGAGACAGGAAAGCAGGAATCCAGTATGTCTGTGTAATGTGTCATCATGGCAGCTAATCCTGACCCTCAAGCCCAGAGAGGACTGAAATTAGAGAAAGGTCCTGCAGAGGGGGAAAAAAGGAGGATATCTGGTCACAACAGCCAGAGATGGTGTTATTCTTCATATGCACACACAGGACTGATGATTCTGAAGTCACCCGAAAAGACAAGTTGACTTTATTATAAGTTCAGAACCGGTTCTCAAAAGTGACCAGTGTAATTTGTACGCGCACAGCCGCGGGGCTTTCCCATGGAAGGCACTGGCCTAAGAGATGCATATGGGGTTCCGACTATTGGGGGACATTGTGATGTCGGCTCCCAGCCCCCCATGTCCGGCTTCGCTTTAGCCCGCACTGACCGGCCCTGCAGCAGAATATCATAAGAAGGGAATTAAAGGCATGAAATAAGGATTTTAATGAAGTGGGAGCGCGGCTGACGTCAGGCCGGCTCACTGATTGCGGCTTCCAGGTGGCCTAATAAGATGAAAATGAAGTTTATACCCTCAGCGACTTTAAGCCAGGCTTGTGTTCTGCCTGTGATTGAATCTTAATGAGAAGACTCTGCTGTGTGCAAACATGTCTGGGCTGGTAGCGGGATTGTTAAATGGAGACACATGACATGGCCCTTGTGATAGAAGAGGCGCTGCATCATCTCCTCCTGGTAATGGGAACTGACGGCCTGGAAGATGCAGCTATTTATATTCCCGGGGTGTCGGAGCTATCTATAGAATATCATTAGCGTGGCGGGGGTCTGCGGGGTACGCCGGGGGTCTGCTCCTCCTGTACATGGCACATGCTATTAATACCAATATACTGCAGCCCAAGCCATGGAGCATATGAGAGCCGGCAGCAGGGGCCTCCATATTAGAGGCGGCTACTGGTCTCATCTGCTTGTGAACCCTTTATAGGGTTAACCCCCACTGTCCTATATACCGGTATATCATCCACTGGTCTCCCCATAATGGTACATCGTCCACTGCTCCCCCGTAACGGTACATCGTCCACTGCTCCCCCGTAACGGTACATCGTCCACTGCTCCCCCGTAACGGTACATCGTCCACTGCTCCCCCGTAACGGTGCATCGTCCACTGCTCCCCCGTAACGGTGCATCGTCCACCGCTCCCCCGTAACGGTGCATCGTCCACCGCTCCCCCGTAACGGTGCATCGTTCACCGCTCCCCCGTAACGGTGCATCGTCCACCGCTCCCCCGTAACGGTGCATCGTCCACCGCTCCCCCGTAACGGTGCATCGTCCACCGCTCCCCCGTAACGGTGCATCGTCCACCGCTTCCCCGTAACGGTGCATCGTCCACCGCTCCCCCGTAACGGTGCATCGTCCACCTCTCCCCCGTAACGGTGCATCGTCCACCGCTCCCCCGTAACGGTGCATCGTCCACCGCTCCCCCGTAACGGTGCATCGTCCACCGCTCCCCCGTAACGGTGCATCGTCCACCGCTCCCCCGTAACGGTGCATCGTCCACCGCTCCCCCGTAACGGTGCATCGTCCACCGCTCCCCCGTAACGGTGCATCGTCCACCGCTCCCCCGTAACGGTGCATCGTCCACCGCTCCCCCGTAACGGTGCATCGTCCACCGCTCTCCCGTAACGGTGCATCGTCCACCGCTCCCCCGTAACGGTGCATCGTCCACCGCTCCCCCGTAACGGTGCATCGTCCACCGCTCCCCCGTAACGGTGCATCGTCCACCGCTCCCCCGTAACGGTGCATTGTCCCCTGCTCCCCCGGAACATCAAGGTTTGTTTCGTCGTCTTCTCTTTGCGGCGGTGCTGAGTAAATGTTGTCTTTTTGAGAGCAGTGTACGGTGTGAACAGTGAGCAATGATCGTCCTCTTATTTGATCAGTAGCGTTTATTTGCAGACGTGCGTCTCCGGCACTTTCCATCTCGCCCGGCGCCCGCTGCTGGTAGGACGCCATCGTCAAATATTGTAAGAAGGGAGGATGTTCCCTGCGTACAGAGAACGCCGCTGGCCGGCGGGATTATTAATCGTCCTGCATTTTCAGACTTTTTTTAGTGTTAAAAATTCCTGACATGTCGGTCAGCGCGCCTTGTTATTAAAGGGGCGGTTGGTTTCCATCGTTGACATCTGTCTCTGTCGAGGTGACTTTGACACAAGACCTAAATGGGTTGGATTCGGTCCTAGGACACCTCAGAGCGTTACATGCCTGTCACGTATTTGTCGAATTTTGGGGTAACATTTTCTGAACCTTCCCTTTTTCACACATGGGACTGTCATGAATCCTTTATTAACAAGGCATCCTATGAGCTTTCATGTTTCCGTTGGCCTTTTCTCCATCCTTTGTCTTTCCCTCTGTGACTCCTCTTCCTCTCTGCTGACTCGGGCACACTTTTTGCGCAGCCATCCATCATCATCTCCACGTTATCTTTTTTTTCCTTATATTAAGAATTAGTTGAGATTTGGCGGCTCTCGTCCATATTCATGAGCCGGCATGGGGCTGACGAGGGCGGTGACGACGGGGCGACATTTTTTATGAAGGTTTTCCATGTTTGATATTGAGTGCCCGGTGCCGATCTGCCGGCTCAGCACATCGCAGCCGAACACCGGCCTGATCCCCGCGCTGCCACAAGCGGCCATTAATCAAGGTGCTCATCTCCGAGCTGACGTCAGTCCATGTCTATGTGACTGATGGAGGGGGAGGGGAGCGTATAATGGAATTTTATAAGAGAGGCGCTGAGCGTTCAGCCGCACTCACCGCCGCTCCAGAGACCTCTTGGCCTCGATACGTTAAAGAAAATTGCAGGCGAATCTTCAAAGCTGCAGCTCAGCGGAGAAAATTTGGGCTTTTTTGTTAAATTGGTCGACCATTGAAGTAAATGGAATCTATAAGTGTCGGCGCGTCTGCTATAAATAACCGGAGAGACGGCGGCGGGAGCAGAATACGGGGGCGGACCGCCATTATGTGCTGCTGTAAGACCCTGGGCTAGTATCTGTACCGGGCGATGCCCCGGAGCCACAGCCAGACGGGGAAATACAGTATCACTGTATCTAAGCCAATCACGTGCGGTACTGTCTGCAGAGAGTGTATCTAATCCTATCCTGTGTGATACTGTCTGCTGAGAGTGTATCTAATCGTATCCTGTGATACTGTGTGCAGACAGTGTATCTAATCCTATCCTGTGTGATACTGTCTGCTGAGCTGTGTATCTCATGCTATCCCGTGTGATACTGTCTGCAGAGTGTATCTAATCCTATCCTGTGTGATACTGTCTGTAGAGTGTATCTAATCCTCTCCTGTGATACTGACTGCTGAGCCGTGTATCTAATCCTATCCTGTGTGATACTGACTGCTGAGCTGTGTATCTAATCCTATCCTGTGTGATACTGACTGCTGAGCCGTGTATCTAATCCTATCCTGTGATACTGACTGCTGAGCTGTGTATCTAATCCTATCCTGTGTGATACTGATTGTTGAGCTTTGTATCTAATCCCATCCTGTGTGATACTAACTGCTGAGCCGTGTATCTAATCCTATCCTGTGTGATACTGACTGCTGAGCCGTGTATCTAATCCTCTCCTGTGTGATACTGACTGCTGAGCTTTGTATCTAATCCTCTCCTGTGTGATACTGACTGCTGAGCCGTGTATCTAATCCTATCCTGAGTGATACTTACTGCTGAGCTGTGTATCTAATCCTATCCTGTGTGATACTGACTGCTGAGCCGTGTATCTAATCCTCTCCTGTGTGATACTGACTGCTGAGCTTTGTATCTAATCCTATCCTGAGTGATACTTACTGCTGAGCTGTGTATCTAATCCTGTCCTGTGTGATACTGACTGCTGAGCTGTGTATCTAATCCTGTCCTGTGTGATACTGTCTGCTGAGCTGTGTATCTATTCCTATCCTGTGTGATACTGACTGCTGAGCCGTGTATCTAATCCTATCCTGTGTGATACTGACTGCTGAGCTGTGTATCTAATCCTATCCTGTGTGATACTGACTGCTGAGCCGTGTATCTAATCCTATCCTGTGATACTGACTGCTGAGCTGTGTATCTAATCCTATCCTGTGTGATACTGATTGTTGAGCTTTGTATCTAATCCCATCCTGTGTGATACTAACTGCTGAGCCGTGTATCTAATCCTATCCTGTGTGATACTGACTGCTGAGCCGTGTATCTAATCCTCTCCTGTGTGATACTGACTGCTGAGCCGTGTATCTAATCCTATCCTGAGTGATACTTACTGCTGAGCTGTGTATCTAATCCTATCCTGTGTGATACTGACTGCTGAGCCGTGTATCTAATCCTATCCTGAGTGATACTTACTGCTGAGCTGTGTATCTAATCCTATCCTGAGTGATACTGACTGCTGAGCTGTGTATCTATTCCTATCCTGTGTGATACTGACTGCTCAGCCGTGTATCTAATCCTATCCTGTGTGATACTGACTGCTGAGCCGTGTATCTAATCCTCTCCTGTGTGATACTGACTGCTGAGCCGTGTATCTAATCCTATCCTGTGTGATACTGTCTGCTGAGCTGTGTATCTAATCCTATCCTGAGTGATACTTACTGCTGAGCTGTGTATCTAATCCTATCCTGAGTGATACTGACTCCTGAGTGATACTGACTGCTGAGCCGTGTATCTAATCCTATCGTGTGATACTGACTGCTGAGCCGTGTATCTAATCCTATCCTGTGTGATACTGACTGCTGAGCTGTGTATCTAATCCTATCCTGTGTGATACTAACTGCTGAGCTGTGTATCTAATCCTATCCTGTGTGATACTGACTGCTGAGCCGTGTATCTAATCCTATCCTGAGTGATACTGACTGCTGAGCTGTGTATCTAATCCTCTCCTGTGTGATACTGACTGCTGAGCTGTGTATCTAATCCTATCCTGTGTGATACTGACTGCTGAGCCGTGTATCTAATCCTATCCTGTGTGATACTGACTGCTGAGCTGTGTATCTAATCCTATCCTGTGTGATACTGACTGTTGAGCTGTGTATCTAATCCTATCCTGTGTGATACTGCTGAGCTGTGTATCTAATCCTCTCCTGTGTGATACTGACTGCTGAGCTGTGTATCTAATCCTATCCTGTGTGATACTGACTGCTGAGCCGTGTATCTAATCCTATCCTGTGTGATACTGACTGCTGAGCTGTGTATCTAATCCTATCCTGTGTGATACTGACTGTTGAGCTGTGTATCTAATCCTATCCTGTGTGATACTGACTGCTGAGCTGTGTATCTAATCCTCTCCTGTGTGATACTGACTGCTGAGCTGTGTATCTAATCCTATCCTGTGTGATACTGACTGTTGAGCTGTGTATCTAATCCTATCCTGTGTGATACTGACTGCTGAGCTGTGTATCTAATCCTCTCCTGTGTGATACTGACTGCTGAGCTGTGTATCTAATCCTCTCCTGTGTGATACTGACTGCTGAGCTGTGTATCTAATCCTCTCCTGTGTGATACTGACTGCTGAGCCGTGTATCTAATCCTATCCTGTGTGATACTGACTGCTGAGCTGTGTATCTAATCCTATCCTGTGTGATACTGACTGTTGAGCTGTGTATCTAATCCTATCCTGTGTGATACTGACTGCTGGGCTGTGTATCTAATCCTATCCTGAAAGATACCGCTTGCATGCATCTCATGTAGTGATGGTGATCATCTGCTGTCGGTGTGTGTATGGCAGCGTCCGACCTGGCAGCACCCGTCCTGGCAGCAACGCGGGTGAATTGTGCGTGGTCTGTCCTCTGGTCACAGCGCTGGATCCCATCCGATCTGCTGCTTCATCCCATGAATGTGTCCGGTCGTGCAGAACGCCTGGTAGACGTCAGGTTCCTGCCAGGGCAGCGGGCACAGCTGGCAGTTGCCACACAGAAATAATGGATACATTGCATAAAATCTGTTCTCTGTAAAGAGCGATGGACCGCGCTGCTGGTGACCACGCTGCAGCGCTGCACGAGCACAGGAGCTGGGGACTTACTGGTCACGGGAATAAAAATGACATTGATTCTTAAGGGGCTGCTTACTTGGACACAGTAATTCTAGTCCCCCCTCACCCCAACCCTTTGGAACGCAGGTATACAACATGCAGGGTGGAGTTACCCTTCAATCATACAATGCTGAAGGGCAGTACATATACCGGAGTTCAGTACTGTAGACCCAAGTCCAGGCTTTAATTCTCCCGTGTTAATCCAAAAGAAGATAAAGTCCCCACAATACAGATTCTATTTGTCCCATATAGAAGAAGAATTACTTCCCAAAATAAGAATTAAGCCCTGGAACAACATACCATGACCTGTAATATTATCTCTAGCACCCAGTACCTTCCCAAACTGGTGCAATGAATCAACCATCACAGCATCATGTTGTGGAGAGTCCCATAGTCTCACTGCTTGTACAGTAAAGAATCCATAGACTCCATGCTCTTACCGTAAAGAATCCATAAACTCCATGCTTTTACCGTAAAGAATTCATAGACTCCATGCTCTTACAGTAAATAATCTATGGACTAAATGCTCCTACAGTAAAGAATTCATACTCCATGCTATTACAGTAAAGAATTCATAGACTCCATGCTCTTGCCGTAAAGAATCCATAGACTCCATGCTCTTACCGTAAAGAATGCATAGACTCCATGCTCTTACAGTAAAGAATCTATAGACTCATGCTCTTACGCTCTTACCGTAAAGAATTCATACTCTATGCACTTACAGTAAAGAGTCCAGTCTCACTGCTTACCGTAAAGAATACATAGACTCCATGCTCTTACAGTAAAGAATTCATAGACTCATGCTCTTACCGTAAAGAATTCAGACTCCATGCTCTTACAGTAAGAATTCATAGACTCCATGCCCTTACAGTAAGAATTCAGACTCACTGCTCTTACAGTAAGAATTCATACTCGCTGCTCTTACCGTTAAGAATTCATAGACTCCATGCTCCTACAGTAAAGAATTCATAGACTCCATGCTCCTACAGTAAAGAATTCATAGACTCACTGCTCCTACAATAAAGAATCCATAGGCTCACTACTCTTACAGTGAAGAGTCCATAGACTCATGCTCTTACAGTAAAGAATTCAGACTCCATGCTTACAGTAAAGAATCCATAGACTCGCTGCTCTTACAGTAAAGAATCACAGTTTGAATATAGAAGAAAAAAGGGTTTCCCCTTAATTAAAACGATGCACCCTGTCATTGTTGCAGGCCTGGCGTACAGTCCCTCCAGTCCCTCGGTCGCTCTTCTCTACACTCTCCAGTTCAGCGGTGTCTTTTTTGCACGGCGTGGGTCTGTATGATGAACTCCGCATCAGAGCTGCCTCGCCGCTCTGTAATGTCCTCAGACCCCTCCGAGCCGGTGAGGAGTTTCCATGTCCAACCCCACTAATCAGTTGTGGTCTCCAAGTAGAATCGGCTCCAGTTAATGGAAGAAACGCCTCCTTCAGCCCCTTCCGGTTGCTTTATCTTATGGTCCACACGTTATTTTAGAAAACATCCACCTGCTCCTTGGAGGGACTGATTGGCTAATCTTTCGGTGGATATGTCAATGCTCTTAGTGTAAAGAACCCTTTCTAGAGATGTATAGATTGAACTTTTTTTTTTCTATGTGACTTTTTTTTTTTTCTTGCGATAATGGTGCGCACCAGTTTTTATGGTGACATTCTTATGCAGTTCACCAGTAAATTGCATCTGGTACTGGAATTGTACTGGGGTTATACTGTATAAATGGAGCCCGTGGAAACCTAAACCCAAGTCTGCGTCCAGCGCGTCGCTGTAAGCAATAATGAGAGCTGTATCGCGCCCTTCATCCTTAATTATACACCTTCCTAACAATTGTGCTGCTCCTGCGGCTGAATGATGGAATTATGGAGATGAAGATTTCACTTCAAGCTGTTTATGTAAATGACACAAGTGATGTGATTGCGGATTTCATCAGATCTGCTGTTTATCGGCTCTGGGACGAAGTAGGCGCCAAATATTATTACCTACATGATGTGTAGATCTGGAAACGGAAGCGATCATCAGAGAAGGATATCAGGGATTTGTATCGCATGTATTACCCAAAAAAAAAAAAAAGGGTTTTTTTTCTGTTTCACAATCGTTATAAAAAATTTTTGGGAAACTTGTTTACAGCAGGCTCATTATCATCACAGTCAGGAGTATAAAGGCTTATAACACCTCTCTATACCACTGATAACACAGGATCCACCATTCACAATAGGAGTTATCACAGCTCACCTCCTCCTCCTGTACAATGACTGATAACACCTCTATATTATTATTATTATTTAGCGCCATTTTTTCCATGGCGCTTTACATGTGAGATACAGTAGATAACACAGGATCCACCATTCACAATAGGTGATGTCACAGCTCACCTCCTCCTCCTCCTGTATAATGACTGATAACACCTCTATATACAGTAGATGACACAGGATCCACCATTCACAATAGGTGATGTCACAGCTCACCTCCTCCTCCTCCTCCTGTACAATGACTGATAACACCTCTATATACAGTAGATAACACAGGATCCACCATTCACAAGAGGTGATGTCACAGCTCACCTCCTCCCTGTACAATCACTGATAACACCTATATACACAATAGATAACACAGAATCCACAGTTCACAATAGATGTCACAGCTCACCGCCTTCCTGTCCTGCACAATGACCTTTGTACACACGCTCATTAGATGCTTTAATACAATAGTCAGGGTCTGATCGTTGCTGCTGATGATCGTGTGCATTTCCTATAACAGAAAGATAATATACAAAAACCCTAGTGGCCAGTTTGAAAATTGCAAGAATTTTTATTTTTAATACAAATTGTGATATGAAAAAACAAACAAACCTGTAATACAAAAACCTGATTTTAGCAATGGGTGATTTTCTGTGTCCCCTTTAAAGACTGATATAAAGAAGATACAGGTGCCCAGATGATGGGGATCTGCTGCACCAACCCTGGTGTCCAGCTCAAGGGGCCGAGAACAGTTACTAGTAGCCAGTGAGAGAGCTGTAAACCCGCTTGCCAAATATACCCCTCCCGTTTGGCTTCTCAGCCATTGAGCAGAGCCCAGTAAAATCACCTGAAACTTTCTTGGTTTTAGTCTGGTGCCAGTGCGCCCCTATGACAACACCAGCGGTTCCCGGGAGGAATAGCGTTCTTTTTCTCCCTGTAGCTGGTCGTTCAGTATGGCAGCCGGGGATCTTTCCTGACTCTATTAATTGTTGTTATTAATAATTTATATAGCACCATTGATTCCATGGTGCTGTACATGAGAAAAGGTTACATCAAAATACAAATATCACTTACAGTAAACAAAACTAACAATGACAGACTGGTACAGAGGGAAGAGGACCCTGCTCTTGCGGGCTTACATTCTACAGGATTATGGGGAAGGAGACAGTAGGTCGAGGGTTGCAGTAGCTCCGGTAGTGGTGAGGAGGCCGTGTGGTCTTTACAGGCTGTAAGCTTCTTTGAAGAGATGGGTTTTCAGGTTTCTTTTGAAGGATCCAAAAGTAGTGGATAACCGGATGTGTTGGGGCACAGATTTCCAGAGGATGGGGGATATTCGGGAGAAGTCTTGGAGGCGGTTGGGTGAGGAGCGGATAAGTGTGGAGGAGAGAAGGAGGTTTTGGGAGGACCGGAGATTACGTGAGGGAAGATATTGAGAGATTAGTGTGGAAATATACGGAGGAGACAGGTTATGGATGGCTTTGTAGGTCAGTGTTAGTAATTTAAACTGGATACGCTGAGAAATTGGGAGCCAGTGAAGGGATTTGCAAAGAGGGGAAGCAGGAGTGTAGCGAGGAGAGAGATTAATTAGTCGGGCAGCAGAGTTAAGGACGGACTGGAGAGCTGCGAGAGTGTTAGAGGGTAGGCCACAGAGGATTATGTTGCAGTAGTCGAGGCGGGAAATGATTAGGGCATGCACGAGCATTTTGGTAGAGTGAGGGTTGAGGAAAGGACGGATTCTGGAAATATTTTTGAGCTGGAGGCGACAGGAGGTGGCGAGAGCTTGGATGTGCGGTTTGAAGGACAGGGCAGAGTCAAGGGTTACTCCGAGGCAGCGGATTTTGGGGACAGGGGAAAGTGTGATTTAATTTATTTTGATAGATCAGGTAGGGAAGATATGCGTGATGGAGGAAAGATAATTAGTTCAGATTTGTCCACATTGAGCTTGAGGAAGCGAGAGGAGAAGAAGGAGGATATGGCTGATAGACACTCTGGGATTCTGGAGAGCAGAGAGGTGACATCTGGGCCAGAGAGGTAGATCTGAGTGTCATCAGCATATAGATGTACTGGAAGCCATAGGACCTTATGAGTTGTCCCAGGCCGTGTGTATAGATTGAGAAGAGTAAGGGTCCTAGGACAGATCCTTGGGGGACTCCAACAGAGAGGGGCCGAGATGAAGAGGTAGTATGGGAGTGGGAGACTCTGAATGTGCGGTTGGTGAGGTATGAGGAGATCCAAGCTAGGGCGAGGTCTTTGACCCCAAAGGAAGAGAGGATCTGTAGTAGGAGACAGTGGTCAACTGTGTCGAAGGCAGAGGACAGGTCTAGGAGGAGGAGTATAGAGAATTGTCTGTTAGCTTTGGCTGTAAGTAAGTCGTTAGTAATTTTGGTCAGGGCAGTCTCAGTGGAATGGTGGGGACGGAAGCCAGACTGTAGGTTGTCGAAGAGAGAGTTAGATGCAAAGTGAGAGGAAAGTTCAGCATGGACGTGCTGCTCAAGGAGTTAATCTGCAGGATAATCCCATATCTGCAGGTAAATGGCGCTGTCTGACGTGACGAATGAGCAGATCAGTCCGAAGGCCACTGATACATTTTATCTGCACTGACACATTGTAGCAAAGTGTCGGAACTAGAGAGAGAGAATTGTGCTCGCACTGGGTACAACTGTAACAGACCCCCAGCTGTGTGCAGTATCAGTTCTGTACAGGTTCACACCCTGCAGACGAGAACTAGACGGTTTCCATTCACATAAAACACATCGTCTGTTTGACACTAAGAATGTCGGATTGTATCGCAGATTGTGTAATAATGGTGGGCGTGTGACCCTCGGTTGTGCTGTCCTCTGCTGTGCCTCCTGGTAGTATTGGAATAAATTGACAGCAGGTCAGTAAGTTGTGTCCGATCATTGCTGATGGTGCCCTGACACCCGCTGTCCTGGGAATGGGAACAGGAAGAACAGAAGAGCGATGCAGAGCCGTGAGACCAGGTCCCTGGGGGTCCATGTATCTAATGTAAAGAGAGCTGCCATGTCTGGCTTTATGTACTGACAGCGCAGCGTCCTGTATCCCACCCCCTGATGCTGAGCTCTCCGCTGTTATACGCTGTTACCACCGGTGGGTGCTGCCATCTCCGCTCTGCTCTGACGTCCGCCGCCGTGTCCAGCAGCCCCGCTCTTCAGTTGAGGGGTGCTGAATGTTACCGATGAGATTGTACGGTCACGGCCATCCTTCCGTTCATCAGGGATTTTCCTCCCAGAATTTTCCATCCGAGCTCCGTCACATCGTACAGTGCAGAGCGTAACCCGCCGACGCATCATAGACACCGCATCCAAATTGGACTGATTCCCCGCGGCTCTGCCCGTCACATTCTGCGCTGCCGTCCTCTCGGATGAAGCCGAATCCATCAAATAAAAGCAACAATCAGATCCGGAGACAATAACTCTGAAAGATAAAGTCACTTATCATAGAAGAGTCTGGTGGTCTCTGGCGGAGTGCCCCACCCGCACTGCGCCACTGCAGCTCGTCTTCATGTCTTACACGAAAAACCCAAAAATTGGATTTTACTATACAACATATAAAATGTATCAGAAATTCTTTATTAAACCGTTATCAGGACATATTGAAAAAAATCACGATTCACAAAAAGTAGCAACAAGGATAAATGACCCTAGTAAAAAGCATGGGTCCAAGGCAAAAATAGTAAAAACATCAGGATGGTAGTCAGGAAAAAAGGCTGAACACATGTGCCCCATGGCAGGAATATGCGAATAATCAGAGAACCAAAGCAAGTGCACATATAGCTATACTGTGATGATGCACATAGTATCAGAGAGCAGACCATAGAAAACTGCTATTATCTCACAGTATCATGGTGATATGGCAGGTCAGAGAAACTAATACAATTCTGCACATAAGTGCTTACCTGTGATGGTAACGTGAGTGTGCCGAGGAGCCAGGCACGACCCCGACGCGCGTTTTGCCTGAGCTTTTTCAAGAAGCTTTTCAAGTAGCCGGTTTTATATGGTCTGCTCTCTGATACTATGTGCATCATCACTTGCTTTGGGTCTCTGATTATTCGCATATTCCTGCCATGGGGCACGTGTGTCTCGCCGATCAGCCTTTTTTTCATGACTACCACCCTGATGTTTTTACTATTTTTGCCTGGGCCCCATGCTTTTTACGAGGGTCATTTGTCCTTGTTGCTACTTTTTGTGAATGGTGATTTTTTGTTTTGTTTTTCAATATGTACTGATCACTGTTTAATAAAGATTTTCTGATACATTTTATATGTTGTATAATCCAATTTTGGGGGTTTTCATGTTATACAGGAGTATACAATTACTATCCATACTAAATTACAGGGGGGGACATAAATGCCTGATGAAGCTGACCCGCTTCCAGCTACGTGGCATTAATGTTATTTCTGAGAGTCTGTTTATAATCATGTCTTACACATAGTAGAGTTCCTGCATCAGTAAGTGGTGGTGTCACTAGGGGTATAACCCGCACAGGGTAGATGGCCTGGAGGGTCAGGACCAGGTGACTCCACCAGGGTTTCAATCTAGAGGATTTTCATGTGCAAAAAATTATAATGGCCTCTTCTCTTGGAGACCTAATCTGGTCTCCCGGCCTCCTCCTCTGCCCACAAGCAGGTTCCCGTACTCTGCGTCCCTCTGCGCTCTGCGTCCCTCTGCGCTCTGCGTCCCTCTGCGCTCTGCGTCCCTCTGCGCTCTGCGTCCCTCTGCGCTCTGCGTCCCTCTGCGCTCTGCGTCCCTCTGCGCTCTGCGTCCCTCTGCGCTCTGCGTCCCTCTGCGCTCTGCGTCCCTCTGCGCTCTGCGTCCCTCTGCGCTCTGCGTCCCTCTGCGCTCTGCGTCCCTCTGCGCTCTGCGTCCCTCTGCGCTCTGCGTCCCTCTGCGCTCTGCGTCCCTCTGCGCTCTGCGTCCCTCTGCGCTCTGCGTCCCTCTGCGCTCTGCGTCCCTCTGCGCTCTGCGTCCCTCTGCGCTCTGCGGCCCTCTGCGCTCTGCGGCCCTCTGGGCTCTGCGGCCCTCTGGGCTCTGCGGCCCTCTGCGCTCTGCGGCCCTCTGCGCTCTGCGGCCCTCTGCGCTCTGCGGCCCTCTGCGCTCTGCGGCCCTCTGCGCTCTGCGGCCCTCTGCGCTCCGCGGCCCTCTGCGCTCCGCGGCCCTCTGCGCTCCGCGGCCCTCTGTACGCCTTTTGTGCTCACCCTTAGATGCAGTGCAACAAGCGAGTGTCTTCATCGAGGAGGACTGGGATATGTAGTGCACCTGAGAAAGAAGGTCCCGGCAGGGTAGTACCGACAGAAATCCATTACCATGTCAGTCTAGAATAGAAGCCACTGAGAGGACAAAGCTCCGTGATCTATTCTTATATTTTATACCAGTATTTTTGTCCCTCTGATTTTGGATGTCCTCCGCAGCACAGTACAGGGCACCAGATAAACCGCAGGCAAGTTCTTTTTACGCTTCTGCTCACTTAGGTCTTGTAGTCCACACGTCTTACTTCATCCTAATTGACGTTTATTTCCCATCATTTGCTGTATGTGTGACGGCCGCTCCCCATCCCTCACAGTTCTACCCTGCGGTTAATCTGGATAGGCCTGTAGTGTAAAGCATGGGGGAGATCAGAGGATCAGCCTGTATCTTTAATGACAAAGGAAGGAATAGAAACTACATACTGTATGGGTATGTGCACACGTTGCGGATTTCTTGCAGAAAATTCCTGAAGAAAACCGGAAATTTTCTGCAAGAAATCCGCATTTTTTTTTTTGCGTTTTTTTTCCGTTTTTTTCGCGTTTTTTTAGCATTCTGCAAGCGTAATTAGCTTGCAGAATGCTAAAGTTTTCCCTGCGATCTGTAGCATCGCTTGGAAAACTGACTGACAGGTTGGTCACACTTGTCAAACATAGCGTTTGACAAGTGTGACCAACTTTTTACTATAGATGCTGCCTATGCAGCATCTATAGTAAAAGATAGAATGTTTAAAAATAATAAAAAAAATAAAAAAATGCTTATACTCACCCAGACATCTCACCGGCGTCCGTTCCGTATAGCTGGTCTGTGCGCACAGGACCTCCCGTGACGTCACGGTCACGTGAGCGGTCACATGACCGCTCACGACCAATCACAGGACAGTGACGTCATTCGGCGAGGTCCTTCAGCGCACACCAGGTACAGAAACCGAACGGCAGCGTGCGAGGAGGCGGCAAGACATCGAGGGTGAGTATAGGACTGTTTATTATTTTATTTCTTATTTTTTGACCACTTATATGGTGCCCAGTGCGTGGAGGAGAGTCTCCTCTCCTCCACCCTGGGTACCAACCGCATATAATCTGCTTACTTCCCGCATGGTGTGCACAGCCCCGTGCGGGAAGTAAGCAGATCAATGGACCCCTAGGTGTGCGGAATCCCTGCAATTCCGCATTTTTAATGAACATGTTGCTTTTTTTTCCGCTATGCGATTTTTTCGCGGAAAAAATCGCAACATTTGCACCAAAAATGCTGAATACCCTGTAAATAATAGGAGGCTTATGTAAGCGTTTTTTTTCGCGTTTTTATCACGTTTTTATAGCGAAAAAACGCGAAAAAAACGCTAACAATCCTGAACGTGTGCACATGGCCTAATGTCTCCACTAGGATCAGTGGCCCCAGCTCCTCTGCAGGGTTTATTACTCTATGATAGTCTGAATTCTCCCTCCTGTCTCATCAGATACTAAGACCTTGTTCACACGCTTCATTTTTGCTGCAAAATTTTCAAGGGTAAAAAAAACCCCAGCATTTTACGCATTTTTTTCTGTGTTTGGTACAAGCAAATCTTCAGCAAATGCTCAATGTGTGCACACTGCCTTAGGCTCTTGCTCATTTACTCCACCCTGCTTTTCACTGCGGCTCTGCTTGTTCAGATTGGCTTCCGGGTGTTCAATGCAAGCCCACTAGTAAATGAGAAAAAGGGGATTACTAGGAAAGGTATTCTCGAATTTTAGAAACCCCCTGTCCCCAGCTGGTTTGTTTTAAAAAGCAAACTGAGGTTTACTCACCCTCCCAGGGTCCAATGCGGAGAGTCCATTATTGCTCCCAGCTTCTGTTATTCGGACTGCTGAGCTCAGCGGCCCTGCCAAAATTAACGGCATGAGCTGCTCAAAGCCGCTGACCCCAGTTATTGGCTGCAGCTCTGTTCATGTCACGTCAGCGCTGCAGACAATAACTTGACACTGGAAGACTATGCTGGACCTGGGGAGCGTGAGTAAAGCTAGGCATCTAGGAGAAGAGAAGGTGGTAGTTATTTTCTGAAATTGGAAACCACCTTTAATAACAGGGAGAGGGGCTGGAGATCTGCCAAACATCTAGGTTGAGGTTACGTATTCTTGGTCTCCTCCAGTTTTGCATGTTACTTGCTTCTGGGGGTTTGCAGTGAATCTGCTCATGGTGGACGTCTCCATCCCTACAAGTTCTCATTATTGATCTATACTTTTCTGCTCTCCTTTAGGTAACAACCTCGATGCCATCCATGACATAACCGTGGCTTACCCTCACAACATTCCTCAAACCGAGAAACACATCCTTCATGGCAACTTCCCCAAGGAGATTCACTTCCACGTCCGCAGGTATCCGGTTAGCAGCCTGCCCGCCTCTAAGGAAGACCTCCAGCTGTGGTGCCAGGAACGCTGGAAGGAGAAGGAGGAGCGGCTGCGGACCTTCTATGAAGGAGAGAAATACTTCGACGTCACAAGACGCAGTCGGATCCCTCCTTGTAAATCGGAGCTCAGGGTGCATGTGATAAAGTTTGCTTCATTGCTGTATTGGACAACCTTCATTGTTGTGTCCTTTTACCTTATCTACCTGTACAGCATAGTCCGGTGGTACACCGTCATCATGATTGTCATCTATGTCCTTCAGGAAAAGTACTGTGGGGGACTCGAGCTCATCGAGTTGGCATGCCACCGATATCACACTGCTCGGCAAGCCGCAAGAGGCAAACAGGAGTAAGGCAGGGCTGTGTATGTAGGATACTTTTGTAATGTCTACCATACTGTGCATGTGAACCAGGTAACCCAAGACTCTCGAAAACTCTGACATTTGTAGTTTGTCAGCTCCTGGAAAGCCTCAGGTTGCCCACACTACATGAAAACCCTACAAGAATTCCAGAAGATAAAATTGATGGGAGTCCCGGAGTTGGAACCATTGCCGAGTCCCGGAGTTGGAACCATTCCCGTGTCCCGGAGCAACCTCCACCCAAGGCGAAGAGTTGGTCTTCGTCAAACCAGTCAAAGGTCTTTGAAATCTTGACTTCTCGACAATGTTTCCAGTCTTTGAAGAAGACTCTATTTTGGAGGTTCCGAAGAAAAGTCTTGTTGGGTCTCTGATGACCTTCAACGCGATTTTAGCTCTTAATAAACCTACAATTCTCCTTATTTCAGGGAACAATCATAGAGTTGGGACCCATCGGCTAAAAGCTGGAATTCCCTTTTGCATATTTCCAGATACTGTTGTACTCTCGAGGAACATTTTAAACACTTTCATAGGAAAAAAAATAAAAATAATCTTGCTGCCTCATTAAATGGAGTTAGACACTTTCACAGAAGTTAAGCATATTATGTCACCAAATGAATTCAAAGGGTTAATCTGTCGTCCCTTGAAGGGATCTCCAGTAACATACTGGGAAAATGTAAAAGTTGTGTGCTCTGACGTGGAGGTTTTTTGTGTAATGTTATCTGTTCCCTCGACAATCAGATTTCTTTATTCTATGTGTTTGTGCACCATGGTTTATCTTTTATATTTCATTTTGTTCTATTTTTTTTTTTTTCATAATATCCTGCCACAAAAATTTGCAGCCGGTGGGCGGCAGATGTGCCTGTTTATAAAGTTGTGTCCATTGATGTTGATTCATTATATAAGCAGCTCTTCCCTAAATTACTACCACTTTTATTTGGGAGTTTTACTTGTCTTTTTTTTGTTGTTTTTTTTTCACATCTCTACTTTAAGGACTGGTGCGCCATTGTAAATGCTCCAGGTTTTAGCTTTCCCCTTTCAATACGTAGTTGAGCACTTTTTTTGTTTAGATCGTAGCTGGAGTGAGTCAAAAAGTACAGAAATAATTCAAGGAAAATATAACTTGCCCTATACGGAAATCCACTACGATCGGTTGGGTTCCTCTCCATAGATTTTCACAGTATACCCCCAAAACAGGACTTCCTGAAAGTCAGTGCAGTCCGCATGATGGACCCATGCCCAGTTTTCACGGGTCTTTCTAGTAATAGAAGAAGGTAACCAGAGCTATAAACAGGGCCGAGTTTTTTGGGATTGGTTCTAACCAATTTAGTGGTGTTGATAGTGGTCCTCACAGGCAAGGTTCCTTCTTAGAATAACCTTTCAATAAAATACTGTAGACTCGCCGCTTTGTGAATTAGGACATGTTTTACGATTCACATTATTTTATGTTCTATCGGAGTATCCATAGGACCGTGAATATCGTGGTAGTATCGGTATATGGACCATTATCTTCTAGATTTATTCTCAAGTCTACCATAAAAATTATGTATGGGAACCTATAATTTTACAGTCATCATGGAACATACAGGTCTCATCATGGACCTGGCAGTTATCCACAGCCTTGTAAATCTCCACCATCCAAGCAGTGGCCCCGGAGTTAGGTGTTGAACTTCATGGTTTCACTAATGACCCAAGGTTGAGGTTTCAGACATTGGAGTATGAGCTCTGGGTAATGTGTAATGACTCTTCACTAGGGTTGAGCGAAACGGATCGGTCATTTTCAAAAGTCGCCGACTTTTGGCAAAGTCGGGTTTCGTGAAACCCGACCCGACCCCAGCGTGGGATCGGCCACATCGGCGATCTTTCCGCCAAAGTCGCGTTTCGTATGACGCTTTCCCCGCCATTTTTTCAGCCAATGAAGGAGTGTGTGCAGCGTGATGACATCGGTTCCGGCTTGCTTTGTGTGGCGTCACAGGGGGTAAAACCGCCATCTTAACGTTTGGGATATAGCGATTTCCACAGTGAAACACAAACTTTGCAGGGACGGAGAGAGGGAGAAGGAGAAGATTCCCCATTGACTTGCATTGGGTTTCGTGTTTCGGGTCGGCCCACCAACTTTTCCAAAAAATCGGCCGATTTCACACGATCCGACTTTTGAGAAGGTCGGGTTTCACGAAACCCGACTCGATCCTAAAAAAGTTAAAGTCGCTCAACCCTACTCTTCACTTCTGTTTGATCCAGTAGTGTACTTGGTCCTCCGTCTTCTGAAGCACTGATCTGTTTCTGGTCATCCCTCTTTTTTAGCTCTTATGTTGCTACCGACACTGTGTGTTTCTTTTCTTGAAAATTACTTTGAAAGTTCTATCAGACAATGGCACTTTTAGAAGTTTATGGTTGATACACTATTTAGAGTTCAACTCAAGTACCTTAACCCAACGTGCGACAATCTAGACGTTCTGACAATCCGGCCTTAATTTTTATCTGCTATTGAATATCTACTAGCAGGACGATGTGGATGATGTCTATGTGTGGGGCTGCATGGCTTATCTAACTCAAATTTTTCAACACCATTCTTTAAAACAATACCAGCCGTCATCAGATCTGCTGTCAAGGGTCACATAAAATATGCTACTAAATCTTCAAAGTTTACACCACCAAAAAAGACATCAACTTGAAAGTCAATAATTCTTACCTTCCGAGATTATCCGTAACCTTCATCACTTCTCTAAGTAAAGGTAGCTCTTGTTGGCATGCTTCCTTGATGCCCTACCTTCGCGAAATCTTATTTTTCATTGGAACATGAGGATTGTCTCCTGTCATAAAAAATCTGTCCTAGATGTATTTGGGACCCTATCTACCTCCACCTCCCCGTGTTAGGTGTTGGGACGTAGGCTTGCCATGGTAAATCATCTTCTAGCATTTTTTTGACGTACCGTGTTTGTAGATCTTTAATACTTTTTTCGAAGGCCGCCTAGTACCTCTTCCTTTTTCTTGTATATAAATTGATTCTTAAGGAAACTTTATTTTTCCTACAGACTTTTTTCCTCCTCACAAAGTTCACTTTGTAACAAGAAGTTTTGGGTGGAAATATAAAGTGAGACTTGAGTGAAATTTATGGTTTTTCTACTTCTTTATTACCGGTTGTTACCCATGAGACAACAATGTTTTGGGGTTTTGGTTTTTTTTGAATGGCCATATCACAAGCTCATACTTGGGAATAGATGTCCTGTTCTGGACAAAGACCTGGAAAATTTGTTATGAACTTCTTTACTGTTTGACCACCCATCGTTATTTTTGAAAAATGTCATAGGATTTAGTATATATGAGGAGAAAATACAATATTGACCTTTGGAGAACTTTAAAATATATTTGGTAAAACCAGATCTGGTGTAGACTGGTAACACACAATGGAGTCGGTTTTAGTGTGTACCATAAGCTGCCAAAGGAATCGGAACTTTAGCAAAATGGTCTACAAAGGCGAAAACCAGATGGTCATCCACAAAAGAATATATTGTGTAAGGGACAGAATGTATGCGCTAAAACTTCCAGCAAAAAGCATTTTTCCATGGCAAATCCTTGTCTGGCCTACTATTCCATTTGAATGTTCATCCCAGTAATATATTACTGGCTTAAGCCCAGCAGAACAGAACCTTCTTTTTGGCTAAAGAGGAGCCACACAGGGAGGTCTTTCTCAATGATATGTTCTAGTTGGGTTTGTGGATGTCTTCATGAACTACCCTCAATTTCCTGGTGTAGGTCTTAGACCTTTTTTTTTTTTGAGAGGATATAACTGATGTCACAACATAATGGAAATGCTAGATCATGACATCTGATGGCTCTCGTTTTTCATAAGATTGGTGATGATTAGACATCAGAGAACTATTTCTCTTCTCCCCTTGCACCACAAAAGAACCAATCCATGACAACATTAACAGAATGACCTCCGTAACGAAGAGCCGTGGACAACTTATGAAAGACTATGACTCAACTGGTCGGTTGCTGTTTTTACTCTTTAATTTAGTTCACTCAACTTTGATGGCTCTGTTTATGCAAGATGGGTCATCAAAAGCGCCGTTTACGCAAAACAGCAGAGTACCATTATTCTTAGTCTGGAGATGGTTCACATTTATGGGCTTGAACAATCAGTTTACTTAATGGTGAACGATGATTTTATTATTGATCTTTGTGTAAGAAGACATTAAGACTTTAAACAGCCTCATGCAGGACAATCCACCCGCCTGTCCCAGAGTACTTTAGACCATGACCACGTCTTGCACGGTCTAATCACATTTTTCACCAACCGGTGGATGTCCCGTAATGCACCTGGACTCTAAGCTCTGAGGATCTGCTGGTTAGATCATCCATGTAAGACATTGAATGCCTGTGATAAAACCTGACCACTGCCTTGGTGTAATCCGTCCATTACGTTTGGGACAACGAAGATTCCGTGTCATGAATAGCCCCATCGGGAAATGAAAAATCAACTCTACCGTGGCTTCTGCAAGCTCATTTCATCTTACTAAGTTTTCTACAAAAAGAAAGGTGGAATGCAGGTTTGCTTTTTTAATTTGCCCATTGGGTCATTGTGGCGTGCAATAAAAATTAATAGGAGCCCTTGAGTTGGAACCATTAATGATTTTCAGATGGTCTCCATCAAAGGCGAAGAGCTGCTGTTCATCAGCCTGGTCAAGGGTCTTCGAAAATTTGACTTCTCATCATTTTCCATTTTACGAGTCCTCAAAGGAGCCAATATATGGAGGTTCTTAAGAAACATCTTTTCAGACCTGACCAGCACCAACGGGGCCTGGACTACTTGGCACCAAGTCCCCCTTCTTTCTGGGAACCATCTTCGAGTTGAGAGCCATCAGATGAAAGATGGAATTCCCTGTTGCGGATTTCCAATTATCTTCACAATTTTGTATTTTTAAGGAACATTTTGCCCATCTTCATAGGAAAATAAAAAGTGAAGTTAGACAGTTCCACAAAACTTTAGCATACTGTATCCATGAATGTGTATGAAGGGTTAATAATAACGTCTTTTCAATGGATCTCGCACAAAATGCCGAAATCCACAATTTGGGTTTCTACTGGAAGGTTTTGTTTGGTAGACAGTCGGGAGTTTTCTTTATACTGTGTGTGTTCGGTTTACCTTTTCCTACTTTTTATCTTGTGCTTTTTTTTAAATCTTTTTTTCATAAAATCCTGCCAAAAAGAATAGCAGCCATAGGGCGGCAGAGATGAAGATTAGAAATATGTAAATTTGCGTCCATTGATATAAACCCACCACTACAAGCAAAGCAGAGCTACATAACTACAAAAAATATTTGGGAGGATGATTAGTTTTATGTTTACCTCTTTAAAGGATTATTCCCGTTTCCATAGATGGGTATTTGTTGGATAGGGCTAGAAAAAATAAATACATTATCCATTTAATATTTGTTAAAATTTTTAGCCGTTCTTGAGATATTAATATTTTTGTATACAACTTTTTGCTAGGCAGCAGCAGTGGTCGGTCTCCTAGGCAACGAGTTGTAAAGAAAAATGGTAATATATCAAGAACGGATGTAAATTTTAATAAGCTGTAAATTGAAAAAGTGCTGGTATCTACTAGTAGTACAACAGAAAAACTCATCTATGAAGATGGGAATAACCCTTTAATGCCTGGTGCACCACTGGAAATGCCATAGGTTTCAGTGTGTCTTTTCGACATTTAGTTGCACACTCCTGCCTAAGAGCCTAGTCTTTTTCAGTGCTCCCATAGCCTCCCATCACCCCAGGGTTGTCATGGGATCAGCGCCGTATCATATCCATCGATGCCTGGTAGTAAATACGTGTATTTGCACTTTATATTACTAATGAATTACAACATTTTCTACGCGCTCCCTCTTCCTTCCCCAATGGAATAAAGTCCCTTCTGTGGTTGTTTGTTTTTTTGTTCTTTTTAGCTTTTATGTTAATGGAGCCATCCATAGTGGAAGTGATGTGTGGCACTATAGCGCCATATGGCGTGTACACGAACTGGGAAAAGTCGTCCATCGAGGGCTTTTTATTGGGTTTATTTATATTGTTCTGCTTTTAATGATTGTTTTCTGTTTGATATTCTGATCCTCTTTCTTCGTCCCGTAATCCTTGTTTCATCCCTTTATCAGCCGGCACAGTCCCTTCCTCTGATGCGTTCACTCATTTCACTTTGTAATCATTTGTGAAGGGATCAAATGTGTGGTAGACTCTTTTGAAAAGTGCATTGCTGTTGTATATGAATAAAAAAAAAAAAAGAAAAAGATTAAAACTTTTCACATCCTCGCTTTTTAATATTTTGCATATGAAATCTGTAAAATGACTCCATTTGAGACCATCGATCACTGTCGCACGATGGAGAAGACGGGGATGTGGCTTTACAAGGTGCACATGTAGCCGCTGCTGCTAGACCTTGGTGCCGCGGGAAGCACGTAGGGCTAGAGCAACACTAGTATACCTGTGAGATGGCGGACTAAGTGGTGCTAAGGAGAGTCAAGTTACACCTCTAGAAGACAACCACGTGTACGGGCCACACAAAATCTATCTACATTTCATAATTTACTTAGAGGTCGTCCACTACTTTTACATTGATGGATGTATCCTTTACATAGGTCATCAATGTCTGATCGGTGGGGGTCCGACACCTGGCTCCCCCTCCGATCAGCTGTTATCGGTGTCAGCAGACACCAGCTGAAAGTACTCACTTGCCGAGCTGCTCTGTCTACTTATAGTGGCCGCCGCAGGGTGCTATACGTCCACCTCTTTGATTTGAATAGGAGGCAGATGTGCAGTACAAAGCCCGGCCACTACAAGTAGACTGCAGCTCAGCAAGTGACTACGTCTGGCTGGTGGCTGGTCACACCGATAACAGCCGTTCGCAGGGGTGACGGGTGTCAGACTTCAGCCAATCAGACATTGATGACCTTTCCTAAGGATAAGCCGTCAATAGTACAGTGGTGGACAACCTCTTAAATTTTTTTTATTTGAAGACCTATATTACACTCTACAGCTGCACTCACTATTCTGCTGGTGCAGTCACTGTGTACATACATTACATTACTGATCCTGAGTTACATCCTGTATTATACTCCAGAGCTGCACTCACTATTCTGCTGGTGCAGTCACTGTGTACATACATTACATTACTGATCCTGAGTTACCTCCTGTATTATACCCCAGAGCTGCACTCACTATTCTGCTGGTGCAGTCACTGTGTACATACATTACATTACTGATCCGGAGTTACATCCTGTATTATACCCCAGAGCTGCACTTACTATTCTGCTGGTGCAGTCACTGTGTACATACATTACATTACTGATCCTGAGTTACATCCTGTATTATACCCCAGAGCTGCACTCACTATTCTGCTGGTGCAGTCACTGTGTACATACATTACATTACTGATCCGGAGTTACATCCTGTATTATACCCCAGAGCTGCACTTACTATTCTGCTGGTGCAGTCACTGTGTACATACATTACATTACTGATCCTGAGTTACATCCTGTATTATACCCCAGAGCTGCACTCACTATTCTGCTGGTGCAGTCACTGTGTACATACATTACATTACTGATCCGGAGTTACATCCTGTATTCTACTCCAGAGCTGCGCTCACTATTCTGCTGGTGCAGTCACTGTATACATACATTACATTACTGATCCTGAGTTACATCCTGTATTATACTCCAGAGCTGCACTCACTATTCTGCTGGTGCAGTCACTGTGTACATACATTACATTACTGAGCCTGAGTTACATCCTGTATTATACCCCAGAGCTGCACTCACTATTCTGCTGGTGCAGTCACTGTGTACATACATTACATTACTGATCCTGAGTTACATCCTGTATTATACCCCAGAGCTGCACTCACTATTCTGCTGGTGCAGTCACTGTGTACATACATTACATTACTGATCCTGAGTTACCTCCTGTATTATACCCCAGAGCTGCACTCACTATTCTGCTGGTGCAGTCACTGTGTACATACATTACATTACTGATCCTGAGTTACATCCTGTATTATACTCCAGAGCTGCACTCACTATTCTGCTGGTGCAGTCACTGTGTACATACATTACATTACTGATCCTGAGTTACATCCTGTATTATACCCCAGAGCTGCACTCACTATTCTGCTGGTGCAGTCACTGTGTACATACATTACATTACTGATCCTGAGTTACGTCCTGTATTATACTCCAGAGCTGCACTCACTATTCTGCTGGTGCAGTCACTGTGTACATACATTACATTACTGATCCTGAGTTACGTCCTGTATTATACCCCAGAGCTGCACTCACTATTCTGCTGGTGCAGTCACTGTGTACATACATTACATTACTGATCCTGAGTTACATCCTGTATTATACCCCAGAGCTGCACTCACTATTCTGCTGGTGCAGTCACTGTGTACATACATTACATTACTGATCCTGAGTTACATCCTGTATTATACCCCAGAGCTGCACTTACTATTCTGCTGGTGCAGTCACTGTGTACATACATTACATTACTGATCCGGAGTTACATCCTGTATTATACCCCAGAGCTGCACTCACTATTCTGCTGGTGCAGTCACTGTGTACATACATTACATTACTGATCCGGAGTTACGTCCTGTATTCTACTCCAGAGCTGCGCTCACTATTCTGCTGGTGCAGTCACTGTATACATACATTACATTACTGATCCTGAGTTACATCCTGTATTATACCCCAGAGCTGCACTCACTATTCTGCTGGTGCAGTCACTGTGTACATACATTACATTACTGATCCTGAGTTACGTCCTGTATTATACTCCAGAGCTGCACTCACTATTCTGCTGGTGCAGTCACTGCGTGCATACATTACATTACTGATCCTGAGTTACATCCTGTATTATACCCCAGAGCTGCACTCACTATTCTGCTGGTGCAGTCACTGTGTACATACATTACATTACTGATCCTGAGTTACATCCTGTATTATACCCCAGAGCTGCACTCACTATTCTGCTGGTGCAGTCACTGTGTACATACATTACATTACTGATCCGGAGTTACATCCTGTATTATACCCCAGAGCTGCACTTACTATTCTGCTGGTGCAGTCACTGTGTACATACATTACATTACTGATCCTGAGTTACATCCTGTATTATACCCCAGAGCTGCACTCACTATTCTGCTGGTGCAGTCACTGTGTACATACATTACATTACTGATCCTGAGTTACATCCTGTATTATACCCCAGAGCTGCACTCACTATTCTGCTGGTGCAGTCACTGTGTACATACATTACATTACTGATCCTGAGTTGGTATAATACCAGATCCAATCTGTGGTCACGGGTGGCGCTGTTTCTGAAAGTAAGTAGCCATGTTTTTCTGTCCTTATGTTATTACTTCTCAAGCAGAAGTGACTGCAGTGTTTAGCTCTACAGTGTATGAACTCAGTGTAAACCTCTCATATCTCAGCTTCCTGGACATTGGAGTGAGATTTTGGAATTCACTGCAGCTCTTTGGATTTTTTTTTTTTTTGGCAGAAATCACTTGCTGGTTGCGCCTGGACGCATCTCGAGACTTCACCGTTGGCGAGAGCGCTGCCGGCATGTGACTGCAGTGGTAACATTTGCTTTCACAGCTCCAATAATTACAGGCGCGATCTGCAGATAATTAAGGTCTGAGCCGCACTCAATTTTACAACCCGCAGAGAATATAGAAATGCAATTAACTCTTAAAGAATTAGTGTATGAAGACTCTTGCATCCTTTTATCAGCCTAAAGAGATGCAGACTGCATGAGAGCTGAATGCAGTCTATTATTAACGGTTATCAGCCAGTAAATGGAGTGGTCAAAGCTTAACTTCAAGAAGTCCTTTCTCACTCAGAGTTGCATGCACTGAATGGGAGATTCACAACCAACCACGTCCACCTTCATTTCTGAGTATTTGTCAAGTCCAGGCTGCAAGGATTGTGACTTTTAGGTCAGCAATATTATTGTTAAACTGGTTATCCCGAGCACCGCTTCCTTCCCCTGGGTCTGCTGCCCTCGTTGTGCTCCACATTGGATTTTGCAAGTTGCATGACCAAAGTTCATCTATTAAAAGTCATCAGGTCAGTTCTTGTGGTTGCCTTCACAGTCTAGACTTGGGTCAACTTCCATGGGGATGTGGTTGTCACTTGACTCGCAATATGGCTGCTGTAGTCTTTGGTGGCAGTCTGGTTGTGTTGAGGATTATACAAGGTATTAGTAGGAGGTAAGGAATCATGGATGCCTCTAGGGTATTTAGGGATAGGGTAACAAACCAAACCAGGTGAAGAAAGCCTAAATACATCTCTGGGAGTAAATAAGGTGTAATATTCTCCATTCATGGTTGGATGCCACTCGCCCTTCCATGTCTACATATTGCCAGGTTCTCGTAGTCATCCATGTGTCCTGCAGCTCATCTAGGGCATGGATCGCTCCAGTAATAGGATACTACAGGCTCCTGCTCTGGCAGGCAATGTACAACTCAGACCTTTGGTTCCTGGAAAGTTTTCGCTTTTTCTCATCCCGATAATACCTTACTGATGACTAATAAAGAATTTTCATAACCTTGTTAATCTGTTTATCTTAATCCGGTGGAATTTGGCGTTCTCCCAGAAAAGTCCAGTCTCCCACAGGTCTAATTAATGACTAGTGAGAAACACGATCCCGTGGATGACTTTTTGGCACTTTGCTGAGATTACGGAAATAGTCTTGTTCCAAAAATAGTAAAGCAAAATCTCATTTCTTGTTTCCTTGTGCCGGGTCCAAGTAACTCGCCTGGATAATCCAATTTACGGCATAAAGATGGGATAATCTAATGGAACAAATGCAAAAATACTCGACTTCAAGTTGTTTTTTATGTTCCGGTCAGACATAAAGGAAGCTTCGGTCTCATTTCAATCCTTTGTGTCTTTCTTGACATTTGTTTGGAAGCGTTTGTCTTGTTTTTCCTAAGACTTTAGGCTGGATCATCTTAAGAGAACAATTGACCGTACAGAACTGTCACAGGCATCTCATCCCCCCCAAAATAGCTGTTCGATGATGGCGGCCTGGTTTGGAGAAGTCGTTTTTTGTCTTTCTGGGGAAGAGCTACAATAATTTTTGTATTTTTGTCCCTTCGAGCATTGCTTGTAAGTCTCCATTTGCCAGCCGGGTTTCCTAAAGAGAACCACTGCCTCCCCGAGACTTGTCAGTAATACAACTATGGATTGTAATGTAATGAAACTCTGCAAGAGGTTAATCTCAAAATTGTTAATCTGGAATTTTAACTGAGTAACCCAAACTTTTTTTTTCACTTTAGAACAGACCAAATTTTTATTTGATAGGCCCAAAAATCCTCGATCCAATTTCCAGGTCTCCAAAATTGCAAAAATAAATCTATAGTGTGTGTGTGTGTGTGTGTGTGTGTATATATATATATATATATATATATATATATATATATATATATAGTGTTCACTAAGAGACATTTTTGACCAAGTATATTACAAGGTCCTTCTGTTAATTCAACAAGTTTTGAGAGGGCTACTGCATCGGGACAGGTGTGAAACAAGAGATAAATAGTTAATTTTTGGACCCCCCTCCCCACCAGCTTGTATCTCAGATGCCAAATCAATGCTGTTCTCTCTGTGCCTCCAAATAATGATCCCTTCTCTGAGTCCTTTTTTGTACCTGGCTTCATAATATAACCCCCTTCTGTGCCCCATGCAGTGGATACGGAAAGTGTTCAGACCCCTTTAAATTTTTCACTCTTTGTTTCGTTGCAGCCATTTGGTAAATTCAAAAAAGGTCTTTTTTTTTTCGCATTAATGTACGAGTGCACTGCACCCCATCTTGACTTAAAAAAAAACAGAAATGTAGAAATTATTTCAAATTTGATAAAGAAGAAAAACTGAACTATCACATGGTCATAAGTCTTCAGACCCTTTGCTCAGTATTGAATGGAAGCGCCTTTAGAGCCATGAGTCTTCTTGGGAATGATGCAACAAGTTTTTAGCACCCGAGCATGATCAGATAATAACTTATCCGAGCAAGTTCACTCATCACTAATAGTTACTTCTCAATGTCAAATACTGTATCAGATCATGAGATTTATCACTCAACAAAGATGGAGGTTGAGAGAGCTACAATGTAACCACCACGTAACTGCAGTGAAAGTGCACATTATACAGTCCAAAATATGTAACAAGCTCAATACAGACCCTGTAATAGATATGATATTTCCTTACCTCTTACCTATGACCATACCTGGTGCCAGCAGAATACTGGGGTCATAGCTGAAATTTATTAAAAAGGAAAACCTTTTTTTTTTTTTTTTTACCTGTAATACCCTGCCTGGCCATGCGGAGTGCTGTTAAAATAAGCCTGTCCTAGGAGTATACTAAGCCATTTAGTGCAAGTATCAACATAGTTACAAAGACCCCGTTCCATCAAGTTCCACCTTTCTCCAACAATTGTGCATTGTATCAGTAAATTAACTATAACCCACACTTAGTAGAATTGTTTATAACTGTTACACAAATGAGTCACCGGAATGTTTTGCCGCAATGTCCCAGAAAACAAAAATACAAATATTGCACGATAACATCATGCAGAGAAAATGTTACAAATTGGGTAATAGATAGAAGTGACTGTACCCAGCAATAAACATCTATGATAAGCAAACAATGCGCGCACGTGCAGGAAATCAAAGCTGTCGGACATAAAAGCTTCTCCTTTTTGATTGTAATTGTTATTTTGTTTTGCTAAAAAGATACAAAAGCTAATTTGCACGACCCGAGCCCTCACCAAGGATGGGGCCGCCGCTGCCGATATCAAATGATTTCCATTCCAGCTCCGTGTTGGGTCTTCATGCAGAATAAAGTCACCAGTTCATGAAAAAAAAAGCAGAAGCCTCAAAGGACAAAATGATTTATCCGTCATTGATGTTCTGTCTGTATGAAGGGCTGTGCTGCCGCTTCATGGGAGATATCCGAAACCAAGGCTGAGTGCTCCCAAAGACAAAAAAAACAATGGCCCATTGTATCATTTTTAATGCGTATTCTTTTTGGTAAATGAAGCCTCTTCTACTAGAATGTGCCCCCTTTAAAAATAAGTAAGTGAACCCTTTGGAATTACCTAGAATTATCTGCATTGATTTCTTTTATAATGAGGTCTGATTGTTTTCTAAAACCTAAAAACATAAAGTAACTAAACTAAAAGGTTGTATCGTTCAATGTCTTTTATTGAGAAAATATCTTCAGTCCAGGAACAAAAAGTATTAAAACCTCTCTAAATGGAAAAAGGGATTCAATTAAAGAGATGAGATTGGAAGTGTGAGTTTATGGGGTGTTTTTGTCCATTAGATAAAGCCTGGTCGCGGACACATCTGTCTCTCAAGAAGGTTGATTTTTGTGAACCAAGACTTGAGGGAGACAAGTATCAGAAGTCTTCAGGAAACATCTTCCAGAGACACAAGAAGCAGGAAAAGGTTACAAAAGCTAAAGACTTGGTTGTACATCACTCCAAAAAGACAGATGGTCTCCAAGAAGGTAATATTCAGAACTGTTCCTATCTTCTCCAGAGGTTGTTTTCCTGCACAGGTCACTCCAAGAGCACAATTGGTAATCCTGAGAGAACATGAAAAAGACCCACTGTGGACTACAAACTACAAGAACCTCTATTCATGTGTCCATTATTCCAAGAAAGAAACATATTCTGGTATTCACGGAAGGACACAAGAAACTGCTGCTGTCCCCTCCCCCCCCAAAAAAAAAAATAATTGCAGCCTTTCTCAAATTTGTCTCAAACCATCTGGATGTTTCACAATGCGTCTAGGAAAATGTTCAACAACTCAACGTCGTGAAATGTAGCGGAGAAAACATCATGGTGAGGGAGTATGATGGTTGAGGTCGCATCATGATGGCGAGAGCCTTAGAGTGGAGAGATTGCTTTGATTTGGGGCTGCTCTGCTGCCGCTCCGCATGGATGCTTTGCAATCAGTGAGTATTATAGTGAGGGAATATCATGGCTTAAGATGCATAATGGTGGAGAGAATGTCATGGCAGAGGGAGAGTCATGGCAGAGGGAGCAACATGGTGGGAGGAAAATCATGGTAGAAGGACCATCAGGAAAAAGCAACAATGCTTGGAGCATTATCGTAGAAAGAACATGGTAGGGGGAGACTCAGAATAAAACGAACAATGTAGAGGGACCGTAATAGTGTAGGGAACATCATGGTGGTGGGAGAATTGTGGTTCGATTTTGCTCCCGAAACTTTGGAAATCAAGGTCCCAGAGTCTGGAGGAAGAGTGGAGAGGCCACAATCCAAGCTGCTGGAGGTCTAGTGTGAAGTCTCCACAATCAGTGATGGTTTGGGGACCATGTCATCTGCTGGTGTAGGTCCACTGTGTCTTATCAAGACCAAAGTCAGCGCAGCCATCTACCAGGACATTTTAGACCACTTCATGCTTCCCTCTGCTGACAAGCTTTTTGGAGATGGAAATGTCATTCTCCAGCAGGACTTGGCTCCTGTCCACACTGCCAAAAGTACCAATACCTGGTGTAAAAACAACAGTATCACTGGGCTTGATTGGCAGCAAACTCACCTGACCTTAACCTTATAGAGAATATATGGAGTATTGTCAAGAGGAAGATGAGAGACACCAGACCCAACAATGCAGACGAGCTGAAGGCTGCTATCAAAGCAACCTGGGCTTCCATAACCCCTCAGCAGCGCCACAGGCTGATCGCCTCCATGCCACGCCGCAGTGATGCAGTAATTGATGCAAAAGGAGCCCGACCAAGTACTGAGTGCATTTACTGATCATACATTTCAGTAGGACAACATTGCGGATTTTAAAATCATTTTTCAAGCCGGTGTTCTAAAGTATTCTAATTTACTGAGATAATGACTGTTGGGTTTTCATTGGCTGTAAGCCATAATCATCGACATTAACAGAAATAAACACGTGAAATAGATCACTCTGTAATGACTATAGAATATAGGAGATTCACTTTTTGTATTGAAGATATTTGATGATATTCTGATTTTGTGAGAAGCATCTGTATATAATAATATTGGTACGTGATGACTATTGAACATTTAGGAAGTTTCTTGGTCTTATATGTTGATGTTGATGCCGGCAGTGACTGTACATAGCTGATAGCAGACATTGATCTCGGTGTTCTGGCATCTTATGAGGAATCTCTCCCCGCTGTCTGTGGTGCTGATGTAAATAACACACATTTGTCTTCGTACTCTTTGCATTATGCAGCTCATTATTTTCTGTCACCTGACACTGACACTTTTTTTTCAGGCTCCTTTATGATATGTTACCATTCTGCCTTCAGCTGCTCCTCGTTGTCGCCCTCTCTCTTCGGTACATTATGGCGGGGACTGGACATTACATGTCTCAGGTAAATTATAACATTTTTATGTCAGATTGAATCAAAGTTCAAATAGAAAAGTGAATCCCCGAAGGATCAGCGCCCCACAATCCTGCAATATCCTAATGTTCCCAATGATAGGAATGCCCATACTGATCCGATAAGCTGCACTGAGGCCGGGACTATTGTATGAGACCTGGTGGTTAGGAGACAATTCATGGGAAAATACATATTTAGAATTGAGAGTCCTCAGTGGTTGATACCTTTTAATGGCTAACTGAAAGGATGGTAACAAATTGCAAGCTTTCGAGACTACACAGGTCTCTTCATCAGGCAAAGACTAAAACAAATTCTGAAGAATCACATATTTATGCACAACATAGTATAGGAAAAAAAAACAAAACAAAGGGAGAGGGGAAAAAAAACCATGGATAAGCCAGGTGACATGAAGCAGAATTACCATGGGTGATAAACAGTTACGTCCATAAATATTGGACCAGTTCTTAGATAAGGAATGTTTTATTGTCCTGTGATTAGGGTCTGGGTCTGTTGTGATGACCCCACATGGTCTGATGGGCAAGTTCCTTAGTTGATGTAAAAAGACATAAATCCGTGTGACACATTCATTCCTGCATTTAGAGTGTCAAAGGTTGTCATCAGTTTATATTCCCAGACTCTCCTGTCTTTCTGAGTTTTAAAGTTACCCTTTAATACAAGTAATTTCATGTCCATAATGTCATGATTTGGGAGACAGAAATGTATTGCCACAGGTAGATCCATTCTTTTTTCTCTTATTGTGTGACGATGAGAGTTCATCCTTGTTCTCAGTTTCTGCCCTGTCTCCCCCACATACAGACCCCCAGTTGGACATTTTGTACAAATAATTAGGTACACCACATTAGAAGTGACGCAGCTGAAAGTACCTGGGATCTTGTAGTCCTGATGTGAGTTGGGATCTTTATCTTGTCCGTGGTCATTATAAATGGACAGGTTTTACATTTTTTCTGGTTGCAAGGAAAAGTACCTGCAGCTGTTGGAGAGGACAGGGAGCTCTTGACAATGATGCTTCTTAGATTTGGGGGCTGCCTAAAACACAGTAGTGGGGGGTCTGGAAAAATTGCTTGTAGTCGGGCATCTTTTTGCAGTAAAGGTTGTAATTTGCGCCTCCAGATTTGGATTGTAGGTGACAACTAGAGGCTCCCGGTTATTTTCTTCTTTAGTTTTGTAATGTAGCAGGTGATTCCTTGATATTCTGGTGGTTCTTGTGATCTGATTTTCAATTGTTCTTGGATGGTAGCCCTGATTCAAAAAGGTCTTTCTGAGGTGACCCAGGTGTTCATCCCTATCCATTGGGTTTGAACATATACGATTGTATCTGATGGCTTGGCTGTAGACAATGGAGTTTTTTATGTGTTTTGGATGGAAACTGTCCCATTTAAGGTATGTTGGACGGTCGATTGGCTTCTGATACAGGGATGTCTCTATTTTATTGTTCTGCAGCTTAATGATGGTGTCCAGAAAGTTAATTTCAGTGCAGGAGTAGTTGAGTGTCAAGTTGATGGTGGGATGAAATTGATTAAACTGTTCATGGAACATCTTTAGCTGTGGCTCAGACTCCGTCCAGATGATTAAAATGTCATCAATGTAGCGGTAGTAGGCCAGAGGCCTGGTGGGACATGAGGACAAAAAGTCGCTTTCAAGCTTGGCCATGAACAGATTTGCATACTGTGGGGCCATTTTACTTCCCATTGCTGTGCCAGTCTCCTGTAGATAGATCTTCTTGTCAAACTCAAAGTAATTGTGGGTGAGGATGAATTTTATAAGCTTCACCACAGAGTTTGCATCAGTCCCTGTGTTTTCCAGGAAGAGTTTGCAGGCATTTAATCCATCCTGGTGTGGGATATTGGAGTACAAAGATTCCACATCCATGGTGGCCAGGATGGTTCCTTCTGGTAGAGGACCTATTGCTGATAGCTTATTCAATAGGTCAGTTGTGTCCTGAATGAAGCTGGGTGTGTCCTTTACCAAGGGTTTAAGAATACCCTCTACCCATCCAGATACCTGCTCAGTAAGGTGCCCACACATGAAATAATTGGTCTTCCTGGGTTTCCAGATTTGTGGATTTTGGGAAGCATGTAGAATGTCCCTGTTCTTGGACTTTCTGGTATCAGGTCATTGGCTCTTATGGATTCGTCGGGCAGACAAGATACCAACTTGTTTAGTTCCTTGTAATAATCCTGTGTAGGATCCGACTCCAAGGTTTTGTAGTAGCGTGTGTCCATAAGTTGTCTGTTTGCTTCCTTCATATAGTCTGATGTGTTCATCATGACTACTGCACCTCCCTTGTCAGCAGGTTTGATGATGATTTCTTTGTTGGTTTTCAGAGACTGTATGGCCTTTCTCTCCTGGGCACTGATGTTGGATGCTTGTCTCCTGTTAGTGTCTATGATGGTGGATTTTATCAAATGTCTGAAGGAGTCTATATAGTTATCCAAATGAGGGTTGCGTCCCAGTGGAGGTGTCCAGTCTGACCTCTTCTTTGTTGTTAGGATCCCTTTTCCTTCAATCCAGGTGGGTTCTGAAACTTCTGTATCATTGAAATATTCCCTCAGACGCAGTCTCCTGAAAAAATGTTCCATATCACTGCAGAGTTCAGTTTTATCCAGGGCCTTAGTAGGACAAAATGAGAGTCCTCTGGAAAGCACAGCCAGCTCCACTTTGTTGGGTTTATAATCTGAGAGATTAATGACACAGATGCTTTTGTGTCTGGAATGGAGTGGTTGTCCAAGTTGTCAGGTTTAGGCTTTGCTTTGCATCTGTTTGCATAGAGGCCTGAATTGAGGCGCAATCTGTGCAGTTTCTTTTCCTTGTTATGAATCAGAAAGGTCCGTAGTTTGTTGTAATATTGATGTAATTTCTGCTCTGTGTCTTCTGTAAGTGTTTTCCTCAGAGATTCAAATTGCCCTTGGACTTTACTCTTTATGCTGTAGCAGACATGCAAAAGATGATTCCTTAATCTCTCAGAAGTCCTGTGACACAGGTTCTGTGCATAATGGGTGTTGTAGGTATGAAGGATTGGGTTTGTAATCCAGAGTCCTTTGGGAATTAGATTCTCCTTTTTGCATTTAGATAGGAAAAAAATGTCGCTGTCCATTTGTGCACGTTTCTTCAGAAGTGGTTTTAGTTCCATAAAGATGCGGTACATTCTGGTATCCTCCATTTTGATACAGGAAAGAAATATATCTTGGTACCGTGTTAGCCAGTAGATAGAAAAATATTTAGAATTGAGAGTCCTCAGTGGTTGATACCTTTTAATGGCTAACTGAAAGGATGGTAACAGATTGCAGCTTTCCAGACTACATACGTCTCTTCATCAGGCAAAGATTAAAAGAAATTCTGAAGAATCACATATTTATGCACAACATATGCATGTTGTGCATAAATATGTGATTCTTCAGAATTTGTTTTAGTCTTTGCCTGATGAAGAGACGTATGTAGTCTGGAAAGCTGCAATCTGTTACCATCCTTTCAGTTAGCCATTAAAAGGTATCAACCACTGAGGACTCTCAATTCTAAATATTTTTCTATCTACTGGCTAACACGGTACCAAGATATATTTCTTTCCTGGGAAAATACATGTAATTCTAATGTATGATACCATTATGCTTCCTTGCTTTCCTAGACTATCAGAGATGCCCTCGATCCTTTCCGCACACTATGCTATTAAGGATGCTATACAGAATCTTTTTATCACAGCAGGCCACCAGGGACGCTATCCAGAGTGCATTTACTACATCAGACCACCAGGGATGCTATAAAGAGTCCCTTCCCCACACCAGGCCACCAGGGATGCTATCCAGAGTCCCTTCCCCACACCAGGCCACCAGGGATGCTATCCAGAGTCCCTTCCCCACACCAGGCCACCAGGGAAGCTATACAGGGTCCCTTCCCCACACCAGGCCACCAGGGATGCTATCCAGAGTCCCTTCCCCACACCAGGCCACTAGGGATGCTATCCAGAATCCCTTCCCCACACCAGGCCACCAGGGATGCTATCCAGAATCCCTTCCCCACACCAGGCCACCAGGGATGCTATCCAGAGTCCATTCCCCACACCAGGCCACCAGGGATGCTATCCAGAGTCCATTCCCCACACCAGGCTACCAGGGATGCTATACAGAGTCTCTTCCCCCCACCAGGGATGCTGCCCAGAATCTTTTTATTACACTAGACCACCAGGGATGCTGTTCAGAGTCCCTTCCCCACACAAGACCACCAGGGATGCATCCAATTACTGCCTTATGAAACAAGACCACCAATAATTTCAGAATCAGCCTCTATGCATAGCATCCCGCAGTACGCGGCCAACCAGGATTTCTAGCACAAACTTCTCAATTCTCCCAGACTCCATGAAAATGAAATAATGAAAGGACTTTATATGTAGAGCTGTGCTCAAGTGCTGAACCGACACTAATAACCACGAAGCTGGAACTTCTATTAATTACAGAAGACGGGTCCGTTAAGCGATTGTGCTGCTGCCATTAAACAAGTTCTGCTGGAACAGAAAGTTTCTTTTTATAAAGTGGAGTCTCTTGGTTCTTGATGGGGGCAAAGGTTCCTACATTATATGTCATTGAGAAGTGTACGGCCGCGGGGGAAGGGTCTGAGAGAGGATACCACACAGGGAAGGGAACTGTTATATCTGGTGTTTGGGGGCCTGGTGGGATCCTCGGCCCAAAGACCCTTATAGAGAGGAAATGGCACCCGGACCCTAATAAATGCCGCCATCGCTGCCGTCTTTATACTCCTGTGGAGCCGACCACATACTGGCCTTCACTGGAGATTGCGATTTCCTCCATATACTACAATACTGCTGTATGGCGGCACATAGAACGAGCGGTCCGACAACCGTAGAGTCAGGTTCCCTAAGGGGACTAAGAAATAAAGTAAAAATGAAGAAAAAATATATACAATCAGCCTAATCATATCCATTAAAAAATGAAAAGACATTAAAAAAAAGTAACCAGCCGCGGTGTGAACACATCCGAACGTCTGATCTACGAAAATATCAAACTAACCCATAAACGGCAGAAACAAAATGTTAAAATTTCAGTTTTCTTTTTGCTGCAACACCATAAAAAAGCACCGAAAACATCCAAAAATGGTATCAATAAAAATTTTGGGATGTGCGGTTCATGCTCTTTTTTTTCCTTTTGCACATAGCACGTATCAATAAAAATGTCAACTCGGTGCGCAAATAGTAGATAAAAAAGATTGTGCTGTTAGGAAGGGGTTAACGATAGATGCAAGCGTATCTGAATTCCTCAGGTTACCCAACTGCCGGATAGAATCTGGGAGAGTGCGGGAACCTGGAGAGAGCGGCCGAGGATTTCCGAATATCGGAGGAGACTCTGGGTGACGTCCTGCGGCCTCCGCACCGGCGCCTCTGCTCAGTGGCCGCATCAAACACAGGTCTGAATGGTGACGTAAATGCAAAACATCAAGGTGCATGAGCTCTGTATGGCCAGGGCCGATGTACAGGGATTAGGTAAGAAGCGTAACTTCAGAGGCTGGAGGACGGGTCCATGTATACCGGCTCGTTATAACGGGATCATTCACTGATCAGCTACTGGGACCCCCAACATTCCCAAGATCAAAGCACTGGAACCCCAAGAACTACGGCTCTGTCGTCCTGAAATATGCAGCCTGTCCTATAGGGCTAGCAGAGCGCTGTACTCCGCAGTCCCATAGACCAGGGGCGGGCAATTCATTTTTGCAAGGGGTCACATTAGAGACTGTGGCTGTTGTGGTGGGCTGCACCATCCGACTGAACTTAATTCTACTTATTGTTTTATATTCAATTGTATCACTTAATATTGAGTAGAATTAAGTAATACATGTTACGATAGGTCTAAGTGTAACCTGTGTTCTTACCACCATATAATAAAGTGTATATAAAGCAGTAAATCATATGTTCCTGCCCTGCAGTCCTTGTATCGTGGTCAACATCTCCCAACATAATATGATGCCCCGAAAACAGTATGATCTCCCCACAAAGCCCCTACACAGTTTTATATCCCCACACAGCCCCCATGCAGAATGATGTCCCAAAACAGCCCGGTAGCACTGATTATGTTCCCAGACAGCCCCCATAAGCAGAACTATGCCCCCATACAGCCCCTTACACAGTATAATGCCCCCACATAGCCCCATTGCAGAATGATATCCCCCACACAGCTTCCATGCGCAGTATGTCCCCCTCAGCCCAAAGGCACAGTATGATGTCCCCCACACAGCCCAATGGGTAGTATGATGTCCCCACTCAGCACCATACACAGTTTTATGTCCCCCACAGAGACCCCATGCCCAGTATGATATCCCCCACACAGCCCCCATGTGCATTATCATGTCCTCCACAAAGCCCCCATATGGAGTATGATGTTCTTCACACAGACCCCATGTCACAGCTTTAGGAACTCCTAAAGTGAACCCGCAGATCCACGACAACGAACCTCCCAGTGGCGTATCTAGGGGGGGGGCAGCCGGGGCATGTGCCCCGGGCGCAGCCGGCAGGGTGGCGCAGTCGGGCCGCCTAAAGCGGCGGTCCGCAGTGTCTCCCCCGGCGGCTGCATTCTGCCGCCCCCCGCACTGGGAGTCAGCTGTTCTCTGTGCCGACTGTCAAGCTGACAGCCGGCACAGAGAAGCTGCGGCGCGCCGGCTCCCAGTGTTCAATTGTACTGCATCTGAGATGCGAGTACAATTGAAGCTCTGACTGCCGGGTCAGAGCGACGCCAGCAGCGTGATCAGGTCATGTGATCACGCTGCTGACGTCACTCACCCGCGCGGCAGAGCAGGAGAGATGCAGAGCGGTGGTAAGTGCTCCTGTGGAGCTGAAGACACCGAAGGTGCAGGGGGGATTTACTGTGAGTGGGAATGGAGGGGATATATTGTGAGTGGGGATGGGGGGGGGAAATATTGTGGGGGGGTTTAATGTGAGTAGGGGTGGGGGGAATTTAATGTGAGTGGGGATGGTGGGATATATTATTGGATGGGGATATTTAATATGAGTGGAGATGGGGGGATTTATTGTGGGGGGGAGATTTAATGTGAGTAGGGATTTATTGTGGGGGGGATTTATTGTGGGGGGGATTTAATGTGAGTAGGGAGGGGGGATTTATTGTGTGTTGGGAGAATTGGAGTGGAGATGGGGGATTGAATGTGTGGGGGGAGATTTGTCATGGGGATGGGGGGATTTAATGTGTGGGGGAGATCTGAGGACACAAAATGAAGAGCAAAGGGGGAGATGGGGGGGCATATATGAGGAAACAGTATGGGGGATGGGTGCAGACAGTTTGGGGAGCAAACGGGGGAATGTATGCAGACACAGTATGAGTAGCGATGTGAAAAACGTATGTGGACAGAGTACGGGGAGTGAGGGTGTTGGGATGTGTGCATGCGTAGCATGGAGGGACAGTGTAAGGGCACGGCCAGGAGGGGACAGTATACCAAGGAGGGGGAGTGTGATGAGAGAGTACAGTATAAATACTGGGCCCTATAGGGGGGACACAGTATGAGAGGACAATGTGAAGAGGGGGCCGGTATGGAAAGGAGAGGTCAGTGTGAAGAGCATGTACCATGAGAGGGACAGTGTGGGGGTCATATTTTATGCAGACAATATAGTGAGGGGCAATTTATCATTCAGGAGCATTATAATGACACTTGTATCTTTAAGGGCGTCATGTGAAGACTTTCTGCAGAAGACCGGAGAAGATGAAAGTCTGCAGAGACGGCTGTGGATGACAAAACTCATCATGGGGTCTGGACAAGATGAAGAAATGAAGGAGAACGGCTCCAGAGACAACGTCATCTATAAGGTACCTGGTTGTAAATGTTATTTGTGATACTGACTAACTCTCATGTTTTTATTTATGTTAGGAGCATTAAAGGGGATGTCCAGGTTTGTGAGGAGTCTGCATTCATTCTTTGTGACTGCAGACTTCTGACTTCTCACAGTGCGCCCTGCACGCTGTCAGGATTCTCTCATGCTGGTGATTTACATACATGCAGTCACGTGCTGACTAGACATGTGTGGCCTCACTCAATGAAAATGAACTGAGCGAGGCCGGGCACGTCTGGTCGGAATGTGGTCAAAAGTATACAAATCACATGCTTGTGCTGACATGACTGTCCACTGGCAAGGGAGAATCCTAAAAGTGTGCAGTGCATCTGCTGTGAGAATTCAGAAGCTGCGATGTCAGGATCCAGCTCTGCAGGTTCCAGTAGTCGTCACATTGACACGTCACTCATATGCGAATTTCATACTTGTGGTCCTTGTTCTGCCCATCTTAATGTGCAGAAAGTTAATTGTCATGTTATTCAAGTTATGGCCACTGGAGGTCATCAGTTGTCTACTTTTCATGTTGTTTACCAACTTTCCCTCAGAAGAGCAATGCCTTCTGGGTAAGTTCCGCCCTCATTCTTCTTGTGGAAGATGAGCTTCAGTAGCCATTTCTCCTCAGGTCTGATGAGAGACACACGTGCTCCTGTCTCACTTACTTTCCTACCCCTGTCCTAACGGATCTCGGTACGTTTATAAAGGGTTAAATGCATCTTATGTTTGTGTTAGTATTTCAGCCTTATGCAGCTCCTATAGTCTGATATAGTTAGGCAGATAGTTCTCTGCAGCTTGCAGTTAGGTAATGTTTACTCTGCATGTAGACAGATGCATATTTGTATAGAATAGGGCAGTGCTGCTAGAATTACTGTGTAATGCAATAATTCTTGCTGTAATGTCCCAGTTATTTATGTGATTGCACCCTGTATGTGCATATACTGATATGCTGTTATTCTTTACAGTTTTTCACCAGTCATCCACTATGATTATTCACTGAACATCCACTTTGTACATCAACATCATTCACTATTCGATCATCTACTATGAATACTATCCACCATTGTTGTTCAACGTTATAGTTTATGTTATCATCACCCTAATAAATAAGACTTGAGCTTCAATACAGTCTGTTTAATGGGATGTGGATGAAGGTTTAGCCGTATGTTGGAATCCACACAGCATCCTACGTGGAGGAAGGCAGAACAGTGAAAAACGAGACCGCCGGTCGCAGGCGGTGATTGTAAAGTAAGAACAGATTACCGTATTTTCCGGCGTACAAGACGACTTTTTAACCCCTGAAAATCTTCTTAAAAGTCGGGGGTCGTCTTGTACGCCGGGAATCGCCTTGTACGCCGGGTGTATATGGTGGGTGGGGGGGGGAGTGATCCTGATGACGACGAGGGGGCGTCTCACAGAAAAGTGAGTATCCCCCATTACCTTATCATAGCGCTGCAGCGTGGGGTCTCTGTGCTGGGAGCGGCGGCGGCTGCTGTGCTGTGGCGGCTCCTCTTCTGCAGTGTGGGGCCTGTGGGGCGGTGGCGGCGGCGGCGTATCTTCATGCAGTCGGGGCTCCTCCGGCATCTCAGCCTGGAAGCCCCGCCGGCAACTCCATCCGTACAATGCGCTGGCCTCCGGGAAAATGGCCGCTGCTTAGATTCAGATCTCGTTGAGATCTGAATCTGAGCATGCGCAGCCCCCAGCGGCCGGGCCACCGCATCGCACCTATTGAGCTGCCTCCGGGAAAATGGCCACTGCTCAGATTCAGATCTCGTCTCCCGAGATCTCGGGACGAGATCTGAATCTGAGCAGCGGCCATTTTCCCGGAGGCCACCTGACCGCATTGTACCCATGGAGTTGCCGGCGGGGCTTCCAGTCTTTGAGATGCCGGAGGAGCCCCGACTGTATGAAGATACGCCGCCGCCACCGCCCCACAGCACCAGAGGCCCCACACTGCAGAAGAGGAGCCGCCACAGCACAGCACAGCAGCCGCCGCTCCCAGCACAGAGACCCCACGCTGCAGCGCTATGATAAGGTAATGGGGGATACTCACTTTCCTGTGAGACGCCCCCTCGTCCTCATCAGGATCACTCCCCCCCCCCCAAAAGGCACATATTCACCGGCCCTATAAGACGACATAGGGTGTATAAGAAGACCCCCGACTTTTAAGAAGATTTTATTTTTTAACTGGTAAAGTTGGGGGGTCGTCTTATACGCCCAGTCGTCTTATACGCCGGAAAATACGGTAGCTGCCTTCAGTGAAACTGATAGCCGGTCGCAGGCTGTAGTTGATCAGACTGTACGGAACCGCTAACACCCACACTGCTCCGCATTCGGGTATCACAGCAGCCACCATACAGCCGCAGAACTATACCGCAGCCCGCCAAGAAGAGCTACATCATTCCTGCCACGCGGAAGCCCACTGCACATAGACTCAGTTTCCCGCCAAAACACTCAGCAGTACGCAGCTAAGCGCACAATGTCTCAAAACAGCACATCCTCACTCAAGACGAGATCACGAGCAAGCTCTAGCAGGTCATCATTAGCAGAGCTGGCTGCTGTCGCCCGTGCTGAAGCTGAAGCAGCCAAAGCGAGGTCCTCCTTCGCCGAGAAAGAAATGCATCTAAAGCTGAGACAAGCAGAGCAAGAGGCAGAAAGTGCACGCCTGCAAGCCGAAACCGCACGTTTGCGGGCAGAGCAAGAGGAAGAAAGTGCGCGCCTGAAAGTGTCTCTAGAAAGACTTATGGCAGACAAAGAGGCAGCAGCTGCAATAGCTAAGGCAGAGTACTTGGAAGCCATGAAGGATCCTGATTATGAGAGGCGCAGCAACGTTCTTGGAACAGATCTAGAGCAGCAACATCCAGCTCAGCACGTTGCAGAGTACGTCCATCGACACTCCAGCATGGACAACACCCTCGACAGACTACATCGATCAGCCTACGCCGATTATCATCGATCCAACCCCGAACTTCGCTACTACAAACAAGAGGACGTCCAGCACAGAGATGTCGACCACAGCTACCGTTCCACTGAGAAGAAGGTACAGCTCCCACCTCACCTTAAAGAGACATCTTCTTCACCAGAAAGGTACTATGCAGACTGTCTGAAGCCAAGAGCGTCTCACAGGTATGGTGATGCACCACACACTAGACATGACTATAACATACCGGCTCGTACCAACACTGATCAAGCCACCATAGACTTGGCAAAGTTCTTTGCCCGCCGAGAACTGGTAACAAAAGGACTTGTAAAGTTCACTGACAAAGCCGAAAACTATAGGTCATGGCGAGCTTCGTTCCAGAACGCCATTCAGGGACTGGACCTTTCTAGTAGTGAGGAGTTAGATCTCCTGGTAAAGTGGCTTGGAACTGAATCGGTCGAGCATGCTAAAAGACTAAGAGACATTAACATAGAACACCCACACATAGGTCTACGTAAAGTGTGGGAAAGACTTGATGAATGCTATGGGTCCGTAGAAGTAATAGAGAATGCTTTATTCAAAAGAATTGATGATTTCCCTAAGATAGGGCCCAAAGGTTATCAAAGGCTTAGAGAATTGAGTGATTTATTGATAGAGTTACAGGTCGCTCAGAAGGAAGGTCACTTGCCCGGATTGACATTCTTAGACACTGCTAGGGGTGTCAATCCAATAGTACAAAAACTTCCTTACAATCTTCAAGAAAGGTGGGTTATACATGGTTCACGGTATAAACAAATTCATAATGTACCATTCCCTCCTTTTACTGTATTTGTTGAGTTTGTCACCCAGCAAGCCAGGATCAGAAATGACCCTAGTTTTGATTTCACTCTGTCATGTTCCACTACCCCTGGTGTCAAACCCAGTAAGACACCCGTGGCAGTTCATAAAACTAATATTGATTCCACAGATCCTCCTCACAAGACAACTAAGCCCCCTATGGAAGAGAGCAAACCTCAGGATGTCAGTAAGCAGTGTCCTCTACACAGGAAACCACATCTCCTACTAAAGTGCAGAGCCTTCAGGGAGAAGACTTTAGAGGATCGCAAAGGTTTCCTCAAGGAAAACAACATCTGCTTCAAATGCTGTGCTACAACCTCTCACCTCGCCAGGAACTGTGAAGCTAGCGTGAAATGTGCAGAATGCAGCAGCACGGATCACAATACAGCCTTGCACCCTGGACCACCCCCACGAGTGTTGTCACAGGCAGAGGAGCATGATGAGAAGCAGAAGAACACCGACGAAGACACCCCTGCGGTTATCGCTCAATGTACGGAGATCTGTAAGGGACTCACAGGAGGAAGATCCTGTTCAAAAATCTGCCTTGTCCGAGTCTATCCAGCAGGCCACAGAGACAAAGCGCTCAAGATATATGCAATCCTGGATGACCAAAGTAATAGGTCTTTAGCCAGGTCCATCTTCTTTGACAACTTCAATATTGTAGGTCCCGGTTCTCCCTACTCCCTTAGGACATGTTCAGGTACCGTCGAGGCGGCGGGGAGGAAAGCAACCGGATACAAAGTGGAGTCCATAGATGGCCAGACCTGCCTGTCACTACCGACCATCCTGGAGTGCAACCAGATTCCTGACAACAGGTCGGAGATACCTTCACCAGAGGTGGCAACATATCACCCCCACCTGAAGCGTATAGCCCACCTGATACCTGAGTTGGAACCAGAAGCCCCAATAGCTTTACTTCTGGGAAGAGATATACTACGAGTCCACAAGACTAGAGAATACATCAACGGCTCCCGGAATGCTCCATACGCCCAGAGGCAAGACCTTGGATGGGTCATTGTAGGAGATGTCTGCCTAGGAGGAGCACACAAGCCGGTCTCAGTCAATAGTATGCTTACCAGCACACTAGAAAATGGACGTCCATCTCTCTTCCAGCCGTGTCACAATAGTCTGTTGGTAAAGGAACTACCGAGCAGCACTCCCCTACCTTGTCCCTTCTCAGTTCCTATCAACGAAGACCACGCCTGTGAAGATGAACAAGACCACATAGGATGTACAGTCTTCCACAGGACGAAAGAAGACAACAAGGTAGCGATGTCTATAGAAGACAGGATGTTCTTGGACATCATGGATGAACAAATAGTCAAGGATACGTTGAACAGTTGGGTCGCACCTCTACCATTTCGACCTCAGAGGAGACGCCTACCCAACAACAGGGAATTGGTCTACAGCAGATTCATCTCCCTAAGACACAAGCTTCAGAAGTCTCTTGAAGCCCTGACCAACCTTCGTGTGAAACGACCGTATGCTCCTGTGCCATCCACAGAGGTCAAAATGCAAAGACTTTGTATTTTCTGTGATGCATCAGTCAAAGCGATTGCAGCAGTAGCGTACCTCAAAACCATAGACGTAAGCAGACAGTGCCATATCGGGTTCGTTATGAGCCGGACAAAATTGGCGCCACTTCGTGAACACACGATACCCAGACTGGAACTCTGTGCTGCTGTCCTTGCAGTTGAGTTGGCAGAACTGATCTCGGATGTGATGAGTCTGAAGATCAAGGATGCAGAGTTCTACACCGATAGCAAGGTGGTACTGGGGTACATCTGTAACGAGACACGACGCTTCTACGTCTACGTCAGCAACCGGGTACTTCGGATAAGAAGATCCACCGGCCCTAATCAGTGGCACTACGTACCTACTCACCACAATCCTGCGGACCACGCGACTAGATCCGTTGCACCCAGTTATCTGAAGGACACTACATGGTTCACAGGTCCTCCCTCTTTGTACCGTTCGATGCCCCACATCAGCAGGCCTGATACTTTCGAACTAGTGGGTCCAGAGACAGATGAAGAGATTCGACCTCAAGTGTCTGCTCTACATACAGAGACTTCAAGCTGTCACCTCGAATCTCACCGGTTCAGCAGGTTCTCCACCTGGAAGTCACTTGTTCGAGCTATAGCTTGTCTATTTCATGTAACCCAGTCCTACAAGTCAACACTACCTGATAGCCCGAGACCTTGTAAAGGTTGGCATCACTGCAGGCTTGCGTTTACTGCTCCCGACCTGGAAAGAGCCAAGGTTATAATACTTCGTGTCGTACAAAGAGAAACCTATGGCAGAGAAATAGACAACCTCAACAAGGGACAACCCATTCCTGAAGTCAGTGGGCTGAGGAAGCTCGATCTGATTGTCGATCAGGATGGGCTGCTGAGAGTCGGTGGCCGTCTTCAAGAAGCTGAGGTAGAAGTTTCAGAGAAGCACCCGGTAATAATTCCTGGACGTCATCACGTAACAACCCTGCTAATTCAACATCATCATGTCTTAGTGAGACACCAAGGCCGTTTGTTTACTGAAGGAAACCTACGGGCGGCTGGACAATGGATAGTTGGAACAAAGAGAAGAGTGAGCAAACTCATCTACGACTGTGTTACGTGTCGCAAACTCCGGGGCACATTCCAAAATCCGAAGATGGCCAATCTTCCACCCGACAGACTCAGTGCTGAACCCCCCTTCGCCAACGTTGGACTAGATGTATTCAGTCCTTGGTCTGTGGCTACACGACGGACTAGGAAAATACTTACAGAAGCAAAGTGTTGGGCAGTTCTATTCACGTGTCTGTCCATCAGAGCCGTTCATATCGAGGTAATCGAATCGATGGACACATCAAGTTTTATAAACGCACTACGACGCTTCATTGCATTCAGAGGCCCTGTGAAGCATATTCGTTCTGACCGAGGTACGAATTTCGTCGGAGCGGCAAGAGAGCTCCAAATCCCTTCCAATCTGGACATCGCTAATGTGGAAAGGTATCTAGGCGAGCAAGGATGTACCTGGACTTTCAATCTACCACACTCTTCGCACATGGGAGGTGAGTGGGAAAGGATGATAGGGATAGCACGCAAAATACTATATCTTCTTGCAAGCTAACACCAGACTTACACAAGAGAGTTTATCCACGTTCTTGGCAGAGGTCTCAGCCATCATGAATGCCAGGCCACTGACAGCACTTTCTAGTGATTCTGGAGATCCTTCCATCCTTACTCCTGCAATGTTACTCACACAGAAAACCTGTGTCCCGAAAGCTCCACTCGGAGAATTCAATGACAAAGACCTCTACAGACGACAATGGAGGCAAGTACAAAGCGTGTCCAACGTCTTCTGGGATAGATGGAGGAAACAGTATCTCTCCACTCTGCAAACCAGGACAAAGTGGCAGAAAGACCGCCCAAATATTCAATCTGGCGATGTTGTACTCGTCAAAGACAGTCAGTCACATCGGAACGAGTGGCCACTCGGCCTAGTCATCAAGACCCTTCTCAGCAAAGATGGGAAGGTGCGGAAAGTAGAGGTCAGAGTGTGCAAGCTTGGGGAGAACAAACTGTTCCTCAGGCCCATTACCGAGCTTGTATTATTATTTTCCCCAAAAGAACCTAATTGTGGCATCTGTTGACGCCAAGCGGGGAGTGTTCTGCCCATCTTAATGTGCAGAAATTTAATTGTCATTTTATTCAAGTTATGGCCACTGGAGGTCATCAGTTGTCTACTTTTCATGTTGTTTACCAACTTTCCCTCAGAAGAGCAATGCCTTCTGGGTAAGTTCCGCCCTCATTCTTCTTGTGGAAGATGAGCTTCAGTAGCCATTTCTCCTCAGGTCTGATGAGAGGCACACGTGCTCCTGTCTCACTTACTTTCCTACCCCTGTCCTAATGGATCTCGGTACGTTTATAAAGGGTTAAATGCATCTTATGTTTGTGTTAGTATCTGAGCCTTATGCAGCTCCTATAGTCTGATGTAGTTAGGCAGATTTGTGCTCTGCAGCTTGCATGTAGATAGATGCATATTTGTATAGAATAGGGCAGTGCTGCTAGAATTACTGTGTAATGCACTCTGTATAATTCTTGCTGTAATGTCCCAGTTATTTATGTGATTGCACCTTGTATGTGCATATACTGATATGCTGTTATTCTTTACAGTTTTTCACCAGTCATCCACTATGATTATTCACTGAACATCCACTTTGTACATCAACATCATTCACTATTCGATCATCTACTATGAATACTATCCACCATTGTTGTTCAACGTTATAGTTTATGTTATCATCACCCTAATAAATAAGACTTGAGCTTCAATACAGTCTGTTTAATGGGATGTGGATGAAGGTTTAGCCATATGTTGGAATCCACACAGCATCCTACGTGGAGGAAGGCAGAACAGTCCTGTGACAACGAGCTTCTCTTCTGCTTCTCTCAATTTTTCACTGAACATTGAGAGCATTAGGGAGAGGAGCTCATGGGTACATGACTGAGTGTGAAAATCACATACGTTCTGGGGGGGGGGGGGGGGGGGCGCCAAACTGAATTCTTGCCCCGGGTGCCAAAAACCCTAGATACACCCCTGGAACCTCCCACGGGTGAGCTGGCCTGGTGGACCACCCCCAATACAGGGAGTGTTAGGGGCAGGCCCGAGGAAGACTATTTCCACAGAAGCTGATACCCGGGGACAGGAAGTAGGAGCGGAAAAGAAGCAGCACTGACTATGACGGAGACACAGGGCAGCTTAGCAATGACCGAGACTAAGATTTGGTAGAATATGACGGACGCCCAGGACAGACTGGGTATGGCGGTAATACAGGACAGGCAGGATATGGTGGAAACACAGGACAGGCAGGATGTGGTGGACACACAGGATTGGCAAGGTATAACGGATGCTCAGGACAGCAAGGTACGGCGGAAACACAGGACAGGCAGAGTATGATGGACGCTCAGGACAGAGCAAGGTACAAAGGGACCTGGGTCAAATGAGGACAAATGACAATCAGGCAAGGATCAGAGGAAGGACGTATCTTAAATACATGGTGTGCAGGAGGACTTCCGGGTCAGGGTCCTCCAGGCCATAGAGAGGAGGAGCAGCGCGCCAGTACGTCACAGAGGAAGTGCGTGTGCGCAGAGGGAGACAGAGTGCGCACGCGCAGCCGACGGACACCAGGAAGCTGTGGTTCATCAGGATGAGAAGAAGGGAGAACGCGCACCTGCAAGAGGAGCGCACCGGAGAGGGTAAGTATGCCGGCGAGCGGAGGGCGGAGCGGCAGGCGGAGCAGCAGGAGCGGCGCCGTGACACTCCATATGCAGCATGATGTCCCCACACAGTCTCCATGTGCAGTATAATGTCACTCACATACCCCCATGCACAGTATGATGTCCCCCACACAGCCTCCATGCACAGTATGATGTCCCCACACAGCCTCCATGCACAGTATGATGTCCCCACATAGCCTCCATGCACAGTATGGGGTCCCCACACAGCCTCCATGCACAGTATGATGTCCCCACAGATCCTCCATGCACAGTATGAGGTCCCCACACAGCCTCCATGCACAGTATGATGTCCCCACACAGCCTCCATGCACAGTATGAGGTCCCCACACAGCTTCCATGCACAGTATGATGTCCCCACACAGCCTCCATGCACAGTATGATGTCCCCACAGATCCTCCATGCACAGTATGATGTCCCCATACAGCCTCCATGCACAGTATGATGTCCCCATACAGCCTCCATGCACAGTATGATGTCCCCACAGATCCTCCATACACAGTATGAGGTCCCCACACAGCCTCCATGCACAGTATGATGTCCCCACACAGCCTCCATGCACAGTATGAGGTCCCCACACAGCTTCCATGCACAGTATGATGTCCCCACAGATCCTCCATGCACAGTATGATGTCCCCATACAGCCTCCATGCACAGTATGATGCCCCCATACAGCCTCCATGCACAGTATGATGTCCCCACACAGCCTCCATGCACAGTATGATGTCCTCACACATCCCCCATGTGCAGTATGATGTCCATACAGAGACCCCATGTGCAGTATGATGTCCCCACACATCCTCCATGCGCAGTATGATGTTCCCCACACAGTCCCCTTGTGCAGTATGATGTCCCCAAAGAGACACCATACGCAAGATGATGTCCCAACACAGCCTCCATGCGCAGTATGTGTAACACCCCAGGTAACCGGTTGTTACAGTGGTATTGCCTTCCTTTCGGGGAGAGTGATGCCATGCTTGGAAGCAAGGAAGGATCCCTTTAACAGGTAAACAGTTCATGCAACACTGTTCTAACTCCAGGCCAGAAGGGGAAGCTTGAGACCTGGATTCAGGGGAACTTCCCTATATATATACCAATGAAGAAAAAGTTTGCTCGACCAGAGCAACGCAGTCTATAATTAAATGGTCAGTGGGCGACCCCATGGAAGCCCATATAAGTGATAAATCCTAAAGCAGACTGCCAAGGCGGGGGTATATGTTAAGAATAATTCATTTTATTAAACATGTATCATATACAAAATAGGGACAAAATGCAAAAAAGCAAGTAAGTGGATAAAGAGCAGCTAAAAAGATACTGACATCATATAAGATGACAAATTGGTGTCAGAAAAGAAAGAATATATATACGTGTCTTAAAAGACACGGCCGCACACAATTGTATAAGAGGTAAGAGGAACTCACTACTCTTATTGTGTCAAAATGGCAGTAAGTACAATATAATAACTGATGGTTAGATGCTGGTCAAAAAGAGCCTGAGATGTTTGTTTAAATCTCCCACTAGTCCACAATCCAGCCCAAAATGGGCTACAGGCTGCCAGCTATGCCGTCATAACTCAAATTTACCTGTTACTGCCATTAGCACACATAGCCACCGAAAAGCAAATGCTGATCTATGTGGCTAACAGCAGAAAAAACGGCTAGATTATCAACTATCAAAATGCAATAGCAGAGTGTGTTTCAGAGTGAGCCGTTATCTCTGTCAGTGGTGCCAAGACAAAATAGTAGTCATAATCTGATAACAGTGCGTTTACCTTGTGACATGATCCTCTCGGTGTGCTGCCGCGTCTGTGAGACACGCTATGCCTCGACGCGCGTTTCACCGCCCACGGCTTCGTCAGGAGGCGTGGTTAAAAGATCGGGGTCATAGGTATAAATACTAGAAACTGGGGGCCAATCAGCGAATCGACGCGCCGCTGACCGCGATGCCCCGCCCACCGGAACGGGAGCCCGCCGCGTGATGAGGAAGATGGGAGGGAGGACTTCCGTCATCACCTCCCATCACCACGGCAACGCGGCGGACTCACCCAAACGGAGGGCGGGTGCAGCGCGCGGGCACAGTGCGTCTGCGCCTTGATGGATTCAAATATATAAGGTATAGATTGCCGAAGTTTGGAAAAAGGCCAAAAGCAAAAAAGTGCCAGGTTACCACCCTAATAAGGGTTAACCAAAGCACACCACAGCAGATAAGTAGTTGCTGCTCAGGTATATACAAACATTATCTTATCCTCAGTAAAATAGTTTATAAGAAAAGAATCAGTGCATGAATATAAATGTAAGTGGCAATAACACATCTATGGGCTCAGCCAATATGTAGTCAAACAAGATATATATACTAGTAATAAATTTGATAGGACTGTCACAGCAGCCTTTATGACATGCAATGACGTGACAGAGGTACTCAGTAGCCGAAGGCATCCGTACTATACAATTATATAGGATGTCACTAGCAAATGGTGTGAGTATATACCTACAGATTATCTAAACATATATAGAAATATATAAAAATATAAATATATGACATAAAATCAGAATCATGTCTATATATGACGATACTAGTCCATGCTGATTGATAGATGGTAAGATTCATCCAGTCCAATTGAATATTCAACTATTTCCTTAATTTCATCCAGCGGCAACCATGGACCCCCAAGAGAACTATATGTTAGTAGAATAACAAGGGAATATCTAAGAAATCAAAAAATATGAATATTAGAAACAAAGACAGATAAAAACATACAAAGAGCCATGACCCCATAAAATAGCGCACAGATGGAAAAATAAATTAAAGAAAAGGCTTAAAGCTGATGGCCTCAATGAGGCCATTAGGTGTTAACGTGTTGAGTGTCACTATCCACCGTGTCTCTTTCTGCATCAACTTCTGTTTGAGGTTACCCCCCCGGATGCCCATATATACATGGTCAATACCACGGACTACAAGGCCTTTAGGGTTACATTGATGGACGTCCAAGAAATGTTTTGGGATGGTTTTTAAGAGCTGTGGCTCCGTGCATTCAGCTGCATTTTTAATATCCCTCACATGTTCTTGGATCCGAATTTTAAAGGGTCTAGTCGTCATCCCAATATATATGAGGCCACAAGGGCAACTCATATGATATATCACCGCTTCGGTGTTGCATGTAATGTGATGTACAATTTTAAACGTCTTGTCGCCCTTTGCATTTAAAAATTCTTTCGTTCTTATAATATTGCGACATGCAGAACAGTTTCCACAAGGAAAACATCCCCAAGGTGGTCCTTTACTGTTCTTGAGAAAGGGATCATTTTTAGGGGGTATATAGTGACTCCTGCATAATGCATCACTCAAAGTCTGTGATTTCCGCCAGGTAATAGCGGGGTAGGGTGTAAGATGATGTTGCAAATCTTTATCGGTTAACAAGATAGGCCAGTGTTTTCTAAAGATCTGGTTAATTTCTGTCCAATTTGAATTGAACTTAGTAATAAATCTTGGGCGTAAGTCAGTCGATAGAATTTGCTTTCAGGGGGGTTTAGCTAAAAGATTAGATCGATCTTCTTTTAGAGCGCGAGAATAACCCCTCGCTATGTCCTTCGTCAAATATCCCCTGTTTTTAAATGTACGCTCCAGATCTTTAGCCTGTCTATGAAAGATTGCATCATCTGAACAAATACGACGGGCTCGTAAGAATTGCCCCACCGGGATTGAACTCTTCAATTTTGGTGGATGGGAGGATGCAAAATGTAATAGTGCATTGGTTGCCGTGGTTTTCCTGAAAATATCCGTACAGACAGTACCGTCTTCAGATTTGGTAATTTGCAGATCTAAAAAGTCAATTATAGTTTGGCTATATTTCCAAGTCAACTTGATGTTAAAAGCATTGTCATTGAGAAGACCAAGAAACTGTTCGAGTTGCGACGTGGAGCCCTGCCATATAAACAAAACATCGTCGATGTACCTCAGCCACGAGATGACGGAATCATGACCAGGTGTGTCAAGGACCGTATCCCTCTCCCACAGCCCCAGGAACAAATTAGCATATGAGGGCACACAAGACGCCCCCATTGCTGTTCCCCGGAGCTGTAGGAAGGGGCGGTCCTTGAACACAAAATAATTATGAGTAAGTATGTAATATAAAAGATTAAGTATGAACTGGGTCAATCCAGGACCCAGATTGGTCATGTTAAGGAAGAATCTGGCTGCCCGCATCCCATGGCTGTGGTCAATCGACGTGTAGAGGGACTCCACATCGCAAGTCACCAGCCACATATCGTCCTCCAATGTGAGGCCGTCAAGTCTTCTCAATACGTCGGTAGTGTCTTTTACAAAAGATGGAAGTGATTCCACGCACCTCTGCAAATAAAAGTCAACAAATCTACATGCAGGTTCACAAAGACCCCCGATGCCCGAAACAATGGGTCTCCCCGGTGGGCACCGGGGTCCTTGTGAACCTTGGGGAGTACATAAAAGGTGGGAACCACCGGAAATTCTGGAAGCAAGGCCTCCCCCATTCTTTTATTAATGACGCCATCCTCCAATCCTCCATCCAAAAGATGTGTGAGTTCACGTTTAAACGTTAAGGTGGGTAATGCGTCGAGTTTACGATAATAGTCTTTATTATTGAGTTGCCTGAACACCTCCGCCTCATACATTTCAATAGGCCAGATGACAATGTTTCCCCCCTTGTCGGCATGTTTAATCACTACGTCCTTCATATCCCTCAGGGCTTTAACTGCCCTCCTCAATGGGTAGGACAAATTATCCCGAGAGATGTGTGTATCCAGTTTATCAATGTCCTCTTTAATGAGTTTGACAAAGATCTCTACTGGAGGACAGGCCGACAGAGGGGGAAACACCTGTGATTTCCGGTAGAGGTGTGCAGGCACTGGGGGAGTCGCCATTCCTTCATTCTCTGCTTCAAGAGACTCTAAATCACTCAATATATGCGAATCAGTCGCAGACATTGGCGGGTCAATTTTCGTTGAAAAATATTTTTTGAAAATCAGTTTTCGAGCAAATAACTCCAGATCTTTTAAGAGTGTAAAACGATCAGAGCCCTCCACCGGTGAAAAAGAGAGGCCTCTAGAGAGGACCTCTTTCTGAGACGGTGATAATATATGATGTGAAAGGTTTATTACCTTTAATGTCTCTTCCCCCTTTGACTCCTCACATTGTATGAATGTTTTTTCCTTTGTATGGCTGGTGTATGTTGGTTTACGGGATGTCGGTTTACGCACAGTATGATGTCCCCACACATCCCCCATGTGCAGTATGATGTCCACACAGAGACCCCATGTGCAGTATGATGTCCCCACACATCCTCCATGCGCAGTATGATGTTCCCCACACAGTCTCCATGTGCAGTATGATGTCCCCAAAGAGACACCATACGCAAGATGATGTCCCAACACAGCCTCCATGCGCAGTATGTGTAACACCCCAGGTAACCGGTTGTTACAGTGGTATTGCCTTCCTTTCGGGGAGAGTGATGCCATGCTTGGAAGCAAGGAAGGATCCCTTTAACAGGTAACCAGTTCATGCAACACTGTTCTAACTCCAGGCCAGAAGGGGAAGCTTGAGACCTGGATTCAGGGGAACTTCCCTATAGATTCTGGCTGGAGGAGGAGTTAGTCAATCGGTGAGTTAGTCTGTGAGAGAAGTCTGTCAGAGGGACAGAGGAGAGAGGAAGCAGAGAGAGTCAGAGAGGAAAGCTGGGACCGTGCAGACGAGTGGATTTGCAGCTCCTGGACGGAGAGAGTAACAGAGCAGTCTGTAGGAGACTGATATGGGAAGAGAAGCAAAGGAGAGTGAAGAGCTGGAGGGAAGCTGCGACTGAGCTCCCTCCACGCTGAAGCGCAGAAAACCGGTAGCTGGAAGACCGAGATTGTGGGGGTAACTGTATGCCCCACAGCAGAAACCGTTGGACAGTAGATTGCAGGTCACCTGCCCACCATTAACACCCAAAGGCACAGCAGCACAGTGTCCTACTAAAAGGGACAGAGAGAAAGTGAGGACCTTGTGTGAGCCTAAGGCAGCAAGGGACTACAACAGCGCAGAGAGGAAGGCTTCCAACCTCACCTGGCTGGGGGGATTCCTGAATCGCTTCCAAGCTGGCCAGACCATACCAGCACCTGTGATCCATACCCTGGACTGTGGCTGCCTTACACCAGTAAAAAGGTAAAGGGACTGCAACTTTGTGTCCTCTGATTCTTTCTACACCATGAGCCTCCACAAGAAAAGCTCACGGCTTCATTTCCTGAAGTGCCTCCAGATTTTGCCATGGTTTTCGCAGGGGGTCTGTGGCTGGTGTCTTTTCCATAAAGCTTAGTTAAGAAATTAGGCGTCTTCTGAGTCTAAAGACCGAGCATGTTACTTCTTTTCATCTCCCCAGGGTGTCTGAACCTGGTTGAAAGCAGTGACAAAGTGCTGAACATGTGCACATCAATGTCGTTTTTACACTGCGGTGCATTACAACCATTTTTGGCAGCGATTTTTCAGTCGTATTGTGCACAGAATCCGCTCTAAAAGAAATCATGTGGTTTTAACACTGAGCCTTTTTCTGCCTTTTTAAAAGGACTGTTTTTCAAGTTTTGAAGTTTTGTAAGCCTGAAATCTTTTTTTTTTTTTTTTTGCTTCTTTTTTCCTTATTGCAGCATTTTTCACTACTAGCAAATTTTGAGCATTTTTTCAGCATTTTTTGCTTCCTTTCTTCATCATCTTTTAGGGCTTTTTTTTTTTGCTTTTTTTTGGATGTTGTTTTAACTCCATTAAACTTTTGTTTTTTACTGCAAAATCTAAAGAAACACAGAAAATAACACCCAGGTGTTATTTTTTTTTAATTACGGTTTTGATGTTTTTTTTCATCTTTATATTAACTAGAATATGTAGTATATCAACATGGTGAATTTTTGGGGCATTTCTAATGCAAAATCCTCACAAAAAAACACTGGCGTAAAGACAGCAGAAGTTGCTACAATATTTCTACATTTCAAACTGTTTTATGCCGGAATTCTGGAGAAAACTGATGAATCTTCCCTCCGTTCTATGAAGCCAAAGTCAAGCATGGATTAAAGTAAAAGTGAAGGGACTGATTTATCCAGCAGCAATTTGCCAGTTTTCTGCCATAGAACTGTGGTAAATTAATGTCTCAAACATTTCGGCAGTTTTACGCCAGTCCTGACCAGCATCAACAAGATTTTGAAAAGTGCACCGATGCTATGTATTAGACAAGGGACTGATGATAAACCTGGGTGACTAAATGATGGCTCCGCAGCTGATAGAAAGGGCTGCCGTGCAAAGTTTTTTTTGGGTGGGGAAATTAGTAATTGATTAAAATCATATCTGTCAATGTTCTTGGTCTTACTGCCCGCATTCTCCACCACAAGGTAAAAGGGATTTCTGTGCAAATATCTCTAGAACCTGTCCTGATTTTCATGCTCTAACGCCCCATCCAATTTTTTTTCATAAGGCAGTTCCATGTGATCAACATTCTGCCAGCACTATCAGATCTGGAATGTCCTTTCCTCTAACTGTCCACTATGCATTGCTCCTGTTTTTCTCCATAAAGTTTCCTGCCCCAGATGGGTAGACTGTTGTGCTTGCATGCAGTCTAACAGACAGAGCAAGAGAATAGACAGAGATCCGCCCTCATTTCTTATAATCCGTCTCGACATCTCTGCTGCTATGGACGGATTACGCTTGACAACAGGCAGTGAACAGCAGGTTGCACAGATGAGAGGCGCCCATTGACAGCACTTTGGAGGGATTTTTCTGAAAGTGCAGGGACATTTTATGTTAATATTACATTATTCCTGACAACATTTCTAGGAAAGCAAGAAATATCAAAGCTGTCAAGTCTCCCGGGTTCAACGTCCTGGGGAAACATACTGCATTTTTCCCCCCTGCAGTCCTCTTAGCTCTTAAAGAAGGTTTTCCAACACCCCAGATTACTGACAGTTCAAAACATCGCTCAAAACTTTGCTCAGCCTTCATTCATTGTCTATGGGACTGTTGGAGAAAGATCACAGCTTGGATATTTCCGACAGTCCCATAGTCAGTGAATGGAGCGGATGTCGGGGGCATGCAACACTGCTCTGTTCATGACGAGGTTCCAAAGCTCAGGATCCCATTGTCCACACCCCCAGTGATCAGCAAATTATCCTCTTTTCTATAGATAGAAGATTAATATTTTGATAAAACCTTGTAGTGCTGACCAGGGCAGTCTCAGAGATGCCACGGAAATCATGGGATTATCAGTGCGGTTCGCATTGTCAGGGACTTAGGGGCCATTCGGGAAGTTGGCCCTGTACCCTATAGACAGATGCTAAGGGGCAAGTGTACATGATCCATAAATGCTGGATATAATTTTATTATTTTTAAAAAACATTTATTTTATTTTATTTTTTCAGGTAGTATCTTTCCCTTTACAAGTACGGGAGAATTTACGCGCTGACACTTCTGATTATTGCGGCTTCTTCTCGCGGTCGATGGCCGCGGCGGTTTATCTTATTTATGGATAGGATGATATCACACAATCCGTCCGCAGACCCAGTGTATAATGCGATTACTGTCAGGAGCCGGTTAATCTATTAAGTCCCATTTATCAACATAAACCCGCCATCAACTGATAATCAGAGCCCGAGGAGACAGCAAGAAAATGAATGTCGGCTGTGGATTGTATATGTCATCATCCATTTATTTCCGCGCAGGTAGAAATCGCTGTAATCTCTTTTATGGGATCTTATCTCATCCTAGAAATAAATAGGACACCCCATTTATGGAGAATTATCTATTCCGCTATTCATCTACATTCATTTTCACTGCACTTCTATATAATATTACACAATATCCCAGTGCACCAATATAATGCGAGAAGCACAGTCAACATTATAAAAATGGGAAATTAGTAGAAGTGGTATTAGTCGTATTAAAGGGAAAAAAAATTAACACTGCAAAACATAGATCTGTGTCACTGCTGCTATAACTGAAGGGGGAGCAAGATATAACTGGGAAACTAAGGTTTCCTCCACTAGGGGGAGCTCTCTGTATACAGAGATACATGATAAGATTCTGTCTGCAGCCACCACTAGGGGGAGCTCCTTGTATACAGAGATGCATGATAATGTTCTGTCTGCAGCCACCACTAGGGGGAGCTCTCTGTATAAAGAGATACATGATAATGTTCTGTCTGCAGCCACCACTAGGGGGAGCTCACTGTATACAGAGATACATGATAAGATTCTGTCTGCAGCCACCACTAGGGGGAGCTCCCTGTATACAGAGATACATGATAAGATCCTGTCTGCAGCCACCACTAGGGGGAGCTCCCTGTATACAGAGATACATAAGATTCTGTCTGCAGTCACCACTAGGGGGAGCTCCCTGTATACAGAGATACATGATAAGATCCTGTCTGCAGCCACCACTAGGGGGAGCTCCCTGTATACAGAGATACATGATAAGATCCTGTCTGCAGCCACCACTAGGGGGAGCTCCCTGTATACAGAGATACATAAGATTCTGTCTGCAGTCACCACTAGGGGGAGCTCCCTGTATACAGAGATACATGATAAGATCCTGTCTGCAGCCACCACTAGGGGGAGCTCCCTGTATACAGTGACACATGATAAGATTCTGTCTGCAGCCACCACTAGGGGGAGCTCCCTGTATACAGAGATATGTGATAAGATCCTGTCTGCAGCCACCACTAAGGGGAGCTCCCTGTATATAGAGATACATGATAATGTTCTGTCTGCAGCCACCACTAGGGGGAGCTCCCTGTATACAGAGATACATGATAAGACCACATGGATAGTCCTTCTCTGAACCCTGCTTATACAGGTACTATACCGATGATCAGGTTTTAAATACATCAGATAGGGATTCTATACATTAGTTAGGACTGCTCTATAAGGGTATACCTTGACGATTTGGTGGAGCAGCTTAGTATACATTTTTTTGCAAAAAAACGTATCAACTAAATACCCTGTTTTCTTTACATCTTTTGACTAGCACTTGCTGATTACTGTGATTTTTTTTTTTTTTTTTTTTTTTACAACAGAGTATTTTTGACCTCACTGTGCTCTTTTGTGTCTTCAAGTTTTCTGGTGGTGTGAACAGGTTCCTACAGACTTGTTCAATGTGCAAGTGGCCCATGTGTTTCTGGTTCTATAATTGTTCTCTTGTTTCTACAAGACTGGGGAGTCCACCACTCCTCTGTGGGTCATTTGCATTTAAGCTGTTCCATCCTGCATGTCCACATGGATAGTCCTTCTCTGAACCCTGCTTATACAGGTACTATACCGATGATCAGGTTTTAAATACATCAGATAGGGGAGCTCACTGTATACAGAGATACATGATAAGATTCTGTCTGCAGTCACCACTAGGGGGAGCTCCCTGTATGCAGAGATACATTATAAGATTCTGTCTGCAGTCACCACTAGGGGGAGCTCCCTGTATGCAGAGATACATTATAAGATTCTGTCTGCAGCCACCACTAGGGGGAGCTCCCTGTATACAGAGATACATAAGATTCTGTCTGCAGTCACCACTAGGGGGAGCTCCCTGTATACAGAGATACATGATAAGATCCTGTCTGCAGCCACCACTAGGGGGAGCTCCCTGTATACAGAGATACATGATAAGATCCTGTCTGCAGTCACCACTAGGGGGAGCTCCCTGTGTACAGAGATACATGATAAGATCCTGTCTGCAGCCACCACTAGGGGGAGCTCCCTGTATACAGAGATACATGATAAGGTCCTGTCTGCAGCCACCACTAGGGGGAGCTCCCTGTATACAGAGATACATGATAAGGTCCTGTCTGCAGCCACCACTAGGGGGAGCAAGATATAACTGGGAAACTAAGGTTTCCTCCACTCGGGGGAGCTCCCTGTATACAGAGATACATAAGATTCTGTCTGCAGTCACCACTAGGGGGACCTCTCTGTATACAGAGATACATGATAAGATTCTGTCTGCAGTCACCACTAGGGGGAGCTCCCTGTATACAGAGATACATGATAAGATCCTGTCTGCAGTCACCACTAGGGGGAGCTCCCTGTATACAGAGATACATGATAAGATCCTGTCTGCAGTCACCACTAGAGGGAGCTCCTTGTATACAGAGATGCATGATAATGTTCTGTCTGCAGCCACCACTAGGGGGAGCTCTCTGTATAAAGAGATACATGATAATGTTCTGTCTGCAGCCACCACTAGGGGGAGCTCACTGTATACAGAGATACATGATAAGGTCCTGTCTGCAGCCACCACTAGGGGGAGCTCCCTTTTGCTGATTATGATTTCCTAGTGTGCTTGCAAGTTACAATGAATTATTTATTCTCTCCTATTTCCAACCTAGTATTGTCGGTAAATGTGGGGTCCAGCAGAGGAGAAGCAAAGTTTCATCTTCATTACTTTACATACGAATCACCTCCATAACTCTGTATCCAGCACAACTAATATTGTAGATATAGCAGAGCTGAATCTGATACATAACGAGATGTTGTGCACAAGGTAAGATAATGCGGCAAGTTCTAATGCAATACCACATTGTGATATCACCACAGTCAGCTCTGCTACATCCCTATCAGACCCTGCACATCCGGCAGCTTTCTCCTTTCTGCTGGATCTTCTCATTGTGCATTCCCTCTCGCTTCTTGTGCACGTCAGGGACCGATCCCGGCTGTCACTCCCGTCATCTCTCCGCTAATGTATTCCATTTGTGTTAGTGTCTAGCAATTAATCATAACTCATCTCACAGGCTCTGAGTTGTGGCTTCTTATTAGTAAGGGTCGCACCATTCTTGCGATCTGCCAGCTTTACTAAGTATCACCAAAAAACCAATGAAATCTGCACGAGGGAAGATAATGATGTCTCTCGCCAATGTTGTATCAAAGGTGACAGGAGACGAGGAGACGATCACAGGAAGACTGTGATGCAAATCTATTTGCATCATGGACCAGAATCACAAATCTGTCCTCATTCATAATGTGCAAACAATCATGATGAGGGTTTTACTTCTGATGAGACATTAAATGTCAATCTTATTTAGTGGTAAAGTTCAAAATTTGTCATAATGGTTGTATTTGTGGAAATGGTCAAAAGTTTTATCCAATGATTAAATAGTCACCACTAGGGGGAGCTCCCTGTATACAGAGATACATGATAAGATCCTGCCTGCAGCCACCACTAGGGGGAGCTCCCTGTATACAGAGATACATGATAAGATCCTGTCTGCAGTCACCACTAGGGGGAGCTCCCTGTATACAGAGATACATGATAAGATCCTGTCTGCAGCCACCACTAGGGGGAGCTCCCTGTATACAGAGATACATGATAAGATCCTGCCTGCAGCCACCACTAGGGGGAGCTCCCTGTATACAGAGATACATGATAAGATCCTGTCTGCAGTCACCACTAGGGGGAGCTCCCTGTATACAGAGATACATGATAAGATCCTGTCTGCAGTCACCACTAGGGGGAGCTCCCTGTATACAGAGATACATGATAAGATCCTGTCTGAAGTCACCACTAGGGGGAGCTCCCTGTATACAGAGATACATGATAAGATCCTGTCGGTAGTCACCACTAGGGGGAGCGCCCTGTATACAGAGATACATGATAAGATCCTGTCTGCAGTCACCACTAGGGGGAGCTCCCTGTATACAGAGATACATGATAAGATCCTGTCTGCAGTCACCACTAGGGGGAGCTCCCTGTATACAGAGATACATGATAAGATCCTGTCTGCAGCCACCACTAGGGGGAGCTCTCTGTATACAGTAATACACAATAAGATCCTGTCTGCAGTCACCACTAGGGGGAGCTCCCTATATACAGAGCTACATGATAAGATCCTGTCTGCAGCCACCACAAGGGGGAGCTCCCTGTACACAGATACATGATAAGATCCTGTCTGCAGCCACCACTAGGGGGAGCTCCCTGTATACAGAGATACATGATAAGATTCTGTCTGCAGCCACCACTAGGGGGAGCTCCCTGTATACAGAGATACATGGTAAGATCCTGTCTGCAGCCACCACTAGGGGGAGCTCCCTGTATACAGAGATACATGATAAGATCCTGTCTGCAGCCACCACTAGGGGGAGCTCCCTGTATACAGAGATACATGATAAGATCCTGTCTGCAGCCACCACTAGGGGGAGCTCCCTGTATACAGAGATACATGATAAGATCCTGTCTGCAGCCACCACTAGGGGGAGCTCCCTGTATACAGAGATACATGATAAGATCCTGTCTGCAGCCACCACTAGGGGGAGCTCCCTGTATACAGAGATACATGATAAGATCCTGTCTGCAGCCACCACTAGGGGGAGCTCCCTGTATACAGAGATACATGATAAGATCCTGTCTGCAGCCACCACTAGGGGGAGCTCCCTGTACATGATTCGGCAGTCTTTTCAACATGGGTGAACAAAAAGCAAAAAGGAAAACAAAAGCAAAAATAAAAGCAATAGGGATCCTAGGGATCCCGGGTAAACGAAGGGATCCCTTTAAGAATAACCCTAGTCGGGTTTAAAGCAGCAAAAAGCAGGGAAACAAGCAGTTAACTATTTACATATCCATGGCATCGAGGTTTACTCTCGCTCTGGCGGCCGTAGCTCCGCATAGACCTTGCTTGGCAAGGTGATCGGCGAGATCGGGGCCTTTAAGAAGTGCTCCATACCCGTGGCCCGATCCCAGGGTGTAAGGCGCCAGAGTCTATAGGTCCCAGGGAGAGGGGGTGCTGCGACGGGGCCTATCAGCAGGGCCTCTGCTGGCGGGGCAGGGTCGTTCTTCATACCTGCTTCAGATGCGGTCTCTCTGGTGCCGATCTGCTCCGTCTCCGCTGGGGTCTGGAACGCTGGTTGCAGGGCCTTGCGCTGCGGCGTTGTCATCTCTGTTTGCAGCACCTCGCTTTCCAGCAGGGCCTTGCTTTCTGGCTTCGGAGCACTGGAACTTCTTTCTTGCTCCAGACCAGACGAGGCTGCCGACAGATGTCTGGTGAGGCTCCCGATGATGGTCTTCTTCCACCCAGCCTCAGTGCTCAGCTGCGTCCGCGGGAGTTGGTGGATCAGATTGTCCGTTCTGGTCTGCAGGAGGTCAGCGTCAACTGTGGAGGTCTGGCTGCGGTGCCTCTCCGGGTAGCTGGGGGAGTCCTCGGCTCCGACCCCACGCTCCGGCTCCGGGCGGCTGGCCATGGCGTCCTCCATGTGGCTCGCTCCTTCTTCCTTTTCCCGCTCTCTCCTTCGTGGGCGGTTTCGTTTTCTCTGTCTCCGCCCACCGTTGAGAATCAGGAGGCGGATCTCGGCTGCTGACGGACACGTCCTCACGGTGCAGAAATATTTAGACTGGGCGGCCATTGTCTTTCGCGCTCTCCAGCCTGTTTACGCCCACTTCCACGCCCCTCTTCTTCTCCTGCGCTCTCCTCAGTGCTGTAATGGCGGCGGTTTTTGGCGGCAAATGGCAAGGCACAGTCTTTGCAATGAGTCACAGTCCAAGTATAATAAATCATAGTTCCAAGGCACACATGACCTGATTCTTCAGGCTTAAGTAGATCCTGTTCGTGACGCCAAGTTGTAGCGCCCCCACTGCCGCAGGGCCGAGGGGTACCCGGTACCGGGCCTCTGAGTCTCTGCTCTGGGATTGTCACGGTGGCTAGACCCGGTCCATGACCCTGCTGAGGGGCGTACAATAATAGATGTGGATGGTGGTGGAGGTGCAGTGCAGTAAATAACGAAGACACCAGGTTGCAGTCTCTTTACCTCTTTACTGAAGGCTTCTGAGTCTTCAATCCGGAATACGGTTAACAGGGCTGCGCAAGTCCGGCCGGTCCGATGACACCTCCAGAGTTCCCTTTGCAGGTGGAAATCTGTGCCTACCTTCCTGCGCTTGTGTTGTGGTCCTCCCCTGCTGTGCTTACGGGATAGTACCCCACAACTGTTGTGTCTGTTTCTCGTGTTCCCTCACAACTCGATTCTGATGTTCTCCCTCTACGTCCCCCTGATCTTACGGTTAGGACGCACCCGTATGACGGGAGGCTCGGAGCTCTTCCGGGACTCTTGCGTCGCCCCACTCCTGTTGTTACCCCCCTGTGTCTGGGTGAGACAGTCCGCCTGTAACTGACTGTCCTGCCGTAGGTTTGAAGTTTGGCTTGGAGCTCTATACTTCCTCGGCGTTCCGGCCACCGGTTATGCGCCTCAATAGGATGTTGCCTCGTCTTACAGCACGACTCCTACTGGTATTCTCCTTGTTGCGTTGATCTCGTTTCTCACTCAGCACAATATACCTCGCTTCTTGTCCTTTCTTGGGGTACCGCCGCTATATCGTGCAGGCGCGGTCCCGTAACGTTCTTCTCTGTTTGCTAGGCCTCTGTCAGGATCCCACCCCTGACAGGGACCCCTCTGAATCTTCCCCTACAACACCCTCTGCCACAAGGTGTTGCCTGGTTCCAACCCAGTCAGCTTTCTGTCTAACTTCCTGCCTTACCCCCAGTTTTACCAGATTGTGAGGAGTGGCCTAATACATAGAACCCTTAGCTCCCCCTGGAGGCCAGACTGTGAAATGTATTGGTGTCTGTGATACCTGGTCAGATGAACTCCTTCAGTGCCATCAGACGTACCATAGCCCCCCTTAGCGGCGGAGCCACAGTACTGCAACGACCAGGACTCTGGGGCGCTGCAGATACATGATAAGATCCTGTCTGCAGTCAGCACTAGGGGGAGCTCCCTGTATACAGAGATACATGATAAGATCCTGTCTGCAGCCACCACCAGGGGGAGCTCCCTGTACACAGAGATACATGATAAGATCCTGTCTGCAGCCACCACCAGGGGGAGCTCCCTGTATACAGAGATACATGATAAGATTCTGTCTGCAGCCACCACCAGGGGGAGCTCCCTGTATACAGAGATACATGATAAGATCCTGTCTGCAGCCACCATTAGGGGGAGCTCCCTGTATACAGAGATACATGATAAGATCCTGTCTGCAGCCACCACTAGGGGGAGCTCCCTGTATACAGAGATACATGATAAGATCCTGTCTGCAGCCACCACCAGGGGGAGCGCCCTGTATACAGAAATACATGATAAGATCCTGTCTGCAGCCACCACTAGGGGGAGCTCCCTGTATACAGAGATACATAATAAGATCCTGTCTGCAGCCACCACTAGGGGGAGCTCCCTGTATACAGAGATACATGATAAGATCCTGTCTGCAGCCACCACTAGGGGGAGCTCCCTGTATACAGAGATACATAATAAGATCCTGTCTGCAGCCACCACTAGGGGGAGCTCCCTGTATACAGAGATACATGATAAGATCCTGTCTGCAGCCACCACCAGGGGGAGCGCCCTGTATACAGAAATACATGATAAGATCCTGTCTGCAGCCACCACTAGGGGGAGCTCCCTGTATACAGAGATACATAATAAGATCCTGTCTGCAGCCACCACTAGGGGGAGCTCCCTGTATACAGAGATATATGATAAGATTATGATTGCAGCCACCACTAGGGGGAGCTCCCTGTATACAGAGATACATGATAAGATTATGATTGCAGCCACCACTAGGGAGAGCTCCCTGTATACAGTGATACTGTATTGTCACCAATAGGGGGAGTCTTTTGGCTGTGACATTTAGGTCAGAAGATGTGATGATGTGACTAGTGTCTGCCCTTTGCCTGAACAGTCAGTCCAGAGAGCCAGAAGACGGTGACGTTGAGGAGTCCAGAGTAGAGCAGTGGCCAGCGAGGAGAGGAATTAAATTTTTTTTTAATGTTTGGAGCAATATATGGGGCCAATCATATACTGTAGCATCATATGTGGCCCATTATACATGGAGCATTATATGGAGTCCATCATACACTGGAGTATCATATGGAGCTCATCTTATACTGACGCATTATATGGGTCCTATCATATACTGTATGTAGCATTATATGGGGCCCATTATGTATGGAGCATTATGTGGGGCTCTCTATTCTTTATGGAGCATTATATGGGACCCTTTATGTATGGATCATTGTATGGGGCTCATTATTCTTTATGGAGCATTGTATGGGGCTCATTAAACTGCATGGAGAAAAATGTGGTGCTCATTATTCTTTATGGAGCATTATATGAGTCCCAGTAAACTGTATGGAACACTATACAGTATGTTGCTCCTTATACTGTATGGAGCAATATATGGAGTTCATTATTCTATATGGAGCAATATATGGGGCTAATTTTTCTGTTTGGAGCACTATTTGGTACCCATAATACTGCATGGAGCAAAATATGTGGTCCATTATTCTGTATGGAGCACTATATGTGGTTCACTATTCTGTATGGAGCAGTACGAGGTGCCCCCTAATACTGTATGAAGCAATATATGGGGCTCATTATACTGTATGGAGCAATAGATGGGGCCCATTATTCTGTATGGAGCAATATATGGCACTCCTTATACAGTATGGATCAATAGATGGGGCTCATTATTCTGTATGGAGCAATAGATGGGGTTCATTATTCTGTATGGAGCAATATATGGGGCTCATTATTCTGTGTAGAGCAATATATGGGGCTCATTATACTGTATGGCGCAATAGACGGCACCCATTATTCTGTATGGAACAATATATGGGGTTCATTATTGCGTATGGAGCAATATATGGGGCTCATTATTGTGTGTGGAGCAATATATGGGGTCATTATATTGTATGGAGCAATAAATGGGGCTCATTATTCTGTATGGAGCAATAGATGGGGCTCATTATTCTGTATGGAGCAATATATGGGGCTCATCATTCTGTATGGAGCAATATATGGGGCTCGTTATTCTGTGTGGAGCAATATATGGGGCTCATTATTCTGTGTGGAGCAATATATGGGGCTCATTATTCTGTATGGAGCAATATATGGGGCTCATTATTCTGTATGGAGGACTATGTGGTGCCCATAATACTGTATGGAGGAATATACTGTCCGGTTTCTGAGCTGTTGTAGAATTTACAATATATCTCACTCATGTAATGTAAGAAGTGAAATCTTTGGCATTGTACTATACCTTTATTTCTCTGCCGTATCTGTGCATTATGAATTATGGTATGTGTTAAAGGGGTCACTAAGACTCTTTCACCTGGGGCACATGAAAACTTGGAGCCGGCCCTGACTCCCAGGACAGCAGAAGTGTGTTATCCCTAGAGTTCATCATTTTACTTTTCAAGACAATTTTACACTAAGACTTTTGTATTTAGTTGATGCCACATAATTGCTGTATGATAAATTCTTTTGAAGTTTTATATTAAAATCAGTAATGAAATATTTCCCATTATTGCTCCATTGTCCTCGGGATTGGAGCTTGTCCGGAGCCTCAAAGCTGTAGTGTCCATTGTAAAACCTGATCTGGGCATTTCTTATAGTGCAGCGAGCGCCATGATCCCGCATGATGACCTTATCAAAGGAGGTAAGTAAAAATCTGATAAATGTCAGAGCCGAGGGGTGTCGTGCCGATCCTCCGCCGTTCTTCCTCGGGCTTTTCAGCACAGAACCCCCCTACAGGGACAATGAACTTCTCGTCGCCCCCTGGGCCATGTCATATATAAAATATTAATGCCGCACGGACCCCCTGGTCGCGGTGCCCTCCCCGTCCTGGGACACAGAATGACTCCAGTAATATGGATGCCGGAGGGTAAATGATACATTCTGGGTATAATGGAGAAGGTTCTGTGAGGCTTCAGGACCGCACGACACTCATGTATTATAGATGGTTCCAGTGGACACTGATAGAAATGAGGATAAAGGAAGAACTCTGCAGGTACAGAGAACGTGCAGCCCCCGCTATCAGTGCTTCACGTCTCACATCTCCGCTGCAGAGAACTGTGCGGGTTTATTACCAACATTCTCTGCTGATTCATTTCATAATGTGTCTTTATAGAGGTTGATGTTCAACTTCCTCTGCTCCAAAGCTCCAAATCCCCTGCACAAAAAGTTACAGACGTGGACGAAAAAGTCGATACCTTCTGGTAAAATAAGAAAAGTCCAAAACAATCACTGAAAAAACTTGAAACTTAGAAAAATAATTTTCAATATATATTTATTGAATATCAATAATGAGATTCAGATTTTGCTTTTGAACTGTGATTATTAATAACTAGAGATGGGCGAACCCGAACAGTAAAGTTCGGCATCCGTACCTAACACCTACTGTTCGGGCACGGACACTGAACACAGACTTTATCAGGAAGTCCGTGTTACTGTTCGGGTTCGGCTGCATGAACACATGACAGCTTGACAAACACCGCTTCTGATCAGCGGAGAAATCCTCCCTGCCGGTCAGAGAGCCACGGTTCCCACGCTGTCAAAAGACAGCGGGAGCGCTCAGCTGTGATCGGAGGTATACAATTTACCTCCGGTCACTGGTGTCAGCGGATGGGACTACAGCTCCCATCATCCGACACCTGCTGCCGCTAATAACAGCGAGAGCAGGAGCGGCTGATGGGAGTATTCATTAGCTAGCTCCTGCGCTGTAAATAATTTAAAAAAAAAACCCGGCGTGGGTTCCCCTGTATTTTTGATAACCAGCCAGGCAAAGCTCACAGCTGGGGGCTGCAACCCTTAGCTGTCAGCTTCAGCAAGGCTGGTTATCAAGAATAGAGGGGTCTCCACGCCGTATTTTTTAATTATTTAAATAAATAATTTTTTAAAAAATGGCGTGGGGTCCCCTTCATTTTTGACAACCAGTCTTAGAAAAGCAGGCGGCTGGGGGCTGGTATTCTCAGGCTTGTAAGGGGCCATGGATCTTGCCCCCCTTCTCAGCCTAAAAATAGCACCCAGCAGCTGACCAGAAAAGGCACATCTATTAGATGCGCCAATTCTGGCGCTTTGCCCAGCTCTTCCCACTTGCCCTGTAGCGGAGGCAAGTGGGGTTCATGGATCGCCCCCAGGTGGTATGGATAGGACAAACCCGTATGACTGATGGCCTGAGGCTTGTTTATAGGGACTCTAGAGACGCCCCGACCCCCACAAGTTGCCACCGTGTCTCCTAGGTATTAAGGTTGGGCAGCCAACTTGGAATTGACTGTCCTGCCGGTCTCTGGAGCAAGGCTTGGAGATGGTTGCTCCCTCGGTTTTCCGGCCACCGGCTTCGCGCCTCAGAAGGAGGCAGCCTTTACAGGGCAGAACTCCCTCTGGTGTTATCTCCTTGTGCTGTGACTTCGTTTCTCACCCTCTACAACACAATTCTCTTCGTGTCCTTTCTTAGGATGCTGCCGCACGTGGGGCAGGCGCAGCTCCGTGTCTTTCTGTCTAGCTAGGCCTCTGACAGGATCCCACCCCTGACAGGGACCCTCTGTCTGCAGTTCCGATGTTCCTCCTTCCCCTGTCTGCCTGACAGGTGTTGCCTGGGCAAAGCCCAGCCAGCTTCTCTCTAACTTTCTATCCAGCCCACCAGTTTTACCCTTCTGTGAGGAGTGCCCTAGTAGATAGGAGCAAGGCTCCCCCTGGTGGTTTGGAGTGTGAAGTGTAGTGTGTATGGTTTGTGATACCTGGTAGGAAGATCTCCTTTATTGCCATCAGACGTAATATCACTCCCCCTGGTGGAAGAATGCCATTACTGCAACGACCAGGACTCTGGGGCGCTGCATTCATATTTGTGGGGTTGATGTCACCTTTGTATTGTCAGGTGACGTCAAGCCCACGGCTTAGTAATGGAGAGGCATCTATAAGTCACCTATCCATTACTGATCCTATACACCATGTTCCAAATTATTATGCAAATTGGATTTAAGTGTTATAAAGATGTAATTGTTTTGTTTTTCAAATAAACTTGTGGATGGTATTGTGTCTCAGGGCTCAATGGATCACTGAAATCAATCTTAACCCCTTTACCCCCAAGGGTGGTTTGCACGTTAATGACCGGGCCAATTTTTACAATTCTGACCACTGTCCCTTTATGAGGTTATAACTCTGGAACGCTTCAACGGATCCTGGTGATTCTGACATTGTTTTCTCGTGACATATTGTACTTCATGATAGTGGTAAAATTTCTTTGATATTACCTGCGTTTATTTGTGAAAAAAAAAACAGAAATTTGGCGAAAATTTAGAAAATTTCACAATTTTCCAACTTTGAATTTTTATACAATTAAATCACAGAGATATGTCACACAAAATACTTAATAAGTAACATTTCCTACATGTCTACTTTACATCAGCACAATTTGGGAACCAACATTTTTTTTTTGTTAGGGAGTTATAAGGGTTAAAAATTGACCAGTAATTTCTCATTTTTACAACACCATTTTTTTTTAGGGACCACATCTCATTTGAAGTCATTTTGAGGGGTCTATATGATAGAAAATTCCCAAGTGTGACACCATTCTAAAAACTGCACCCCTCAAGGTGCTCAAAACCACATTCAAGAAGTTTATTAACCCTTCAGGTATTTCACAGAAATTTTTGGAATGTTTAAATAAAAATGAACATTTAACTTTTTTTACACAAAAAATTTACTTCAGCTCCAATTTGTTTTATTTTACCAAGGGTAACAGGAGAAAATGTCCTGAGTACGCCGATACCCCATATGTGGGGGTAAACCACTGTTTGGGTGCATGGCAGAGCTCGGAAGCGAAGGAGCGCCATTTGACTTTTCAATGCAAAATTGACTGGAATTCAGATGAGACGCCATGTTGCGTTTGGAGAGCCCCTGATGTGCCTAAACATTGAAACCCCCCACAGGTGACACCATTTTGGAAAGTAGACCCCCTAAGGAACTCATCTAGATGTGTTGTGAGAGCTTTGACCCCCCAAGTGTTTCACTACAGTTTATAACGCAGAGCCATGAAAATAAAAATTCTTTTTTTTCCCACAAAAATTATTTTTTAGCCCCCAGTTTTGTATTTTTCCAAGGGAAACAGTGTAAATTGGACCCCAAAAGTTGTTGTCCAATTTGTCCTGAGTACACTGATACCCCATATGTTGGGGTAAACACCTGTTTGTGCGCACGGGAGAGCTCGGAAGGGAAGGAGCACTGTTTTACTTTTTCAACGCAGAATTGGCTGGAATTGAGATCGGACGCAATGTAGTGTTTGGAGAGCCCCTGATGTGCCTAAACAGTGGAAACCCCCCAATTATAACTGAAACCCTAATCCAAACACACCCCTAACCCTAATCTCACCTCTATCCCTAACCACACCCCTAACACTGACACACCCCTAACCCTAATCCCAACCTTATTCCCAACCGTAAATGTAATCCAAACCCTAACCCTAACTTTAGCCCCAACCCTAACCCTAACTGTAGCCCTAGCCCCAACCCTAACCCTAACCCTAGCCCTAACCCTAGCCCTAATGGGAAAATGGAAATAAATACATTTTTTTAATTTTTTGTAACTAAGGGGGTGATGAAGGGGGGTTTGATTTACTATTTATAGCACTTTTTCTAGTGGATTTTTGATTGGCAGCCGTCACACAGTAAAAGACGCTTTTTATTGCAAAAAATGTTTTTTGCGTTACCACATTTTGAGAGCTATAATTTCTCCATATTTTGGTCCACCGAGTCATGTGAGGTCTTGTTTTTTGCGGGACGAGTCGACGTTTTTATTGGTAACATTTTCGGGCACGTGACAGTTTTTGATCACTTTTTATTCCGATTTTTGTGAGTCAGAATGACAAAAAACCAGCTATTCATGAATTTCTTTTGGGGGGGGGGCGTTTATACCGTTCCGCGTTTGGTAAAATGGATAAAGCAGTTTTATTCTTCGGGTCAGTACGATTACAGCGATACCTCATTTATATCATTTTTTAATGTATTAGCGCTTTTATACGATAAAAACTATTTTATAGAAAAAATAATTATTTTTGCATCGCTTTATTCTGAGGACTATAACTTTTTTATTTTTTCGCTGATGATGCTGTATGGCAGCTCGTTTTTTGCGGGATAAGATAACGTTTTCAGCGGTACCATGGTTATTTATTTCCATCTTTTTGATCGCATGTTATTCCACTTTTTGTTCGGCGGTATGATAATAAAGCATTGTTTTTTGCCTCGTTTTTTTTTTTTTTTTTTTTACGGTGTTCACTGAAGAGGTTAACTAGTGGGACAGTTTTATAGGTCGGGTCGTTACGGACGCGGCGATACTAAATATGTGTACTTTTATTTTTTTTTTTTTAAATTTAGCTAAAGGAATGTATTTATTGGAACAATATATTTTTTTTATTATTATTTATTTAGGATTTTTTTTTATTTTTTTTTTACACATGTGATTTATTTATTTTTTTTGCATTTTTACTTTGCCCCCGGGGGGGGGGGGGGGGGGGCATCAAAGTAAAGTGACAGATCGCCGATCTGACACTTTGCTGTGCACTGTGTCAGATCGGCGATCTGACGTGCACAGCTCCAGGCTTCCCGCTCTGAGCAGGTGCTGTGAAGCCACCTCCCTGCAGGACCCGGATGCAGCCCTGCGGCCATTTTGGATCCGGGGCTTGCAGGGCGGTGACGCTCAGTACAAGGTGAACACATCGCCTTGTACCGATCGTCTCAGGGAAGCACGCAGGGAGCCCCCTCTCTGCGCGATGCTTCCCTGTACCGCCGGAACACTGCGATCATGTTTGATCGCAGTGTGCCAGGGGTTAATGTGCCGGGGGCGGTCCGTGACCGCTCCTGGCACATAGTGCCGGATGTCAGCTGTGATAGTCAGCTGCCACCCGGCCGCGATCGGCCGCGCTCCCCCTGTGAGCGCGGCCGATCGCTCTGGACGTACTATTCCGTCCTTGGGAAGTAGGGCCCACCCCACATGGACGGAATAGTACGTCCAATGGCAGAAAGGGGTTAAACACATGTGATAATTAGCTTTCCAGGTGATTCTAATTAAAGGAAAACTACTTAAACATGATGTTCCACATTATTAAGCAGGCCACAGGTTTCAAGCAATATGGGAAATAAAAAGGATCTCTCTGCTGCTGAAAAGCGTTAAATACTGCAGTACCTTGGTCAAGGTATGAAAACATTAGATATTTCACGAAAACGTAAGAGTGATCATCATACTGTGAAGAGATTTGTGACTGAAACAGATCACAGACAGAGTTCATGCAGATAAAGGCATAATGAGGAAGGTTTCTGCCAGACAAATTCATTGGATTAAGAGAGCAGCTGCCAAAATACCATTACAAAGCAGCAAATAGATATTTGAAGCTGCTGGTGCCTCTGGAGTTCCTCGAACCTCAAGGTGTAGGATCCTTCAAAGGCTTGCTGTGGTGCATAAACCTATTATTCGGCCACCCCTAAACAGTGTTCACAAGCAGAAATGGTTGCAGTCTACCCAGACATACATGAAGACTATTATCCAAACAGTCCTGATGAGTGTCGAGCAACCATGGAAGGTCCAGATGGATGGAGTAGTGGATGGTTGGTGGATGGCCACCATGTCCCAACAAGGCTGCGACATCAGCAAGGAGGTGGAGGAGTCATGTTTTGGGCCGGAATCATGGGGAAACAGCTGGTAGGGCCCTTTAAGGTTCCTGAAGGTGTGAAAATGACCTCTGCAAAGTATATAGAGTTTCTGACTAACAACTTTCTTCCATGGTCTAAAAAGCAGAAACGTGCCTTCAGGAGCAAAATCATCTTCATGCTGACAATGCCCCATCTCATGCTGCAAAGAAAACCTCTGAGTCATTGGCTGCTATGGGCATAAAAGGAGATAAACTCATGGTTGGCCACCATCTTCCCCTGTCCTCAACCCTATAGAGAACCTTTGGAGTATCATCAAGCAAAAGATCTATGAGGGTGGGAGGCCGTTCACATCAAAACAGCAGCTCTGGGAGGCTATTCTGACTTCATGCAAAGAAATACAAGCAGAAACTCTCCAAAAACTCACAAGTTCAATGGATGCAAGAATTGTGAAGGTGATATCAATGAAGGGTTCTATGTTAACATGTAACTTGGCCTGTTAGGATGTTTTGAAGTTAAATAGCTTTTTTGTTCAGTGAATGTGACCTCCTAATGCTGCAAATTCCACAAATGAACATTTTCAGTTCTTTAAAACATATCAAATGTTTAGAAATTCTACTGTGCCTAATAATTTGGAACAGTGCATTGTGAGTTTTAATTCATTTTGGAGATTATACTGTTATCATTGGGAGGTTTCTTCAATAAAATTCGATGTATAATCTAACGGGTGATGACTTTTATTAGACTGACTGTCATTTGCACTGACCATTTAGGAAAATCCGAGAAAAATGTCATTTGTATAATAATTTGGAACATGGTGTAGTTGTATTGTAAATAAAGACAAAGCCAGAATAAAGTCTTTTATTATAAATAGAACAAAACACACTTTTACTTTTTTATTTAAAAATAACAAACACAGTTATACTCACCAAACGCCTATTCCACCGAAGCCCTCGTTCTTCTGTAAGAAACCAAAAATAAAAAAACAACTGTCTGTCATTCTGTCCCATGCCATAATCCATGTCTGGGGGAAAAATAGTTTTCAACCTGGACAGGACCAAGATGCGACCGTCCAGGCTGAGAACCACTGGTGAATGAGCTGCTGCGAGTGCAGTGACCAGTGGTGATGTCATTGAGGTTACCTCCGGACACTGTGGCTGCGTTCCCAGCCGGGCTGAACTGTGGTAAAATCTCCGCTAGCAACGTGAGAAAAAATCATGAGACAAGATCATGGCGGTATTTGTCTCTTATATGTGGCATTATTTGGTCATTATGTGGTGGTAATATGCAGTCCGGTCATAGTGTGACAGTATTTGTCACGTATATATGGTAAGGGAAAGGGGGCCCAACACTAGGGAAATGGAAAGTGGAGACCCCTAGGCAGATCTAACGTCACCCTGTCTGCCCTAAGAGACCCTAAATAGTTTCCGCACCTATCACCGAGCAGGATACCTAGTCCCTGTCAGACCCTAGGGGTAAGCCCCACTTAGGGAAGGAAGGGGTAAATGCTGGTCGAACCCACTAACACTAAAGATAGCTAGAATACACAAAGCAAGGGGAAACTTAGCTTGAGTAGACTCAGAGAGAAACACCGCCATCCTTCAAACTCCAAAGAGGACGCTAGCCGACTGCTGCAGCTCCAAGCCTCAACAGGGAAGTGCAAATGGAAATTATCACCCACCCTTGCCAGCAACAAGCAGGAAGTATTTCAACACTCAGGTCCAGGTGTGGCCATTAGTGCCGGAGTAGGTCGCCACTTGTCTGCAAAGCAAACTACTAAGACCTTCTGCAGACAGATACAGTGCAGTGGTCTGCAGCCTCTGACACATCTGTGACAAATGGTGTGGCGGTATTTGTTCCATGTATTTGGTATTCGGTCCCTATGTGGTGGTAATGCCGCGCCCCAGAGTCCTGGTCGTTGCAGTACTGTAGCTCCGCCACTAAGGGGGGCTATGGTACGTCTGATGGCACTGAAGGAGTTCATCTGACCAGGTATCACAGACACCAATACATTTCACAGTCTGGCCTCCAGGGGGAGCTAAGGGTTCTATTTATTAGGCCACTCCTCACAATCTGGTAAAACTGGGGGTTAGGCAGGAAGTTAGAGAGAAAGCTGACTGGGTTGGAACTAGGCAACACCTTGTGGCAGAGGGTGTTGTAGGGGAAGATTCAGAGGGGTCTCTGTCAGGGGTGGGATCCTGACAGAGGCCTAGCAACCAGAGAGAACGTTACGGGACAGCGCCTGCACGATATAGCGGCGGTACCCCAAGAAAGGACAAGAAGCGAGGTTTATTGTGCTGAGTGAGAAACGAGATCAACGCAACAAGGAGAATACCAGTAGGAGTCGTGCTGTAAGACGAGGCAACATCCTATTGAGGAGCATAACCGGTGGCCGGAACGCCGAGGAAGTATAGAGCTCCAGGCCAAACTTCAAACCTACGGCAGGACAGTCAGTTATAGGCGGGCTGTCTCACCCAATCGACCTAGGAAGACACAGGGGGGTAACAACAGGAGTGGGGCGACGCTAGAGTCCCGGAAGAGCTCCGAGCCTCCCCGTCATACGGGTGCGTCCTAACCATAAGATCTGGGGGACGTGGAAGAACATCAGAATCGAGTTGTGAGGGAACACGAGAAACAGGCACAACAGTTGTGAGGACTATCCCGTGGTGCTTAGCAGGGAAGGACTACAACACACAAGCGCTAGAAGGTAGGCACAGATTTCCACCTGCAAAGGGAACTCTGGAGGTGCCATCGGACCGGCCGGACTTGCGCAGCCCGGTTAACCGTATTCTGGATTGAGGATCCTGAAGCCTTCAGTAAAGAGGTAAAGAGACTGCAACCTGGTGTCCTCGTTATTTACTGCAACCTGCACCGCACCACCACAACATCATCACCATCACGCACACCTATCATTGTACGCCCCTCAGCAGGGTCACGGACCGGGTCTAGCCACCGTGACAACCCCAGGACAGAGACTCAGAGGCCCGGTACTGGGTACCCCTCGGCCCTGCGACAGTGGGGGCGCTACAACTTGGCGTCACGAACAGGATCTACTTAAGCCTGAAGAATCAGGTCATGTGTGCCTTGGAACTGTGATTTATTATACTTGGAACTGTGACTTATTGCAAAGACTGTGTATTGCCATTTACCGCCAAAGTCTGCCATTAAAGCGCTGAGGAGAGCGCAGGAGAAGAAGAGGGGCGTGGAAGTGGGCGTAGACAAGCTGGAGAGCGCGAAAGACAATCGCCGCCCAGTCTAAATATTTCTGCACCGTGAGGACGTGTCCGTCAGCAGCCAAGATCCGCCTCCTGATTCTCAATGGTGGGCGGAGACAACAAAAGCGAAACCGCCCACTAAGGAGAGAGCGGGAAAAGGACGAGGAAGAAGGAGTCAGCGACATCGAGGACGCCATGGCCAGCCACCCGGAGCCGGAGCGTGGGGTAGGAGCAGAGGACTCCTCCAGCTCTCCGGAGGGGCACCGCAACCAGGCCTCCACCGCTGATATTGACTTCCTGCAGGCCGGAGTGGATGAGCTCGGCGACCAACTCCGGCGGACGCAGCTGAGCACTGAGGCCGAGTGGAAGAAGGCCTTCATCGGGAGCCCCATCAGACATCTGTTGGCAGCCTCGTCTGGTCCGGAGCAAGAAAGAAGTTCCAGCGCTCCGAAGCCAGAAAGCAAGGCCCTGCCGGAAAGCGAGGTGCTGCAAACGGAGATGACAACGCCGCAGCGCAAGGCTCTGCAACTAGCGTTCCAGACCCCAGCGGAGACGGAGCAGATCGGCACCGGAGGGACCGCATCTGAAGCAGGTATGAAGAACGACCCTGCCTCGCCAGCAGAGGACTTGCTGATAGGCCCCGTCGCGGTATCCCCTCTCCCTGGGACCTATAGACTCCAGCGCCTTACACCCTGGGATTGGGCCACGGGTATGGAGCACTTCTTAAAGGCCCCGATCTCGCCGATCACCTTGCCGAGCGAGGTCTATGCGGAGCTACGGCCGCCAGAGCGAGAGTAAACCTCGATGCCATGGATATGTAAATAGTTAACTGCTTGTTTCCCTGCTTTTTGCTGCTTAAACCCGACTAGGGTTATTCTTAAAGGGATCCCTTCGTTTACCCGGGATCCCTATTGCTTTTATTTTTGCTTTTATTTTCCTTTTGCTCCCTATCCACCCAAGTTATCAAGAGACTGCCGAATCATGGACGGTGAATAATTCAAAAACTGATGTTGTAAATAGTTTGCACCTTCTTAAAGGTGCTCTCTACTGGTTTTATAAAAGAAAGGACTCTTTGCGAAGAAACTGTTCCTGGAAGCAGTACCGGAGTCCTTGCTGCATACGGACTTGCAGCTTGAGAAGTTGCACTACCTCATAGAGACTTGGTCCCCTCTTAAAGGGGATGTTCATCGATAGCACTTAAGGAATGATGATGCTTTAAAAGAAGAAGTAACAATGCTGATATGTAAAAGTTATATGTAGAAAGCTAGTTAATTGTAAGAGATGTTTAATAATGTTGATAAAAGAATGAGGACAGAAAGTGAACCCGTACGGGGTTAGTCAGTGAGTCCTCCTAGGAGCCATACAGAGATGGCTCAGTAATTCTGAACTGAAAGATTGATGATATGTTCTATACCGTGTATAGTAGTAGAAAGGCAGTAGGCCCGGGCAGAAACGGGCGGTCCTGTAACAGAAAGGAGAGGCAGTAGGTCTGGAGCAGTTAGGACAGGCGGTCCTGCCGATGTAAAGAAGGAGAATGCATAAAAGTTGATTAGCCTTATAATGTTTTATAAGAAGGTCTTTAGTGGATCCAGCGAGTACGTCCTTAAAGGCAAAGTTAAATTATTGTTCAAAAATTTTGCACTTAGTAGAATACCCGGTTGGGTAAGAAAAGTATTTATAGTAAGTTATTTAAAGTATTTAACCATGTTTGTAACATTCAAGTGTCCTCACCTCCCATAAAGGGAAGCTCTGTTAAAAAGTTTACTTGTACTTGCATTTTCAAAATTGTATGTCTTTTTGCTGACATGTATTGTTGTTTTCTTCCCAGTCCAGGAGTACTGGATTTAACCGGGGGGGAGTGCAGTGCCCCAGAGTCCTGGTCGTTGCAGTACTGTAGCTCCGCCACTAAGGGGGGCTATGGTACGTCTGATGGCACTGAAGGAGTTCATCTGACCAGGTATCACAGACACCAATACATTTCACAGTCTGGCCTCCAGGGGGAGCTAAGGGTTCTATTTATTAGGCCACTCCTCACAATCTGGTAAAACTGGGGGTTAGGCAGGAAGTTAGAGAGAAAGCTGACTGGGTTGGAACCAGGCAACACCTTGTGGCAGAGGGTGTTGTAGGGGAAGATTCAGAGGGGTCTCTGTCAGGGGTGGGATCCTGACAGAGGCCTAGCAACCAGAGAGAACGTTACGGGACCGCGCCTGCACGATATAGCGGCGGTACCCCAAGAAAGGACAAGAAGCGAGGTTTATTGTGCTGAGTGAGAAACGAGATCAACGCAACAAGGAGAATACCAGTAGGAGTCGTGCTGTAAGACGAGGCAACATCCTACTGAGGCGCATAACCGGTGGCCGGAACGCCGAGGAAGTATAGAGCTCCAGGCCAAACTTCAAACCTACGGCAGGACAGTCAGTTATAGGCAGGCTGTCTCACCCAATCGACCTAGGAAGACACAGGGGGGTAACAACAGGAGTGGGGCGACGCTAGAGTCCCGGAAGAGCTCCAAGCCTCCCCGTCATACGGGTGCGTCCTAACCATAAGATCTGGGGGACGTGGAAGAACATCAGAATCGAGTTGTGAGGGAACACGAGAAACAGGCACAACAGTTGTGAGGACTATCCCGTGGTGCTTAGCAGGGAAGGACTACAACACACAAGCGCTAGAAGGTAGGCACAGATTTCCACCTGCAAAGGGAACTCTGGAGGTGCCATCGGACCGGCCAGGCTTGCGCAGCCCGGTTAACCGTACTCCGGATTGAGGATCCTGAAGCCTTCAGTAAAGAGGTAAAGAGACTGCAACCTGGTGTCCTCGTTATTTACTGCAACCTGCACCGCACCACCACAACATCATCACCATCACGCACACCTATCATTGTACGCCCCTCAGCAGGGTCACGGACCGGGTCTAGCCACCGTGAAAACCCCAGGACAGAGACTCAGAGGCCCGGTACCGGGTACCCCTCGGCCCTGCGACAGTGGGGGCGCTACAGTAATATGTGGTCTGGTCATGGTGTGACAGTATTTGTCACTTGTATATGGCATTATTTGGGCACTATTTGCTGGTATTATGGGGTAGGGAAATGGTATGGTGGTATTTGTTCCTTGTATGTGGTATTATTCTGTCACTGTGGTGGTAATATGTGATCTGATCACGGTATGATGTTATTTGTCCCTTGTATGTGTTATCATTGATCATATGTAAAAATTTATGTGACACATTCCCTTAAAGAAAAATAAATAAAAATATACCTGAAAAAGATTATTGGGTATTTTAATACAGGAAAGATATATATCTTGGTACCGTGTTAGCCAGTAGATAGAAAAATGTTTAGAATTGAGAGTCCTCAGTGGTTGATACCTTTTAATGGCTAACTGAAAAGTTGGTAACAAATTGCAAGCTTTCGAGACTACTCAGGTCTCTTCATCAGGCATAGACACTATGCCTGATGAAGAGACCTGAGTAGTCTCGAAAGCTTGCAATTTGTTATCGAAAGCTTGCAATTTGTTACCATCTTTTCAGTTAGCCATTAAAAGGTATCAACCACTGAGGACTCTCAATTCTAAAAATGTTTTTGGGTAATTTAACAAATTTTTAATAGGTTAGAGTTGAGTAGGGCCCAGGTCAAAAGAGTCTACCTTGTCATGTGGCGGCTTAAAAAATCTATTGGCCAAAAAAAAAGCTGATGGCTATGTGTTTGATTTGCCAAGATACACATTCAGACATTCAGTTATGTAACCGGTGGAATCCTGCCCCTGAGGCCCAGTGAGCAGAAGCAAAAAGAGGGGGCCGGTCCGGGCTCCAAACACCAGTAAGGGCAGTAGTGATGGCCCTGGCCAGATGCAACAAAGCAGGCCAGAAAATAACTGAGCCTCCTCTATGAATCACAGGAGGTACAATGTTCTTTTCTTTCCTTCATATAACTCTATATCTGTGCACGAGATATTGTATCAGAAAGAAATAGGATGGTGCTCATTTTAGCAACTACTGTTTTACTTATTCAAGTTGCATGTTTTAATAATGTTTAATTCTTTTTTTTCCACTGTCTACCGGATGGGTGATAAATGTACTATTTTTGAGTGGTCTTCCGCTGGAGTACGCAATGATCATGGGAATGGGGGTCCCAAATTCCCCTGTGTGAATACCGTGGTGGTTGTGCATGCGTGACGACTGCTGTATTCGAAGACTGATGGAAATAACAGAACAATATGGGCTGATCCATCATTTGCAGGGTTTTTAAGTTACTTTTCTTTTGTGATTTATGGCTTTCGCTGAACTTTTTTGCACCAAATTCGTGAAAATGCCGACTGTGATTCATGAATTTTGTGAAAACCCCCAAATTTTTCATGTTTGTGCAACTTTTTATGTGCGATGTACATAAAATCACTACAGGGGATGGCTTAAGTAGAATTGTGCCCAATTTCGTGCCTTTTTTTTTTTAAAGTCGCATTTCGCGAATCTTTTAGAATTGCCACATTCATGTAAAAATCAGGATACTAACGAAACCAAAGAAGACAACTTGAAATAAGGCACAAATTAATAAATTTGTCGCAAATTAAAAAGCCATTAATTGAGAAGTAATTGCTCCAAAAAAAGGTGGAATTGCAAAAATGAATCAGGTCCCATGAATGGAGCAACAGAACGGGTCAAACAGTCAGATTAGAGTTTATGCTAATCTTGGCTGATAGTACTCCAGCAGCTGATTGCACCTTCACATCCATCTACGTCTGTATGTGGGAAAAGGACCTGACCTACAACATACATATACTTAGTAATCAAGGGATTAATCCAGTAAAAACTGTAAATACAAATCCCAAATATCTACTTATTTGACTCTGTTTGCAGCCTAGAACCAAGTTGTCTATATTCTTATATAACTTCCAGTCATCCAAAATGTCTAATAATCTGGCATTTTTCATGACAGATCCGAACTTAATCTATTATTAATTTTCTATTATATCAGGTTCATTTCCATCTGTATACTTAGAAATGTGTCCATCGTTTAATTCTCTGCTCGTAATAATAATTCTATTATTATCTAATAATAATCTCTATAATAGGCTGCTATCCTTCATAATATGTTATTATGGATGCCATAATTATTGTTATTATGGTCATTAATATGCAGAACATTCTCATTTTCTCCTGATAAAGTGCATTAGAGTCGGAGTAGATTTATCAATCTCTAATTATATGGAGATCAAAGTCAAACAAAAGGAAGAGACAAAATAATCACGGGGCTGCATTTGTATTAGAAGCTGGGAGAGCGATGACCCGGCAGAGATCCGGAACAATATGAAGCCCCAGGAGAACATAAACATTGCAATTGAAAGGTTCATCATCCTACGGATTAGACTCGTCCAGCCTGAACACAAATGCAATTATAGAAATGCTGCTCCACAATTGAAATTCTAACTCAAACAGAGGATTAGAAAGGAGATTTAGGTAAATTTAAGATAAATCAACTTCATCAACTGTTAGGAGATTATAACATGCAGAGGAAATGGACATGTTCCTGCCCTTGCTGAAATTATCTAGTTAAAAAAAACCCTTTATCTTTGAATGAAAATTGCATTATCGATAACGGAATTAAGCCATCTTCAAATTTAATTTAGAAAGCAATCATTGAAAGCTTCAGTCTGTAGAAAAAAAATGGTACAGTAATGGGGTCCTACCACACCCCTGGCAGCCCTGATAATACAAATGCACTAACATGAGAAATGGTTTCTGGGAAAGGAGGTCTTCCAGGGATGTAGCCAGGGCACATTCTGTTTGTGGTGTATCAAGAAAATTATAGCCCTCTGTTTTCTATCTTTACACGAGTTATTTTTTTAATTTGAGTGTTGTACAAAGATAAAACTACCACAAATGACAGTAATAATTTAGTACCCTAATAATACTACCTTAATGAGCTGATATACTTCTGCAAGTCAATTCACATTTGGCAGTTTTCTTTTGCTCCTCTGATATCATTCCTGTTGGGAAATGTGCCCCTGGGTAATTATTTAGTTTGTCAATTCCTCAATCAGACTTGAGCACAGCTTGAGTGTGTCTGGTCTGAGTGCCCTAAGTGCTAAGCTTAGGTTAAGAAAGCAAACAGAACATATGTAAAGGTACCGTCACACTAAACGACTTTATAACGATATCGCTAGCGATCCGTGACGTTGCAGCGTCCTCGCTAGCGATATCGTTTAGTTTGACACGCAGCAGCGATCAGGATCCTGCTGTGATATCGCTGGTCGGAGCTAGAAGTCCAGAACTTTATTTGGTCGTCAGGTCGGCGTGTATCGTCGTGTTTGACAGTAAAAGCAACGATGCCAGCAATGTTAAACATGGAGCTAACGACCTGTGAGAACGATAAGTGAGTCACCGTTACGTCACAGGATCGCTCCTGCATCGTTCTGGAGCTGCTGTGTTTGACATCTCTACAGCGACCTAAACAGCGACGCTGCAGCGATCGGATCGTTGTCTATATCGCTGCAGCGTCGCTTAGTGTGACGGTACCTTAAGAAAAATTGCATATTATACCGTTTCAGACCACATGATGTGCTGTTAAGGGGGAGCCAACCAGTTGTGAACACATGTGCATGTGTCCTAAATACTATAACTTGCCATCTAATCATATTAATTATGTGCATTGAATCATTTATTTAACTAGTCGGATAATAGGTCCTTTATTACTAGTCTAGCAGGAATTCAGGAGCACAGGGACATTGAAGCAGGGTCTGCTCCAGGTTTTTGAAGGCCCCGGGCGAAAGAGTCTCAGTGGGCCCCCCTTTAACACATACCACGATTCATGATCGTATATAACACAGCCCACGTAGTATATAACACAGCCACGTACCATATAACACAGCCATGTAGTATATAGCACAGCCACGTAGCATATAACACAGCCACGTAGCATATAACACAGCCATGTAGCCTATAACACAGCCATGTAGTATATAACACAGCCCACATAGTATATAGCACAGCCACGTAGCATATAACACAGGCACGTAGTATATAGCACAGCTCACGTAGCATATAACAGTCCATATAGTATATAGCACAGCCACATATTATATAACACAGCCCATGTAGTATATAGAACATATAGAACAGCCATGTAGCACAGCCCACATAGCATATAACAGCCCACGTAGTATATAACATGGGACATGTAGTATATAGCACAGCCATGTAGTATATAGAACAGCCATGTAGTATATAGAACAGCCATGTAGTATATAGCACAGACATGTAGTATACAGCACAGCCCCCCTCCCCAAAAATGGCTCCATAGTCCAGTACTCACTGTCACTGTTATAGTTACAAAAAATAACACTCCTCACCTCTCAATGTTCCCGCGCCGCGCTGCTCCCTCCCTACTCTGGTCTTGGCGGCTGCCGCTGCGCTGCACTTTCTGACACACAGTGAGTGTGCGATGACATCATCGCGCACCCGCAGCGGTAGTCAGAGGCAGAGTGGGGAATGATGGGAGAGGGAGAATCAGGTGATGCTCTCTCCTCCATCATTTGCTTTGAACTTTACCGGCAGATGCTGGCAAAGTTCAAAGCGGTGGCGGGGGAGTTGGCGCTTGCGACAGGCGGGCCCCCCTGCCTCATAGGGGCCCCCTAGCAGCTGCATGATGTGCCGCTAGCTGAGGGCCCCTGGGGGAGCGGGGGCCCTAGGCACTGGCAGCTGCCTGCACCCAACGCCAGCCCTGAATGGGCCCCCTGTCTCGCCAGGGCCCCGGCACATGCCCGGGTTCGCCGGGTGCTGATGCCGGCCCTGCATTGAAGCATGGTGTTCCATTGGGAGGAACTAGGAGGACACAACAGAAGGATTAGTTGCCACTAAGAGTCATATAGGCATATGCATTGATACTGGGGTCTCGAACAAAGTGTGATCAAGAATGCAAGAGATGAATGTGATAGAGACAGGTTCACTTCTGAGTCAAAACAGACAGCCAAGGAAAATTAAGTGCTGGCTGTGGTGGACTACTGGTACTGAAGAAGGACCTGAGAGAATTGTAGAGAGATTCTATATACCTCGGGCACTGAAGTGAAAGTCCCCATAGACTCAGACTGGATGGTGAAATAATCTCCCTACTAAAGAGTAGCCTAAAACACAACCACAATGTGAGCCAAGCAATCTGGTATGAATTACTCAACTAATTGTATCGACTTGCAGAGAAAGTGGTTTCTTTAAAGAGACATTAAGGAAATCTTTCTTGGAGCTATCATATGCTTCCTGGAAGATGGAGATGTATTTACAAGCAGAACAGGAATTCTGCTCCCTGGTGGCACCTTCTTTCCCAGAAAATCTGTAGAAAGGGATCAAATACACCCCCAACTTCCTGAAGAAAGACAAATACCTGCCCCACTTCCTGTAGAAAGACAAATTCCTGCCTTCACTTCCTGTTGAGAAAAAGACCTGCTCCCACTTTAGAGAAACAAAGACCCGCCCCCTCTTCCTGTAGACAGAAAAAAATCATCTTCCTGTAGAGAGACAAAGACCCGCAGCCACTTCCTTTAGTGAGATGACCCACAACCACTTCTTGTTGAAAGAAAAAGACCTGCCCAACTTTCTGTAGAGTGACAAATACCCACCCTCACTTGTAGAGATACAAATACCCACCCTCACTTGTAGAGATACAAATACCCACCCTCACTTCCTGTAGAGAGACAAATACCCCCCTCACTTCCTGTAGAGAGACAAATACCCACCCTCACTTCCTGTACAAAGACAAATACCCACCCTCACTTCCTGTAGAGAGACAAATGCCCACCCCCACTTCCTGTACAAAGACAAAGACCCACCCTCACTTCCTGTAGAAAGACAAATACTCACCCTCACTTCCTGTAGAAAGACAAATACCCACCCTCACTTCCTGTAGAGAGACAAATACCCACCCCCACTTCCTGTAGAAAGACAAATACTCACCCTCACTTCCTGTAGAAAGACAAATACCCACCCTCACTTCCTGTAGAAAGACAAATACACACCCTCACTTCTTGTACAAAGACAAATGCCCACCCTCACTTCCTGTAGAAAAACAAATACCCACCCTCACTTCCTGTAGAAAGACAAATGCCCACCCTCACTTCCTGTACAAAGACAAAGACCCACCCTCACTTCCTGTAGAAAGACAAATACCCACCCCCACTTCCTGTAGAAAGACAAATACTCACCTTCACTTCCTGTAGAAAGACAAATACCCACCCCCACTTCCTGTAGAAAGACAAATACTCACCTTCACTTCCTGTAGAAAGACAAATACCCACCCTCACTTCCTGTAGAAAGACAAATACCCACCCTCACTTCTTGTACAAAGACAAATGCCCACCCTCACTTCTTGTACAAAGACAAATACCCACCCTCACTTCCTGTAGAGAGACAAATACCCACCCCCACTTCCTGTAGAAAGACAAATACTCACCTTCACTTCCTGTAGAAAGACAAATACCCACCCCCACTTCCTGTAGAAAGACAAATACTCACCTTCACTTCCTGTAGAAAGACAAATACCCACCCTCACTTCCTGTAGAAAGACAAATACCCACCCTCACTTCCTGTAGAAAGACAAATACCCACCCCCACTTCCTGTAGAAAGACAAATACTCACCTTCACTTCCTGTAGAAAGACAAATACCCACCCCCACTTCCTGTAGAAAGACAAATACTCACCTTCACTTCCTGTAGAAAGACAAATACCCACCCTCACTTCCTGTAGAAAGACAAATACCCACCCTCATTTCTTGTACAAAGACAAATGCCCACCCTCACTTCTTGTACAAAGACAAATACCCACCCTCACTTCCTGTAGAGAGACAAATACCCACCCCCACTTCCTGTAGAAAGACAAATACTCACCTTCACTTCCTGTAGAAAGACAAATACCCACCCCCACTTCCTGTAGAAAGACAAATACTCACCTTCACTTCCTGTAGAAAGACAAATACCCACCCTCACTTCCTGTAGAAAGACAAATACCCACCCTCACTTCCTGTAGAGAGACAAATACCCACCTGTTGTGATTTTGCTTTTTGCTCCCTCTAGTGGTCATTAGTGATTTGACTCTGGAGCTTCTGTCTTTTCCTATATCCTCACCTGGGCCGTTAGTTCAGGGGCGTTGCTATATAAGCTCCCTGGACCTTCAGTTCAATGCCTGGCATCGTTGAAATCAGAGCTAATCTGTTGTGCTCTTGTCCTATGATCCTGGTTCCTGTATTTCAAGCTAAGTCTGCTTCCTTGCTTTTTGCTTTTGTTTTGTTTGGTATTTTTGTCCAGCTTGTTCCAATCTGTATCCTGACCTTTGCTGGAAGCTCTAGGGAGCTGGTGTTCTCCCCCCGGACCGTTAGACGGTTCGGGGGTTCTTGAATCTCCAGCGTGGATTTTTATAGGGTTTTTGTTGACCAGATAAGTTATCTTGCTATATTCTGCTATTAGTAAGCTGGCCTCTCTTTGCTGAACCTGGTTCATTTCTGTGTTTGTCATTTCCTCTTACCTCACCGTTATTATTTGTGGGGGGCTTGTATCTTGCTTTGGGGTCCCTTTCTCTGGAGGCAAGAGAGGTCTTTGTTCTCTTCTCCTAGGGGTAGTTAGATTCTCCGGCTGGCGAGAGTCATCTAGCGATCACCGTAGGCATGATCCCCGGCTACTTCTAGTGTTGGCGTTAGGAGTAGCTATTTGGTCAACCCAGTTACCACAGCCCTATGAGCTGGATTTTTGAATCTCGCAGACTTACACGTTCCTCTGAGACCCTGTCCACTGGGGTCATAACAGTATGCCAGGCCAGTATTAAATGTTTAATGCATTGCAGAAGTGGGATTATAAGAAAGAAAATTTTGAGGTTTTTTTTTCCCTCTCTCATTTTTTTTTTTTTTTTTTTTTCTTTTCCCCTTTACCTCAGAGTGGCTTAAGCTTGCTGCAGACATGAATGTCCAGACCTTGATTACAAGTGTGGACCAGCTTGCCGCTCGTGTGCAGGGTATACAAGATTATGTTACCAGAAATCCTAGGTCTGAACCCAAGATTCCGATTCCTGAACTGTTTTCAGGAGACCGATTTAAGTTTAGGAATTTCAGGAATAATTGTAAATTGTTTTTGTCCCTGAAACCTTGTTCGTCTGGAGACTCTGCTCAACAAGTAAAAATTGTTATTTCATTCTTACGGGGTGACCCTCAAGATTGGGCTTTTTCGCTGGCGCCAGGAGATCCGGCATTGGCTGATATTGATGCGTTTTTTCTGGCGCTCGGTTTACTTTATGAGGAACCCAATCTTGAGATTCAGGCAGAGAAAGCCTTGCTGGCTATGTCTCAGGGCCAGGACGAGGCTGAGGTGTATTGCCAAAAATTTCGGAAATGGTCCGTGCTGACACATTGGAACGAGTGTGCACTGGCCGCTAATTTTAGAAATGGCCTTTCTGAGGCCATTAAGAATGTTATGGTGGGTTTTCCCATTCCCACAGGTCTGAATGATACCATGTCCCTGGCTATTCAAATTGACCGGCGGTTGCGGGAGCGCAAAACCGCAAATTCCCTCATGTTGTTGTCTGAACAGACACCTAATTCGGTGCAATGTGATAGAAAAATCGCAAATTCCCTCATGGTGTTGTCTGAACAGACACCTGATTTAATGCAATGTGATAGAATCCTGACTAGAAATGAGCGGAAAATTCATAGACGCCGGAATGGCTTGTGCTACTACTGTGGTGATTCTACACATATTATCTCAGCATGCTCTAAACGTATAGCTAAGGTTGTTAGTCCTGTCACCGTTGGTAATTTGCAACCTAAATTTATTCTGTCTGTAACTTTGATTTGCTCACTGTCATCTTATCCTGTCATGGCGTTTGTAGATTCAGGTGCTGCCCTGAGTCTTATGGATCTCTCATTTGCTAAGCGCTGTGGTTTTATTCTTGAACCATTAGAAAATCCTATCCCTCTTAGGGGTATTGATGCTACGCCATTGGCAGAAAATAAGCCGCAGTATTGGACACAGGTTACCATGTGCATGACTCCTGAACACCGCGAGGTGATACGTTTTCTCGTTCTACATAAAATGCATGATTTGGTTGTTTTGGGGCTGCCATGGTTACAGACCCATAATCCAGTCCTTGACTGGAAGGCTATGTCAGTGTCTAGTTGGGGCTGTCGTGGTATTCATGAGGATTCCCTGCCTGTGTCTATTGCTTCTTCTACGCCTTCGGAAGTTCCGGAGTATTTGTCTGACTATCAGGATGTCTTTAGCGAGTCCAGGTCCAGTGCACTGCCTCCTCATAGGGACTGTGACTGTGCTATAGATTTGATTCCAGGCAGTAAATTTCCTAAGGGAAGACTGTTTAATCTGTCGATACCTGAACATACCGCTATGCGTTCATATATCAAGGAGTCTCTGGAGAAAGGACACATCCGTCCGTCTTCTTCCCCTCTTGGTGCGGGATTCTTTTTTGTGGCTAAAAAGGACGGATCTTTGAGGCCTTGTATTGACTATCGGCTTTTAAATAAGATCACTGTCAAATTTCAGTATCCTTTGCCGCTGTTGTCTGACTTGTTTGCCCGGATTAAAGGTGCCAAGTGGTTTACCAAGATAGACCTTCGTGGTGCGTACAACCTTGTGCGCATTAAGCAAGGGGATGAATGGAAAACCGCATTCAATACGCCCGAAGGTCATTTTGAGTACTTGGTGATGCCTTTTGGGCTCTCTAATGCCCCTTCAGTTTTTCAGTCCTTTATGCATGACATTTTCCGGAACTATCTGGATAAATTTTTGATCGTTTATCTGGATGATATTCTGGTTTTTTCTGATAATTGGGACTCGCATGTGGAGCAGGTCAGGATGGTCTTTAAAATTTTGCGTGAAAATTCTTTGTTTGTCAAGGGCTCAAAGTGTCTTTTTGGTGTACAGAAGGTTCCCTTTTTGGGGTTCATTTTTTCCCCTTCTGCTGTGGAGATGGACCCAGTCAAGGTCCGAGCTATTCTTGATTGGACTCAGCCCTCGTCAGTTAAGAGTCTTCAGAAGTTCTTGGGTTTCGCTAACTTCTACCGTCGTTTTATCGCTAACTTTTCTAGCATTGTGAAACCTTTGACGGATATGACCAAGAAGGGCTCCGATGTGGTTAATTGGGCTCCTGCTGCCGTGGAGGCTTTCCAGGAGTTGAAACGTCGGTTTACTTCGGCGCCTGTTTTGTGCCAGCCTGATGTCTCGCTTCCCTTTCAGGTTGAGGTGGATGCTTCAGAGATTGGAGCAGGGGCCGTTTTGTCGCAGAGAGGCCCTGATTGCTCTGTTATGAGACCTTGCGCCTTTTTCTCTAGGAAGTTTTCGCCTGCGGAGCGAAATTATGATGTGGGCAATCGGGAGTTGTTGGCCATGAAATGGGCATTTGAGGAGTGGCGTCATTGGCTCGAGGGTGCTAAGCATCGTGTGGTGGTCTTGACTGATCACAAAAATCTGATGTATCTCGAGTCTGCTAAACGCCTGAATCCTAGACAGGCCCGCTGGTCATTGTTTTTCTCCCGTTTTGACTTTGTTGTCTCGTATTTACCAGGTTCAAAAAATGTGAAGGCCGATGCTCTTTCCAGGAGCTTTGTGCCTGATGCTCCTGGAGTCGCTGAACCTGTTGGTATTCTTAAGGATGGTATTATCTTGTCAGCTATTTCTCCAGATCTGCGACGTGTGTTGCAGAGATTTCAGGCTGATAGGCCTGATTCTTGTCCACCTGACAGACTGTTTGTGCCTGATAAGTGGACCAGCAGAGTCATTTCCGAGGTTCATTCCTCGGTGTTGGCAGGTCACCCAGGAATTTTTGGCACCAGAGATCTGGTGGCCAGATCCTTTTGGTGGCCTTCCTTGTCTAGGGATGTGCGGTCATTTGTACAGTCCTGTGGGACTTGTGCTCGAGCTAAGCCTTGCTGTTCTCGTGCCAGCGGGTTGCTCTTGCCCTTGCCTGTCCCTAAGAGACCTTGGACACATATCTCCATGGATTTCATTTCTGATCTTCCGGTGTCTCAAGGCATGTCTGTTATCTGGGTGATATGTGATCGCTTCTCCAAGATGGTCCATTTGGTTCCTTTGCCTAAGCTGCCTTCCTCTTCCGATCTGGTTCCTGTGTTTTTCCAGAACGTGGTTCGTTTGCACGGCATCCCTGAGAATATTGTGTCAGACAGAGGATCCCAGTTCGTTTCCAGATTCTGGCGATCCTTTTGTAGTAGGATGGGCATTGACTTGTCGTTTTCGTCTGCTTTCCATCCTCAGACTAATGGACAGACGGAGCGAACTAATCAGACTTTGGAGGCTTATTTGAGGTGTTTTGTCTCTGCTGATCAGGACGATTGGGTGACCTTCTTGCCGTTGGCTGAGTTTGCCCTTAATAATCGGGCTAGTTCCGCCACCTTGGTTTCGCCGTTTTTCTGCAACTCTGGTTTCCACCCTCGTTTTTCTTCGGGTCATGTGGAACCTTCTGACTGCCCTGGGGTGGATTCTGTGGTGGATAGGTTGCAGCGGATCTGGAATCTTGTGGTGGACAACTTGAAGTTGTCACAGGAGAGGGCTCAGCGCTTTGCAAACCGCCGCCGCGGTGTGGGTCCCCGACTACGTGTTGGGGATTTGGTGTGGCTTTCTTCCCGCTTTGTTCCTATGAAGGTTTCCTCTCCCAAATTTAAACCTCGTTTTATTGGTCCTTACAAGATATTGGAAATCCTTAATCCTGTATCCTTTCGCCTGGATCTTCCTGTGTCGTTTGCTATCCACAACGTGTTTCATAGGTCCTTGTTGCGGCGGTACGTTGTGCCTGTGGTTCCTTCTGCTGAGCCTCCTGCTCCGGTGTTGGTCGAGGGCGAGTTGGAGTACGTGGTGGAGAAGATCTTGGATTCTCGTCTCTCCAGGTGGAGGCTTCAGTACCTGGTCAAGTGGAAGGGCTATGGTCAGGAAGATAATTCCTGGGTGGTCGCCTCTGATGTTCATGCGGCCGATTTAGTTCGTGCCTTTCACGCCGCTCGTCCTGATCGCCCTGGTGGTCGTGGTGAGGGTTCGGTGACCCCTCACTAAGGGGGGGGGTACTGTTGTGATTTTGCTTTATGCTCCCTCTAGTGGTCATTAGTGATTTGACTCTGGAGCTTCTGTCTTTTCCTATATCCTCACCTGGGCTGTTTGTTCAGGGGCGTTGCTATATAAGCTCCCTGGACCTTCAGTTCAATGCCTGGCATCGTTGAAATCAGAGCTAATCTGTTGTGCTCTTGTCCTATGATCCTGGTTCCTGTATTTCAAGCTAAGTCTTCTTCCTTGCTTTTTGCTTTTGTTTTGTTTGGTATTTTTGTCCAGCTTGTTCCAATCTGTATCCTGACCTTTGCTGGAAGCTCTAGGGAGCTGGTGTTCTCCCCCCGGACCGTTAGACGGTTCGGGGGTTCTTGAATCTCCAGCGTGGATTTTTATAGGGTTTTTGTTGACCAGATAAGTTATCTTGCTATATTCTGCTATTAGTAAGCTGGCCTCTCTTTGCTGAACCTGGTTCATTTCTGTGTTTGTCATTTCCTCTTACCTCACCGTTATTATTTGTGGGGGGCTTGTATCTTGCTTTGGGGTCCCTTTCTCTGGAGGCAAGAGAGGTCTTTGTTTTCTTCTCCTAGGGGTAGTTAGATTCTCCGGCTGGCGCGAGTCATCTAGCGATCCGTAGGCATGATCCCCGGCTACTTCTAGTGTTGGCGTTAGGAGTAGCTATTTGGTCAACCCAGTTACCACAGCCCTATGAGCTGGATTTTTGAATCTCGCAGACTTACACGTTCCTCTGAGACCCTGTCCACTGGGGTCATAACACCCACCCCCACTTCCTGTAGAAAGACAAATACTCACCTTCACTTCCTGTAGAAAGACAAATACCCACCCCCACTTCCTGTAGAAAGAGAAATACTCACCTTCACTTCCTGTAGAAAGACAAATACCCACCCCCACTTCCTGTAGAAAGACAAATACCCACCCTCACTTCCTGTAGAAAGACAAATACCCACCCTCACTTCTTGTACAAAGACAAATGCCCACCCTCACTTCTTGTACAAAGACAAATACCCACCCTCACTTCCTGTAGAAAGACAAATACCCACCCTCACTTCCTGTAGAAAGACAAATGCCCACCCTCACTTCCTGTAGAGAGACAAATGCCCACCCTCACTTCCAGTAGAGACAAATACCCACCCTCACTTCCTGTAGAGAGACAATGCCCACCCTCACTTCCTGTACAAAGACAAATACCCACCCTCTCTTCCTGTAGAAAGACAAATACTCACCCTCACTTCCTGTAGAAAGACAAATACTCACCTTCACTTCCTGTAGAAAGACAAATACCCACGCTCACTTCCTGTAGAAAGACAAATACCCACCCTCACTTCCTGTAGAAAGACAAATACCCACCCCCACTTCCTGTAGAAAGACAAATACTCACCTTCACTTCCTGTAGAAAGACAAATACCCACCCCCACTTCCTGTAGAAAGACAAATACTCACCTTCACTTCCTGTAGAAAGACAAATACCCACCCTCACTTCCTGTAGAAAGACAAATACCCACCCTCACTTCTTGTACAAAGACAAATGCCCACCCTCACTTCTTGTACAAAGACAAATACCCACCCTCACTTCCTGTAGAGAGACAAATACCCACCCCCACTTCCTGTAGAAAAACAAATACTCACCTTCACTTCCTGTAGAAAGACAAATACCCACCCCCACTTCCTGTAGAAAGACAAATACTCACCTTCACTTCCTGTAGAAAGACAAATACCCACCCTCACTTCCTGTAGAAAGACAAATACCCACCCTCACTTCCTGTAGAGAGACAAATACCCACCCCCACTTCCTGTAGAAAGACAAATACTCACCTTCACTTCCTGTAGAAAGACAAATACCCACCCCCACTTCCTGTAGAAAGACAAATACTCACCTTCACTTCCTGTAGAAAGACAAATACCCACCCTCACTTCCTGTAGAAAGACAAATACCCACCCTCACTTCTTGTACAAAGACAAATGCCCACCCTCACTTCTTGTACAAAGACAAATACCCACCCTCACTTCCTGTAGAGAGACAAATACCCACCCCCACTTCCTGTAGAAAAACAAATACTCACCTTCACTTCCTGTAGAAAGACAAATACCCACCCCCACTTCCTGTAGAAAGACAAATACTCACCTTCACTTCCTGTAGAAAGACAAATACCCACCCTCACTTCCTGTAGAAAGACAAATACCCACCCTCACTTCCTGTAGAGAGACAAATACCCACCCCCACTTCCTGTAGAAAGACAAATACTCACCTTCACTTCCTGTAGAAAGACAAATACCCACCCCCACTTCCTGTAGAAAGACAAATACTCACCTTCACTTCCTGTAGAAAGACAAATACCCACCCCCACTTCCTGTAGAAAGACAAATACCCACCCTCACTTCTTGTACAAAGACAAATGCCCACCCTCACTTCTTGTACAAAGACAAATACCCACCCTCACTTCCTGTAGAAAGACAAATACCCACCCTCACTTCCTGTAGAAAGACAAATGCCCACCCTCACTTCCTGTAGAGAGACAAATGCCCACCCCCACTTCCTGTACAAAGACAAATACTTACCCTCACTTAAGGAGAGAAGAGGGAGACTTGGGAGCTGCAACCATAGAGAGTGGAGATGTTCGGGGTTGTAGGAAATCACACTGGAGGGTGCTGATCCAGCTGGTGAAGGCAGGCACAATGAGAAGAGGGATTTTATCCAGCACACCCAAGAAATATACCCACCCCACACTTCCTGTAGAAAGACAAATCCCGCCTCACTTCCTGTAGAAAGACAAATACCCACGCTCATTTCCTGTACAGAGAAAAAGACCCACCCCACTTCCTATAGCATGAAAAACATGGTGCCTCTGATATTAGAGACTGATTACAGTTGCCAACAGAAAGTTACACAGAACAAGTTGCCCATTCGGTAAATGCGTTCCTCTTTGCAGCGGACCGGGGATGAAATATGCACACAGCTCATTGCTCTGCAGATAACAGCAAACAACAGCGACACAAAAAATACCTTACTAGCAAATCTGATATCCCATGTGAATTTTATGATAAATGATTTACTCTTGTAGACAGCCAGCAAATCCAATTTACTGGTTCATTAGTGAAATTCTGGGAATGAGGATTGAATTGATCGTTATATATTTTATATTATTATTGATGGTCACATCTTATCTCATGACAAAATTACGAGGGATAGCAGCAGCGGTGGCATACAAGCAGTGACATGTAAAATCCACCAGTCCCGATGATGGAAATCTCTGACATTGGTAAAATGTAGTCAATTTTGGTAAAATTTTGAAAATTTACTCGGGGGCGTAGCGATAGGCGGAGCAATCATAGTTTATAAAATTTAATGAGCATTAATTTCCTTCTCCAGAAATTGGTCCTGGCCCAAGAAGATCCTGACCCAAATAAATACGGCCACTTTTGGAAGGAGTTTACACAAACCCCTTCCTTCTCTGCCCAGAATCCCGGGACAGTTGTCGACCATGGATATCACAGTCAGCAATGGGGCACATACTATAAAAGCCGGCATCAGCTCCCTATATCTTAGCTTCCGTCTATGGTTTTGAATGGACATTAATTGCAGTTATTCAGATTTAATGTGCACCATGTTCGCCTCTATGGATGTTTGTGCCGACAGTGACATCTACAGGATGCAGCAGCCTCCATGCAATGATGGAATACACACAGGTGATTGTCCTCCACCTGTATATAAATATTACATGTGACAGTGAAGGATGGAAGGCAGAGGAAAAAAGAAGGAGGAGGCATAAAAATTACATTTTTTAGTTATTTATTTTTTATTTATTTTTCATTTTTGCATTTGAAAAGTTGACGTTGTTCAGACGTCTTGAATCTGGATGAATTGGTGAAATCTGCCATCTGCTGGTCACACATTGAATTACATGGGGATTATATTTTTGTTGATGGCTGGATGCATCCTAGAGGCCGGCCTGATTTAAAGAGGTCTCCTGCCCCCAAGAATAGATTCCTACAGGCTCCCTATATGGACAGCTTTTAATTGTCATAAGCCGTAGTGACGTCAGCACTATAGCTCAGTAATTGCCAAAGCTGCCAATGGTCCTGTTTTTTGAAAGTACTGGCACTATAACACAAAAATTGGGGGTTATAGATTAGTTATGGCATTTACCAGGGTTCCCCACTCAGGGTTGTTTAATACAAAAATGAAGGCCTTGAAAAAAAGCCTATTTAACCCCCCACTAAACTTTATTTTTCACATTAAATAATACTGCTATTCAGTGCGCAAATGATACCTCCACTCAGAATGAAAATATATCACCAGATGTTCAGATATAATAGTGATATATTTACCACGATAATGCCATACATTGCACAAATAAAACTGCTATTTAGTGCACAAATGATTCCACCACACAATGTTTAATTAATACCTTAATACGGTATTCCAACTATACTAACATACCGCGCTCAAGTAATATGTATTACAATAGTGTCCGTCATATGAGGTTGATTTCTGTCCACACAGACATATGAGGGCTGGATTTTTGCAGGATGAGTTGCATTTTGAAGGTCACCATTTATTTTATCACAGAGTACAGGAAAACGGTACAAACAAATTCCAAGTGCTGTGAAATTGTGAAAAAAATACAATTCTCACATAGTTTTTTTGGGAATTGTTTTTACAGTGTACATTGTGTGACAAAACTGACCTCAGAATATGATTCTCCTCATCACTACGATTACGGCGATACCAAACATGTCCAGTGATTATATTATTTTAGTGGTGAAAAAATAATCAGAACTACTTTTTGGAGTTGTGTCGGCATTTTCCAAGACCTGTAGCATTTTTATTTTTTGGCCGACGGAGCTGTGTGATGGCTTGTTTCTTGCGGGCGAGATGATGTTTTTATTAGATACCACTTTTGGAGATTTGTGACTTTTTTTAATCACTTCTTACAGCCTTTTTTGTGGAATTGCGGAGACCAAAAAGCCCCATATTTTTGTCGCTCTTGAATTTTTTCCGTTTATGGCGATCGGGTTAATTGTTGCTATATATTGATAGATCGGACTTTTCTGAACACGACGATATCACATATGTGCATATTTTTAAAATATCTTTATTAGGGTGAAAAGGTGGTGATTTTAACGTTTGCATATAGCAGAAATCAAAATCTCCTTTAAAGCCCGGTAATGATAAGCACGGGGGTCATCAGCAGACCCCCGACTGTCATAACAACTCATCACGGTCACATCACGCGAAGATACGGATGAAGACAAATTGGCTCCTGTTAAATTGAGAGAACAGAGATTGACAAGGTAACAAGAGCGGGCGGAGCACTGCTGCCGGGCATACACCCGCTGCCGACATGTGCTGTACATATATGGCAGATGTCAGGAAGGGGTTAAGGAGTGGGACTCCTAGACTGGTAAAGCCTATGCACTCAGTGCCAGGGCTGAAAAACATTTACACCTGGGGGTATACATATATATATATATATATATATATATATATATATATATATATATATATATGGTATGTAAGAGAATTGTAGTAGGGCATCATACACACCCTAGAAAAATGAAGAGCGATGGTCGTATGACGACTCTCTAAACATTTGGAGCGACGGCCACATGTCTTGCACGTTTTAGATTAGGTGTATAATATTTGCCAGCAAGCCTTCTGCTTTTAACAGGTAAAAGAAAATATGTAGAAAATATGTAGTGTTGTTCAACATCTTTATCAATGATTTAGATGAAGGACTTGAGGGTAAACTGATTACATTTGCTGATGACACAAAGCTAGGAGGGATAGCTAATACTAGAGAAGAGAGAGAGAGGATTCAGAAGGATCTAGATAAGCTTGAACAATGGGCAGTGACTAATAGAATGGTTTTTAACAGGGAGAAATGCAAAGTCCTACATCTGGGCAATAAAAATGAAAAAAGCATTTACAGAATGGGAAGAATAGGGCTAAGCAACAGCACGTGTGAAAAAGACTTGGGTATACTAATAGATCACAGACTGCACATGAGTCAACAGTGTGATGCAGCAGCAAAAAAGCAAACACTGTCCTAGGATGTATTAAGACTTATTCCTTCCAAAGACCATACTGAGGACCAGGAGGCGCTCATTACGGGTGGAAGAAAGGAGATTCTGGCAGCTAAATAGGAAAGGGTTCTTTATAGTTGGAGCAGTCAGTAATACCTAAGTACAGAATTCAAACTATACTACCATATAGTGCTCAGAAAATATTGCCAAATATGTCCCACATTATCACTGCTAATATAAAATTGCCATTCCGTGCGCAAATGATACTACTGTACAATGCTGTAATATTACATCTAAACAGTATCTAATACTACCTGACAGTGCCCATATAACATTGCTGTATACCAGTTGTTATGTCACACAATACTGCTGTCATTGCCTTAATAATACTGTCATTCAGTGCAGGGATTATACCAGCGAACTGTGTGCAAGATATGCCTTCATAGAATATCAAAATAATACTGCCATATAGTTCCCATATAACATTGTCATAAACAACTATTTTTCACACAGTAGTTTATTACTCTTCTCAGGTGCGGCTCTGCAATCCTGCAGAGCTGTAGCCTCTCTTAGCTCTCTGTTCTGGTAAACAGAGGTCCTGTGAAAGGGAATATGCCAGCAGTATCTCTATATATAATTGTCTAAGGGGTACTTCCGTCTTTCTGTCTGCAACTTCCGTCACGGAAATCCCACGTCACTGATTGGTCTCGCCAGCTGCCTGTCATGGCTGCCGCGACCAATCAGCTACGGGCATAGTCCGATTAGTCCCTCCCTACTCCCCTGCAGTCCGTGCCCGGCGCCCGCTCCATACTCCCCGCAGTCAGTGCCCGGCGCCCGCTCCATACTCCCCGCAGTTAGTGCCCGGCGCCCGCTCCATACTCCCCGCAGTCAGTGCCCGGTGCCCGCTCCATACTCCCGGCAGTCAGTGCCCGGCGCCCGCTCCATACTCCCCGCAGTCAGTGCCCGGTGCCCGCTCCATACTCCCCGCAGTCAGTGCCCGGCGTCCGCTCCATACTCCCCGCAGTCAGTGCCCGGCGCCCGCTCCATACTCCCCGCAGTCAGTGCCCGGCGCCCGCTCCATACTCCCCGCAGTCAGTGCCCGGCACCCGCTCCATACTCCCGACAGTCAGTGCCCGGCGCCCGCTCCATACTCCCCGCAGTCAGTGCCCAGCGCCCGCTCCATACTCCCCGCAGTCAGTGCCCGGCGCCCGCTCCATACTCCCCGCAGTCAGTGCCCGGTGCCCGCTCCATACTCCCCGCAGTCAGTGCCCGGCGCCCGCTCCATACTCCCGGCAGTCAGTGCCCGGCGCCCGCTCCATACTCCCCGCAGTCAGTGCCCGGTGCCCGCTCCATACTCGCCGCAGTCAGTGCCCGGCGTCCGCTCCATACTCCCTGCAGTCAGTGCCCGGCGCCCGCTCCATACTCCCCGCAGTCAGTGCCCGGCGCCAGCTCCATACTCCCCGCAGTCAGTGCCCGGCGCCCGCTCCATACTCCCCGCAGTCAGTGCCCGGCGCCCGCTCCATACTCCCCGCAGTCAGTGCCTGGCGCCCGCTCCATACTCCCTGCAGTCAGTGCCCGGCGCCCGCTCCATACTCCCCGCAGTCAGTGCCCGGCGCCCGCTCCATACTCCCTGCAGTCAGTGCCCGGCGCCCGCTCCATACTCCCCGCAGTCAGTGCCCGGCGCCCGCTCCATACTCCCCGCAGTCAGTGCCTGGCGCCCGCTCCATACTCCCTGCAGTCAGTGCCCGGCGCCCGCTCCATACTCCCCGCAGTCAGTGCCCGGCGCCCGCTCCATACTCCCTGCAGTCAGTGCCCGGCGGCCGCTCCATACTCCCCGCAGTCAGTGCCCGGCGCCCGCTCCATACTCCCCGCAGTCAGTGCCCGGCGCCCGCTCCATACTCCCCGCAGTCAGTGCCTGGCGCCCGCTCCATACTCCCTGCAGTCAGTGCCCGGCGCCCGCTCCATACTCCCCGCAGTCAGTGCCCGGCGCCCGCTCCATACTCCCTGCAGTCAGTGCCCGGCGCCCGCTCCATACTCCCCGCAGTCAGTGCCCGGTGCCCGCTCCATACTCCCGTTCACTCACCGCTCACACAGGGTTAATGCCAGCGGTAACGTACCGCGCTATGCCGCGGGTAACGTTATCGCTGCTATTAACCCTGTGTGTCCCCAACTTTTTACTATTGACGCTGCCTATGCAGCGTCAATAGTAAAAAGATCTAATGTTAAAAATAATAAAAAAACAAAAAACCTGCTATACTCACCCTCCGTAGTCCGATGATGCGCTCGCGCCGGCCGCCATCTTCCGTTACCAGAGATGCTTTGCGAAATTACCCAAAAGACTTAGCGGTCTCGCGAGACCACTAAGTCATCTGGGTAATTTCGCAATGCATCCTGGGAACGGAAGATGGCGGCAGCCGCACGCATAGGGACAGCTTCGCTGGATCCCGGCGGGTGAGTATATAACAATTTTTTGTTTTAATTATCTTTTTTTAACACGGATATGTGCCCACACTGCTAAATACTGCGTTGGCTGTTATATAGCATGTGGGCTGCGTTATATACAGCATGGCTGCTATATACTACTTGGCCAGTGTTATATACCACGTGGGCTGTGTTATATACCGCGTGGGCTGCATTATATACCACGTGGGCTGCGTTATATACCGCGTGGGCTGCTATATACTACTTGGCGAGTGTTATATACCGCGTGGGCAGTGTTATATACCGCGTGGCTGCTATATACTACGTGGCCAGTGTTAGATACTATGTGGGCTGTGTTATTTACTGCGTGGCCTGTGCTATATATTACATGGCCACTGTTATATACTGCATGGCCTTTGTTATATACTGCATGGCCTGTGTTATATGCTACGTCGCCTGTGTTATATACTGCGTGGCTGCTATATACTGTGTGGGCTGTGTTATATATTGCGTGGCCTGTATTAACGCATTGGGTATTCTACAATATGTATGTATGTATGTATATAGCAGCCACATAGTATATAGCACAGGTCACGTACTATTTGTCTGCTATATACTACATGGATCCTATATACTACGTGGCCTGTGCTATATACTATGTGGCTGCTATATATACACATACATATTCTAGAATACCCGATGCGTTAGAATCGGGCCACCATCTAGTTTTTGGAATATAATCTGACAGCGGCATGATGTAGGGGCAGAGACACTAATTCCAGTGATGTATCACTTGGTTTATTTGGTACAGCAGTTGTGATAGAATCACAGTTTTCTCTGCTGCAGATGTAGCAGACCTCGGAATGCTGAGTTCTGTATAACCCCGCCCACTCCACAGATTGGCAACTTTCTGTGTAAACTGTATATTAACAGAAAGTTGACATACTGCTGGAATCAAAGTCTCTGCCCCTACATCATGAAGCTGTCAGATTACATAACAAAACCTGCTGACAGATTCCCTTTAAGGACCATTCAGAAGTCTTTAGGGAATATAGACATGGGGGGTCCTAATGGGACAAACCCCTCAAACATTAGTTCATGTTAATTCTTATTTTCCAATATATTCCACGCTTGTTTATATGGGTTGAGGGAATTTAATTTGTGGAAGGGAAAAAAAGACGCTGTAATTTTTACATTTTTTACCCTTCGCGCTACAAAGTAAATTTAATTAAAGCGCGTTACCGAAGTGAGATATATTATGGCGGTCAGAATCACATTAAGGGAGCGGCCGCGCTGATGGCGACTATTAATAATCTCGCTAATGATTCAGCTCCGAAAACACTTTGTGTAAATATGATTTTCATTGTTTTGTGTCTGGAAGGATCAGCGCAGATATTTATACTTATCGAGATGGAGACGGAATACATTCAAGATCCTGCCGGCGGCTGCAAATTGTTACTATATTACAGTTTATTTAACCTCTTCAGGTCCCGAACTCATTCATTATCTTCCTGGCATCACGTTGATAATAACTGATGATAATTAAGAATCTTGTTATGTACGTACAGAATGTAATGGTCTCCAAGATTCATGGATGATCCATGGAAGTAGAAATGTTCCCATGATCCAATATACACCATCTGCTCCATTCCTCTGTATGGTCCATTGTGATACAAGAGAGCGAAGATATATCTTAGATATTAGAAAACACTTTTTGGCAGTGAGCAATGAGGGGAGCAGGCGGCCACGAGAGGTGGTGAGTTCTCCTTCAACGGAAGTCTTCACACAGAGGCCGGACAGACATCTGTCCCAGATGGTTTAGTGACTCCTGCATTGAGCAGGGGCTCGGACACGATGACCCTGGAGGTCCCTTCCAACTCTAATATTCTAGGATTCTATGATAAGAATGAACACAGCTGCGCCAGAAAACAGAAGCAAATGTAGCAGGTCTAAATAGAGATGTGACACCCAAGTGACCAACTACTTTTGGTACTTTGAAGTGAGGGGTCAACAAGACGCAAATCTTGATTTCCGACCGTGATACAAGAAGATCCATGCCTTCTTCACATCTATACCCAACAAGTTCCGTCTTTCTGGTCCACAGAGATATAAGTATACACAAGCTTTATATTCCACACATGGAGCCATCTTCATGATCTATGGTGGTCTTATCTAGTCAATTCTTCTAAGATGGCAACAATCAGACTTTGTGCTTCACATCAACCTTTTTTTCCAACAATATCTGTGCCGTCCTGATGGTTTAATAAAGAATAAAAGTAGATCTCAACCTTAATACCCAAAAGATTAGTGACATGTTACTATTCCATGGATTATAAAGGGTTATTTATATTCGTGGTGACATCAACCTTTACACTCAACGCGCAGGGCAGTTTCTAGCCCAAAAATGACACAGGGCGAGAGTAGGAAATTTCTCCCCCCCCCCCCCCCCCCCCCCCCCCGGCACCGAAAATAATACTATCAGTGTGGGAGTGGCCGAGCTGCCTCATCCTGGCTGTTCATTCTCGCTGTTCATCCAGCGCGGAGCGGAGGTGAGTGGCGGCGCCGAGGTGGCCGCAACCATTATGTGCGGTGCGGGGGGGGGGGCGCGGCGACGCGAGGCGATGATCTGACCGCTCAGCTGTCAGATTTGCAGCTGAGTTCGGGCAGGGCGCGCCCGCGCTCAGCACTGAGCGCGGCATCCGCGCCCCTGACAGCCCTTAAACAGCAGCAGCAGCGGGCAGGGGACCACCGGGGCCCGAGGCCTCTCCTGCGCCCCCCGGCCCCACGGCGCCCCGTGTGGCCGCCCTGCCCGCCCTGTTGAAGAAACGGCCCTGTCAACGCGCTTCACCCTCCTTGATGGTCAATTGAGATACAAGATGGCAACTGTCGCCTTATAGGCTCTACAACGTCCTCCTAATGGTTCATGGAGATAGAAGTGCCTGTCAACCTTTGCATCTTGACTACCTTTGAGTTTTGTGGATTTATGCCAACCTTTATACCCTACAGGCTTCTTCTTTTTGTTCCATGGTGATGTCATTGTCCACATTGACCTTTAAATTCCAGAAATTGGATCCATCTTGGTGATCTAGGATGACATCGGCTTTCACATTTCCCATTATAACCAGCACAGTAACGTTTCGGTCCGTTACTCAGACCTTCATCAGACTAAAAAGGTTATATGGCACGAAAGAAAAACATAAATTGAAACAACACAATAGGTACAGTAAATGCAAAAATGGGGAAAAAGGTCAAATACATGCAAAGTAGCAAAGTCACACATGATATATAATTTTAACATGTACAATGTATTGAGTGTTCCATACTACAGGGTAAAGCGTCATAAAGATCAAGAAGGGTACCAAGACATGAACGGGAGTCCATTTACCTTTATATTGATCTGTGGTAGAATCAGCATTTACATAAATCTTTGTACCCAACACTCTTCACCTTCTTCATGGTCAATCGTGATACACGATAGCGACAATCGGACTTTATCCTCTTACACAAAACGGTTCACGGAGATAGAAACAAGTGTCAACCTTTGCATCCAAGACATCTGCTACCTTGATTGTCTTTCAAATTTTTGGGATTTATACCCAAATTTTGGTCCATAGTGACATTATCCCACAAACTAGAGTCAGTTTGGTGATCTACGATATCCTCAACATTCAAGTTCTCCAATACATCCAGCAGGATTGACCTTTTTCAATCAATCTATGAGGTCTGCCTGATGGTCCTTGGAGTGAAAAATATACCCATCATCTCTTATGTCCAACTCTGTGCCATCTTTAATACCCCAAAGATCAATGCCATTTAAATATTCCATGATTTTATTAGAAATTCCATTAACCTTTATACCCAACACTCTTCACCAGTCTTGATGGACGATCATGATATAAGATCGCAGCAATCAGTCTTCTTGACAAGGTCTTATTGATGGTACATGGAATTTTATGGTTTCTTGACAACATTTAGTCCCAACAAGCACCATCTTTCTGGACCATGGTGATATAATTCTTTCTACAAATTCACCAGTATGTCCTACAAGCTGGAGTCATCTCGGTGATCTATGGGAATGTCAGCAGTCCAATGCGAAGTAGGAGGATGCATAGCCTGAAAAAGTGATGTTCTAAAAGATTTATGTCAGCCACACAAAATATCCTCCTGTTATCGGGCTCAAAACCTTAATATCTGTCACTGGATTTACTTGCACTAGGCTGCTGTAAGTACGGACATTATATTTAGCCTGATTCATGCTTCTGAACACCACTTGCACTAAGCCTAACCCATGTTGCTATGAGAATGTGGATTGGATTAAGCCTGCACCAGGCTGCTGTGAGCACCAGTACTGGACTTACGTGCACCAGGCTGCTGTGAGCACCAGTACTGGACTTACCTGCACCAGCTGCTGTGAGCACCAGCACTGGACTTACTTGCACCAGGCTGCTGTGAGCACCAGTACTGGACTTACCTGCACCAGGCTGCTGTGAGCACCAGTGCTGGACTTACCTGCACCAGGCTGCTGTGAGCACCAGTACTGGACTTACCTGCACCAGCTGCTGTGAGCACCAGCACTGGACTTACTTGCGCCAGGTTGCTGTGAACACCAGCACTGGACTTACGTGCACCAGCTGCTTTGAGCACCAGCACTGTACTTACCTGCACCAGGCTGCTGTGAGCACCTGCACTGGACTTACTTGCACCAGACTGCAGTGGCGTATCCGGGGAGGGGGGCAGCCGGGGCATGTGCCCCGGGCATAGCCAACACGGGGGCGCCAGCGGGCCACCTGTTGATGATGCGGCAGTCCAAGGAGGATCCTCGTCGAGTCATACCCAGGGGTCAGCAGGGGAGGGGGAGCGGGGGCTGTCTAATTATATTCACCTGCTCCTGGCACGGTCCCTGCAGGTCCCTGCTTCCCGGCGCGGTCCCTGCAGGTCCCTGCTTCCCGGCGCCCCTGCATTGTCCTGTACTGAGCGGTCACATGGTACCGCTCATTACAGTAATGAATATGCAGCTCCACCTCCCATAGGGGTGGAGCTGCATATTCATTACTGTAATGAGCGGTAACGGTGACCGCTCAGTACAGGAAGAAGCTGCCGGTGCCGGGGAAGCAGGGACTGCACCGCGCCAGGAGCAGGTGAGTATAACACGACTTTCACCTGCTCCTCATTCCAGCTGCTACTCCGTCTTCTGCAGTGACACTCAGGTCAGAGGGCGCAGTGACGTAGTTAGTGCGCGCCCTCTGCCTAAAAGTCAGTGCAGAAGACGCTGAAGATGGAGAGGCGGCTGGAACGAGGACCGGTGAATATTGAAAGTGTCGGGGGCCTGAACGACGGAGAGGTGAGTATGTGATTTTTTTTTTTATCGCAGCAACAGCAAATGGGGCAAGTGTCTGTATAGAGCATCTTATGGGGCCATAACGTTTGTGCAGCACTATATGGGGCAAGTGACTGTATGGGGCCATAATCAACGTTTGTGCAGCACTATATGGGGCAAGTGTCTGTATGGAGTATCTTATGGGGCCATAACATTTGTGCATTATATGGGGCAAATATCTTTATGGAGCATCTTATAGGGCCATAATCAACGTTTCTGCAGCATTATATGGCGCAAATATCTTTATGAAGCATCTTATGGGGCCATAATCAACGTTTCTGCAGCACTATATTAGGCAAATGTGTCTATGTAGCATCTTATGGGGCCATTATTAACCCTTATGCAGGATTATATGGGGCTCCTGATTCAATATGGATATTCAAAAACATTTAACCTACTGATGTCTCAATTAATTTTACTTTTATTGGTATCTATTTTAACATTATGGGGATTCAGGAATATACGTTCGCTTGGTCATACAGTTTCAATAGAGTTAAGGTTCAAATGGGGGAGGTTTGGGGGGGGGCGCCGAACTGACCCTTTGCCCCGGGTGCAGGAAAGGCTAGATACACATCTGCCAGGCTGCTGTGAACACCAGCACTGGACTTACATGCACCAGCTGCTGTGAGCACCAGCACTAGACTTACCTGCACCAGGCTGCTGTGAGCACCAGCACTGGACTTACCTGCACCAGGCTGCTGTGAGCACCAGCACTGGACTTACCTGCACCAGGCTGCTGTGAGCACCAGCACTGGACTTACCTGCACCAGGCTGCTGTGAGCACCAGCACTGGACTTAACGGCACCAGGCTGCTGTGAGCACCAGCACTGGACTTTCCTGCACCGGGCTGCTGTGAGCACCAGCACTGGACTTTCCTGCACCAGGCTGCTGTGAGCACCTGCACTGGACTTTCCTGCACCAGGCTGCTGTGAGCACCTGCACTGGACTTTCTTGCACCAGGCTGCTGTGAGCACCAGCACTGGACTTACCGGCACCAGGCTGCTGTGAGCACCAGCACTGGACTTACCTGCACCAGGCTGCTGTGAGCACCTGCACTGGACTTACCAGCACCAGGCTGCTGTGAGCACCTGCACTGGACTTACCTACACCAGGCTGCTGTGAGCACCAGCACTGGACTTACCTGCACCAGGCTGCTGTGAGCACCTGCACTGGACTTACCTGCACCAGGCTGCTGTGAGCACCTGCACTGGACTTACCAGCACCAGGCTGCTGTGAGCACCTGCACTGGTCTTACCTACACCAGGCTGCTGTGAGCACCAGCACTGGACTTACCTGCACCAGGCTGCTGTGAGCACCTGCACTGGACTTACCGGCACCAGGCTGCTGTGAGCACCAGCACTGGACTTTCCTGCACCAGGCTGCTGTGAGCACCAGCACTGGACTTACCAGCACCAGGCTGCTGTGAGCACTTGCACTGGACTTACCTACACCAGGCTGCTGTGAGCACCAGCACTGGACTTACCTACACCAGGCTGCTGTGAGCACCAGCACTGGACTTACCAGCACCAGGCTGCTGTGAGCACCTGCACTGGACTTACCTGCACCAGGCTGCTGTGAGCACCAGCACTGGACTTTCCTGCACCAGGCTGCTGATCACCGCTGACACTAGATTAGGTCTGCACAAAGCTGTTGTGAGCTCTGGCAGTGGATTCAGCCTACACCAGGATGTGTTGATTACCATTAATTTACCTAATACCTGGAGAACCTGCCATAGCATAGATTGAAAATGCTGACTGGCAAAAGGATAAAAAAAACTCCGCCTTATCTCATCTTGTTGTGTCCTGTGCTCTCTATATGGTGACTGTTGCTCCGCACATGTAACATATTGGCACATGCACAGTTAAAAATTAAGAAAAAATAATCACAGTTTTTTTTTCTCACACAGAATGGAAAGGGACAACATCTTCTGTATCGTGGCCTAGTGGTCTCCTCTGTTAATCAGGTATAATTCACAATCGACAGTGCGTCACTTGCAGCTTATCGATCCCCTTGGCCATTGGGGGAGGGGTTGGACGCAGTGATGACAGTCTTTGACCCCCTTTTATTTTGGCTTTTGCTGGATCTTGACCATCAAACTGACCGTCCATCCTGTCACCGTCGAGGCTGATGTTATACTCTGGACTCGCTGTGAATCATTTGCTCACCTACCCCACGTTCGCATCATTTTCTGAATCATCATCAAAGTTGCACACAGCAATAAACCCCAAATATACAGGCAAATGCACCGATCTGAAGGGCTGTGAGGCACGAGGCACAATGCGCCTCTTATTAAAAGTCTCTCTAGAAATGATTAATTCTGGTTTAATTGTCTCCCATTCCAATGTAACGTGACATTCGGAGATTAATCAGCGCCATTGTCACCTTGGATCTATAATCAGAGATTAATCAGATAAAACCGCACAGGAATAGAGAAACCTGCAGACGGCTCCTAATCAGAGGATGACATTGCTAATTATTGATAACGGCTCATTACTGACACCAGTAATTGTATCCTGGATGGAAAACCTTTATCTTATTATTTGCCCTATCTTAGGCCACATTCGCACGTTAATATTTTACATCAGTATTTGTAACCAAAATCAGGAGAGGAACATCAGAGGAAAAGTATAATAGAAACATCTGCACCACTTCTGCATTTATCACCCACTCCTGGCTACAAATACTGATGTAAAATACTGAGCAAATACTGCTAGTGTGAACGTGGCCTGAAAGGGATATTCCCGCTGTGAATATTGAAATCAATTGTTAACATGCAGCTCAATGGTCAAAAATATAAAGTATATTCCAGCCATCAATATTTATCCCTTATGCTTTAGATCAGGGGCGGGGAACCTGTTTTCTGCAAAGGGCTATTTGGATATTTGTGACATCACTCAGGGGCCGTACAAAACTATCAGCTTGAAAAGGATCCCGCTATATTTAGCCAAATAATTAACTCGCCCCTAAAGTTAATTGGGGCATGTTGTGGTCTTGAACGCAGTCAACTCTTTGCGATACGTTTTGCAAGGTACTCCCAGATGTACACAGATGCATATTACCCTTTAGGTCTCCTCAATGTGGGAAATTCATCACTTCTCATGTAACAAAAAAAGTGGCAGTGGGATGTCTGCTGTAAATATCACAGTTGACATACTGAGACTGCTGTATATACATCACATAGGGGACACCCAGGCTGCTGATTATACATTATATAGGAGACGCCCAGACTGTTGTATATACATCACATAGGAGACACTCAGACTGCTGTATATACATCACATAGGGGACACCCAGGCTGCTGATTATACATTAAACATGAGACACCCAGACGGCTGTATATACATCACATTGGAGACACCCAGACTGTTGTATATACATCACATAGGAGACACCAAAACTGCTGTATATACATCACATAGGAGACACTCAGACTGCTGTATATACATCACATAGGGGACACCCAGGCTGCTGATTATACATTACATATGAGACACCCAGGCTGCTGAATATATATTACATATGAGACACCCAGACTGCTGTATATACATCACATAGGAGACACCCAGACTGTTGTATATACGGCATCATATAGGAGACACCAAAACTGCTGTCTACATCACATAGGATTTCATCCACACAGTGTCCCCCCAATAGCTGTCCTGTGAATGCCCAATTCGCACTTGACAGAGTGGAGTACTGTAGTGTATATGCACCGGCTTTACGTCTGGGTCATCGGTGCTCTTTTGCCTCTCCTGGTTAGTCAGGAAGCATATAGTCTTCAGTACTGAGGAGGAGCAAGATGTTGCTGGGAAATGTAGTTTTGGCAGGTAAGAATAGGGCCGCGTATTCAGCAAGATGAAGTGGCAGATAAAGCTTACGGCTATGTGCACACGCTGTGGATTTTGCTGCGGATCTGCATCGGATTGGCCGCAGTGGATTCACAGCAGTTTTCCATGAGTTTACAATACCATGTAAACCTATGGAAAACAAAATCCGCAGTGCACATGCTGTGGAAAAAACCGTGCGGAAACGCTGCGTTGTTTATTCCGCAGAATGTCAATTCTTTGTGCGGATTCCGCTGCGGTTTACACCTGCTCCGTAATAGGAATCCGCAGGTGTAAAACCACAGGTGGAATCCGCACAAAAAAACACGGAAAAACTGCGGTAAATCCGCAGTAAATCCGCAATGCGGATTTCCTGCGGATTTACTAAAATCAGTGCGGAAAAATCCGCACACCTTTGCGCAACATGTGCTCATACCCTAAAAAAAGACACAAAGGTACAATGAGAAATGTACTATTGCGCTTATTAACAATAAGTGTGCATTAAGGCTATGTGCACACGTTGCTGAATTGCTGCGGCAATTTCCGCGGCAATTCCGCAACTCCCTGCCATGGATAAAACGCATTGCGGAATTGGCATGCGTATTCCTGCTAAACACTAGCGTTTTCCAAGCGATCTGTAGCATTGCTTGGAATAATGATTGACAGTTTGGTCACACTTGTCAAACATAGTGTTTGACAAGTGTGACCAACTTTTTACTATTGATGCTGCCTATGAAGCATCAATAGTAAAAAGATATAATGTTAAAAATAATTAAAAAAAATAAAAAATCTCACCTTCTGACGGCCCCCACAGCCTGATTCCTGATCCTCGCGATGCTCCCGTCAACTCCCGTTCCCAGTGATGCCTTGCGACAATGACCCCATATGATGTAGCATCACACGAGACCGCTACGTCATCACAGGTCATTGTCGCAAGGCATCACTGGGAACGGGAGCTGCCGGGAGCATCGCTAAGGCCTGGGTTGGGTCCGGGGGCTGCCGGAAGGTGAGTATATAACTATTTTTAATTTAATTTTTTTTTTTTTAGGGCCTGTAGGAGAGTCTCCTCTCCTCCACCCTGGGTACCATCCGCACATGATCTGCTTACTTTGCGCATGGTGAGCATAGCCCCATGCGGAAAGTAAGCAGATCAATTCATTCCTATGTGTGCAGAATCGCCACGATTGCTGTGCATTTTTCCGCGATGCGATTCCGCTTCGGAAAAATATGCAGCATTAGCACAGCATTGCAGAATACCATTGAATTCAATGGGTTGTGTTGTGTATGCGTTTTCGCGGCAAACCGCATACAATCCGCAACGTGTGCGCATAGCCTTACTGTGCTTTATGAAAAATGATGATGGGAATAACCCTTTGAAAGTAACACTTTTTATGCAATTGCATTTATAGCTATCACCACAAGATGGCAATGTTGTATAACTTTCATTAACAAGAAAACTTATGTTGCGTTAAACGCAGAGATTGGAGCGATAGACAAAAATAAGAGATTATGGACCCGATGTAAGGCTACGTTCACATTTGCGTTGTGCGCCGCAGCGTCGGCGCCGCAGCGCACAACGCAAACAAAAACGCAGCAAAACGCATGCACAACGCTGCGTTTTGCGCCGCATGCGTCGTTTTTTTCATTGAATTTGGACGCAGCAAAAATGCAACTTGCTGCGTCCTCTGCGCCCCGACGCGGGCGCCGCAGCGACGCATGCGGCGCAAAACGCAAGTGCGCCGCATGTCCATGCGCCCCCATGTTAAATATAGGGGCGCATGACGCATGCGGCGCCGCTGCGGCGCCCGACGCTGCGGCGCTGGCCGCAAATGTGAACGTAGCCTAAGAGCGGAATATTATAGGGCAGCCGTCATTATCCTCATGCTGCGAGAACCGCATGAATCAGAGCCCAAATACACAATTGCAGTTGGGTATGTTTTGTGCTGACGCTGCAGCATTTCATAGACAACAAAGTTTGTAAAACTGGACGAACGGAGTGCGGTGGAGAGAAGCCGAGGCTGAGGGCTGCACCACACAAATCACATCTCTCCATTGAATTCTTTAAACTTCGATTTCTCATCAGCAGCGTCAGCGTAAGGGTTCGTTCACACTAGCGCATAGCATCCGATGATTCTGTTATGTGAGAGAGTCGGGGGCTATATGCAAACGACTCGGCTCAAACTGTCCTGTGAGTGTGATCCGACATCATACGTGTATCACTGTGTATTCTCTTTTTTACACTATGCTCCTTTACTAAGACTTGTTATAAGTAACTATACATATTGTAAGATGGCTGCTGGACAGGTCCTCTAAGGCCGGTGTCACGCGTCCTGATATTTCCAGTATGGGAGATATCCGTGTCCGTGTGTGTACTACGTGCGGCACATGTGTGGGATCCCACATGACTACCACACAGATGGCCACGGGGGAAGAAGTGTTACAGTAAGCACAGTTCCCTGGCGGCCGGTGCTGAAGACGGCTCTCATCAATCTCCCCTGCTCTGCCGGCGATAGGCGTGAGCAGAGGAGAATGATGAGAGTTATCTTAAAGTCCGAACGATGACAGCAGGTGGGGGCTTTTGGGACTGTTACCTCCATTATCCGACATCTACTGCCGCTAATCACAGTGACAGCAGAAGCGGATGATCGGGGTATTCCACAGCCACCGCCTGCGATCTAACAAAATAAATGAATGAAAAACCCGACATGGGTAACCCCCTATTTTCTTGAACCAACCGGACAAAACACACAGCTGGGGGCTGCAACACTCAGCTGTCAGCTTCTGCAAGGCTGGTTATCAAGAATGGAGGGGTCACCAACGTTTTTTTTAAATTATTTAATTAAAAAAAACATTGTGGGGTCCCCCCCATTTTTAACAACCAGCCCTGCTAAAGCTCACAGCTGGGGGCTGCTATTCACAGGCTGGTAATGGGCCATTGATATAAGCCCCCCAGCCTAAAAACAGCAGCCCGCAGCTGCCCAGAAAAGGCGCATCTATTAGATGCCCAGCTCTTCCCACTTGCCCTGCAGTGGTGGCAAGTGGGGTTAATATTTGTGGGGTTGATGTCACCTCTGTAATTATAGTATTATATATATATATATATTAGTTGGTAGTTAAATTCTTGTACATAGGGGCAGTATTATAGTAGTTATATTCTTGTACATAGGAGCAGTATTATAGTAGTTATATTCTTGTACATAGGGGCAGTATTATAGTAGTTATATTCTTGTACATAGGGGGCAGTATTATAGTAGTTATATTCTTGTACATAGGGGCAGTATTATAGTAGTTATATTCTTGTACATAGGGGACAGTATTACAGTAGTTATATTCTTGTACATAGGAGCAGTATTATAGTAGTTATATTCTTGTACATAGGAGCAGTATTATAGTAGTTATATTCTTGTACATAGGGGGCAGTATTATAGTAGTTATATTCTTGTACATAGGAGCAGTATTATAGTAGTTATATTCTTGTACATAGGAGCAGTATTATAGTAGTTATATTCTTGTACATAGGACTAGTATTATAGTAGTTATATTCTTGTACATAGGAGCAGTATTATAGTAGTTATATTCTTGTACATAGGAGCAGTATTATAGTAGTTATATTCTTGTACATAGGAGCAGTATTATAGTAGTTATATTCTTGTACATAGGGGCAGTATTATAGTAGTTATATTCTTGTACATAGGGGCAGTATTATAGTAGTTATATTCTTGTACATAGGGGGCAGTATTATAGTAGTTATATTCTTGTACATAGGAGCAGTATTATAGTAGTTATATTCTTGTACATAGGAGCAGTATTATCTACTATATAATTGTCTAACGGTCACTTCCGTCTTTCTGTCTGTCCTTCTGTCTGTCTGTCTGCAACTTCCGTCACGGAAATCCCGCGTCACTGATTGGTCTCGCCAGCTGCTTGTCCTGGCTGCCGCGACTAATCAGCGACGGGCACAGCCTGGCCGAGAATTAGTCCCTCCCTACTTCCGTCCAGTCAGCGCTCACACAGGGTTAATGACAGCGTTAATGGACCGCGTTATGCCGCGAGTAGCGCACTCCGTGAACGCTGCTATTAACCCTGTGTGACCAATTTTTTTCTATTGCTGCTGCCTATGCAGCATCAATAGTAAAAAGATCTAATGTTAAAAATAATAAAAAAACAAAAACCTGCTACTCTCACCTTCCATCGTCCGCCGAGGCGCGCACGGCTGCCGCCAGCATCCTGGGAACAGAAGCTGGCGGCAGCCGCGCGCGCATCGACAGAGCTTCGCTGGATGCCAGAGGGTGAGTACATAACTATTTTTTATTTTAATAATTTTTTTTAACAGGGATATGGTGCCCACACTGCTATATACTACGTGGCCAGTGTTCTATCCTGCGTGGGCTGTGTTATATACTACATGGCTGCTATATACTATGTGGGCAGTGTTATATACTGCGTCGCTGCTATATACTTCATGGGCAATGTTATATACTACGTGGGCTGTGTTATATACTGCGTGGCCTGTATTAACGCATCGGGTATTGTAGAATATGTGGTGGCCTGTGCTATATACTATGTGGCTGCTATATACATACATAGTAAATATAGGAAAACTGACTGAACAGCAATCTAGTTTGAACTGGTGCATAACCAAAAAAAGTCTTAGATAGCAAATAGATAATGGCTGCACTCAATTTTACTGTGCTAAAGTAAGGAAATGTGCGATACATAAAATGTGAATAGCATACTGGCTTGTGAAATCTATGAAAAACACATGAGATGCTTAGCAGAAGATTTGGCCAAAAATTCTGAGCCCATTCACCAAACGTCAAGGTAATCTCAGATCGGATAGGTAACTAACCTGTCTGCCTAGTGTGAACACTTACCTATGGCTAATAACGTAATATACATACATACATACATATATATTCTAGAATACCTGATGCGTTAGAATCGGGCCACCATCTAGTATAGTAGTTATATTCTTGTACATAGGGGCAGTATTATAGTAGTTATATTCTTGTACATAGGAGCAGTATTATAGTAGTTATATTCTTGTACATAGGAGCAGTATTATAGTAGTTATATTCTTGTACATAGGGGCAGTATTATAGTAGTTATATTCTTGTATATAGGGGCAGTATTATAGTAGTTATATTCTTGTACATAGGAGCAGTATTATAGTAGTTATATTCTTGTACATAGGAGCAGTATTATAGTAGTTATATTCTTGTACATAGGGGCAGTATTATAGTAGTTATATTCTTGTATATAGGGGCAGTATTATAGTAGTTATATTCTTGTACATAGGAGCAGTATTATAGTAGTTATATTCTTGTACATAGGAGCAGTATTATAGTAGTTATATTCTTGTACATAGGGGCAGTATTATAGTAGTTATATTCTTGTATATAGGGGCAGTATTATAGTAGTTATATTCTTGTACATAGGAGCAGTATTATAGTAGTTATATTCTTGTACATAGGGGCAGTATTATAGTAGTTATATTCTTGTATATAGGGGCAGTATTATAGTAGTTATATTCTTGTACATAGGAGCAGTATTATAGTAGTTATATTCTTGTATATAGGGGCAGTATTATAGTAGTTATATTCTTGTACATAGGAGCAGTATTATGGTAGTTATATTCTTGTACATAGGAGCAGTATTATAGTAGTTATATTCTTGTATATAGGGGCAGTATTATAGTAGTTATATTCTTGTACATAGGAGCAGTATTATAGTAGTTATATTCTTGTATATAGGGGCAGTATTATAGTAGTTATATTCTTGTACATAGGAGCAGTATTATGGTAGTTATATTCTTGTACATAGGAGCAGTATTATAGTAGTTATATTCTTGTATATAGGGGCAGTATTATAGTAGTTATATTCTTGTACATAGGAGCAGTATTATAGTAGTTATATTCTTGTACATAGGAGCAGTATTATAGTAGTTATATTCTTGTATATAGGGACAGTATTATAGTAGTTATATTCTTGTACATAGGAGCAGTATTATAGTAGTTATATTCTTGTACATAGGGGCAGTATTATAGTAGTTATATTCTTGTACATAGGGTCAGTATTATGGTAGTTATATTCTTGTACATAGGAGCAGTATTATAGTAGTTATATTCTTGTACATAGGGTCAGTATTATGGTAGTTATATTCTTGTACATAGGAGCAGTATCATAGTAGTTATATTCTTGTATATAGGGGCAGTATTATAGTAGTTATATTCTTGTACATAGGAGCAGTATCATAGTAGTTATATTCTTGTACATAGGGTCAGTATTATGGTAGTTATATTCTTGTACATAGGAGCAGTATTATAGTAGTTATATTCTTGTACATAGGGTCAGTATTATGGTAGTTATATTCTTGTACATAGGAGCAGTATCATAGTAGTTATATTCTTGTACATAGGGTCAGTATTATGGTAGTTATATTCTTGTACATAGGGGCAGTATTATAGTAGTTATATTCTTGTACATAGGGGCAGTATTATAGTAGTTATATTCTTGTATATAGGGGCAGTATTATAGTAGTTATATTCTTGTATATAGGGGCAGTATTATAGTAGTTATATTCTTGTATATAGGGGCAGTATTATAGTAGTCATATTCTTGTACATAGGGGCAGTATTATAGTAGTTATATTCTTGTTCATAGGAGCAGTATTATAGTAGTTATATTCTTGTATATAGGAGCAGTATTATAGTAGTTATATTCTTGTATATAGGGGCAGTATTGTAGTATTTATACTCTTGTACATAGAGGCAGTATTATAGTAGTTATACTCTTGTACATAGGGGCAGTATTATAGTAGTTATATTCTTCTACATAGGAGCAGTATTATAGTAGTTATATTCTTGTACTTAGAGGCAGTATTATAGTAATTATATTCCTGTACATAGGAGCAGTATTATAGTAGTTACATTCTTGTACATAGGAGCAGTATTATAGTAGTTATATTCTTGTACATAGGGAGCAGTATTATAGTAGTTATATTCTTGTACATAGGGGGCAGTATTATAGTAGTTATATTCTTGTACATAGGAGCAGTATTATAGTAGTTATATTCTTGTACATAGGAACAGTATTATAGTAGTTATATTCTTGCACATGGGGCAGTATTATAGTAGTTATATTCTTGTACATAGGGAGCAGTATTATAGTAGTTATATTCTTGTACATAGGGGGCAGTATTATAGTAGTTATATTCTTGTACATGGGGCAGTATTATAGTAGTTATATTCTTGTACATAGGAGCAGTATTATAGTAGTTATATTCTTGTACATGGGGCAGTATTATAGTAGTTATATTCTTGTACATAGGAGCAGTATTATAGTAGTTATATTCTTCTACATAGGGACAGTATTATAGTAGTTATATTCTTGTACATAGGGGCAGTATTATAGTAGTTATATTCTTGTACATAGGGGCAGTATTATAGTAGCTATATTCTTGTACATAGGAGCAGTATTATAGTAGTTATATTCTTGCACATAGGGGCAGTATTATAGTAGTTATATTCTTGTACATAGGAGCAGTATTATAGTAGTTATATTCTTGTATATAGGGGCAGTATTATAGTAGTTATATTCTTGTACATAGGGGCAGTATTATAGTAGTTATATTCTTGTATATAGGGGCAGTATTATAGTAGTTATATTCTTGTACATAGGGGGCAGTATTATAGTAGTTATATTCTTGTACATAGGAGCAGTATTATAGTAGTTATATTCTTGTACATAGGAGCAGTATTATAGTAGTTATAATCTTGCACATAGGAGCAGTATTATAGTAGTTATATTCTTATATATAGGGGCAGTATTATAGTAGTTATATTCTTGTACATAGGGGGCAGTATTATAGTAGTTATATTCTTGTACATAGGGGGCAGTATTATAGTAGTTATATTCTTGTATATAGGGGCAGTATTATAGTAGTTATATTCCTGTAGATAGGAGCAGTATTATATTAGTTATATTCTTGTACATGGGGCAGTATTATAGTAGTTATATTCTTGTACATAGGAGCAGTATTATAGTAGTTATATTCTTGTACATAGGAGCAGTATTATAGTAGTTATATTCTTGTACATAGGAGCAGTATTATAGTAGTTATATTCTTGCACATAGGGGCAGTATTATAGTAGTTATATTCTTGTACATAGGAGCAGTATTATAGTAGTTATATTCTTGTATATAGGGGCAGTATTATCGTAGTTATATTCTTGTACATAGGTGGCAGTATTATAGTAGTTATATTCTTGTATATAGGGGCAGTATTATAGTAGTTATATTCTTGTACATAGGGGGCAGTATTATAGTAGTTATATTCTTGTATATAGGGGCAGTATTATAGTAGTTATATTCTTGTACATAGGGGGCAGTATTTTAGTAGTTATATTCTTGTACATAGGAGCAGTATTATAGTAGTTATTTTCTTGCACATAGGAGCAGTATTATAGTAGTTATATTCTTGTATATAGGGGCAGTATTATAGTAGTTATATTCTTGTACATAGGGGGCAGTATTATAGTACATAGGGGGCAGTATTATAGTAGTTATATTCTTGTACATAGGGGGCAGTATTATAGTAGTTATATTCTTGTACATAGGGGCAGTATTATAGTAGTTATATTCCTGTAGATAGGAGCAGTATTATAGTAATATTCTTGTACATAGGGTCAGTATTATAGTAGTTATATTCTTGTACATAGGAGCAGTATTATAGTAGTTATATTCTTGTACATAGGAGCAGTATTATAGTAGTTATATTCTTGTACATAGGAGCAGTATTATAGTAGTTATATTCTTGTACATAGGAGCAGTATTATAGTAGTTATATTCTTGTACATAGGAGCAGTATTATAGTAGTTATATTCTTGTACATAGGAACAGTATTATAGTAGTTATATTCTTGTACATAGGAGCAGTATTATAGTAATTATATTCTTGTACATAGGGGGCAGTATTATAATAGTTTAATTTTTGTATATTTAGGAAAATAATATGGTGGTTATAAAAATTGTTTCATTTTTGAATACAGGGTCAGTATGAAATGAAGGATTGCCCAAAATTGCTTGTATAAAAGAGAGTATTTGTATGTTCCAAATTCTAAAACAAATCAGTTTATTTATTGTATCCCTTATCTTCTTATATAGAGTATATTCATGGATATATTTTTTCACCCTCATGTTTATTCATGTACTCATGAAACTCAAAACAAGTGTTGATTATTTTTTTCAGTAACACACATTTTTACAATACAAAACGGAAGTTATAACTTTTCTCATCAACACTTAACTTGGGCTTATGAAGAATCTGTAAGTAAGATCTCACAATACCAACTGCACTACAATAGAAAAATGTATTTGGCCGGATGAGGCTGCTGTACTTACTATGAAAATGAATGTCATAATGGATGTGTACTGCAAAAAAAATGAAAAAAGTGACGGCACAACTTCAGTATTAAATTAATGCACAGGTGCACAAATACGCTGTATGGCCAATATATGACCATATACAGTACATACATGATGCGTCCGCACACTGTGATCACTGAATTCATGAAATCTAATATTGCTGTACATGTTAAAAATGTAAGGTGCTTACTGTAACTTTTTTTCATCAGAAAGTGCAAAAGTCTCAAACCATGTAAACAAGTAACGTGTACAGCAATAGCGGAGATCATGTATTCATTCATCGCAGTGTACTGACTCAGTGTATGTATGGGAATGGCTGTGTGATCATTTCATTCTTTGGATCCTATGATGCTCAATTTAAAGGCAAATAAACTTTCACAAAGGATTATATAGTCATTCTGAAATGGATGTTTATAGTAAGTGCATCAGCCCCATCAGGTCTAAGAAATCTTCTTAACAAATTATACAATTTGTATTGGTGACAGGTCTGCTTTATGTGTTCTGGAATTTCTTATTCTATAAAACATTCACACATTGTACAAAAAACAAAGAATTGTAAAACTAAAGTGAGACAGTCTCAGTCATAAGGAATCAGGAATAAAGCTGTACAGGTCAGACAGGAGCTTTCACAGTGCGCTTTCTTCTGTAAGATACAAGCAAAAAACATTTATTACTTTCAGATACCTATACATACGTTATCACTCCTGGAATAATTAATATAAAGATAACATCTCCTTTACATGATAATGATAAGTCACTTCTTATATGCACTGATCCTGAGTTACATCCTGTATTATACTCCAGAGCTGCACTCACTATTCTGCTGGTGCTGTCACTGTCTACATACATTACATTACTGATCCTGAGTTACCTCCTGTATTATACCCCAGAGCTGCACTCACTATTCTGCTGGTGCAGTCACTGGGTACATACATTACATTACTGATCCTGAGTTACATCCTGTATTATACTCCAGAGCTGCACTCACTATTCTGCTGGTGCAGTCACTGTGTACATACATTACATTACTGATCCTGAGTTACCTCCTGTATTATACTCCAGAGCTGCACTCACTATTCTGCTGGTGCAGTCACTGTGTACATACATTACATTACTGATCCTGAGTTACATCCTGTATTATACCCCAGAGCTGCACTCACTATTCTGCTAGTTGTTATTGGAGATTATTTTTTCTTCAGACTCTGCACAGTACAGTGGTGCTGGTAGATTTCCGGTTTGCACCGTTGTAGTCAGACTCTTGCTGTTGCTCATTCATTCTCACTTACCGGGTTGCAGCCTCCTGGGCCGTTAGCTGGACATGATGATCTGCATCCACTGCAAATAAAACAGAAAACCCACAAGTTCAGGTGACGTAGGACCAGCAGCGGTCAGATACAATGTGCACAAGTGTTTATTCATGTCTGATTGTATCTCAGTTTGTGACCTCAGCACAGAATGGCCACATGTATACACAAGCGAGCGTTCTAAAATCATCCATATTTAAAGGGGTTGTCTAGGCTCAGGAACAGTCTGCAGTCCCTTTATATGGGCCTGCTGTCAATATTCCATGATGAATGCAAATCACATACCGGTACATACGGCCACTGACCACAGGGAATACTCGGGAGCAGTAGCTGCGTGCACAGGTGAGGAGACTGCAGACCTTTGTCTGAAGACTGAGCAGGCCTTTTAATTTCAGTTGATCACTAATATCAGGAAAGTTTGAGCCTGAAAGCCAATTATTTTTGCACAATAGACATTTTTGCCTTCTCCGCTTGCTGTCAGTGAATGTGAGAATTGTATGAAGGAATGTGGAACCCACTGCAGATCTTTATACTCGAGGTTTGTACAGTTGCAAACAAGACAATTCTGACAATTCTCAGCAGATAAACAGTGCGGCGTTCTCTCGGCTGATACATTGTAACAACCTATTCGGCCAGGAGAGCGAGTTGTGCTGCTGATGTCTTTTTGCTGATATATTATTATTTATTATTATAGAGTCATTTACTCCATGGCGCTTTACATGTGAGGAGGGGTATACATAATAAAAACAAGTACAGTAATCTTAAACAATACAAGTCACGACTGGTACAGGAGGAGAGAGGACCCTGCTCGCGAGGGCTCACAATCTATGGAAGACATCCGGATTCTGCAGTGGGTCTGTGGGCTGCAATGTATCCAGCGTGTGCAGTAATTGCTGGGTTCGCTGGGGATAACTGCTGGGGAAACTAATCTTGACTGTCGGTTCTCTCCTCTGTTTGTCCTTTGTACTTTTGGGCTGTGTATAAAGCCGATACGATACTTGTGTCCGTATACGGGAGACTCCGTCTGCAGTGCTCACACTCACCTCTTCTGCGCTCAGGTACACGCCCGCTCCATCCTTTGTTAGGTTCTGGAAAACCTCTGGAAATATATAATAACCAACTTCTTATATCAGTCATATGGATCATATTGATAATATCTGTACAGATTTAGCCACAGTCAGTGCCTCCATAATAATGTCCTCTATAGTCAGTGCCTCCATGTTATTTTCCTCTATAGTCAGTACGTCCCTAATATTGTCCTCTATACTCAGTACCTCCATAATATCATCATCTATACTCAGTACCTCCATAATATCATCATCTATACTCAGTACCTCCATAATATCATCATCTATAGTCAGTACCTCCATAATATCATCATTTATAGTCAATGCCTCCATAATATGATCATCTATGGCCAGTGCCTCCATAATATCATCTATAGTCAGTGCCTCCATAATAATGTCCTCTATAGACAGTGCCTCCATATTATTTTCCTCTATAGTCAGTGCGTCCATGTTATTTTCCTCTATAGTCAGTGTCCCTAATATGTTCCTATATAGTCAGTATCTCCATAATATCATCATCTATACTATCTCCATGATATCATCATCTATAGTCAGTACCTCCATAATATGATCACCTGTGCACTGACACTATATAGAGAGCTCCTGTTATAAATTCACTGGTTATCACTGTATTACCTGTATACTATACACTATATGCAGAGCTCCTGTAATGTCACTAGTGATCACTGTATTACTTGTACACTATACACTATGTATGTGATCTGGTGCTTGAAGGGAACTGTTAATGTGTGACTGGTGGGGACGGGGTACAGAAGCGGAGTTTTTCCAAGAGTGGTCGGTGGGACTGTGGAAGTTTTGAGGGGTGGAGGCAGAGCTGGGGTGGAGCCTGCATGGAGTCTCAAGGGGGACCCAAAATTTTGCCAATATGGAGCCCTGAAATTCCTGGCAGCAGCCATGGCTGGCAGCACCCGCTGAGGGTTCCATACAGTCACCTGGCCATCAGTACCGATACATCATTTCTTCTCTTACTGTCAGGACTCTGAACATTTTTTATTACCTTTTGTGCATTACTGCCCTTTTCCAAGATGGAGTCTTTGGTCTCATGTGCACTGTGTCTTCCTGCTATAAACTCCACCCCAGCCTTCAGTCTGTGCTAGAGTATTCTGCCTTGCATCCAGCTCCTGACCCTGGTGACTCCTGGCTATATACCTGCTCCTGTGAACCTGTGTGGTGATCCTGCTACTCTGCTCTGAGTTCCTGCTGCATACACCAGTTTCCAGTAATCCTCCTTCATCTGCTGCTCGTGTTTACTTCCATCTGCATTTGCTGGACATGTAAGCTGTTGCTGCTCTGCAAAAACCTGAGACTATTACCCAGGCCTCCCTGGTTGAGCTAAGATATTATTTGAACTGCCTTATAAGCATATCTATCTGTGTTTGGACTAACAAGGACTTATTCGTGTCAAGTATCCTCAAGAATAATTGTGCTTCATAGACTTTCTGCGTGATTGCATTTTCCTCTGAAGTTTCCTATAGACTGCTAAGCTGCGTTTAATATTTACACCAAGTGTTGTGGACTTGAGTTTCTCTCTGCACCTGTTTGAATCACTGTGTGATAATATAGACTTTACCACTTATAAAACTGTGTCCTGTAGTTGTCTTGTTCCACTCAAAGAGTCTCCTGAGTTATCCCCTATAATTATTACAGGATACTCTAGCCAGAAAAGAGGAGACTGCTGGAACAATGACTGCAGAAAGCAGACTAGAGCAGGTGTTCTCCATAATTAGATCACTGCAGAAAGATGTGGAAGGTCTGCAAAAGAAGTTTGGAAGCTTTGAACACAATCAACAAGTGTTTGGACAAACTTTGCAGGACTTAAGCACCCGCATGGCAGCCCAGGAAAACAAACTTGCTGGCATAGAGTCCCAGTATGGACGGGCTTTTCAGGACATAAGCACGCAAATAGCTGCACAAGCGACTTTACCCTCTGGGCAACCGCCACCAGCTAGCCAACCTAAGTTGCCCCATTCAGATTTAATGGTGATCGCGACAAATTTCGTGGCTTATATGTATGTATTTTTATATAATACATATAAGCTTATGGCTTATATGTATGCTATATTTTGATGTGCATGCTGACCGTTTTCCTAATGATAGATTCAAAGTATTGTGTGTAATAATGCTGCTGACCTCACGAGCGCTCGCCTGGGCGAATACGATGATTGAGTCTCGTGACCCACGGTTAAATAACTTGGATGATTTCTTGGCTGCTATGGCATTAATGTTTGATGATCCTAATCGCCATGCAACTGCTGAATCTGGAGATTAGCGGTAGATACCAATTGGGACAGTTATGCACAATTGCCTATTTTTAAAAAGGGGTCTGTCTAGTATTGTAAAAGATGAATTAGCTTGCTCTGAGTCACCACAAGAGCTAGAAACATTTATACAGCATTGTGTGCACATAGACATTCGCCTTACTGAGCGTAGGCAGGAGAAGTTTGCTGCATATAACCGTATCTCTAACTTTTCCCTTCCTTCCAAAGAGCCTGCAGGTAAAACCTCTCGGGAGGTGGAGGAGGTGCCCATGCAAATTGATTCCGTTCAGAGGCACGAGATCAATGAGCGCCGAGAGCATCGCCTTCGTGAAAGTCTATGTTTCTACTGCGGCCAGTCTGACCACTTCTTGATCAATTGTCCTAAGTGTCCTAGATGGCCTAACAAGGTGCTAGCAGCAGTAGGGGAGTATGACAACTGTGATGATGAATCTGACATCTCTGAATGTAGCCTGCCTTTAAACGCTGTATTCCATTCACTTTCTATGACTTCACCCCCCAAGGAGCTGAAGGAAAAGAACTCTCACTGTTCTCTCCCTATTAAGATCCTGTGTTCAGGACAGTGGATTTCCAGTACAGCTATGATTGACTCTGGTGCAGGTGGCAATTTCATGGATATCGCATTTGCCAAGGAACATGGTATTGAAAGTCAACAAAGAGCCTCTCCAATTACCATGGAAACAGTGGATGGGTCACCTTTAATCTCTGGGCCTGAGGATCAGGAGACCGTACCCCTTGACATTTTGTTGGAGCCTAATCATCAGGAGCAACTTTCTTTCTTGCTAATTTCTTCTCATTTTCCTGTGATTTTAGGCATTCCTTGGTTGCGTTCTCAGAACCCAATTATCAACTGGGAGACCAAGGAGATTATCTTTCCAACAAGGAGCAACTCAGCGTTAACAGAAGCTGTCTCTGAGTCCACGGCTACGGAACCACATGTACAGGTATTTTCTTTACCTCCAGCATATAAAGAATTCTCTGACATCTATGACAAGAAGAATGCAGATCAGCTTCCTCCACACAGGCATTATGACTGTCCCATTGAGCTGCTTCCTAGGGCAGCTATTCCTTTTGGTAACGTATACCCTTTGGCTGCACCTGAGCTTCAAGCCTTAAAGGAGTATATTGATGAAAATCTGGCCAAAGACTTCATACGTCCTTCTTCCTCATCAGCAGGGGCACCTATATTTTTTGTAAAGAAAGAAGGATGGGTCCCTGAGACCCTGTGTTGACTATCGGGAACTCAATAAGGTAACCGTACGAAACCGTTACCCTTTGCCTCTGATTCCCGAATTACTGGAAAGAGTCCACCATGCTAAGGTGTTCTCTAAACTGGATCTTCATGGGGCTTATAATTTGGTGCGTATTCGTCCAGGGGATGAGTGGAAGACAGCATTAAGATGCCGGTATGGACACTTTGAATATCTTGTGATGCCCTTCGGGCTTTGTAATGCCCCTGAAACATTTCAACACCTTGCTAATGACATTTTCAGAGATTTGTTGGACCAGTTTGTGGTGATCTATTTGGACGAAATACTAATCTTTTCTGACTCTCTACAGGAACATGAAGAACATGTCAAAACTGTTTTAAGACGTCTGAAAGAGAACCATCTGTATATTAAGCCGGAGAAATGCGAGTTCCATCGTTCTGAGATACAGTTCTTAGGTTATATCATCTCTCCCCAGGGGCTGAACATGGAATCTGGTAAGATTCAGGCTATCCTTGACTGGCCGGTACCCAAGAACGTTAAGGAGGTCCAACGTTTTATTGGTTTTGCAAATTTCTACAGACGCTTCATTCGGAATTTTTCTGATATTGTCCGTCCCATTACTTCCTTGAAAAAAAAGGAAAAGCCCTTTAAGTGGTCATCACAGGCTCAAGAAGCTTTTGATCGGCTTAAGATCTGTTTCACCTCAGCACCGCCGTTGATGCACCCAGATCCAACACTTTCTTTCATTGTGGAGGTGGACGCTTCTGATAATGCTTTGGGGGCTATTCTCTCCCAAAGAACTGGAGAGAAGGGTCTGCTACATCCTTGTGCTTTCTTTTCCCGTAGGGAGACAAGGAATTGCTGGCTATTATTGCGGCTTTCAAAGAATGGAGGCATCATCTGCAAGGAGCTGCACAACAGATCATAGTGCTAACTGACCATCGTAATCTAGAGTTCCTTAGATTCGCTAGATGTCTTCCTCCTCGTCAGGCTCATTGGAACTTATTCTTAAATCAATTTAACTTTGCTATCTCGTACCGTTCAGGTTCTCGTAATGGGAAGGCTGATGCTTTATCCCGAATCCATGCTGTGGATTCCGTACCTGGAGCCCCGTCCAAGACCATTCTATCTGATGCCAATTTCATTGGAGTTATCCACGATCAGGACTTGTGGAAGGAGTGCAGGGAGGCTTATGACTGTGATGTATTTCTGGCCAACCCACCTGTGAATATTAATCTTGTCTTTAAGGGTGGCATGTGGTTCAGAGATCGACGTATCTACGTCCCTGAGGTCATCCGTCTGCAGATCCTCAAGTTGGTACATGACTCCAAGTTGGCTGGTCACAGGGGGGTAAGAAGACACAAGAGTTCCTGAGCCGATTCTTCTTGTGGCCAACTGGCCTGAAGGCTACCAAGGACTATGTTCTCTCTTGCGAGGTATGTGCCCGTTACAAGACTCCTCATGTGGCACCTACGGGTCTTCTACAACCATTACCTGTTCCGTCCCGCCCTTGGGGGTCTATATCAATGGACTTTATTGTGGAGCTGCCTACATCGGGGGGCATGAATACAATCATGGTGGTAGTTGATCGCCTGACTAAAGCTGCTCATTTTGTTCCGTGCACCGGCTCCCCCTCAGCTAAAGATACAGTGAACTTGGTTATACAGAATGTCTTTCGGTTGCATGGGGTCCCAGATGAGATCATTTCTGACCGTGGAGTACAGATCACTTCAAGATTCTGGAAGGGGTTTTGCTCTGCACTCAATATTAATGTCTGTCTCTCTTCTGCTTACCATCCCCAGACAAATGGTCAGAGTGAGCGTACCAACCAGACGCTGGAACAATATCTAAGATGTTATGTCAGCCATCTCCAGGATGATTGGTTGGAGTTGCTGCCATTAGCCGAATTTTCATATAATAATTCTCAGAGCGCCTCCACTAAATTTACACCTTTCTTTGCCAATCTGGGTTATCATCTGTGTATTTTACCTAGGTCTCCAATTAATTCTCCGGTTTCGGCAGTGGAGGAAAGGCTGACTGTGATGAGACAGAATCTGGAGGTTCTGAAGGAATCCCTGACCACGGCTCAAGAATGTTATAAGAGATCGGCTGATAGATTCCGTAAACCTGCACCCATGTTCAAGGTAGGAGATTCCGTGTGGTTAGCAACTAAGAACCTGAAGTTAAACGTTCCTTCACAAAAACTTGGACAGAAATTCATTGGCCCTTTCAAGATCAACGGTATTGTGAGCTCTGTGGCCTGCCGGCTGAAGCTGCCTAGGACTATGAAGGTACACCCAGTTTTTCATGTATCTTTACTAAAGCCTGTATCTCCTAATACCTTCCAGGGACGTGTTGTGCCACCTCCGCAGCCTGTGGAGATTGATGGGAAAGAACAATTTGTGGTGGAGGAAATTATTGATTCCAGGATTCGCAGGAATCGGCTCCAATATCTGATAAGATGGCAGGGATATCCCCCTGTGGAAGACTCTTGGGAACCTGTGGAAAACATCAATGCCCGACAGAAGATTTCTCGTTTTCATCAGAGATTCCCTGAGAAACCAGGTCCAGGATCATCCTGAGGCCGCTTCTAAGGAGGGAGTAATGTCAGGACTCTAAACATTTTTTATTACCTTTTGTGCATTACTGCCCTTTTCCAAGATGGCGTCTTTGGTCTCATGTGCACTGTGTCTTCCTGCTATAAAACTCCACCCCAGCCTTCAGTCTGTGCTAGAGTATTCTGCCTTGCATCCAGCTCCTGACCCTGGTGACTCCCTGGCTATATACCTGCTCCTGTGAACCTGTGGGGTTATCCTGCTACTCTGCTCTGAGTTCCTGCTGCATACACCAGTTCCAGTAATCCTCCTTCATCTGCTGCTCGTGTTTGCTTCCATCTGCATTTGCTGGACATGTAAGCTGTTGCTGCTCTGCAAAAACCTGAGACTATTACCCAGGCCTCCCTGGTTGAGCTAAGATATTATTTGAACTGCCTTATAAGCATATCTATCTGTGTTTTGAACTAAGCAAGGACTTATTCGTGTCAAGTATCCTCAAGAATAACTGTGCTTCATAGACTTTCTGCTTGATTGCATTTTCCTCTGAAGTTTCCTATAGACTGCTAAGCTGCGTTTAATATTTGCACCAAGTGTTGTGGACTTGAGTTTCTCTCTGCACCTGTTTGAATCACCGTGTGATAGTATAGACTTTACCACTTATAAAACTGTGTCCTGTAGTTGTCTTGTTCCACACAAAGAGTCTCCTGAGTTATCCCCTATAATTATTACACTTACTTGTCACAGTTTCCAGGCGAATCATGCAGCAGACAAAGTCGGCAAAGCTCATCTTCTGGGCATAGTTGGCGTATCTCAGGATCATGATATTCAGCACCGCGTCACTGACTACGAGACCTGAAAACACACAGACATGGGCGATATGACAGGAGGAACAATGGGAGGGAACAAGGAAGAATTCCTGCACATGTCCCTTACCCCATGTCCCACCTGTACAATAGGCTGATAAATGTTGGACTTTTCCAGTCTCCTCTCACTATAGAATGACTAGAAGGAACATGTAAGGAACATTTCCCACTTAAAATCATGGTGGCTGCAGGTAAAGAACTAACAAGTGAGTATTAGGGCTCATATTCATCTGCGTTAAAAACAATGTCAATGGGTGCGAGAAAATAATTGTCCGGCCCATGGGCCATGCGAATGCCGTCCTATTTTTATGCATCCAGCTCCTTAAAAGTCTAACATTTCATCAGCAGCGTACAGTAAAATCACAGAGTGACCCAACAGATTAGAATAGACATATATAAATAGGAGAACAAAGAGTTTTACTGAACGTACAATTTATTAAATCCAAAGAAAAATACCAGGTTTACATAGTAAAAATGGATAATACATATCAAATGCAAAAAAGAGTGAACTACCCAGGTGAGTGTAAAATGACCTATGGGCCACACAGAGAACCAAGACAAAACCTGCTTGTGCACAGTAATAATGACATCCCAATGTCTCAGTATAGTTTGTGTGATTGGACCTTACACCTATACCTCAGCATTTTACTGGTGGGCCACTAATCACTCGCTTCCTCAGGATACTGATAGCACGCGAAACGCGCGTTGGGGAGACTGAGGCCCACACAGGAATCTGACAAACACCACATGGGTAAATATTATGGTTAATTTTTATGTGGACATTTGCCAATGCAGTTAACATGATTGTAATGTAGTGATTAGTGGCCCACCAGTAAAATGCTGAGGTATAGGTGTAAGGTCCAATCACACAAACTATACTGAGACATTGGGATGTCATTATTACTGTGCACAAGCAGGTTTTGTCTTGGTTCTCTGTGTGGCCCATAGGTCATTTTACACTCACCTGGGTAGTTCACTCTTTTTTGCATTTGATATGTATTATCCATTTTTACTATGTAAACCTGGTATTTTTCTTTGGATTTAATAAATTGTACGTTCAGTAAAACTCTTTGTCCTCCTATTTATATATGCTATGCATGAGTAATCTGAATAATTGGATAGTATTATACAGCTGGTACTCTTTTTAAAGATTAGAATAGACAGCTGGTGGCCGATGTGGGTAATAAGCATGGAGCTTCCGAGGCTATGAATATCAGTTCACAGCTGTTTACTTAGCCTTTACTGTGTATTAAAATGGGGTGCCCCATAAAAAAAAATTCTGTGGCATCCTCCATATAACTAACAACCAGCAAAGGCCACCACACCAAGGCAGGTAGGAAGAGTGTGGCTTAGTGCCAGATTTGGCGCATCTTATATGGCACTGATTATATCTCAATTACATCTATTATCTATCTATCTATATCTAAGATTGTTAAATTAGTTACTAAACTAGCTTGAAATGACAGAGTATTCCTGTATGTAAATGCTAATATTAAAAACGCATTGCGTACGGATAGTAGGTGAGAATAATCAAATTGTACTCGCATGACACTCGACTATTCAGGACCAACATCGGACTGATTTTATAAACGCAGATGAGTGTGAGCCCTTAAATGATCACCATCCAGTGTGGGTCTGCCACAGCATAAGCTTTCCACTCTGGATAAAGCAGAGGACCCCACATGTATGTTGTCCATATAACTCCTAAAAAAAATTGGAGCTGCGCTGTCTTTCCACTATTATTCACACTTACTATATGAGGCACTATTACTGTTTGCCACTACCTGACTGTATTATTTTTTTTGGGGGGGCAATGTCTGTCTGTACTTTTTGGGCAGTTATAGTAAACTCAATGTTTGAAGTATAGGGGTCACTGTGACACACAGAGGGTGCCGTGATGAGGTAAATGGAGTAGCATTTGCGGGCACAGAATTGGGGGTATCAGCAGGATGGAGAGTTTGTATAGAACGGGAATACAGTCGTGCTCAAAAGTTTATATACCCTGGCAGAATCGAAAGAGGAGCTAGTCCAGCTCTTTGTTCCTTTAAAATCCATCATTTATTGAAGCCATACTTAAAAATCCAGCATCATATCATGCAGCATAAGTGTCATCAGCTACCCCTGGGATCCGTAAGCAGACGCATTTCAAGCTTAGTGGCTCGTATTCATTGCTTTATTACCTTATCCCGTAGATCCGTTGACAATTCTTTTGCTTTCCCCATGACTCACAATCCAGAAATGTCAGTGGCTGGATGAAAGATGCAAGAGTCTGTCTGGATCCCAGAAACTCCTCTGCTTTTATGCACACACACTGATCACAAGCAAACAGGTCACAGGTTGAGGATGTTACCTTTAGTAGCCATTCACACCCATTTGTGTCAACTGTGCATGTTCTCAGACCAAAATCACCAGGGTATGTGAACTTTTGATCAGGGTCATTTGGATGTTTTGGGTTGTCATTATGATTTAAAAGGAGAAAACTCAGTAGTTTGACAATAAATGTCTTCACCCAACCACTAACCATGAGTGGAGAAAAAGTTTTGGTGTTATCATTCATATTCACCATTGTTGTCTTGGCCTGATGTAATCCTGTGGAAAAGTAAATTACTCCAACCGGAAAAAAACCTATGGTCTCTTATACAGTTGTCAGGAATGATAGTGTATCTACCACTATGTGATCGCTGTATGGCAGTGATATTTTACCCACCCCTACTTCCTGTGGAGAAAGAAAGACCCAGCCCTACATCATGTAGAGAAGAATGGACCCACCCCTACCTCCTACATTGAAAGCTAGACACTTCACAATTCAGCCCTACTTCCTGCAGAAAAAGAAAGACTCACCCCTACTTCCTGTATAGATGGAGATGCTCACCCTTACATCCTGTAAAGAATATAATATTCACTCCTATTTCCTGCAGAAAAGAAAGACCCACCTCCTCTTCCTGTTGGGAAAGTCCTTCCCCGATTTTCTGTTATGGACAAAAACCTGCCCTCATTTCTTGTAGAGAAACAATGACCTTCCCGCACTACAATGATTCCCCACACTTCCTAGACATTAAGCTAGCCAAACGGAAATGTAGATGGAGTTTTCTGAAAGCACATTGGTCATGCTCTGTCCATCCGCAAAAGACACTGAACTTCCAGCAGAACAGGGGAGGGGTTGTTGGCCAAAGTCTATGCCTGTACCTAGTTTTATGGGACATGTAGAAGGAATATAAAGTACGTGACATCGTAGATCTGCCATAATTTGCCTTTTTTTTCTAATAAGTCATCCATGTAATTCACCCTGCAATATCCATAAACCAAACCTGTCGTATTCACTGTAACAAATCCCATAACGGCCTCCACAACCTCATGAGTCAGGATCTGCAATGCACTGAGCGGTCGTCCCCCCATGAATGACGATTAATGTCCTCACACAGCGATCGCCCCTCAATGAACCCTGAAAACTCAATATCATTAAACTCAAACTCTGCCGCGGCCGATCCATCAACATTACAAGAAGCTGTTCTTCTAGAAGTCTAAGAAATCGCCTTGTCTGTTCCCTGGAAGAAAGTATCCATCCTTATTTTACAGCCTAAAGATCTGGGACTTGTGTGATTTATAGACTAGCGACAGATAGGAAGGTTGCACCGCGCTAATGTCATTCACCCTGGTGGAAGCAACGTTTTGTTTCCTTATGTGATGTCCAGTCTTAAGAAACTAAAGTTTAGTTCATGTACAAAGAAACAAATATTAGTAGAGCTGTTTACCAGCTTCTTGGACAGCTCTTGACAAACCAAAACCATCAAGTAATCCAGTCTGATTCATATCAATGGTCCGGAATAGATCCTGAAAGACATAACAAAAATGTCAGACAAAATGTTGGAATTTGTCATAAAAATTCAGTAAACGCAGTAGGTTTAGATAACTAATAATTTAAGAGGAAAACTGGAAAATGAAAAAAATATAATAGTGATTACTACTATAAGTACAAAAATGCTGCTAATACTATGTTCAAAATTATAGTACAGCTCCTATGTACAAGAATGTAACTGCTATAATACTGCCTGTATGTACAAGAATATAACTGCTATAATACTGACCCTATGTACAAGAATATAACTACTATAATACTGCCCCCTATGTACAAGAATATAACGACTATAATACTGCTCCTATGTACAAGAATATAACTATTATAATACTGCTCCTATGTACAAGAATGTAACTGCTATAATACTGCCTGTATGTACAAGAATATAACTACTATAATACTGCCCCTATGTACAAGAATATAACGACTATAATACTGCCCCTATGTACAAGAATATAACTACTATAATACTGCCCCTATGTACAAGAATATAACTACTATAATACTGCCCCTATGTTCAAGAATATAACTACTATAATAGTGCTCCTATGTACAAGAATATAACTACTATAATACTGCTCCTATGTACAAGAATATAATTACTATAATACTGCCCCCTATGTACAAGAATATAACTACTATAATACTGCTCCTATGTACAAGAATATAACTACTATAATGCTGCCCCCTATATACAAGAATATAGCTACTATAATACTGCTTCTATGTTCAAGAATATAACTACTATAATACTGCCCTATGTACAAGAATATAACTACTATAATACTGCCCCTATGTACAAGAAAATAACTACAATAATACTGCCCCTATGTACAAGAATATAACTACTATAATACTGCCTTATGTACAAGAATATAACTACTATAATAGTGCTCCTATGTACAAGAATATAACTACTATAATACTGCTCCTATGTACAAGAATATAACTACTATAATACAGCTCCTATGTACAAGAATATAACTACTATAATACTGCTCCTATGTACAAGAATATAACTACTATAATACTGCTCCTATGTACAAGAATATAACTACTATATTACTGCTCCTATGTACAAGAATATAATTACTATAATACTGCTCCTATGTACAAGAATATAACTACTATAATGCTGCCCCCTATATACAAGAATATAGCTACTATAATACTGACCCTATGTACAAGAATATAGCTACTATAATACTGCCCTATGTACAAGAATATAACTACTATAATACTGTCCCTATGTGCAAGAATATAACTACTATAATACTGCTCCTATGTACAAGAATATAACTACTATAATACTGCTCCTATGTGCAAGAATATAACTACTATAATACTGCCCTATGTACAAGAATATAACTACTATAATACTGCCCCTATGTACAAGAAAATAACTACAATAATACTGCCCCTATGTACAAGAATATAACTACTATAATACTGCCTTATGTACAGGAATATAACTACTATAATACTGCCCCTATGTACAAGAATATAACTACTATAATACTGCTCCTATATACAAGAATATAACTACTATAATACTGCTCCTATGTACAAGAATATAACTACTATAATACTGCCTTATGTACAAGAATATAACTACTATAATACTGCCCCTATGTACAAGAATATAACTACTATAATACTGCTCCTATGTACAAGAATATAACTACTATAATACTGCTCCATATGTACAAGAATGTAACTACTATAATACTGCTCCTATGTACAAGAATGTAACTACTGTAATACTGCTCCTATGTACAAGAATATAACTACTATAATACTTCCCCTATATACAAGAATATAACTACTATAATACTGCCCTTTATGTGCAAGAATATAACTACTATAATACTGCTCCTATGTACAAGAATATAACTACTATAATACTGCCCCTATGCACAAGAATATAACTACTATAATACTGCCCCTATGTACAAGAAAATAACTACAATAATACTGCCCCTATGTACAAGAATATAACTACTATAATACTGCCTTATGTACAAGAATATAGCTACTATAATAGTGCTCCTATGTACAAGAATATAACTACTATAATACTGCTCCTATGTACAAGAATATAACTACTATAATACTGCTCCCTATGTACAAGAATATAACTACTATAATACTGCCTCCTATGTACAAGAATATAACTACTATAATACTGGTCCTATGTACAAGAATATAACTACTATAATACTGCCCCTATGTACAAGAATATAACTACTATAATACTGCTCCTATGTACAAGAATATAACTACTATAATACTGCTCCTATGTACAAGAATATAACTACTATAATACTGGTCCTATGTACAAGAATATAACTACTATAATACTGCTCCTATATACAAAAATATAACTACTATAATACTGCTCCTATGTACAGGAATATAACTACTATAATACTGCTCCTATATACAAGAATATAACTACTATAATACTGGTCCTATGTACAAGAATATAACTACTATAATACTGCTCCTATATACAAGAATATAACTACTATAATACTGCTCCTATGTACAAGAATATAACTACTATAATACTGCTCCTATGTACAAGAATATAACTACTATAATACTGTCACTATGTACAAGAATATAACTACTATATTACTGCCCCTATGTACAAGAATATAACTACTATAATACTGCTCCTATGTACAAGAATATACCTACTATAATACTGCTCCTATGTATAAGAATATAACTACTATAATACTGCTCCTATATACAAGAATATAACTACTATAATACTGCTCCTATGTACCAGAATATAACTACTATAATACTGCTCCTATGTACAAGAATATAACTACTATAATACTGCTCCTATGTACAAGAATATAACTATTATAATACTGCACCTACGTACCAGAATATAACTACTATAATACTGCTATGTACAAGAAAATAACTACTATAATACAGCTCCTATGTACAGGAATATAACTACTATAATACTGCCTCTATGTACAAGAATATAACTACTATAATACTGCTTCTATGTACAAGAATATAACTATTATAAAACTTCTCCTATGTACAAGAATATAACAACTATAATACTGCTCCTATGTACAAGAATATAACTACAATAATACTGCTCCTATGTACAAGAATATAACTACTATAATACTGCTCCTATGTACAAGAATATAACTACTATAAAACTGCTCCTATGTACAAGAATATAACTACTATAAAACTGCTCCTATGTGCAAGAATATAACTACTATAATGCTGCTTCTATGTACAAGAATATAACTACTATAATACTGCCCCTATGTACAAGAATATAACTACTATAATACTGCCCCTATGTACAAGAATATAATTACTATAATACTGCCCCTGTCTACAAGAATACAACTACTATAGTACTGCTCCTATGTGCAAGAATATAACTACTATAATACTTCCCCTGTCTACAAGAATACAACTACTATAATACTGCCCCTATGTACAAGAATATAACTACTATAATACTGCCCCTATGTACAAGAATATAACTACTATAATACTGCCCCCTATATACAAGAATATAACTACTATAATACTGCTCCTATGTACAAGAATATAACTACTATAATACTGCTCCTATGTACAAGAATATAACTACTATAAAACTGCTCCTATGTACAGGAATATAACTACTATAATACTGCTTCTATGTACAAGAATATAACTACTATAATACTGCCCCTATGTACAAGAATATAACTACTATAATACTGCCCGTATGTACAAGAATATAATTACTATAATACTGCTCCTATGTACAAGAATATAACTACTATAATACTGCTTCTATGTACAAGAATATAACTACTATAATACTGCCCCTGTCTACAAGAATACAACTACTATAGTACTGCTCCTATGTGCAAGAATATAACTACTATAATACTTCCCCTATCTACAAGAATACAACTACTATAATACTGCCCCTATGTACAAGAATATAACTACTATAATACTGCCCCTATGTACAAGAATATAACTACTATAATACTGCTCCTATATACAAGAATATAACTACTATAATACTGCTCCTATGTACCAGAATATAACTACTATTATACTGCTCCTATGTACAAGAATATAACTACTATAATACTGCTCCTATGTACAAGACTATAACTACTATAATACTGCACCTATGTACCAGAATATAACTACTATAATACTGCTATGTTCAAGAATATAACTACTATAATACTGCTCCTATGTACAAGAATATAACTACTATAAAACTGCCCCTATGTACAAGAATATAACTACTATAATACTGCTTCTATGTACAAGAATATAACTACTATAAAACTGCTCCTATGTACAAGAATATAACTACTATAATACTGCTCCTATGTACAAGAATATAACTACAATAATACTGCTCCTATGTACAAGAATATAACTACTATAATACTGCTCGTATGTACAAGAATATAACTACAATAATACTGCTCGTATGTACAAGAATATAACTACAATAATACTGCTCCTATGTACAAGAATATAACTACTATAATACTGCTCCTATGTACAAGAATATAACTACTATAATACTGCTTCTATGTACAAGAATATAACTACTATAATACTGCCCCTATGTACAAGAATATATCTACTATAATACTGCACCTATGTACAAGAATATAACTACTATATTACAGCTCCTATGTACAAGAATATAACTACTATAATACTGCCCCTATGTACAAGAATATAACTACTATAATACTGCTTCTATGTACAAGAATATAACTACTATAAAACTGCTCCTATGTACAAGAATATAACTACTATAATACTGCTCCTATGTACAAGAATATAACTACAATAATACTGCTCCTATGTACAAGAATATAACTACTATAATACTGCTCCTATGAACAAGAATATAACTACTATAAAACTGCTCCTATGTACAAGAATATAACTACTATAAAACTGCTCCTATGTGCAAGAATATAACTACTATAATGCTGCTTCTATGTACAAGAATATAACTACTATATTACTGCCCCTATGTACAAGAATATAATTACTATAATACTGCCCCTGTCTACAAGAATACAACTACTATAGTACTGCTCCTATGTGCAAGAATATAACTACTATAATACTTCCCCTGTCTACAAGAATACAACTACTATAATACTGCCCCTATGTACAAGAATATAACTACTATAATACTGCCCCTATGTACAAGAATATAACTACTATAATACTGCCCCCTATATACAAGAATATAACTACTATAATACTGCTCCTATGTACAAGAATATAACTACTATAATACTGCTCCTATGTACAAGAATATAACTACTATAAAACTGCTCCTATGTACAGGAATATAACTACTATAATACTGCTTCTATGTACAAGAATATAACTACTATAATACTGCCCCTATGTACAAGAATATAACTACTATAATACTGCCCCTATGTACAAGAATATAATTACTATAATACTGCTCCTATGTACAAGAATATAACTACTATAATACTGCTTCTATGTACAAGAATATAACTACTATAATACTGCCCCTGTCTACAAGAATACAACTACTATAGTACTGCTCCTATGTGCAAGAATATAACTACTATAATACTTCCCCTATCTACAAGAATACAACTACTATAATACTGCCCCTATGTACAAGAATATAACTACTATAATACTGCCCCTATGTACAAGAATATAACTACTATAATACTGCTCCTATATACAAGAATATAACTACTATAATACTGCTCCTATGTACCAGAATATAACTACTATTATACTGCTCCTATGTACAAGAATATAACTACTATAATACTGCTCCTATGTACAAGACTATAACTACTATAATACTGCACCTATGTACCAGAATATAACTACTATAATACTGCTATGTTCAAGAATATAACTACTATAATACTGCTCCTATGTACAAGAATATAACTACTATAATACTGCCCCTATGTACAAGAATATAACTACTATAATACTGCTTCTATGTACAAGAATATAACTACTATAAAACTGCTCCTATGTACAAGAATATAACTACTATAATACTGCTCCTATGTACAAGAATATAACTACAATAATACTGCTCCTATGTACAAGAATATAACTACTATAATACTGCTCGTATGTACAAGAATATAACTACAATAATACTGCTCGTATGTACAAGAATATAACTACAATAATACTGCTCCTATGTACAAGAATATAACTACTATAATACTGCTCCTATGTACAAGAATATAACTACTATAATACTGCTTCTATGTACAAGAATATAACTACTATAATACTGCCCCTATGTACAAGAATATATCTACTATAATACTGCACCTATGTACAAGAATATAACTACTATATTACAGCTCCTATGTACAAAAATATAACTACTATAATACTGCCCCTATGTACAAGAATATAACTACTATAATACTGCTTCTATGTACAAGAATATAACTACTATAAAACTGCTCCTATGTACAAGAATATAACTACTATAATACTGCTCCTATGTACAAGAATATAACTACAATAATACTGCTCCTATGTACAAGAATATAACTACTATAATACTGCTCCTATGAACAAGAATATAACTACTATAAAACTGCTCCTATGTACAAGAATATAACTACTATAAAACTGCTCCTATGTGCAAGAATATAACTACTATAATGCTGCTTCTATGTACAAGAATATAACTACTATATTACTGCCCCTATGTACAAGAATATAACTACTATAATACTGCCCCTAAGTACAAGAATATAACTACTATAATACTGCTCCTATGTACAAGAATAAAAATACTACAATACTGCCCCTATGTACAAGAAAATAACTACTATAATACTGCTCCCTATGTACAAGAATATAACTACTATAATGCTGCTCCTATGTACAAGAATATAACTACTATAATACCGCTCCTATGTACAAGAATATAACTACTATAAAACTGCTCCTATGTACAGGAATATAACTACTATAATACTGCTTCTATGTACAAGAATATAACTACTATAATACTGCCCCTATGTACAAGAATATAACTACTATAATACTTCCCCTATGTACAAGAATATAATTACTATAATACTGCTCCTATGTACAAGAATATAACTACTATAATACTGCTTCTATGTACAAGAATATAACTACTATAATACTTCCCCTGTCTACAAGAATACAACTACTATAATACTGCCCCTATGTACAAGAATATAACTACTATAAAACTGCTCCTATGTGCAAGAATATAACTACTATAATGCTGCTTCTATGTACAAGAATATAACTACTATAATACTGCCCCTATGTACAAGAATATAACTACTATAATACTGCCCCTATGTACAAGAATTTAACTACTATAATACTGCTCCTATGTACAAGAATATAACTACTACAATACTGCCCCTATGTTCAAGAATATAACTACTATAATACTGCTCCATATGTACAAGAATATAACTACTATAATGCTGCTCTTATGTACAAGAATATAACTACTATAATACTGCTCCTATGTACAAGAATATAGCTACTATAATACTGCCCCTATGTACAAGAATATAACTACTATAATACTGCTCCTATATACAAGAATATAACTACTATAAAACTTCTCCTATGTACAGGAATATAACTACTATAATACTGCTTCTATGTACAAGAATATAACTACTATAATACTGCCCCTATGTACAAGAATATAATTACTATAATACTGCTTCTATGTACAAGAATATAACTAATATAATACTGCCTCTGTCTGCAAGAATACAACTACTATAGTACTGCTCCTATGTACAAGAATATAACTACTATAATACTGCTTCTATGTACAAGAATATAACTACTATAATACTGCCTCTGTCTGCAAGAATACAACTACTATAGTACTGCTCCTATGTGCAAGAATATAACTACTATAATACTTCCCCTGTCTACAAGAATACAACTACTATAATACTGCCCCTATGTACAAGAATATAACTACTATAATACTGTCCCTATGTACAAGAATATAACTACTATAATACTGCCCCCTATATACAAGAATATAACTACTAAAATACTGCTCCTATGTACAAGAATATAACTACTATAATACTGCTCCTATGTACAAGAATATAACTACTATAATACTGCTCCTATGTACAAGAATATAACTACTATAAAACTGCTCCTATGTACAGGAATATAACTACTATAATACTGCTTCTATGTACAAGAATATAACTACTATAATACTGCCCCTATGTACAAGAATATAACTACTATAATACTGCCCCTATGTACAAGAATATAATTACTATATTACTGCTCCTATGTACAAGAATATAACTACTATAATTCTGCTTCTATGTACAAGAATATAACTACTATAATTCTGCCCCTGTCTACAAGAATACAACTACTAGAGTACTGCTCCTATGTGCAAGAATATAACTACTATTATACTTCCCCTGTCTACAAGAATACAACTACTATAATACTGCCCCTATGTACAAGAATATAACTACTATAAAACTGCTCCTATGTGCAAGAATATAACTACTATAATGCTGCTTCTATGTACAAGAATATAACTACTATAATACTGCCCCTATGTACAAGAATATAACTACTATAATACTGCCCCTATGTACAAGAATATAACTACTATAATACTGCTCCTATGTACAAGAATATAACTACTATAATACTGCTCCTATGTACAAGAATATAACTACTATAAAACTGCTCCTATGTACAGGAATATAACTACTATAATACCGCTTCTATGTACAAGAATATAACTACTATAATACTGCCCCTATGTACAAGAATATAACTACTATAATACTTCCCCTGTCTACAAGAATAAAACTACTATAATACTGCCCCTATGTACAAGAATATAACTACTATAATACTGCCCCTATGTACAAGAATATAACTACTTTAATACTGCCCCTATGTACAAGAATATAACTACTATAATATTGCCCCCTATATACAAGAATATAACTACTAAAATACTGCTCCTATGTACAAGAATATAACTACTATAATACTGCTCCTATGTACAAGAATATAACTACTATAATACTGCTCCTATGTACAAGAATATAACTACTATAAAACTGCTCCTATGTACAGTAATATAACTACTATAATACTGCTTCTATGTACAAGAATATAACTACTATAATACTGCCCCTATGTACAAGAATATACCGTATATACTCGAGTATAAGCCGAGATTTTCAGCCCAAATTTTTGGGCTGAAAGTGCCCCCTCGGCTTATACTCGAGTCATGATCGGTGGTGGGGTCGGCGGGTGAGCACTGTCATATACTTACCTGCTTCCGGGGCTCCTGGCGCCCCCCCCTGCACGTCCCACTGTCTCCGGGTGCCGCAGCCTCTTCCCCTGAGCTGTCACGTGGGACCGCTCATTAGAGAAATGAATAGGCTGCTCCGCCCCCCATAGGGGCGGAGCCGCCTATTCATTTCTCTAATGAAGCGGTGCCGGTGACCGCTGACAGAGAAAGAGGCTGCGGCACCGAAGACAGGCAGGGAGAAGGAGCGGGACGCCGGGAGCAGGTAAGTATCGCATATTCACCTGTCCTGGTTCCACACGCCGGGCGTCGGCGCCATCTTCCCGGCGTCTCTCTGCAGTCTGCACTGACTGCAGGCAGAGGGCGCGATGACGCATATAGTGTGTGCGCCGCCCTCTGCCTGATCAGTCAGTGCGGAGAGACGCCGGGAAGATGGCGCCGAGGAGCTGCAAGCAAGACAGGTGAGTATGTGTTTTTGTTTTTTTTATTGCAGCGGCAGCAGCAGCACATATTTATGTGGAGCATCTATGGGGCAATGGTGCAGAGCACTATATGGCACAGCTATGGGGCAATGGTGCAGAGCACTATATGGCAGAGCTATGGGGCAACAGTGCAGAGCACTATATGGCACAGCTATGGGGCAACGGTGCAGAGCACTATATGGCACAGCTATGGGGCAACGGTGCAGAGCACTATATGGCACAGCTATGGGGCAACGGTGCAGAGCACTATATGGCACAGCTATGGGACAACGGTGCAGAGCACTATATGGCACAGCTATGGGACAACGGTGCAGAGCACTATATGGCACAGCTATGGGACAACGGTGCAGAGCACTATATGGCACAGCTATGGGGCAATGGTGCAGAGCACTATATGGCACAGCTATGGGGCAACGGTGCAGAGCACTATATATATGGCACAGCTATGGGGCAACGGTGCAGAGCACTATATGGCACAGCTATGGGGCAACGGTGCAGAGCACTATATATATGGCACAGCTATGGGGCAACGGTGCAGAGCACTATATGGCAGAGCTATGGGGCAACGGTGCAGAGCACTATATGGCACAGCTATGGGGCAATGGTGCAGAGCATATATATATATGGCACAGCTATCTATGGGGCAACGGTGCAGAGCATTGTATATATGGCACAGCTTTATGTGGAGTATCTATGGGGCAACGGTGCAGAGCATTGTATATATGGCACAGCTTTATGTGGAGTATCTATGGGGCCATAATGAACGGTGCAGAGCATTATATATGGCACAGCTTTATGTGGAGCATCTATGGGGCCATAATGAATGGTATGGAGTATCTATTTCTAATTTTGAAATTCACCGGTACCTGCTGCATTTTCCACCCTAGGCTTATACTCGAGTCAATAAGTTTTCCCAGTTTTTTGTGGCAAAATTAGGGGGGTCGGCTTATACTCGGGTCGGCTTATACTCGAGTATATACGGTAACTACTATAATACTGCCCCTATGTACAAGAATATAACTACTATAAAACTGCTCCTATGTACAGTAATATAACTACTATAATACTGCTTCTATGTACAAGAATATAACTACTATAATACTGCCCCTATGTACAAGAATATAACTACTATAATACTGCCCCTGTCTACAAGAATACAACTACTATAGTACTGCTCCTATGTGCAAGAATATAACTACTATAATACTTCCCCTATCTACAAGAATACAACTACTATAATACTGCCCCTATGTACAAGAATATAACTACTATAATACTGCCCCTATGTACAAGAATATAACTACTATAATACTGCTCCTATATACAAGAATATAACTACTATAATACTGCTCCTATGTACCAGAATATAACTACTATTATACTGCTCCTATGTACAAGAATATAACTACTATAATACTGCTCCTATGTACAAGACTATAACTACTATAATACTGCACCTATGTACCAGAATATAACTACTATAATACTGCTATGTTCAAGAATATAACTACTATAATACTGCTCCTATGTACAAGAATATAACTACTATAATACTGCCCCTATGTACAAGAATATAACTACTATAATACTGCTTCTATGTACAAGAATATAACTACTATAAAACTGCTCCTATGTACAAGAATATAACTACTATAATACTGCTCCTATGTACAAGAATATAACTACAATAATACTGCTCCTATGTACAAGAATATAACTACTATAATACTGCTCGTATGTACAAGAATATAACTACAATAATACTGCTCGTATGTACAAGAATATAACTACAATAATACTGCTCCTATGTACAAGAATATAACTACTATAATACTGCTCCTATGTACAAGAATATAACTACTATAATACTGCTTCTATGTACAAGAATATAACTACTATAATACTGCCCCTATGTACAAGAATATATCTACTATAATACTGCACCTATGTACAAGAATATAACTACTATATTACAGCTCCTATGTACAAGAATATAACTACTATAATACTGCCCCTATGTACAAGAATATAACTACTATAATACTGCTTCTATGTACAAGAATATAACTACTATAAAACTGCTCCTATGTACAAGAATATAACTACTATAATACTGCTCCTATGTACAAGAATATAACTACAATAATACTGCTCCTATGTACAAGAATATAACTACTATAATACTGCTCCTATGAACAAGAATATAACTACTATAAAACTGCTCCTATGTACAAGAATATAACTACTATAAAACTGCTCCTATGTGCAAGAATATAACTACTATAATGCTGCTTCTATGTACAAGAATATAACTACTATATTACTGCCCCTATGTACAAGAATATAACTACTATAATACTGCCCCTAAGTACAAGAATATAACTACTATAATACTGCTCCTATGTACAAGAATATAAATACTACAATACTGCCCCTATGTACAAGAAAATAACTACTATAATACTGCTCCCTATGTACAAGAATATAACTACTATAATGCTGCTCCTATGTACAAGAATATAACTACTATAATACCGCTCCTATGTACAAGAATATAACTACTATAAAACTGCTCCTATGTACAGGAATATAACTACTATAATACTGCTTCTATGTACAAGAATATAACTACTATAATACTGCCCCTATGTACAAGAATATAACTACTATAATACTTCCCCTATGTACAAGAATATAATTACTATAATACTGCTCCTATGTACAAGAATATAACTACTATAATACTGCTTCTATGTACAAGAATATAACTACTATAATACTTCCCCTGTCTACAAGAATACAACTACTATAATACTGCCCCTATGTACAAGAATATAACTACTATAAAACTGCTCCTATGTGCAAGAATATAACTACTATAATGCTGCTTCTATGTACAAGAATATAACTACTATAATACTGCCCCTATGTACAAGAATATAACTACTATAATACTGCCCCTATGTACAAGAATATAACTACTATAATACTGCTCCTATGTACAAGAATATAACTACTACAATACTGCCCCTATGTTCAAGAATATAACTACTATAATACTGCTCCATATGTACAAGAATATAACTACTATAATGCTGCTCTTATGTACAAGAATATAACTACTATAATACTGCTCCTATGTACAAGAATATAACTACTATAATACTGCCCCTATGTACAAGAATATAACTACTATAATACTGCTCCTATGTACAAGAATATAACTACTACAATACTGCCCCTATGTTCAAGAATATAACTACTATAATACTGCTCCATATGTACAAGAATATAACTACTATAATGCTGCTCTTATGTACAAGAATATAACTACTATAATACTGCTCCTATGTACAAGAATATAACTACTATAATACTGCTCCTATATACAAGAATATAACTACTATAAAACTTCTCCTATGTACAGGAATATAACTACTATAATACTGCTTCTATGTACAAGAATATAACTACTATAATACTGCCCCTATGTACAAGAATATAATTACTATAATACTGCTTCTATGTACAAGAATATAACTACTATAATACTGCCTCTGTCTGCAAGAATACAACTACTATAGTACTGCTCCTATGTACAAGAATATAACTACTATAATACTGCTTCTATGTACAAGAATATAACTACTATAATACTGCCTCTGTCTGCAAGAATACAACTACTATAGTACTGCTCCTATGTGCAAGAATATAACTACTATAATACTTCCCCTGTCTACAAGAATACAACTACTATAATACTGCCCCTATGTACAAGAATATAACTACTATAATACTGTCCCTATGTACAAGAATATAACTACTATAATACTGCCCCCTATATACAAGAATATAACTACTAAAATACTGCTCCTATGTACAAGAATATAACTACTATAATACTGCTCCTATGTACAAGAATATAACTACTATAATACTGCTCCTATGTACAAGAATATAACTACTATAAAACTGCTCCTATGTACAGGAATATAACTACTATAATACTGCTTCTATGTACAAGAATATAACTACTATAATACTGCCCCTATGTACAAGAATATAACTACTATAATACTGCCCCTATGTACAAGAATATAATTACTATATTACTGCTCCTATGTACAAGAATATAACTACTATAATTCTGCTTCTATGTACAAGAATATAACTACTATAATACTGCCCCTGTCTACAAGAATACAACTACTAGAGTACTGCTCCTATGTGCAAGAATATAACTACTATTATACTTCCCCTGTCTACAAGAATACAACTACTATAATACTGCCCCTATGTACAAGAATATAACTACTATAAAACTGCTCCTATGTGCAAGAATATAACTACTATAATGCTGCTTCTATGTACAAGAATATAACTACTATAATACTGCCCCTATGTACAAGAATATAACTACTATAATACTGCCCCTATGTACAAGAATATAACTACTATAATACTGCTCCTATGTACAAGAATATAACTACTATAATACTGCTCCTATGTACAAGAATATAACTACTATAAAACTGCTCCTATGTACAGGAATATAACTACTATAATACCGCTTCTATGTACAAGAATATAACTACTATAATACTGCCCCTATGTACAAGAATATAACTACTATAATACTTCCCCTGTCTACAAGAATAAAACTACTATAATACTGCCCCTATGTACAAGAATATAACTACTATAATACTGCCCCTATGTACAAGAATATAACTACTTTAATACTGCCCCTATGTACAAGAATATAACTACTATAATATTGCCCCCTATATACAAGAATATAACTACTAAAATACTGCTCCTATGTACAAGAATATAACTACTATAATACTGCTCCTATGTACAAGAATATAACTACTATAATACTGCTCCTATGTACAAGAATATAACTACTATAAAACTGCTCCTATGTACAGTAATATAACTACTATAATACTGCTTCTATGTACAAGAATATAACTACTATAATACTGCCCCTATGTACAAGAATATAACTACTATAATACTGCCCCTATGTACAAGAATATAACTACTATAAAACTGCTCCTATGTACAGTAATATAACTACTATAATACTGCTTCTATGTACAAGAATATAACTACTATAATACTGCCCCTATGTACAAGAATATAACTACTATAATACTGCTCCTATGTACAAGAATATAACTACTATAATACTGCTCCTATGTACAAGAATATAACTACTATAAAACTGCTCCTATGTACAGGAATATAACTACTCTAATACTGCTTCTATGTACAAGAATATAACTACTATAATACTGCCCCTATGTACAAGAATATAACTACTATAATACTGCTCCTATGTACAAGAATATAACTACTATAATACTGTCACTATTTACAAGAATATAACTACTATATTACTGCCCCTATGTACAAGAATATAACTACTATAATACTGCTCCTATGTACAAGAATATACCTACTATAATACTGCTCCTATGTATAAGAATATAACTACTATAATACTGCTCCTATATACAAGAATATAACTACTATAATACTGCTCCTATGTACCAGAATATAACTACTATAATACTGCTCCTATGTACAAGAATATAACTACTATAATACTGCTCCTATGTACAAGAATATAACTACTATAATACTGCTTCTATGTACAAGAATATAACTACTATAAAACTGCTCCTATGTACAAGAATATAACTACTATAATACTGCTCCTATGTACAAGAATATAACTACAATAATACTGCTCCTATGTACAAGAATATAACTACTATAATACTGCTCGTATGTACAAGAATATAACTACAATAATACTACTCGTATGTACAAGAATATAACTACAATAATACTGCTCCTATGTACAAGAATATAACTACTATAATACTGCTCCTATGTACAAGAATATAACTACTATAATACTGCTTCTATGTACAAGAATATAACTACTATAATACTGCCCCTATGTACAAGAATATATCTACTATAATACTGCACCTATGTACAAGAATATAACTACTATATTACAGCTTCTATGTACAAGAATATAACTACTATAATACTGCCCCTATGTACAAGAATATAACTACTATAATACTGCTTCTATGTACAAGAATATAACTACTATAAAACTGCTCCTATGTACAAGAATATAACTACTATAATACTGCTCCTATGTACAAGAATATAACTACAATAATACTGCTCCTATGTACAAGAATATAACTACTATAATACTGCTCCTATGAACAAGAATATAACTACTATAAAACTGCTCCTATGTACAAGAATATAACTACTATAAAACTGCTCCTATGTGCAAGAATATAACTACTATAATGCTGCTTCTATGTACAAGAATATAACTACTATATTACTGCCCCTATGTACAAGAATATAATTACTATAATACTGCCCCTGTCTACAAGAATACAACTACTATAGTACTGCTCCTATGTGCAAGAATATAACTACTATAATACTTCCCCTGTCTACAAGAATACAACTACTATAATACTGCCCCTATGTACAAGAATATAACTACTATAATACTGCCCCTATGTACAAGAATATAACTACTATAATACTGCCCCCTATATACAAGAATATAACTACTATAATACTGCTCCTATGTACAAGAATATAACTACTATAATACTGCTCCTATGTACAAGAATATAACTACTATAAAACTGCTCCTATGTACAGGAATATAACTACTATAATACTGCTTCTATGTACAAGAATATAACTACTATAATACTGCCCCTATGTACAAGAATATAACTACTATAATACTGCCCCTATGTACAAGAATATAATTACTATAATACTGCTCCTATGTACAAGAATATAACTACTATAATACTGCTTCTATGTACAAGAATATAACTACTATAATACTGCCCCTGTCTACAAGAATACAACTACTATAGTACTGCTCCTATGTGCAAGAATATAACTACTATAATACTTCCCCTATCTACAAGAATACAACTACTATAATACTGCCCCTATGTACAAGAATATAACTACTATAATACTGCCCCTATGTACAAGAATATAACTACTATAATACTGCTCCTATATACAAGAATATAACTACTATAATACTGCTCCTATGTACCAGAATATAACTACTATTATACTGCTCCTATGTACAAGAATATAACTACTATAATACTGCTCCTATGTACAAGACTATAACTACTATAATACTGCACCTATGTACCAGAATATAACTACTATAATACTGCTATGTTCAAGAATATAACTACTATAATACTGCTCCTATGTACAAGAATATAACTACTATAATACTGCCCCTATGTACAAGAATATAACTACTATAATACTGCTTCTATGTACAAGAATATAACTACTATAAAACTGCTCCTATGTACAAGAATATAACTACTATAATACTGCTCCTATGTACAAGAATATAACTACAATAATACTGCTCCTATGTACAAGAATATAACTACTATAATACTGCTCGTATGTACAAGAATATAACTACAATAATACTGCTCGTATGTACAAGAATATAACTACAATAATACTGCTCCTATGTACAAGAATATAACTACTATAATACTGCTTCTATGTACAAGAATATAACTACTATAATACTGCCCCTATGTACAAGAATATATCTACTATAATACTGCACCTATGTACAAGAATATAACTACTATATTACAGCTCCTATGTACAAGAATATAACTACTATAATACTGCCCCTATGTACAAGAATATAACTACTATAAAACTGCTCCTATGTACAAGAATATAACTACTATAATACTGCTTCTATGTACAAGAATATAACTACTATAAAACTGCTCCTATGTACAAGAATATAACTACTATAATACTGCTTCTATGTACAAGAATATAACTACTATAAAACTGCTCCTATGTACAAGAATATAACTACTATAATACTGCTCCTATGTACAAGAATATAACTACAATAATACTGCTCCTATGTACAAGAATATAACTACTATAATACTGCTCCTATGAACAAGAATATAACTACTATAAAACTGCTCCTATGTACAAGAATATAACTACTATAAAACTGCTCCTATGTGCAAGAATATAACTACTATAATGCTGCTTCTATGTACAAGAATATAACTACTATATTACTGCCCCTATGTACAAGAATATAACTACTATAATACTGCCCCTAAGTACAAGAATATAACTACTATAATACTGCTCCTATGTACAAGAATATAAATACTACAATACTGCCCCTATGTACAAGAAAATAACTACTATAATACTGCTCCCTATGTACAAGAATATAACTACTATAATGCTGCTCCTATGTACAAGAATATAACTACTATAATACCGCTCCTATGTACAAGAATATAACTACTATAAAACTGCTCCTATGTACAGGAATATAACTACTATAATACTGCTTCTATGTACAAGAATATAACTACTATAATACTGCCCCTATGTACAAGAATATAACTACTATAATACTTCCCCTATGTACAAGAATATAATTACTATAATACTGCTCCTATGTACAAGAATATAACTACTATAATACTGCTTCTATGTACAAGAATATAACTACTATAATACTTCCCCTGTCTACAAGAATACAACTACTATAATACTGCCCCTATGTACAAGAATATAACTACTATAAAACTGCTCCTATGTGCAAGAATATAACTACTATAATGCTGCTTCTATGTACAAGAATATAACTACTATAATACTGCCCCTATGTACAAGAATATAACTACTATAATACTGCCCCTATGTACAAGAATATAACTACTATAATACTGCTCCATATGTACAAGAATATAACTACTATAATGCTGCTCTTATGTACAAGAATATAACTACTATAATACTGCTCCTATGTACAAGAATATAGCTACTATAATACTGCCCCTATGTACAAGAATATAACTACTATAATACTGCTCCTATATACAAGAATATAACTACTATAAAACTTCTCCTATGTACAGGAATATAACTACTATAATACTGCTTCTATGTACAAGAATATAACTACTATAATACTGCCCCTATGTACAAGAATATAATTACTATAATACTGCTTCTATGTACAAGAATATAACTACTATAATACTGCCTCTGTCTGCAAGAATACAACTACTATAGTACTGCTCCTATGTACAAGAATATAACTACTATAATACTGCTTCTATGTACAAGAATATAACTACTATAATACTGCCTCTGTCTGCAAGAATACAACTACTATAGTACTGCTCCTATGTGCAAGAATATAACTACTATAATACTTCCCCTGTCTACAAGAATACAACTACTATAATACTGCCCCTATGTACAAGAATATAACTACTATAATACTGTCCCTATGTACAAGAATATAACTACTATAATACTGCCCCCTATATACAAGAATATAACTACTAAAATACTGCTCCTATGTACAAGAATATAACTACTATAATACTGCTCCTATGTACAAGAATATAACTACTATAATACTGCTCCTATGTACAAGAATATAACTACTATAAAACTGCTCCTATGTACAGGAATATAACTACTATAATACTGCTTCTATGTACAAGAATATAACTACTATAATACTGCCCCTATGTACAAGAATATAACTACTATAATACTGCCCCTATGTACAAGAATATAATTACTATATTACTGCTCCTATGTACAAGAATATAACTACTATAATTCTGCTTCTATGTACAAGAATATAACTACTATAATACTGCCCCTGTCTACAAGAATACAACTACTAGAGTACTGCTCCTATGTGCAAGAATATAACTACTATTATACTTCCCCTGTCTACAAGAATACAACTACTATAATACTGCCCCTATGTACAAGAATATAACTACTATAAAACTGCTCCTATGTGCAAGAATATAACTACTATAATGCTGCTTCTATGTACAAGAATATAACTACTATAATACTGCCCCTATGTACAAGAATATAACTACTATAATACTGCCCCTATGTACAAGAATATAACTACTATAATACTGCTCCTATGTACAAGAATATAACTACTATAATACTGCTCCTATGTACAAGAATATAACTACTATAAAACTGCTCCTATGTACAGGAATATAACTACTATAATACCGCTTCTATGTACAAGAATATAACTACTATAATACTGCCCCTATGTACAAGAATATAACTACTATAATACTTCCCCTGTCTACAAGAATACAACTACTATAATACTGCCCCTATGTACAAGAATATAACTACTATAAAACTGCTCCTATGTGCAAGAATATAACTACTATAATGCTGCTTCTATGTACAAGAATATAACTACTATAATACTGCCCCTATGTACAAGAATATAACTACTATAATACTGCCCCTATGTACAAGAATATAACTACTATAATACTGCTCCTATGTACAAGAATATAACTACTATAATACTGCTCCTATGTACAAGAATATAACTACTATAAAACTGCTCCTATGTACAGGAATATAACTACTATAATACCGCTTCTATGTACAAGAATATAACTACTATAATACTGCCCCTATGTACAAGAATATAACTACTATAATACTTCCCCTGTCTACAAGAATACAACTACTATAATACTGCCCCTATGTACAAGAATATAACTACTATAAAACTGCTCCTATGTGCAAGAATATAACTACTATAATGCTGCTTCTATGTACAAGAATATAACTACTATAATACTGCCCCTATGTACAAGAATATAACTACTATAATACTGCCCCTATATACAAGAATATAACTACTATAATACTGCTCCTATGTACAAGAATATAACTACTATAATACTGCTCCTATGTACAAGAATATAACTACTATAAAACTGCTCCTATGTACAGGAATATAACTACTATAATACTGCTTCTATGTACAAGAATATAACTACTATAATACTGCCCCTATGTACAAGAATATAATTACTATAATACTGCTCCTATGAACAAGAATATAACTACTATAATACTGCTTCTATGTACAAGAATATAACTACTATAATACTGCCCCTGTCTACAAGAATACAACTACTATAGTACTGCTCCTTTGTGCAAGAATATAACTACTATAATACTTCCCCTGTCTACAAGAATACAACTACTATAATACTGCCCCTATGTACAAGAATATAACTACTATAATACTGCCCCTATGTACAAGAATATAACTACTATAATACTGCCCCCTATATACAAGAATATAACTACTATAATACTGCTCCTATGTACAAGAGTATAACTACTATAATACTGCTCCTATGTACAAGAATATAACTACTATAAAACTGTTCCTATGTACAGGAATATAACTACTATAATACTGCCCCTATGTACAAGAATATAATTACTATAATACTGCTCCTATGTACAAGAATATAACTACTATAATACTGCTTCTATGTACAAGAATATAACTACAATAATACTGCCCCTGTCTACAAGAATACAACTACTATAGTACTGCTCCTATGTGCAAGAATATAACTACTATAATACTTCCCCTGTCTACAAGAATACAACTACTATAATACTGCCCCTATGTACAAGAATATAACTACTATAATACTGCTCCTATATACAAGAATATAACTACTATAATACTGCTCCTATGTACCAGAATATAACTACTATTATACTGCTCCTATGTACAATAATATACCTACTATAATACTGCTCCTATGTACAAGACTATAACTACTATAATACTGCACCTATGTACCAGAATATAACTACTATAATACTGCTATGTTCAAGAATATAACTACTATAATACTGCTCCTATGTACAAGAATATAACTACTATAATACTGCCCCTATGTACAGGAATATAACTACTATAATACTGCTTCTATGTACAAGAATATAACTACTATAAAACTGCTCCTATGCACAAGAATATAACTACTATAATACTGCTCCTATGTACAAGAATATAACTACAATAATATTGCTCCTATGTACAAGAATATAACTACTATAATACTGCTCCTATGTAGAAGAATATAAATAAAATAATACTGCTCCTATGTACAAGAATATAACTACTATAATACTGCTCCTATGTACAAGAATATAACTACTATAAAACTGCTCCTATGTACAAGAATATAACTACTATAAAACTGCTCCTATGTACAAGAATATAACTACTATAATACTGCTTCTATGTACAAGAATATAACTACTATAATACTGCCCCTATGTACAAGAATATATCTACTATAATACTGCACCTATGTACAAGAATATAACTACTATAATACAGCTCCTATGTACAAGAATATAACTACTATAATACTGCCCCTATGTACAAGAATATAACTACTATAATACTGCTTCTATGTACAAGAATATAACTACTATAATACTGCTCCTATATACAAGAATATAACTACTATAAAACTGCTCCTATGTACAAGAATATAACTACTATAAAACTGCTCCTATGTGCAAGAATATAACTACTATAATGCTGCTTCTATGTACAAGAATATAACTACTATATTACTGCCCCTATGTACAAGAATATAACTACTATAATACTGCCCCTAAGTACAAGAATATAACTACTATAATACTGCTCCTATGTACAAGAATATAACTACAACAATACTGCCCCTATGTACAAGAAAATAACTACTATAATACTGCTCCCTATGTACAAGAATATAACTACTATAATGCTGCTCCTATGTACAAGAATATAACTACTATAATACTGCTCCTATGTACAAGAATATAACTACTATAAAACTGCTCCTATGTACAGGAATATAACTACTATAATACTGCTTCTATGTACAAGAATATAACGACTATAATACTGCCCTTATGTACAAGAATATAACTACTATAATACTGCCCCTATGTACAAGAATATAATTACTATAATACTGCTCCTATGTACAAGAATATAACTACTATAATACTGCTTCTATGTACAAGAATATAACTACTATAATACTTCCCCTGTCTACAAGAATACAACTACAATAATACTGCCCCTATGTACAAGAATATAACTACTATAAAACTGCTCCTATATGCAAGAATATAACTACTATAATGCTGCTTCTATGTACAAGAATATAACTACTATAATACTGCCCCTATGTACAAGAATATAACTACTATAATACTGCCCCTATGTACAAGAATATAACTACTATAATACTGCTCCTATGTACAAGAATATAACTACTACAATACTGCCCCTATGTTCAAGAATATAACTACTATAATGCTGCTCTTATGTACAAGAATATAACTACTATAATACTGCTCCTATGTACAAGAATATAGCTACTATAAAACTGCTCCTATGTACAGGAATATAACTACTATAATACTGCTTCTATGTACAAGAATATAACTACTATAATACTGCCCCTATGTTCAAGAATATAACTACTATAATACTGCCCCTATGTACAAGAATATAATTACTATAATACTGCTCCTATGTACAAGAATATAACTACTATAATACTGCTTCTATGTACAAGAATATAACTACTATAATACTGCCTCTGTCTACAAGAATACAACTACTATAGTACTGCTCCTATGTGCAAGAATATAACTACTATAATACTTCCCCTGTCTACAAGAATACAACTACTATAATACTGCCCCTATGTACAAGAATATAACTACTATAATACTGCCCCCTATATACAAGAAATATAACTACTAAAATACTGCTCCTATGTACAAGAATATAACTACTATAATACTGCTCCTATGTACAAGAATATAATTACTATAATACTGCTCCTATGTACAAGAATATAACTACTATAATACTGCTTCTATGTACAAGAATATAACTACTATAATTCCTCCTCTGTCTACAAGAATACAACTACTATAGTACTGCTCCTATGTGCAAGAATATAACTACTATAATACTTCCCCTGTCTACAAGAATACAACTACTATTATACTGCCCCTATGTACAAGAATATAACTACTATAATACTGCCCCCTATATACAAGAATATAACTACTAAAATACTGCTCCTATGTACAAGAATATAACTACTATAATACTGCTCCTATGTACAAGAATATAACTACTATAATACTGCTCCTATGTACAAGAATATAACTACTATAAAACTGCCCCTATGTACAAGAATATAACTACTATAATACTGCTTCTATGTACAAGAATATAACTACTATAATACTGCTCCTATGTACAAGAATATAACTACTATAAAACTGCTCCTATGTACAAGAATATAACTACTATAAAACTGCTCCTATGTGCAAGAATATAACTACTATAATGCTGCTTCTATGTACAAGAATATAACTACTATATTACTGCCCCTATGTACAAGAATATAACTACTATAATACTGCCCCTAAGTACAAGAATATAACTACTATAATACTGCCCCTATGTACAAGAATATAACTACTATAATACTGCCCCTATGTACAAGAATATAACTACTATAATACTGCTCCTATGTACAAGAATATAACTACTACAATACTGCCCCTATGTTCAAGAATATAACTACTATAATGCTGCTCTTATGTACAAGAATATAACTACTATAATACTGCTCCTATGTACAAGAATATAGCTACTATAAAACTGCTCCTATGTACAGGAATATAACTACTATAATACTGCTTCTATGTACAAGAATATAACTACTATAATACTGCCCCTATGTTCAAGAATATAACTACTATAATACTGCCCCTATGTACAAGAATATAATTACTATAATACTGCTCCTATGTACAAGAATATAACTACTATAATACTGCTTCTATGTACAAGAATATAACTACTATAATACTGCCTCTGTCTACAAGAATACAACTACTATAGTACTGCTCCTATGTGCAAGAATATAACTACTATAATACTTCCCCTGTCTACAAGAATACAACTACTATAATACTGCCCCTATGTACAAGAATATAACTACTATAATACTGCCCCCTATATACAAGAAATATAACTACTAAAATACTGCTCCTATGTACAAGAATATAACTACTATAATACTGCTCCTATGTACAAGAATATAATTACTATAATACTGCTCCTATGTACAAGAATATAACTACTATAATACTGCTTCTATGTACAAGAATATAACTACTATAATTCCTCCTCTGTCTACAAGAATACAACTACTATAGTACTGCTCCTATGTGCAAGAATATAACTACTATAATACTTCCCCTGTCTACAAGAATACAACTACTATTATACTGCCCCTATGTACAAGAATATAACTACTATAATACTGCCCCCTATATACAAGAATATAACTACTAAAATACTGCTCCTATGTACAAGAATATAACTACTATAATACTGCTCCTATGTACAAGAATATAACTACTATAATACTGCTCCTATGTACAAGAATATAACTACTATAAAACTGCCCCTATGTACAAGAATATAACTACTATAATACTGCTTCTATGTACAAGAATATAACTACTATAATACTGCTCCTATGTACAAGAATATAACTACTATAAAACTGCTCCTATGTACAAGAATATAACTACTATAAAACTGCTCCTATGTGCAAGAATATAACTACTATAATGCTGCTTCTATGTACAAGAATATAACTACTATATTACTGCCCCTATGTACAAGAATATAACTACTATAATACTGCCCCTAAGTACAAGAATATAACTACTATAATACTGCTCCTATGTACAAGAATATAACTACAACAATACTGCCCCTATGTACAAGAAAATAACTACTATAATACTGCTCCCTATGTACAAGAATATAACTACTATAATGCTGCTCCTATGTACAAGAATATAACTACTATAATACTGCTCCTATGTACAAGAATATAACTACTATAAAACTGCTCCTATGTACAGGAATATAACTACTATAATACTGCTTCTATGTACAAGAATATAACTACTATAATACTGCCCTTATGTACAAGAATATAACTACTATAATACTGCCCCTATGTACAAGAATATAACTACTATAAAACTGCTCCTATGTGCAAGAATATAACTACTATAATGCTGCTTCTATGTACAAGAATATAACTACTATAATACTGCCCCTATGTACAAGAATATAACTACTATAATACTGCCCCTATGTACAAGAATATAACTACTATAATACTGCTCCTATGTACAAGAATATAACTACTACAATACTGCCCCTATGTTCAAGAATATAACTACTATAATGCTGCTCTTATGTACAAGAATATAACTACTATAATACTGCTCCTATGTACAAGAATATAGCTACTATAAAACTGCTCCTATGTACAGGAATATCACTACTATAATACTGCTTCTATGTACAAGAATATAACTACTATAATACTGCCCCTATGTTCAAGAATATAACTACTATAATACTGCCCCTATGTACAAGAATATAATTACTATAATACTGCTCCTATGTACAAGAATATAACTACTATAATACTGCTTCTATGTACAAGAATATAACTACTATAATACTGCCTCTGTCTACAAGAATACAACTACTATAGTACTGCTCCTATGTGCAAGAATATAACTACTATAATACTTCCCCTGTCTACAAGAATACAACTACTATAATACTGCCCCTATGTACAAGAATATAACTACTATAATACTGCCCCCTATATACAAGAATATAACTACTAAAATACTGCTCCTATGTACAAGAATATAACTACTATAATACTGCTCCTATGTACAAGAATATAACTACTATAATACTGCTCCTATGTACAAGAATATAACTACTATAAAACTGCTCCTATGTACAGGAATATAACTACTATAATACTGCTTCTATGTACAAGAATATAACTACTATAATACTGCCCCTATGTACAAGAATATAATTACTATATTACTGCTCCTATGTACAAGAATATAACTACTATAATACTGCTTCTATGTACAAGAATATAACTACTATAAAACTGCTCCTATGTACAGGAATATAACTACTATAATACTGCTTCTATGTACAAGAATATAACTACTATAATACTGCCCTTATGTACAAGAATATAACTACTATAATACTGCCCCTATGTACAAGAATATAATTACTATAATACTGCTCCTATGTACAAGAATATAACTACTATAATACTGCTTCTATGTACAAGAATATAACTACTATAATACTTCCCCTGTCTACAAGAATACAACTACAATAATACTGCCCCTATGTACAAGAATATAACTACTATAAAACTGCTCCTATATGCAGGAATATAACTACTATAATGCTGCTTCTATGTACAAGAATATAACTACTATAATACTGCCCCTATGTACAAGAATATAACTACTATAATACTGCCCCTATGTACAAGAATATAACTACTATAATACTGCTCCTATGTACAAGAATATAACTTTTACAATACTGCCCCTATGTTCAAGAATATAACTACTATAATGCTGCTCTTATGTACAAGAATATAACTACTATAATACTGCTCCTATGTACAAGAATATAGCTACTATAAAACTGCTCCTATGTACAGGAATATAACTACTATAATACTGCTTCTATGTACAAGAATATAACTACTATAATACTGCCCCTATGTTCAAGAATATAACTACTATAATACTGCCCCTATGTACAAGAATATAATTACTATAATACTGCTCCTATGTACAAGAATATAACTACTATAATACTGCTTCTATGTACAAGAATATAACTACTATAATACTGCCTCTGTCTACAAGAATACAACTACTATAGTACTGCTCCTATGTGCAAGAATATAACTACTATAATACTTCCCCTGTCTACAAGAATACAACTACTATAATACTGCCCCTATGTACAAGAATATAACTACTATAATACTGCCCCCTATATACAAGAATATAACTACTAAAATACTGCTCCTATGTACAAGAATATAACTACTATAATACTGCTCCTATGTACAAGAATATAATTACTATAATACTGCTCCTATGTACAAGAATATAACTACTATAATACTGCTTCTATGTACAAGAATATAGCTACTATAATTCCTCCTCTGTCTACAAGAATACAACTACTATAGTACTGCTCCTATGTGCAAGAATATAACTACTATAATACTTCCCCTGTCTACAAGAATACAACTACTATAATACTGCCCCTATGTACAAGAATATAACTACTATAATACTGCCCCCTATATACAAGAATATAACTACTAAAATACTGCTCCTATGTACAAGAATATAACTACTATAATACTGCTCCTATGTACAAGAATATAACTACTATAATACTGCTCCTATGTACAAGAATATAACTACTATAAAACTGCCCCTATGTACAAGAATATAACTACTATAATACTGCTTCTATGTACAAGAATATAACTACTATAATACTGCTCCTATGTACAAGAATATAACTACTATAAAACTGCTCCTATGTACAAGAATATAACTACTATAAAACTGCTCCTATGTGCAAGAATATAACTACTATAATGCTGCTTCTATGTACAAGAATATAACTACTATATTACTGCCCCTATGTACAAGAATATAACTACTATAATACTGCCCCTAAGTACAAGAATATAACTACTATAATACTGCTCCTATGTACAAGAATATAACTACAACAATACTGCCCCTATGTACAAGAAAATAACTACTATAATACTGCTCCCTATGTACAAGAATATAACTACTATAATGCTGCTCCTATGTACAAGAATATAACTACTATAATACTGCTCCTATGTACAAGAATATAACTACTATAAAACTGCTCCTATGTACAGGAATATAACTACTATAATACTGCTTCTATGTACAAGAATATAACTACTATAATACTGCCCTTATGTACAAGAATATAACTACTATAATACTGCCCCTATGTACAAGAATATAATTACTATAATACTGCTCCTATGTACAAGAATATAACTACTATAATACTGCTTCTATGTACAAGAATATAACTACTATAATACTTCCCCTGTCTACAAGAATACAACTACAATAATACTGCCCCTATGTACAAGAATATAACTACTATAAAACTGCTCCTATGTGCAAGAATATAACTACTATAATGCTGCTTCTATGTACAAGAATATAACTACTATAATACTGCCCCTATGTACAAGAATATAACTACTATAATACTGCCCCTATGTACAAGAATATAACTACTATAATACTGCTCCTATGTACAAGAATATAACTACTACAATACTGCCCCTATGTTCAAGAATATAACTACTATAATGCTGCTCTTATGTACAAGAATATAACTACTATAATACTGCTCCTATGTACAAGAATATAGCTACTATAAAACTGCTCCTATGTACAGGAATATAACTACTATAATACTGCTTCTATGTACAAGAATATAACTACTATAATACTGCCCCTATGTTCAAGAATATAACTACTATAATACTGCCCCTATGTACAAGAATATAATTACTATAATACTGCTCCTATGTGCAAGAATATAACTACTATTATACTTCCCCTGTCTACAAGAATACAACTACTATAATACTGCCCCTATGTACAAGAATATAACTACTATAAAACTGCTCCTATGTGCAAGAATATAACTACTATAATGCTGCTTCTACGTACAAGAATATAACTACTATAATACTGCCCCTATGTAGAAGAATATAACTACTATAATACTGCCCCTATGTACAAGAATATAACTACTATAATACTGCTCCTATGTACAAGAATATAGCTACTATAAAACTGCTCCTATGTACAGGAATATAACTACTATAATACTGCTTCTATGTACAAGAATATAACTACTATAATACTGCCCCTATGTTCAAGAATATAACTACTATAATACTGCCCCTATGTACAAGAATATAATTACTATAATACTGCTCCTATGTACAAGAATATAACTACTATAATACTGCTTCTATGTACAAGAATATAACTACTATAATACTGCCTCTGTCTACAAGAATACAACTACTATAGTACTGCTCCTATGTGCAAGAATATAACTACTATAATACTTCCCCTGTCTACAAGAATACAACTACTATAATACTGCCCCTATGTACAGGAATATAACTACTATAATACTGCCCCCTATATACAAGAATATAACTACTAAAATACTGCTCCTATGTACAAGAATATAACTACTATAATACTGCTCCTATGTACAAGAATATAACTACTATAATACTGCTCCTATGTACAAGAATATAACTACTATAAAACTGCTACTATGTACAGGAATATAACTACTATAATACTGCTTCTATGTACAAGAATATAACTACTATAATACTGCCCCTATGTACAAGAATATAACTACTATAATACTGCCCCTATGTACAAGAATATAATTACTATATTACTGCTCCTATGTACAAGAATATAACTACTATAATACTGCTTCTATGTACAAGAATATAACTACTATAATACTGCCCCTGTCTACAAGAATACAACTACTAGAGTACTGCTCCTATGTGCAAGAATATAACTACTATTATACTTCCCCTGTCTACAAGAATACAACTACTATAATACTGCCCCTATGTACAAGAATATAACTACTATAAAACTGCTCCTATGTGCAAGAATATAACTACTATAATGCTGCTTCTACGTACAAGAATATAACTACTATAATACTGCCCCTATGTAGAAGAATATAACTACTATAATACTGCCCCTATGTACAAGAATATAACTACTATAATACTGCTCCTATGTACAAGAATATAACTACTATAATACTGCCCCTATGTACAAGAATATAACTACTATAATACTGCCCCTGTCTACAAGAATACAACTACTATAGTACTACTCCTATGTGCAAGAATATAACTACTATACTTCCCCTGTCTACAAGAATACAACTACTATAATACTGCCCCTATGTACAAGAATATAACTACTATAATACTGCCCCTATGTACAAGAATATAACTACTATAATACTGCCCCTATGTACAAGAATATAACTACTATAATATTGCCCCCTATATACAAGAATATAACTACTAAAATACTGCTCCTATGTAGAAGAATATAACTACTATAATACTGCTCCTATGTACAAGAATATAACTACTATAATACTGCTCCTATGTACAAGAATATAACTACTATAAAACTGCTCCTATGTACAGTAATATAACTACTATAATACTGCCCCTATGTACAAGAATATAACTACTATAATACTGCCCCTATGTACAAGAATATAATTACTATATTACTGCTCCTATGTACAAGAATATAACTACTATAATACTGCTTCTATGTACAAGAATATAACTACTATAATACTGCCCCTGTCTACAAGAATACAACTACTAGAGTACTGCTCCTATGTGCAAGAATATAACTACTATTATACTTCCCCTGTCTACAAGAATACAACTACTATAATACTGCCCCTATGTACAAGAATATAACTACTATAAAACTGCTCCTATGTGCAAGAATATAACTACTATAATGCTGCTTCTACGTACAAGAATATAACTACTATAATACTGCCCCTATGTAGAAGAATATAACTACTATAATACTGCCCCTATGTACAAGAATATAACTACTATAATACTGCTCCTATGTACAAGAATATAACTACTATAATACTGCCCCTATGTACAATAATATAACTACTATAATACTGCCCCTGTCTACAAGAATACAACTACTATAGTACTACTCCTATGTGCAAGAATATAACTACTATACGTCCCCTGTCTACAAGAATACAACTACTATAATACTGCCCCTATGTACAAGAATATAACTACTATAATACTGCCCCTATGTACAAGAATATAACTACTATAATACTGCCCCTATGTACAAGAATATAACTACTATAATATTGCCCCCTATATACAAGAATATAACTACTAAAATACTGCTCCTATGTAGAAGAATATAACTACTATAATACTGCTCCTATGTACAAGAATATAACTACTATAATACTGCTCCTATGTACAAGAATATAACTACTATAAAACTGCTCCTATGTACAGTAATATAACTACTATAATACTGCTTCTATGTACAAGAATATAACTACTATAATACTGCCCCTATGTACAAGAATATAACTACTATAATACTGCCCCTATGTACAAGAATATAATTACTATAATACTGCCCCTGTCTACAAGAATACAACTACTAGAGTACTGCTCCTATGTGCAAGAATATAACTACTATTATACTTCCCCTGTCTACAAGAATACAACTACTATAATACTGCCCCTATGTACAAGAATATAACTACTATAAAACTGCTCCTATGTGCAAGAATATAACTACTATAATGCTGCTTCTACGTACAAGAATATAACTACTATAATACTGCCCCTATGTAGAAGAATATAACTACTATAATACTGCCCCTATGTACAAGAATATAACTACTATAATACTGCTCCTATGTACAAGAATATAACTACTATAATACTGCCCCTATGTACAAGAATATAACTACTATAATACTGCCCCTATGTACAAGAATATAACTACTATAATACTGCCCCTGTCTACAAGAATACAACTACTATAGTACTACTCCTATGTGCAAGAATATAACTACTATAATACTTCCCCTGTCTACAAGAATACAACTACTATAATACTGCCCCTATGTACAAGAATATAACTACTATAATACTGCCCCTATGTACAAGAATATAACTACTATAATACTGCCCCTATGTACAAGAATATAACTACTATAATACTGCCCCTATGTACAAGAATATAATTACTATAATACTGCTTTTATGTACAAGAATATAACTACTATAATACTGCTTCTATGTACAAGAATATAACTACTATAATACTGCCCCTGTCTACAAGAATACAACTACTATAGTACTGCTCCTATGTGCAAGAATATAACTACTATAATACTTCCCCTGTCTACAAGAATACAACTACTATAATACTGCCCCTATGTACAAGAATATAACTACTAAAATACTGCCCCTATGTACAAGAATATAACTACTATAATACTGCCCCTGTCTACAAGAATACAACTATTATAGTACTGCTCCTATGTGCAAGAATATAACTACTATAATACTTCCCCTGTCTACAAGAATATAACTACTATAATACTGCCCCTATGTACAAGAATATAACTACTATAATACTGCCCCTATGTACAAGAATATAACTACTATAATACTGCCCCCTATATGCAAGAATATAACTACTATAATACTGCTCCTTTGTACAAGAATATAACTACTATAATACTGCCCCTATGTACAAGAATATAACTACTATAATACTGCCCCCTATATACAAGAATATAACTACTATAATACTGCTCCTATGTACAGGAATATAACTACTATAATACTGCCCCTATGTACAAGAATATAACTACTATAATACTGCCCCCTATATACAAGAATATAACTACTATAATACTGCTCCTTTGTACAAGAATATAACTACTATAATACTGCCCCTATGTACAATAATATAACTACTATATTACTGCCCCTATATACAAGAATATAACTACTATAATACTGCTCCTATGTACAAGAATATAACTACTATAAAACTGCCCCTATGTACAAGAATATAATTACTATAATACTGCTCCTATGTACAAGAATATAACTACTATAATACTGCCCCTATGTACAAGAATATAACTACTAAAATACTGCTCCTATGTACAAGAATATAACTACTATAATACTGCTCCTATGTGCAAGAATATAACTACTATAATACTTCCCCTGTCTACAAGAATACAACTACTATAATACTGCCCCTATGTACAAGAATATAACTACTATAATACTGCCCCTATGTACAAGACTATAACTACTATAATACTGCCCCTATATACAAGAATATAACTACTAAAATACTGCTCCTATGTACAAGAATATAACTACTATTATACTGCTCCTATGTACAAGAATATAACTACTATAATACTGCTCCTATGTACAAGAATATAACTACTATAAAACTGCCCCTATGTACAAGAATATAATTACTATAATACTGCTCCTATGTACAAGAATATAACTACTATAATACTGCCCCTGTCTACAAGAATACAACTACTATAGTACTGCTCCTATGTGCAAGAATATAACTACTATAATACTTCCCCTGTCTACAAGAATACAACTACTATAATACTGCCCCTATGTACAAGAATATAACTACTATAATACTGCCCCTATGTACAAGAATATAACTACTATAATACTGCCCCCTATATACAAGAATATAACTACTAAAATACTGCTCCTATGTACAAGAATATAACTACTATAATACTGCTCCTATGTACAAGAATATAACTACTATAATACTGCTCCTATGTACAAGAATATAACTACTATAAAACTGCTCCTATGTACAGGAATATAACTTCTATAATACTGCTTCTATGTACAAGAATATAACTACTATAATACTGCCCCTATGTACAAGAATATAACTACTATAATACTGCCCCTATGTACAAGAATATAACTACTATAATACTGCTCCTATGTGCAAGAATATAACTACTATAATACTGCCCCTATGTACAAGAATATAACTACTATAATACTGCCCCCTATATACAAGAATATAACTACTATAATACTGCCCCTATGTACAAGAATATAACTACTATAATACTGCCCCCTATATACAAGAATATAACTACTATAATACTGCTCCTTTGTACAAGCATATAACTACTATAATACTGCCCCTATGTACAAGAATATAACTACTATAATACTGCCCCCTATATACAAGAATATAACTACTATAATACTGCTCCTTTGTACAAGCATATAACTACTATAATACTGCCCCTATGTACAAGAATATAACTACTATAATACTGCCCCCTATATACAAGAATATAACTACTATAATACTGCTCCTATGTACAAGAATATAACTACTATAATACTGCTCCTATGTACAGGAATATAACTACTATAATACTGCCCCTATGTGCAGGAATATAACTACTATAATACTGCCCCTATGTACAAGAATATAACTACTATAATACTGCCCCTATGTACAAGAATATAACTACTATAATACACCTCCTATGTACAAGAATATAACTACTATAATACTGCTCCTATGTACAAGAATATAACTACTATAATACTGCCCCTATGTACAAGAATATAACTACTATAATACACCTCCTATGTACAAGAATATAACTACTATAATACACCTCCTATGTACAAGAATATAACTACTATAATACTGCTCCTATGTACAAGAATATAACTACTATAATACTGCTCCTATTTACAAGAATATAACTACTATAATACTGCCCCTATGTACAAGAATATAACTACTATAATACTGCTCCTATATACAAGAATATAACTACTATAATACTGCCCCTATGTACAGGAATATAACTACTATAATACTGCTCCTATGTACAAGAATATAACTACTATAATACTGCTCCTATGTACAAGAATATAACTACTATAATACTGCCCCCTATGTACAAGAATATAACTACTATAATACTGCTCCTATGTACAAGAATATAACTACTATAATACTGCTCCTATGTACAAGAATATAACTACTATAATACTGCCCCTATGTACAAGATTATATCTACTATAATACTGCCCCTATGTACAGGAATATAACTACTATAATACTGCTTCCTATTTGTAAGACTATAGCTCAGAAATGACCTTGAGAAATACTGGGTTTAGTTTCATCTATAAATTACAGACAGTTATTATGTAGCGGAGGTTTATTTTACCTTGCACATATTCAGACGTTTCCATAAGCGGCCAAATTCGTTCAGACTGAGTCTCCCGTTAGCATTCAGCTAAGGTTTCGTTAAGTGCCATATTTCTTTCGTCCACCTGATGGTGCTGTGACATCGGTGAACGTACTTTACATTTGTGTTACATTGTGTTTCACTAGTTGTTCTTTGTATCATCTCGGTTCCTACAATTCTATTTTGTTTCACATACGTTTGCTCTTTTCCTTAGATTACATTCACACACAGAGGTCTCAGTAAATCTAATGCTACAGTAAACGAATGAATAAAAAGTCTCACTTCACTCTTCCCGAAGAGGTTCTGCAGCAGCTGGAGCAATGTATCATATTTTGTAGCACACACCACAGATGAAGCCGAGTATTTCAGGGAGACAGGGACGCTCTATGTCTTATTATGAACCTCTATTAATAGTGCAGTTTTCTACTCCCTGAATAAATGCGAGCAAACCCGCGGTGCCAAAATAAAGTCCTTGTAGCCAAGAATCGTGACTGCTCTGAATATTCAATGAGTTATGTGCAATTATTGTGGATGCCTTCATAGCGTAAGAGGACTACAGGAGAAGCCGGTGCCGTTCCCCAAAGCATGAGCCTTGTATGTGCCTCTTCCATCAATGAAGCAGCCAGCAATCATTTAAGAACCCTAGACCCCCAGGGAAACTGCCATTTACTCCTTCTCTTTCCAAGGCCACCACAGAGGCATCCATTAACCCCTCCACTATGGTTGACCACCAAGGAAGCATTAACCACTCCTGTGCCCTAGACCTAGATGTGGCTTGTGGAACCCAATTTGCACATGTCTGCCCTAGACCACCAGGGAGGCAGTCATTATACCATCCCACTCTCAACCACTGGGTTATCAACCACCAACCCTTCTATTTCCTTCCTCCATAATGATGCAGTCATTAACCCATTTACTAACCGACACTATCTTCCGTTACTATTAACCATGCGTATCAGTGTTCTACATGCACTATATAGCGGTATAACACCTCACCAGGTGTAGTACATCCGCTGTCCTGTACATCTTTTTTAATAAGTGTGAGTAGATCCTGACACAAAGGAGAGAAGAATCAATCCTACAACCCTCCGGACAGAATGTTTCCTTTCTCCTGGGTGCTGGAGAGCAGCCTCAATTAGTCACTGTATGGCGGTATTATTTATGAAATAAGGCAGAATCACATTCTCTGGAAACAACTCTGGGCTACAGTAAAAGATACATCCATCAGCATTAGGATCCCTCGGCATGAGTCCAGGCTGAATTGTCCTCTGTCAGCTACGAAGGTTTGATCTGTCAACGAGGAGGGAAGAAGAATTATCACGAAGTACACATTGGAGCTAAACTGAAATATGTAACATGACGGCTTGCAGGAGAAAATATTTTAACTGGTTGGAGAGGAAAAGTCCAAAATCATCATCACGAAGGCAGATTTCAGCTCTGAAGTCTGCAGAACTGTAAATGCAGCTCTGGAGTATAAAACAAGCCTGCAGAGGGTGAGGGGAAAGTCAGAGGTGTGGGGGCATGAGATCTAGTTTCATCCATTCCCAGCAATCATTTGTGCAGTTGTAAAGCATTGACTAGAGGTGGAAACAATCAGTAAGTTGTCCTAAGGTCTGGACCTTTAAAATGGGCGTGTCTTTGACTGGAAGGGGTGTGGCCAATAATCCATGCACCAGAGAAATCAATAGATCATAGACTGACCTGCGATAACCATATCATTCAGCAGCATCTGCAGCTGCTCCGCGTACATCTCTGAAGTCTAGGAAAAATTAAAAAGATTTTTACAACATTTAATTTATATGACTGCGCCTTTAAGTATCTGCACCTACAATTATTACAGTAGGAGCTTTTTTGTCCCCGTGACAACTCTTCCTGTTCCTGGTATACAGTAATTCAGTGATATTACTGGGTCCTTAGACCTCACAACAACCAATCAGAATCCAGCAGATGTTTGTTTAGCATAAAGTATGAAACAAGAGATCTGATTGGTTAATTAGTCTTAATGCTATCATATAACATTGAGACGGGAAGTGTTATCATAGGGACAACAGGCACAAAATCTCCAGATATAATTCAAGTGGTCACACTTGAAGATTGCTGTTCACCAAAGGAAATATACGAGTGAGATATATAACCATTGTTTTGTGTATGTGGCTTGCTGTACATGTATTTACTACTAAATAAAGAAATTTTTCTGAAAAAAAAAAATGGCGTGTGGCCCACCTGACATTTTATTAACCAGCGGAGGGAAAGTGGACAGCTGGGGGCAGATGCTAATAGCCTGGGAAGGGGGTAATACCCATGGAGCTTCCCATGCTATTAATATCAGCTCATGGCTGTATACTTAGCCTTTACTGGATATTAAAATGAAGGACACCACCCAAAAAGTGAAGTGGGGTCCCTCTATAATTACTAACCAGCAAAGGCTAGGCAGACAGCTGTGGCCTGATATTAACAGCCTAGGAAGGAGCTATGGATATTGACCCCCTCCCAGACTAAAACCATCAGCTCTCAGCCACCCCAGAAATGATGCATCCATAAGATGTGCCAAATCTGGCACTTAGCCTCAGCTCTTCCCAGTTGCCCTGCTGCAGTGGCAAGTGGGGTGATAGTAATGGGGTTGATGTCACATTTGTATTTGCAACTGACATCAAGCCCAAGGATTAGTAATTGAGAAGAGTCTATAAGATGCCCTTATTACTAGCCCCATATTCATATTGTAAATAAACAACACCCAGAATAAAGTCTTTTATTTTAAAATAATAACAGACTCCTTTATTGAATTAAAATTAACCAATCAACGTCAGAACGAGCGCTGTAGAAAAAGTTCTAACGGCGCCCTCGCTGACGTCATTAAGTTGAGCTGAGTTCATTGACTCTGAATTCAGATGACCTCACTGACAGCACTGCAACTCTGATCAACTTTATCACATCACCATGAGCACAGCTCATGTCGCAACGTGTAACAATTCAGCCTGCCATCTAGATGTAGCAGTCCTAGACAAGTTGGGTGACAAATGGATTATTTTCTTCTAGTCGGGGAGGTGAGGAATATGGTTGATTATTTTTTTAACCCTTTTACAGGGGACATTGGCTTCAGTGGATTGGGCGTTGAGATGAGTGTAAGTGTTTTTGGTTCACTTTAATTCAGTAAATGAGTCTGTTATTATTTCAAATAAAATACTTTAGTCTGGGTGTCTGTGTTTATTTACAACATGACTATGGGATTAGTAATGGATAGGTGTCTTATAGATGCCTCTCCATTACTAACCCCTGGGCTTGATGGCATCTGACAATACAAAGATGACATCAACCTCAATACTATCACTTCACTTGCCACTAGGGTTGAGCGACTTTCATTTTTTTAAGATCGAGTAGGGTTTTGGGAAACCCGATTTTGTCCAGAGTCGAGTCGAGTGCAGTCGGCCGATTATCGCTAAAAGTCGGGGATCGACCGAAACACGAAACCCAATGCAAGTCAATGGGGAAGCATAGTCGGCAGTGAGTGGAGGCCAGGAAAACACCTACAGTGCCCATTTTAATGCCAAAAACATCCATTCTTGTTTCTGAAGCTTGCCAATCTTAATTAACTGTATAATAATAGTTGGGCATAGGGAATTGGGGGAAAGTTGTGGGGGGAGTAGGGCTGGCTCAAGTTTTTCGTGGGCCCAGGAAATGCGGACTACGTCACGGCGGTGTTGAAGGGAAAGGTAAGTATTTAAACGTTGCAAGTGCTGTGATCCTGAGCAAGCAGGGGGGGGGCCCACTCGTTCGCATTGGCACTGGCACAGGGCCCCTCAAAGTACGGCGGTGTGTTTGCATGGCGGGGGCGCCTCCCACCAGCAGCGACACTTTTGCGTACTCTGAGGGGCCCTGTGCCAGTGACGTCGCCAACGAGTATGCCCCCCCACCTGATGAAGGAACCTGCACTTTCATCTGCACCTTCCTCTTTGTCCCTGTGTAAGGTGGTATAACATGCGGGAAGGGGAACCTTACTTTCAGCAGGGTCAGATTCTGGCTGTGTAGAGTACAAGGGGAATGTAGTGGTCTAGGTCAATGTACCAGCAGACTCATTTAGCAGTGGCTGGGCAATGGGCAGGATGAGGAGGAAACAGATATAGGGCCAAAGAATAAAGTAGGCTAAATGCAGTTCAAAATTGGTAACAGGACTAAACAGGCGGCATTGCTTTGTTCAGTGGAGTAGCAAACCCAAGAGCAGCAGACACTGTTTCAAGGGCCTAACCACACTAGTAGGCCAAATGCAGTTTAATATCTGATAGTATAGGGCGAAAGCCAGAATGTGGAAGCTCAGCTTTGTTCAGTTGAGGACAACACCAGGGAGGGGCAGACACCTTTAGTAGGCCGGAAAAGCCTATTGCATTTTTTAAAATGGTAATTTGGAGCAGAAGGTTGAAGCTCAGCTTTATTTAGTTGAGGACAACACCAGGCAGGGGCACACAGACAGACACCTTTAGTAGGCCGGAAAAGCCTATTGCATTTTTTAAAATGGTAATTTGGAGCAGAAGGTTGAAGCTCAGCTTTATTTAGTTGAGGGCAACACCAGGGAGGGGCAGAAGCCGTTAGTAGGCCCTAACCACCATTTTTTTTTTTAAAAACCACTTAATGAGAGCCGGAAGGTTGAAGCTCAGCTTTATTCAGTTGAGGACAACACCAGGCAGGGGCACACAGACAGACACCTTTAGTAGGCCGGAAAAGCCTATTGCATTTTTTAAAATGGTAATTTGGAGCAGAAGGTTGAAGCTCAGCTTTATTTAGTTGAGGACAACACCAGGCAGGGGCACACAGACAGACACCTTTAGTAGGCCGGAAAAGCCTATTGCATTTTTTAAAATGGTAATTTGGAGCAGAAGGTTGAAGCTCAGCTTTATTTAGTTGAGGACAACACCAGGGAGGGGCAGAAGCCGTTAGTAGGCCCTAACCAAAGTTGAAGGCCAAATGCAGTTTAATTTCTGATACTATAGGCCGAAAGCCAGAAGGTGGAAGCTCCGATTTAGACAGTGGAGGACAATTTGAATTAGGGACTGCAGACAGACTTAGTAGGCTGTCCCCTGTGGACCATGCATCCAACACATTAACCCATTGCGCCGTAATGGACACGTAATCTTCCGTGGCCATGCCTACAGGTCCATGCGTCTGTTGTCAGGTGCACCTTTGTACTCACAGATTGCCAGAGTGCATGGACAATGCGGTCTTCTACATGCTGGTGGAGGGTTGGGATGGCTTTTCTCGCAAAAGAAGTGTCGACTGGTTAGCTTGTAGCGTGGTACAGCGTAGTCCATCATGGCCTTATTAATAGTAAATAAAATATATAACTAGGCTCTATGAACTTTTAAATAGGTTCCAGGGGTACACGGGCAGCATTGGTGTGGTCAGTGGAGGAGTATTGCAAGTAGGGGCTGCAGACAGGCTATCAAAGGCCTAAAATACCAAACAGTAGGCACTCATGGCAGTTTTACATCGGTTACATGGATACACAGGCAGGCACTCCAGGCAGCATTGTGGTCAGTGGAGGAGTATTGCAAGTAGGGGCCGCAGACAGGCTATCAAAGGCCTAAAATAACAAACAGTAGGCAGTCATGGCAGTTTTACATCGGTTACATGGATACACAGGCAGGCACTCCAGGCAGCATTGTGGTCAGTGGAGGAGTATTGCAAGTAGGGGCCGCAGACAGGCTATCAAAGGCCTAAAATAACAAACAGTAGGCAGTCATGGCAGTTTTACATCGGTTACATGGATACACAGGCAGGCACTCCAGGCAGCATTGTGGTCAGTGGAGGAGTATTGCAAGTAGGGGCCGCAGACAGGCTATCAAAGGCCTAAAATAACAAACAATAGGCTCATTGCAGTTTTACAGCGGTTACATGGATACACAGGCAGCTAGGTGGTGAGTGGAGGAGTATTTAAAGTAAGGACCGCAGACAGGCTATCAAAGGCCTAACATAACAAACAATAGGCTCATGGCAGTTTTACAGCGGTTACATGGATAGACGGGCAGGCAGCTTGGTGGTGAGTGGAGGAGTATTTAAAGTAGGGACCGCAGACAGGCTATCAAAGGCCTAACATAACAAACAATAGGCTCATGGCAGTTTTACAGCGGTTACATGGATACACGGGCAGGCAGCTTGGTGGTGAGTGGAGGAGTATTTAAAGTAGGGACCGCAGACAGGCTTCAAAGGCCTAACATAAGAAAATGGGCTGGCTGTAGGCACTTTATAATTGGTTCCAGGGGTACACGGGCAGCAGTGGTCTGGTCAGTGGAGGACTAGTGGAAGGAGGGACCGCAGACAGGCTTCAAAGGCCTAACATAAAAAAATGGGCTGGCTGTAGGCACTTTATAATTGGTTCCAGGGGTACACGGGCAGCAGTGGTCTGGTCAGTGGAGGACTAGTGGAAGGAGGGACCGCAGACAGGCTTCAAAGGCCTAACATAAAAAAATGGGCTGGCTGTAGGCACTTTATAATTGGTTCCAGGGGTACACGGGCAGCAGTGGTCTGGTCAGTGGAGGACTAGTGGAAGGAGGGACCGCAGACAGGCTTCAAAGGCCTAACATAAAAAAATGGGCTGGCTGTAGGCACTTTATAATTGGTTCCAGGGGTACACGGGCAGCAGTGGTCTGGCCAGTGGAGGACTAGTGGAAGGAGGGACCGCAGACAGGCTTCAAAGGCCTAACATAAAAAAATGGGCTGGCTGTAGGCACTTTATAATTGGTTCCAGGGGTACACGGGCAGCAGTGGTCTGGTCAGTGGAGGACTAGTGGAAGGAGGGACCGCAGACAGGCTTCAAAGGCCTAAAATAACAAACAATAGGCTCATGGCAGTTTTACAGCGGTTACATGGATACACGGGCAGGCAGCTTGGTGGTGAGTGGAGGAGTATTTAAAGTAGGGACCGCAGACAGGCTATCAAAGGCCTAAAATAACAAACAATAGGCTCATGGCAGTTTTACAGCGGTTACATGGATACACAGGCAGCTTGGTGGTGAGTGGAGGAGTAGTGCAAGGAGTGTCTGTCCCAGTACTCCCAAAATATAAATAGATGTTAATGTCTCGCAAAACAACCAAAACAAAAAAAAAGGTGGCATACTTAGGTACAGGGGTGGGCTCATCTGCTGAGTTTCTGACATAGTAATTTGGCAGTAACTATTTAATGGTGCCAATATAGGACACAGACACAGACTACTTTAAGTTGCATCATAGATGTCTACAAATTTGTATTGTCAGTGCCAGACATTGAATGATGTCAGCGAATAGACTAAAGATTGGTGGAGCTGTGCGACATAATTTTGCATGTGGTAGAGCACATTTTGAGCTGGGGTAGGGGGGAACTCTCTAGAGGCCGGCGGGACCGCCCCAGGGCCCCTCATGTTACAACGGTGTGTCTGACGTTGGGTGCGCACCACCACCGCCAGAGACACTACATTGTACTATGAGGGACCCAGTAGCAATGCCGTCAACCAAAAGCGAGCACACCCACCTCTTCAGACAAACAGCAGTCTCACGGGTGCTTGCGCCAAGTCGCGATACCACGGCCCCGTGTGGGGAGTTTTGCCATTTAGGGAGGTGTAAACATGTCGTATGCTGTACAATCAGCTGCAGCAAATTAGACATTAGAAAAGTAATTCACAGGCAAGAGCCTTTCATAGGAAAGCTAGGTGTCGGCCGGGCAAGGTGGGGCAAAAGATTTCGAAATCCAGTTGTGGTTCATTTTAATGAATGTTAGATCGTCAACATTTTGGGTAGCCAGACGAGTCCTTTTTTCGGTTAATATTGAACCTGCAGCACTGAATACTCTTTCTGATAGGACACTTGCTGCCGGGCAAGCAAGCTCCTGCAATGCATATTCTGCCAATTCTGGCCAGGTGTCTAATTTGGAGGCCCAGTAATCAAATGGGAATGACGGTTGAGGGAGAACATCGATAAGGGATGAAAAATAGTTAGTAACCATACTGGACAAATGTTGTCTCCTGTCACTTTCAATTGATGCAGCAGTACCTGTCCTGTCTGCGGTCATAGCAAAATCACTCCACAACCTGGTCAGAAAACCCCTCTGTCCAATGCCACTTCTGATGTGTGCACCCCTAACACTCCTAGTCTGCTGCCCCCTGGAGCTCGTGTGAGAACGATCACGTGCGCTGTGTGCTGGGAATGCCTGAAGCAAACGGTCAACAAGAGTTGATTGTTTGGTTGCTAATATTAGTTCCAAGTTCTCATGTGGCATAATATTTTGCAATTTGCCTTTATAGCGTGGATCAAGGAGGCAGGCCAACCAGTAATCGTCATCGTTCATCATTTTCGTAATGCGTGTGTCCCTTTTTAGGATACGTAAGGCATAATCCGCCATGTGGGCCAAAGTTCCAGTTGTCAAATCTCCGGTTGTGATTGGTTGAGGGGCAGTTGCAGGCAAATCTACGTCACTTGTGTCCCTCAAAAAACCAGAACCCGGCCGTGACACGCAACCAATTTCCTGTGCCCCCGGGAAAGGTTCGGCATTAAAAATATACTCATCCCCATCATCCTCCTCGTCCTCCACCTCCTCTTCGCCCGCTACCTCGTCCTGTACACTGCCCTGACCAGACAATGGCTGACTGTCATCAAGGCTTTCCTCTTCCTCTGGTGCAGACGCCTGCTGCTTTATGTGCGTCAAACTTTGCATCAGCAGACGCATTAGGGGGATGCTCATGCTTATTACGGCGTTGTCTGCACTAACCAGCCGTGTGCATTCCTCAAAACACTGAAGGACTTGACACATGTCTTGTATCTTAGACCACTGCACACCTGACAACTCCATGTCTGCCATCCTACTGCCTGCCCGTGTATCCTCCCACAAATAAATAACAGCACGCCTCTGTTCGCACAGTCTCTGAAGCATGTGCAGTGTTGAGTTCCACCTTGTTGCAACGTCTATGATTAGGCGATGCTGGGGAAGGTTCAAAGACCGCTGATAGGTCTGCATACGGCTGGCGTGTACAGGCGAACGTCGGATATGTGAGCAAAGTGCACGCACTTTGAGGAGCAGGTCGGAGAACCCAGGATAAGTTTTCAATAAGCACTGCACCACCAGGTTTAAGGTGTGAGCCAGGCAAGGAATGTGTTTCAGTTGGGAAAGGGAGATGGCAGCCATGAAATTCCTTCCGTTATCACTCACTACCTTGCCTGCCTCAAGATCTACTGTGCCCAGCCACGACTGCGTTTCTTGTTGCAAGAACTCGGACAGAACTTCCGCGGTGTGTCTGTTGTCGCCCAAGCACTTCATAGCCAATACAGCCTGCTGACGCTTGGCAGTAGCTGGCCCATAATGGGACAACTGGTGTGCAACAGTGTCATCTGCCGATGGAGTGGTTGGCAGACTGTGTTCTGTGGAAGAGCTGTAGCTTCTGCAGGAGGACGAGGAGGAGGAGGAGGAGGGGGTGCGAACGCCTACAGCCAACTGTTTCCTAGACCGTGGGCTAGGCACAACTGTCCCTAAATTGATGTCGCCTGTGGACCCTGCATCCACCACATTCACCCAGTGTGCCGTGATGGACACATAACGTCCCTGGCCATGCCTACTGGTCCATGCATCTGTAGTCAGGTGCACCTTTGTACTCACAGATTGCCTGAGTGCATGGACGATGCGCTGTTTAACATGCTGGTGCAGGGCTGGGATGGCTTTTCTGGAAAAAAAGTGTCGACTGGGTAGCTCGTATCGTGGTTCAGCGTACTCCATCAGGGCTTTGAAAGCTTCGCTTTCAACTAACCGGTAGGGCATCATCTCTAACGAGATTAGTCTAGCTATGTGGGCGTTAAAACACTGTGTACGCGGATGCGAGGATAAGTACTTCCTTTTTCTAACCAGAGTCTCATGTAGGGTGAGCTGGACTGGAGAGCTGGAGATCGTGGAACTTTCGGGTGTGCCGGTGTACATGGCAGACTGAGAGACGGTTGGAGACGGTATTGTTTCCGCCGGTGCCCTAGATGCAATATTTCCTCCTACAAAACTGGTGGTTCCCTGACCCTGACTGCTTTTGGCTGGCAAAGAAACCTGCACAGATACTGCCGGTGGTGCGGAAAATGGTGGCCTTACAGTGACGGAAGGGATGTTGCGTTGCTGACTAGCTTCATTGGCCGAGGGTGCTACAACCTTAAGGGACGTTTGGTAGTTAGTCCAGGCTTGAAAATGCATGGTGGTTAAGTGTCTATGCATGCAACTAGTATTTAGACTTTTCAGATTCTGACCTCTGCTTAAGCTAGTTGAACATTTTTGACAGATGACTTTGCGCTGATCAGTTGGATGTTGTTTAAAAAAATGCCAGACTGCACTCTTCCTAGACTCGGATCCCTTTTCAGGGATTGCAGACTGAGCTTTAACCGGATGGCCACGCTGTCCTCCAACAGGTTTTGGCTTTGACACGCGTTTTGGGCCAGATACGGGCCCGGCAGATGGAACCTGTTGCGATGTTGATGCCTGCTGCGGCCCCTCCTCCACCTCCGCTTCTGAACTACTGCCGCCTGCACCCTGTTCCCCCAATGGCTGCCAATCGGGGTCAATAACTGGGTCATCTATTACCTCCTCTTCGAGCTCGTGTGCAACTTCGTCTGTGTCACTGTGTCGGTCGGTGGTATAGCGTTCGTGGCGGGGCAACATAGTCTCATCAGGGTCTGATTGTGGATCTGTACCCTGAGAGGGCAATGTGGTGGTCTGAGTCAAAGGAGCAGCATAGTACTCTGGCTGTGGCTGTGCATCAGTGCACTCCATGTCAGAATCTACTTGTAATGGGCATGGCCTGTTAAATGTTTCACTTTCTAAGCCAGGGACGGTATGTGTAAAGAGCTCCATGGAGTGACCCGTTGTGTCGCCTGCTGCATCCTTCTCTCTTGTTGTAGTTTTTGCTGAGGAGGACAAGGAAGCGACTTGTCCCTGACCGTGAACATCCACAAGCGACGCGCTGCTTTTACATTTACCAGTTTCGGAAGAGGAGGCAAAAGAGCTAGAGGCTGAGTCTGCAATGTAAGCCAAAACTTGCTGTTGCTGCTCCGCCTTTAAAAGCGGTTTTCCTACTCCCAGAAAAGAGAGCGTTCGAGGCCTTGTGTAGCCTGACGACGAAACTGGCTCCACAGCTCCAGACTTAGGTGGAATATTTTTATCCCCACGACCACCTGATGCTCCACTACCACTACCATCATTACCAGCTGACAATGAACGCCCACGACGACCTCTTGCACCAGACTTCCTCATTGTTTTAAAATCTTAACCAAAGTAACTTTATTTGTTGCTGTCAAACAACTTACACGGTGAGCTATAACTTCAGTATGATTTCAATATCCCTTAACAGGTTGGTGAGACCACAAGGAAAATCAGGCACAATGTTACACACTCTGTTTTCTGTGGCACAAAATCACAGAGATGACACACACGCAGGACTGTCACTCAAGCACTAATGTCAATATTAATCTCCCACCTAATTTATTTATTTTTTTTTTTCAGGGAGACTTTAGAAACCAAATAATATTAAAAAAACCACAAAAAAAAATAGCCTTTCTATGGCCCACTGAATGAGAGAGGTGGCACACCCAGGAGTCAAGACTGGCACACAAGCTGAAAGGGCAATATTACTCTCCCACTGTTTTTTTATTTATTTATTTTTTTTTTCAGGGAGACTTTAGAAACCAAATAATAAGAAAAAAAATAAATAAATAAATAGGCTTTCTATGGCCCACTGAATGAGAGAGAGAGGTGGCACACCCAGGAGTCAAGACTGGCACACAAGCTGAAAGGGCAATATTACTCTCCCACTGTTTTTTTATGTTTTTTTTTTTTTTTTCAGGGAGACTTTAGAAACCAAATAATAAGAAAAAAAATAAATAAATAAATAGGCTTTCTATAGCCCACTGAATGAGAGATAGCACACACAGCAGTGGCACACAAGCCCTGACTGAGGCCAATATTTTTCTCCCACTGATTGATGTAGTGTTTTTGTGTTGAGGTAGAATTTAGAACACAAATCACGGAAAAAATAAATAGGCTTTCTATGGCCCACTCAGTGAGAGATGGCACACACAGGGATGGCACTGTAGCAGAAATGCCAATCTTAATCTCCCACAAAAAAAACAAAAAAAAAACAGGGACTGTCCTACAATTACTATCTCCCTGCAGTAATCTCAGCCAGGTATGGCAGGCAGCAATAGGAGTGGACTGATGCACAAATTAAATAAAAAGTGTGGACAAACAAAAAAGATAGCTGTGCAGAAAGGAAGGAACAAGAGGATATGTGCTTTGAAAAAAGCAGTTGGTTTGCACAGTGGCGTACACACAGCAATACAGCTATCACGGAGCCTTCTAGGGCAGCCCAATGAGCTACAGCGCTGAGGGGAAAAAAAAAAAAAAATAGCTTCCACAGTCCCTGCACACCGAAGGTGGTGTTGGACAGTGGAAATCGCTACAGCACAAGCGGTTTGGTGGTTAGTGGACCCTGCCTAACGCTCTCCCTGCTTCTGACGAAGCGGCAGCAACCTCTCCCTAAGCTCAGATCAGCAGCAGTAAGATGGCGGTCGGCGGGAACGCCCCTTTATAGCCCCTGTGACGCCGCAGACAGCAAGCCAATCACTGCAATGCCCTTCTCTAAGATGGTGGGGACCAGGACCTATGTCATCACGCTGCCCACACTCTGCGTTCACCTTCATTGGCTGAGAAATGGCGCTTTTCGCGTCATTGAAACGCGACTTTGGCGCGAAAGTCGCGTACCGCATGGCCGACAAGCACAGGGGTCGGATCGGGTTTCATGAGACGCCGACTTAGCCAAAAGTCGGCGACTTTTGAAAATGATCGACCCGTTTCGCTCAACCCTACTTGCCACTGCAGCAGGACAAGTGGGAAGAGCAAGGCTAAGTGTTAGAATTGGCACATCTATATTCTATCCTATTCTAACTTGTCAAGCTGCGATTTTACCGTACGCGGCAGATGAAATGTGGAGTTTTCAAGGACACGGGAGTGTAAAAATCGGACAGCACTTGCATGGTCCGAGTGTCGTGCGATTTTTTTAATCACACCCATTGACTTGCATTGGCGAGTCTCATCCGAGATATCATGCCAATCGCAGCATGCTGCCCGATCTGAGCTCAGAAAAAAAATCGCAGATGAGCCAGATTGCACTCACCATTTTTCTCGCAGATGAGCCCTAAGTTGTCAATCATGAAGTACACGCAGCCCCCCGCCATTGTAAGCAGGAAGCTGGAAAATGGAGGAGTGGTTCACTCCTGAAGAATAATTTTAGTAATTCTTAAACCACAGATTAAAAAAAAAGTAATTTTTATCAATTTTTTGTTTAATTGACAAGATCTCTGCTTGCTGTCAGAGGCTGGAAACATTATTGTTTACATGCAATGGCTAAAAACTGATCTGGTCTTAATCAGCTGAGCGTTTGTAACAATTAGGCCTAGTGTAGACAATCCTCTGTGAGATAAGTACATCAGCAGCACAATCCTCTGTTCCGTGTTGATAGTTTGTTACATTGTATCAGTGCAGGTAAAATGTATCAATGTGGTTTCCAGGTTGCTCAGCTCACAGAGGATTGTCCAGACTGGATACAAATGTATCATGTTATTCCTCCATCTCATCACTACATCTGACACAATCCATTCACCTTAATGACCGTCCCGAACACCATGGGGAAAAAAAACACTAAAAATTATCAACTGGAACTACCCAATGTGCCATCACGGGCAGGAGAATAGTGATGTCATGGGCAGATACAATATAAAAAGGCAACGGAAATCATATAAATGATGCAGCCGAGACACAAGTGAGGGCCCCTGATCAGTCAACACTGCAAAGTGTGAGGTTAACCCGCAAAAAAAATGCACACATAGCTGCGGAAATTTACAAAAAAATGTTGTTGCTGCCAACACAATTATTGGAGCCACTACTCATGTGTCCACCCCAACAACGAAGAAGTTGGACTCAAAAATAATATAATCACCTGATTTGCATAACGGGCAAAAATATTATCGTAGTTCCCGTCTTGATATCTTTTTAAAACAGCCTGTATGTGGGGAAGAAAAATAAGTATTAAGAGAAAATATTACAACTATTATGCAGCTACTATGATAAACTGAAAAAGTGGCCATCAATAATGGTTTCTCCTATACTTATTACTGCAGGGAAGTCCTGAAAAATGTCTTTCCTCGTACATAAAACAGAGATGTCCCTATGTTGCTGTAACATTGCAAAAGAGCAGAAGGTTCCTCAAATATGAGAATGGGGAAAGGGGTGTGGTCCAAGGATGCTCCTCCCCCGAGGAACTGTCCTGGAGTAGAAAGCTGATGTTTGGTTCTAAAGTTCTGTGCTTATATCATCCCGCGTGCTATTCTCAGCCTATCATTTGTATTGTCAGTGTGTGAATACAATAAACATTTCTGCCTGTAGGTTTAATTATGTTTCTAATGTCTTTGTGAATATATTATTTTGTATATGATTGGATTTCTGCCACGTGTGTGCATAGGACCTTCAGAAGGTCAAATAATATATCAACTTTCAGTCAGAGTTAATGAATAATTACGGAAAATGTAATTAATATTTAATTAATGCCATGGGAATAGCATAGATGGTGGAGTGACCTCATCTAATTACCTGAACCTCCATCATGTGTATATAGCTCACTGCTAATGTATCGGATATGACAGAAATGCAAGAATGTGACAGATAAATTAATAGATACAGCGGCATAAACAGAGTCCAACGGGCCTCAGTGCAAAATATGGACCTTGGCCCCCACCTCCATGTTGGTCAGATATATGGGCCCTTGTAGCATCCTAGATGCTATAAAGACAAATGTGTTTACCCTCCATGTAATAATTTCTCCATTCAGGCACCTTCCTGTAAATTTTTCCTATGCTGGCCCCTTTCTGTAATAATGTCCCCCATCAAAGGCCCCTTCCTGGTAAAATATCCCCCATCCTAGGCTCCTTCCTGCTATAACGTTGCCTGTCCTGGGTCCTTCCCTGGTATAATGTCCCCTGTCCTGGGCCCCTTACTGTAATAATGTCCTCCATTTGGCCCATTCCTTTAACAATGTCCATCATCCTGGTATAATGTCCCCCATCATAGTCCCCTTCCTGGTAAAATGTCACCCATCCTAGGCTCCTTCCTGCTATAACGACCCCTGTCCTGGGTCCTTCCTTGGTATAATGTCACCCATCCTAGGCCCCTTTCTGGTATAATATCTCCTGTTCTGGGCCCCTTAATGTAATAATGTCTCCCATCTTGGCTCATTCCTTAACGACCAGTGGTATTTTTGGTTTTGCACTTTCATTTTTTGCTCCCTTTTTTCCCCAGAGCCATAACTTTTAATTTTTCCATCAATATGGCCATGTGAGGGCTTGTTTTTTGTGGAACGAGCTGTACTTTTGAGTGACACCATTGGTTTTACCATAACGTGTACTCGAAAACAGGAAAAAATTCCAAGTGTGGTGAAATTGCAAATAAAGTGCAATCCCACACTTGTTTTTTGTTTGGCTTTTTTACTAGGCTCACTAACTGCTAAAACTGACTTGCCATTATGATTCTCCAGGTCATTACGAGTTCATAGACACCAAACATGTCTAGGTTCTTTTTTATCTACGTGGTGAAAAAAATTTCCAAACTTTGTTAAAAAAAAAAATTGCGCCATTTTCTGATACCCGCAGCGTCTCCATTTTTTCTGATCTCGGGTTGGATGAGGGCTTAATTTTTGCGCACCAAGCTGACATTTTTAATGATACCATTTTGGGGCAGATATGTTATTTTGATCACCCATTATTGCATTTCAATGCAATGTCGTAGTGACCAAAAAAAAGGTAATTGTGGCATTTTTTATTTTTTTCTCGCTACAGCTTTTAGCGATCAGGTTAATCTTTTTTTATTGATAGATTGGGAAAGATGTGAGCTCACCGCCGGAGCCCACATCAAAGGGAGAGAGTACGACATTGGCGTAAATTTACGCCCATTGTTGGAAAGGGGATAACAATGTCCCTCATCCTGGTATAATGTCCCCCATCATGGAACCCTTCATGGTATAATGTCCCCCATTTTATAACAGTGTCCTCCATCCTGCGATAACGTCCCCTATCCTGGGTCCTTTCCAGGTATAATGTCCCCTGTCCTTGGTCCCTTACTGTAATAATGTCCCCATCTTGGCCCCTTCTTGGTATAATATCCCCTGTCCTTGGCCCCTTACTGTTATAATGTCCCCCATCTTGGCCCCTTCTTGGTATAATATCCCCTGTTGTTGGCCCCTTACTGTAATAATGTCCTCCATCTTGGCCCCTTCTTGGTATAATATCCCCTGTCCTTGGCTCCTTACTGTAATAATGTCCTCCATCTTGGCCCATTCCTTTAACAATGTCCCTCATCCTGGTATAATGACCCCCATCCTGTTATGCTGATTCCCATCCTGGGCACCATCCTCTTATAATAACGACCACTTGGATATTAAACCACATTTGGCAACAGAATGGGTGACAAATTGATGAAAGTAATTAATTAGACTAACAGTAATGTACCTTTTGATTGTTTAGGCTGAGCCTCGAGCCAAAGTCACTGGAAGAGAAATAAATACAAATGTTACATAAAAAAAAAAAAAAAAGAAAATAGCTACATCCAGACGTTACTGAATCTCTACTTTTCTTAATCTAAAATATTTGCATATCAATGATATATACCGTGGGGGAAATAATCCCTTGATCCCTTGCCAAATACTTATTTCTCACTGCAAAATGCAAATACATTTATATAATTTATACAATGTGATTTTTGGATTTTATTTTTGATATTCTATCTCTCAATGTTGAAATTAACCTTCCCTTAAAAGTATAGACTGTTCATGTGTTTGTCAGTGGGCAAACTCACAAAATCAGCAAGGGATCAAATACTTCTTTCCCCCACTGTAAAGGTGCAGACACCCAAAATGATCATGTAATCCACAGCTCTGATCAGTGCCTTGTATCTACCTCCGGTTACTCCCCCATACTTTACACTTCAGCTCTACTTTATAAATATTGTCAGATATTTGAACAGGAGAGTCTACTGGAGCTCTAAGACAAGTCTTATATGGGAACCTTATTAACCCCTTACCTTAGCGTAGGATCGCTGGGATACATTGGTGCTTGGTTTCTATTTCTTTGGACTTGTTTGCTGTTTTCAGATCTAATTTGAAGTTACAGACTGATTATTTTATATATAGATGAACAGAAAATGTGTGAAAAACATATATCCTTCAAATGCAGAATCTAACATCAATGTCCGGTGCAGGGATGTTTTGCTGTTGCTGTATGGCCACTTTATGCATTAATTTGATACCACTTCCCAAACTCCTTTGCTGTCACAGCACTGAGAAGGTTTCCGTGGCTGCAAGTTACTTCTCATCTAGAACAAGAAGTTGACTAGGCCCTGCCGCATTTTATAGGGGCCTCTTTCCCAACATTATATTTTAAACACTTAAATATGTATTTATAGGGGTTTTTTCTTTCTGATACAGATCTTAAAATCCCCTTCTTCCCTTCACATATCCTATATATACATGATAAGATCCTGTCTGCAGCCACCACTAGGGGGAGCTCCCTGAATACAGAGAAACATGATAAGATTCTGTCTGCAGCCACCACTAGGGGGAGCTCCCTGTATGCTGCTGCCAGGATCATATTCCTCGCCAACCGTTACACCGATGCCTCTACCTTGTGCCAGTCATTACACTGGCTACCCATCCAATCCAGAATCCAGTACAAAACTACTACCCTCATCCACAAAGCACTCCATGGCTCAGCACCACCCTACATCTCCTCTCTGGTCTCAGTCTACCAACCTACCCGTGCCCTCCGCTCTGCTAATGACCTCAGGTTAGCATCCTCAATAATCAGAACCTCCCACTCCCGTCTCCAAGACTTTACACGTGCGGCGCCGATTCTTTGGAATGCACTACCTAGGTTAATACGATTAATCCCCAATCCCCACAGTTTTAAGCGTGCACTAAAAACTCATTTGTTCAGATTGGCCTACCGCCTCAACGCATTAACCTAATTATCCCTGTGTGGCCTATTAATAAAAAAACAACAACATAATCACGTTCCTTCATCATGTTCTCATACACTTTATGCAGTTAATAGCCTCTGTGTCTGTACTGTTACATACTTAGGCAGTTAACTGGTTCATGCAGCTTTACATGAACACCCGAGCCTTACACTATGGCTGGTCCAAATAACTAAAGCAATTGTTACCATCCACCTCTTGTGTCTCCCCTTTTCCTCATAGATTGTAAGCTTGCGAGCAGCAGGGCCCTCATTCCTCCTGGTATCTGTTTTGAACTGTGATTTCTGTTATGCTGTAATGTCTATTGTCTGTATAAGTCCCCTCTATAAGTTGTAAAGCGCTGCAGAATATGTTGGCGCTATATAAATAAAATTATTATTATTATTATTATTATTACAGAGATACATGATAAGATCCTGTCTGCAGTCACCACTAGGGAGAGCTCCCTGTACACAGAGATACATGATAAGATCCTGTCTGCAGTCACCACTAGGGGGAGCTCCCTGTATACAGAGATACATGATAAGATCCTGTCTGCAGCCACCACTAAGGGGAGCTCCCTGTATACACAGATACATGATAAGATCCTGTCTGCAGACACCACTAGTGGGAGGTCCCTGTATACACAGATACATGATAAGATCCTGTCTGCAGACACCACTAGGGGGAGCTCCCTGTATACAGAGATACATGAAAAGATCCTGTCTACAGCCACCACTAGGGGGAGCTCCCTGTATACAGAGATACATGATAAGATCCTGTCTGCAGTCACCACTAGGGGAGCTCCCTGAATACAGAGATAGATGATAAGATCCTGTCTGCAGTCACCACTAGGGAGAGCTCCCTGTATACAGAGATACATGATAAGATCCTGTCTGCAGCCACCACTAGGGGGAGCTCCCTGTATACAGAGATACATGATAAGATCCTGTCTGCAGCCACCACTAGGGGGAGCTCCCTGTATACAGAGATACATGATAAGATCCTGTCTGCAGACACCACTAGGGGGAGCTCCCTGTATACAGAGATACATGATAAGATTCTATCTGCAGTCACCACTAGGGGGAGCTCCCTGTATACAGAGATACATGATAAGATCCTGTCTGCAGTCACTACTAGGGGGAGCTCCCTGTATACAGAGATACATGATAAGATTCTGTCTGCAGCCACCACTAGGGGGAGCTCCGTGTATATAGAGATACATGATAAGATTCTGTCTGCAGCCACCACTAGGGGGAGCTCCGTGTATATAGAGATACATGATAAGATTCTGTCTGCAGTCACCACTAGGGGGAGCTCCCTGTATACAGAGATACATGATAAGATCCTGTCTGCAGCCACCACTAGGGGGAGCTCCCTGTATACAGAGATACATGATAACATCCTGTCTGCAGTCACCACTAGGGGGAGCTCCGTGTATATAGAGATACATGATAAGATTCTGTCTGCAGTCACCACTAGGGGGAGCTCCCTGTATACAGAGATACATGATAAGATTCTGTCTGCAGTCACCACTAGGGGGAGCTCCCTGTATACAGAGATACATGACAAGATCCTGTCTGCAGTCACAACTAGGGGGAGCTCCCTGAATACAGAGATACATGATAAGATCCTGTCTGCAGCCACCACTAGGGGGAGCTCCCTGTATACAGAGATACATGATAAGATCCTGTCTGCAGACACCACTAGGGGGAGCTCCCTGTATACAGAGATACATGATAAGATCCTGTCTGCAGACACCACTAGGGGGAGCTCCCTGTATACAGAGATACATGATAAGATCCTGTCTGCAGACACCACTAGGGGGAGCTCCCTGTATACAGAGATACATGATAAGATTCTATCTGCAGTCACCACTAGGGGGAGCTCCCTGTATACAGAGATACATGATAAGATCCTGTCTGCAGTCACTACTAGGGGGAGCTCCCTGTATACAGAGATACATGATAAGATTCTGTCTGCAGCCACCACTAGGGGGAGCTCCGTGTATATAGAGATACATGATAAGATTCTGTCTGCAGCCACCACTAGGGGGAGCTCCGTGTATATAGAGATACATGATAAGATTCTGTCTGCAGTCACCACTAGGGGGAGCTCCCTGTATACAGAGATACATGATAAGATCCTGTCTGCAGCCACCACTAGGGGGAGCTCCCTGTATACAGAGATACATGATAACATCCTGTCTGCAGTCACCACTAGGGGGAGCTCCGTGTATATAGAGATACATGATAAGATTCTGTCTGCAGTCACCACTAGGGGGAGCTCCCTGTATACAGAGATACATGATAAGATTCTGTCTGCAGTCACCACTAGGGGGAGCTCCCTGTATACAGAGATACATGACAAGATCCTGTCTGCAGTCACAACTAGGGGGAGCTCCCTGAATACAGAGATACATGATAAGATCCTGTCTGCAGCCACCACTAGGGGGAGCTCCCTGTATACAGAGATACATGATAAGATCCTGTCTGCAGTCACAACTAGGGGGAGCTCCCTGAATACAGAGATACATGATAAGATTCTGTCTGCAGTCGCCACTAGGGGGAGCTCCCTGTATACAGGGATACATGATAAGATCCTGTCTGCAGCCACCACTAGGGGGAGCTCCCTGTATACAGAGATACATGATAACATCCTGTCTGCAGTCACCACTAGGGGGATCTCCCTGTATACTGAGATACATGATAAGATTCTGTCTGCAGCCACCACTAGGAGGAGCTCCCTGTATACAGAGATACATGATAAGATCCTGTCTGCAGCCACCACTAGGGGGAGCTCTCTGTATACAGAGATACATGATAAGACCCTGTCTGCAGCCACCACTAGGGGGAGCTCTCTGTATACAGAGATACATGATAAGATTCTGTCTGCAGCCACCACTAGGGGGAGCTCCCTGTATACAGAGATACATGATAAGATCCAGTCTGCAGCCACCACTAGGGGGAGCTCTCTGTATACAGAGATACATGATAAGATTCTGTCTGCAGCCACCACTAGGGGCAGCTCCCTGTATACAGAGATACATGATAAGATCCTGTCTGCAGCCACCACTAGGAGGAGCTCCCTGTATACAGAGATACATGATAAGATCCTGTCTGTTCTGATCCGGTGACCTTGGAGCCGCATGAAACTTTCTCTGGAGTAGGTGGAAACTGTACTGACCGCAAATCCTGAACTAACACCGCAACTAGAAGTAGCCGTGGGGTGTGCCTAACAAATCCTAGACACCTCAACACAGCCGGAGGACTAAATACCCCTATAGATGGAAATAGGAATACTACCTTGCCTCAGAGCAGAACCCCAAAGGATAGACAGCCCCCCACGAATAATGACTGTGAGTAGGAGAAGAAAAGACACACGCAGGTAGAAAACAGGATTTAGTAAAAGAGGCCACTCTAGCTAAATAGGAAAGGATAGGACAGAATACTAGGCGGTCAGTAATAAAACCCTTCCAAAAATATCCACCGCAGATAATACAAAAAATTCCACAATCTAACTAAAGACGTGGATTGAATATCTGCAACCCCAGAGAATCCAACAAGACTGAGAAAATACTGACACAATCTAGGCTGGACAAAAAAACACAAAAGAATAGCACTGAATTATGAAGCACACAGCATGTGTGCCACAGAAAAAAAAACAGACACTTATCTTTGCTGATTTGGCAGAAAGGCAGGAGGAACAGGCAGAGGTCCAACACCTCCCAACAACAATTGACAACTGGCAAGGACTAATGAATCCTACACACCTAAATACCCCAGTCAGAACTGCAATCAGCAGATACACCTGACCAGGACTGCAACCCAGGGACAACTGCATTACCACCTACTACCACCGGAGGGAACCCAAAAGCAGAATTCACAACAGTACCCCCCCCCCCCTTGAGGAGGGGTCACCGAACCCTCACCAGCGCCCCCAGGCCGATCAGGACGAGCCAGATGAAAGGCACGGACCAAATCAGCAGCATGGACATCAGAAGCAAAAACCCAAGAATTATCCTCCTGGCCATAACCCTTCCATTTGACAAGGTACTGAAGCCTCCGCCTCGAAAAACGAGAATCCAAAATCTTCTCAACCACATACTCCAACTCCCCATCAACCAACACGGGGGCCGGAGGATCGACAGAGGGAACAACGGGTACCACATATTTCCGCAATAAAGATCTATGGAAGACATTATGGATAGCAAAAGAGGCAGGAAGCGCCAATCGAAAAGACACCGGATTAATAATCCCAGAAATCCTATAAGGACCAATAAACCGAGGCTTAAACTTAGGGGAAGAAACCTTCATAGGAACATGACGGGAAGACAACCAAACCAGATCCCCAACCCGAAGCTGGGAACCAACACACCGACGACGGTTAGCAAAACATTGAGCCTCCTCCTGAGACAACACCAAATTGTCCACCACATGAGCCCAAATCTGCTGTAACCTGTCAACCACAGAATCCACACCAGGACAGTCAGAAGGCTCAACCTGCCCAGAAGAAAAACGAGGATGAAAACCAAAATTACAAAAAAAAGGCGAAACCAAAGTAGCCGAACTAGCCCGATTATTAAGGGCAAACTCAGCCAATGGCAAAAAGGCCACCCAATCATCCTGATCAGCAGACACAAAGCATCTCAAATAAGTCTCCAAAGTCTGATTAGTTCGCTCGGTTTGGCCATTTGTCTGAGGATGAAATGCAGAAGAAAAAGACAAATCAATGCCCAGCCTAGCACAAAAGGCCCGCCAAAACCTAGAAACAAACTGGGAACCTCTGTCGGACACAATATTCTCCGGAATACCATGCAAACGAACCACATGCTGAAAAAACAACGGAACCAACTCTGAAGAGGAAGGCAATTTAGGTAAAGGCACTAAATGAACCATCTTAGAAAACCGGTCACAAACAACCCAGATAACCGACATCCTCGGGGAAACCGCAAGATCAGAAATAAAATCCATAGAAATATGCGTCCAGGGCCTCTCGGGGACCGGCAATGGCAAAAGTAACCCACTAGCACGGGAAGAACAAGGCTTGGCCCGCGCACAAGTCCCACAGGACTGCACAAAAGAACGCACATCACGTGACAATGAAGGCCACCAAAAGGACATACCAACCAAATCTCTGGTACCAAAAATACCAGGATGACCAGCCAACACAGAACAGTGAACCTCAGAAATCACTCTACTAGTCCATCTTTCAGGAACAAACAATTTCCCCACCGGACAGCGGTCAGGTCTATTAGCCTGAAATTCCTGAAGAACCCGCCGTAAATCAGGGGAAATGGCAGAAAGGACCACCCCTTCTTTCAGAATGCCGACCGGTTCAAGGACCTCAAGAGAATCAGGCAAAAAACTCCAAGAAAGGGCATCAGCCTTAATATTCTTAGAACCCGGAAGATACGAGACCACGAAATCAAAACGGGAAAAAAACAAGGACCATCGAGCCTGTCTAGGACTAAGCCGTTTGGCAGACTCGAGGTAAATCAGATTCTTATGATCGGTCAGGACCACAATACGGTGCTTCGCTCCCTCAAGCCAATGTCGCCACTCCTCAAACGCCCACTTCATAGCCAACAACTCCCGATTGCCGACATCATAATTGCGTTCAGCAGGCGAAAACTTGCGGGAGAAGAAGGCACACGGTTTCATCAAGGAACCAACAGAATCCCTCTGAGACAAAACGGCCCCTGCCCCAATCTCAGAAGCGTCAATCTCAACCTGAAACGGAAGAGAAACATCTGGTTGGCGCAACACCGGAGCAGAAGTAAATCGACGTTTAAGCTCCTGAAAGGCAGAGACAGCCGCAGAGGACCAATTTGCCACATCAGCGCCTTTCTTCGTCAAATCGGTCAAGGGTTTAACCACGCTGCAGAAGTTAGCAATGAAACGGCGATAAAAATTTGCAAAACCCCAAAATTTCTGAAGGCTCTTCAAGGATGTGGGTTGAATCCAATCATGAATGGCCTGAACCTTAACCGGATCCATCTCCATAGATGAGGGAGAAAAAATAAAGCCCAAAAAAGAAACCTTCTGCACCCCAAAGAGACACTTAGACCCCTTCACAAACAAAGCATTGTCACGAAGGATCTGAAATACCATCCTGACCTGTTCCACATGAGACTCCCAATCATCAGAAAAAATCAAAATATCGTCCAAATATACAATCAAGAATTTATCAGTATAAGTCCGGAAGATATCATGCATGAAGGATTGAAAAACATATGGAGCATTAGTGAGCCCGAATGGCATCACAAGGTATTCAAAATGGCCTTCAGGCGTATTAAACGCAGTTTTCCATTCATCACCCTGCTTAATACGAACAAGATTATATGCCCCCCGAAGGTCAATCTTCGTAAACCAACTAGCCCCCTTAATCCTAGCAAACAAATCGGAAAGCAAAGGTAAAGGGTATTGAAACTTGACCGTGATCTTATTCAAGAGGCGATAATCAATACAAGGTCTCAAGGAGCCATCCTTCTTAGCCACAAAAAAAAAACCTGCTCCCAACGGTGAAGAAGATGGCCGAATATGCCCTTTCTCCAAAGACTCCTTAACATAACTCCGCATGGCGGTATGTTCAGGCACAGACAGGTTGAAAAGTCGGCCCTTAGGAAACTTACTGCCTGGAATCAAGTCAATCGCACAATCACAGTCCCTGTGCGGTGGAAGGGAACTGGACTTGGGCTCATCGAATACATCCTGAAAATCTGACAAAAACTCTGGAATTTCAGAAGAGGAAGAAGAGGAGATTGACATCAAAGGAACATCATTATGAACCCCCTGACAACCCCAACTAGTCACAGACATAGACTTCCAATCCAACACAGGATTATGTATCTGCAACCACGGAAAACCCAGCACGATAGCATCATGCAAATTATGCAACACCAGAAATCGACAATCTTCCTGATGGGCTGGCGCCATGTGCATGGTCACCTGTGTCCAAAACTGGGGCTTATTTTTAGCCAAAGGTGTAGCATCAATCCCCCTTAAAGGAATAGGGTTCTGCAAAGGCTGCAGGGGGAAACCACAACGCCTGGCAAACTCAAAATCCATTAAGTTCAAGGCGGCGCCTGAATCCACAAACGCCATGACAGAAAATGATGACAATGAGCAGATCAAGGACACCGATAACAGAAATTTAGGTTGTACAATACTGATGGTAAATGAACTAGCGATCCTTTTTGACCGCTTAGGGCAGACTGAAACGACATGAGAAGCGTCGCCACAATAATAACACAACCTATTCTGACGTCTGAATCCTTGTCGTTCCATTCTAGACAAAATCCTATCACACTGCATTGGCTCAGGACTTTGCTCTAAGGACGACGCCACAGCGCGCACAGTTCGACGCTCCCGCAAGCGCCGATCAATCTGAATGGCCAGAGACATAGAATCACTCAGACCGGAAGGCGTGGGAAACCCCACCATAACATCTTTAACGGATTCAGAAAGACCCTTTCTGAAAATTGCCGCCAAAGCATCATCATTCCATTTAGTCAACACAGACCATTTTCTAAATTTCTGACAATACAATTCTGCCGCCTCTTGACCCTGAGACAGGGCCAACAAGGTCTTCTCCGCTTGATCCACAGAATTCGGTTCATCATATAATAATCCTAAAGCCAGAAAAAAGGAGTCTACATTAAGCAAGGCCGGATTCCCAGATTCCAGGGAAAATGCCCAATCCTGTGGATCGCCACGCAGCAGGGAGATGACGATTTTAACCTGCTGAATGGAATCACCAGAGGATCGAGGTCTCAGAGCAAATAACAGTTTACAATTGTCTTTAAAACTCAAAAATTTGGACCTGTCACCAAAAAACAAATCAGGAGTAGGAATCTTCGGCTCTAAAACAGGAGTCTGAACAATATAATCAGAAATACCCTGTACCCTAGCAGCAAGCTGGTCTACACGAGAAGCTAATTCCTGAACATCCATGCTAGCACAAGACTCCTCAGGCACCCATAGATAAAGAGGGAAGAAAAGACAAAGCAAACTGCAGAAAAAAAAATGGCTCAACACCTTTCTTCCCTTCTTCTGAGATGCATTTAACTCATTATGGTCCAGTTGTACTGTTCTGATCCGGTGACCTTGGAGCCGCATGAAACTTTCTCTGGAGTAGGTGGAAACTGTACTGACCGCAAATCCTGAACTAACACCGCAACTAGAAGTAGCCGTGGGGTGTGCCTAACAAATCCTAGACACCTCGACACAGCCGGAGGACTAAATACCCCTATAGATGGAAATAGGAATACTACTTTGCCTCAGAGCAGAACCCCAAAGGATAGGCAGCCCCCCACGAATAATGACTGTGAGTAGGAGAAGAAAAGACACACGCAGGTAGAAAACAGGATTTAGCAAAAGAGGCCACTCTAGCTAAATAGGAAAGGATAGGACAGAATACTAGGCGGTCAGTAATAAAACCCTTCCAAAAATATCCACCGCAGATAATACAAAAAATTCCACAATCTAACTAAAGACGTGGAATGAATATCTGCAACCCCAGAGAATCCAACAAGACTGAGAAAATGCTGACACAATCTAGGCTGGACAAAAAAACACAAAAGAATAGCACTGAATTATGAAGCACACAGCATGTGTGCCACAGAAAAAAACCCAGACACTTATCTTTGCTGATTTGGTAGAAAGGCAGGAGGAACAGGCAGAGGTCCAACACCTCCCAACAACAATTGACAACTGGCAAGGACTAATGAATCCTACACACCTAAATACCCCAGTCAGAACTGCAATCAGCAGATACACCTGACCAGGACTGCAACCCACGGACAACTGCATTACCACCTACTACCACCGGAGGGAACCCAAAAGCAGAATTCACAACACCTGTCTGCAGTCACCACTAGGGGGAGCTCTCTGTATACAGAGATACATGATAAGATTCTGTCTGTATTCAGGGAGCTCCCCCTAGTGGTGACTGCAGACAGAATCTTATCATGTATCTCTGTATTCAGGGAGCTCCCCCTAGTGGTGACTGCAGAGATACATGATATGATCCTGTCTGCAGTCACCACTAGGGGGAGCTCCCTGTATACAGAGATACATGATAAGACTCTGTCTGCAGTCACCACAAGGGGGAGCCTCCTGCATATGTATTTATTACAAACCTTAATGTAAGCTATATACATTTATATGCAGTGTGCTCCCCCTAGAGGTGGCTGCAAAATGAAAAAAATATACATATTTTAAGTGTTGTCATTCATTTTTTTGTTTTCAGCGTTTTTGTAAAGATAAGACACACTATGTACTTACAGAAGTGCCTGGGTGCTACATTTGTAAAGAAATCATCATAATCCATGTAAATGGATAAATCCTATTAGGGAGCTTTAATTACAATGAAATTACACTTTGGAAGGTAAGCCGGAGCGTCTGTGTACACCGGGAGCATTAATTAGTGAGTTATCTGATACTTACTGTGATGAGGAGCTGCTGGAGCGGAGTTCTCGATTGCTTTCACTTGCCGAAGATTCAGGGGCTGGATTTCTACAAACATAACATACATTTAACACTATATACAAGGGATTACGAAGCCACAGCCTATAGCCTGTATTAACTATGATGTAGGGAACACATTTTAGACGCAAAAGAATAAAAAATACACAATTGGGTCCATGAGCAACTTAACCCCTTCCCGACCCATGACGCCTATGCGGCGTCATGGAATGATCGCATCCCTGCAGATCGGGTGAAAGGGTTAATTCCTATTTTACCCGATCTGCAGGGAGAGGGGGAGTTGTACTTCAGCCTAGGGGGGGTGGCTTTGCCCCCACGTGGCTACGATCGCTCTGATTGGCTGTTGAAAGTGCAACAGCCAATCAGAGCAATTTGCAATATTTCACCTATGAAAATGGTGAAATATTGCAATCCAGCCATGGCCGATGCTGCAATAGCATCTGCCATGGCTGGAAATCATGTACTGGCCCCCCCCACCGCCCCCGATCTCCTCCCCAGTCGTCCGTTATGTGGCCCGGTCCTCTCCGTCCTCCTGCCCGCTCCCCCGTCCTCCTGCCCGCTCCCCCGTGCTCCTGTCCGCTCCCCCCGTCCTCCGATCCCCCCCCCTGTGCTCCGATCCACCCCCCCACCACCCCCTCATACTTACCGATCCTCCCGGTGTCCGGCCGTCTCCTCGCTGGGCGCCGCCATCTTGGAAAATGGCGGGCGCATGCTCAGTACGCCCGCCGAATCTGCAGGCTGGCAGATTCGTTACAGGTACATTTTGATCGCTGTGGTAGGTTCTACCACAGCGATCAAAATAAAAAAATAATAAATAAACCCCCCCCTTTATCACCCCCATAGGTAGGGACAATAATAAAATAAAGAAAATATTTTTTTTTCTTTTACCACTAGGGTTAGGGTTAGAACTAGGGGTAGGGTTAGGGGTAGGGTTACGGGTAGGGTTAGGGTTAGGGGTAGGGTTATGGCATGTGCACACAGAGCGGATCGGCCGCGGATCCGCAGCGGATCGGCCGCGGATCGGCCGCGGATCCGCAGCGGATCGGCCGCGGATCGCAGCGGATCCGCAGCGGATCGGCCGCGGATCGGCCGCGGATCGGCCGCGGATCTGCAGCGGATCGGCCGCGGATCCGCAGCGGATCGGCTGCGGATCCGCAGTGGATCCGCAGTGGATTGGCCGCGGATCCGCAGCGGATCGGCCGCGGATCCGCAGCGGATCGGCCGCGGATCCGCAGCAGATTGGCCGCGGATCTGCAGCGGATTGGCCGCGGATCCGCGGCGGATCGGCAGCGGATCCGCAGCGGATTGGCCGCGGATCTGCAGCGGATTGGCCGCGGATCCGCAGCGGATTGGCAGCGGATTGGCCGCGGATCCGCAGCGGATTGGCCGCTGCGAATTCAAAGCAGTTTTCCATCAGGTTTACAGTACCATGTACACCTAAGGAAAACCAAATCTGCTGTGCCCATGGTGCAGAAAATTCCGTGCAGAAACGCTGCATTGTATTTTCCGCAGCATGTCAATTCTTTGTGCGGATTCCGCAGCGGTTTACACCTGTTCCTCAATAGGAATCCGCAGGTGAAATCCGCACAAAAAAACACTGGAAATCTGCTGTAAATCCGCAGGCAAAACGCAGTGCCTTTTACCTGCAGATTTTTCAAAAATCGTGCGGAAAAATCTCACACGAATCCGCAACGTGGGCACATACCCTTAGGGTTAGGGTTGGAATTAGGGCTAGGGTTGGAAATAGGGTTAAGAATAGGCTTGTGGTTAGGGTTACGGATAGGGTTAGGGGTGTGTTGGGGTTACAGTTGTGGTTAGGGTTGGGATTAGGGTTACGGTTGGGATTAGGGTTAGGATTAGGGTTGGAATTAGGGTTACGGTTGTGTTGCGGTTAGGGTTGTGGTTAGGGGTGTGTTGGGGTTAGGGTTGTGATTAGGGTTATGACTACAGTTGGGATTAGGATTAGGGGTGTGTTGGGGTAAGTGTTGAAGTTAGAATTGAGGGGTTTCCACTGTTTTAGGCACATCAGGGGTCTCCAAACGCAACATGGCGCCACCATTGATTCCAGCCAATCTTGCGTTCAAAAAGTCAAATGGTGCTCCCGCCCTTCCAAGCCCCGACGTGCGCCCAAACAGTGGTTTACCCCCACATTTGGGGTACCAGCGTACTCAGGACAAACTGGGCAACAACTGTTGGGGTCCAATTTCTCCTGTTACCCTTGCAAAAATAAAAAATTACTTGCTAAAACATAATTTTTGAGGAAAGAACAATTATTTTTTATTTTCACGGCTCTGCGTTATAAACTTCTGTGAAGCACTTGGGGGTTGAAAGTGCTCACCACACATCTAGATAAGTTCCTTCGGGGGTCTAGTTTCCAAAATGGGGTCACTTGTGGGGTGTTTCTACTGTTTAGGCACATCAGGGGCTCTGCAAATGCAATGTGACGCCCGCAGACCATTCCATCAAAGTCTGCATTTCAAATGTCACTACTTCCCTTCCGAGCCCTGACGTGTGCCCAAACAGTGGTTTACCCCCACATATGGGGTATCAGCGTACTCACAACAAACTGGGCAACAAATATTGGGGTCCAAATTCTCCTGTTACCCTTGTGAAAATAAAAAATTGCTTGCTAAAACATCTTTTTTGAGGAAAGAAAAATGATTTTTTATTTTCACGGCTCTGCGTTGTAAACTTCTGTGAAGCACTTGGGGGTTGAACGTGCTCACCACACATCTAGATAAGTTCCTTGGGGGGTCTAGTTTCCAAAATGGGGTCACTTGTGGGGGGTTTCTACTGTTTAGGCATATCAGGGGCTCTGCAAACGTAACATGATGCCCGCAGACCATTCCATCAAAGTCTGCATTCCAAAACGTCACTACTTCCCTTCCGAGCCCCGGCATGTACCCAAACAGTGGTTTACCCCCACATATGGGGTATCAGCGTACTCAGGAGAAACTGGACAACAACTTTTGGGGTCCAATTTCTCCTGTTACTCTTGCAAAAATAAAAAATTCTGGGCTAAAAAAATATTTTTGAGGAAAGGAAACACATTTATTATTTTCACGGCTCTGCGTTATAAACTTCTGTGAAGCACTTGGGGGTTCAAAGTGCTCACCACACATCTAGATAAGTTCCCTTGGGGGTCTAGTTTCCAAAATGGAGTCACTTGTGGGGAGTTCCTACTGTTTAGGCACATCAGGGGCTCTGCAAATGCAACCTGATGCCCGCAGAGCATTCCATCAAAGTCTGCATTTCAAAACGTCACTACTTCCCTTCCGAACCCCGACGTGTGCCAAAACAGTGGTTTACCCCCACATATGGGGTATCAGCGTACTCAGGAGAAACTGGACAACAACTTTTGGGGTCCAATTTCTCCTGTTACTCTTGCAAAAATAAAAAAATTCTGGGCTAAAAAAATATTTTTGAGGAAAGGAAACACATTTTTTATTTTCACGGCTCTGCGTTATAAACTTCTGTGAAGCACTTGGGGGTTCAAAGTGCTCACTACACATCTAGATAAGTTCCCTTGGGGGTCTAGTTTCCAAAATGGAGTCAATTGTGGGGAGTTCCTACTGTTTAGGCACATCAGGGGCTCTGCAAACGCAACCTGACGCCCGCAGAGCATTCCATCAAAGTCTGCATTTCAAAACGTCACTACTTCCCTTCCGAACCCCGACGTGTGCCAAAACAGTGGTTTACCCCCACATATGGGGTATCATCGTACTCAGGAGAAACTGGAAAACAACTTTTGGGGTCCAATTTCTCCTATTACCCTTGGGAAAATAAAAAATTGTGGGCTAAAAAATCATTTTTGAGAAAAGAAAAATTATTTTTTATTTTCATGGCTCTGCGTTATAAACTTCTGTGAAGCACTTGGGGGTTCAAAGTGCTCACCACACATCTAGATTAGTTCCTTGGGAGGTCTAGTTTCCAAAATGGGGCCACTTGTGCGGGAGCTCCAATGTTTAGGCACACAGGGGCTCTCCAAACGCGACATGGTGTCCGCTAATGATTGGAGCTAATTTTCCATTCAAAAAGCCAAATGGCGTGCCTTCCCTTCCAAGCCCTGCCGTGCGCCCAAACAGTGGTTTACCCCCACATATGGGGTATCATCGTACTCAGGACAAACTGGACAACAACATTTGGGGTCCGATTTCTCCTATTACCCTTGGGAAAAAAAATAAATTCTGGGCTAAAAATCATTTTTGAGGAAAGAAAAATTATTTTTTTATTTTCACGGCTCTGCGTTATAAACTTCTGTGAAGCACCTGGGGGTTATAAGTGTTTACTATGCATCTAGATAAGTTCCTTGGGGGGTCTAGTTTCCAAAATGGGGTCACTTGTAGGGGAGCTCCAATGTTTAGGCACACAGGGGCTCTCCAAATGCGACATGGTGTCCGCTAACGATTGGAGCTAATTTTCCATTCAAAAAGTCAAATGGCACGCCTCCCCTTCCGAGCCTTGCCGTGCACCCAAACAGTGGTTTACCCCCACATATGAGGTATCGGCATACTCAGGAGAAATTGCCCAACAAATTTTATGATCCATTTTATCCTGTTGCCCATGTGAAAATGAAAGAATTGAGGCTAAAAGAAATTTTGTGTGAAAAAAAAGTACTTTTTCATTTTTGCGGATCAATTTGTGAAGCACCTGGGGGTTTAAAGTGCTCACTATGCCTCTAGATGAGTTCCTTGGGGGGTCTAGTTTCCAAAATGGGGTCACTTGTGGAGGAGCTCCAATGTTTAGGCACACAGGGGCTTTCCAAACGCGACATGGTGTCCGCTAACGATGGAGATAATTTTTCATTCAAAAAGTCAAATGGCGCTCCTTCCCTTCCGAGCCTTACCATGTGCCCAAACAGTGGTTTACCCCCACATGTGAGGTATTGGTGTACTCAGGAGAAATTGCCCAACAAAATTTAGGATCCATTTTATCCTGTTGCCCATGTGAAAATGAAAAAATTGAGGCTAAAATAATTTTTTCGTGAAAAAAAAGTACTTTTTCATTTTTACGGATCAATTTGTGAAGCACCTGGGGGTTTAAAGTGCTCACTATGCTTCTAGATAAGTTCCTTGGGGGGTCTAGTTTCCAAAATGGGGTCACTTGTGGGGGAGCTCCAATGTTTAGGCACACGGGGGCTCTCCAAACGCGACATGGTGTCCGCTAAAGATTGGAGCCAATTTTTCATTGAAAAAGTCAAATGGCGCTCCTTCCCTTCCGAGCCCTGCCGTGCGCCCAAACAGTGGTTTACCCCCACATATGAGGTATCAGCGTACTCAGGACAAATTGGACAACAACGGCGGTGGTCCAGTTTCTCCTTTTACCCTTGGGAAAATAAAAAATTTTTTGCTAAAATATCATTTTTGTGACTAAAAAGTTAAATGTTCATTTTTTACTTCCATGTTGCTTCTGCTGCTGTGAAACACCTGAAGGGTTAATAAACTTCTTGAATGTGGTTTTGAGCACCTTGAGGGGTGCAGTTTTTAGAATGGTGTCACTTTTGGGTATTTTCAGCCATATAGAACCCTCAAACTGACTTCAAATGTGAGATGATCCCTAAAAAAAATGGTTTTGTAAATTTTGTTGTAAAAATGAGAAATCACTGGTCAAATTTTAACCCTTATAACTTCCTAGCAAAAAAAAAATTTGTTTCCAAAATTGTGCTGATGTAAAGTAGACATGTGGGAAATGTTATTTATTAACTATTTTGTGTCACATAACTCTCTGGTTTAACAGAATAAAAATTCAAAATGTGAAAATTGCGAAATTTTCAAAATTTTTGCCAAATTTCCGTTTTTTTCACAAATAAACTCAGAAATTATCGACCTAAATTTACCACTAACATGAAGCCCAATATGTCACGAAAAAACAATCTCAGAATCTCTAGGATCCGTTGAAGCGTTCCTGAGTTATTACCTCATAAAGGGACACTGGTCAGAATTGCAAAAAACGGCAAGGTCATGAAGGGGTTAATATCAAATTGTCCAGAGACGAGACGAATGACCAAACTGATCCTGACTCCTGAGAAGTCACAAGTTATCGGAGTAACAGTTATTGCACAGGCTGAAAGAGTTGAAGGAAACAGAAGAAGAGAATGACTGGCACCAGGATGGATGGAGGCAATGGCAGAGATGAAGGTAGAAGGAGAAAAGGAGGATGGATACTATCGAAATCTAAAAAAGAAGAACAGAGAATCTAAAGAACTGCTCTTCCACCATGGAGGAGAGTCCGAGGTCAAGCTCTTGTCACCCAAAGTCTAATGAGATGGGCCAAAACTGACAACGCTTCAATCTCCGAAGACTAAAGCAGTCACATTGTCTACCTCTAAATATTGTACACCCTTAGATATTGTCTAATGTGTAACTGCACTTTCAGAAACCTTTGGGCACAAGAGAAGTCAGAAGATTTCATTGATGGCACAAATTCTCTACTCAGAAGAAAGACCAAAGTGAGATTCTCTGATGATCTGTACAACAGATTTTTTCTTTATACTTTTTGAAACACTTTTGTAAAATCATCTTTCTGCATCAAATTTGCATGAGACTTATCACATACAGCCCTGACCAGATCCTATATAACTAAGGTTCTCCATTAATTTTAACAAGTAATTAAAACTTTCATTGCAGAATATTGTAACTTTCATTGTTCTTTCTTTGAAAAGCAAAATGAAAAGGAAAGATTATTACTCAGCAATCTGCGAAGTCTTCATGAAGATTCTAAGCAAGAACTCCGACTCTTGTCCCTTGTTTTGGGTGAAGGGTAGAATGACGTAGGTCCCCGGTGGAACCATGAAAGATCTGGTAACTTCTCTGGTTCGTTCTAGTTCTGAGTTGATGACGTCTGTTGCATGCTGCCGGGAATATTTTTGTTGCGTCCCATTTTTAACGCCCTACAGGGTCATTAAACACAATTGTAAAATATTAGGAATAAGACATCACTTTAATTAAAGAAAATGGATGACATGGTGAAGTCAATATTATGTGACCGAGACCAAATGCAAAAAATGTGGCCGCTGTTTTTGGAAATTTTAGTAGCCACTTGCCAAAATGCAGATGATGGAAACGTACACATCTTGCGTAAGAGAATGTAAAAGTAGAAAATCAATATTTCCCTTTGCCAAATTGCATCCTGGTTCTGATTGGGAAATTCCTTCTATTTATTTATTCATGAACGATAATTTCATCCATGTAAAATATCTTTCCATGGCTGTATGACCTAATTGACGCAGCCTTAAACCCACCCAGGTGTGTAGTTATTGGGGCTACTGAAGTAGCAGTTGCACCAGGCAATGGTGCCTCAAGGTGTGGCCAAGGTCACATAACACAACACTTGGTAGATAGAATGCTCCTCTGCAGAATTTGCAGTTACCTCTTTCTACAATGATCAGTATCTGACATATACCACAATGCCCTTTTTCTAGGAAACATTTCACAGCTGACGAATATTTCCTGGACTTTCTTGCTGTACAGTGATCATCTCCATATGGGTAATTGTTATCGATGGTGCTCAGCTGTGAATCATTAACAAAACAGCTGCGGCCAATCAAGAAATAAACAGATTGCCGGAGGGCAAAAGGCTGAATTGAATCCAGTATACATAAAAAAGCACATTGTTCCCCTTATTAATTGCCCCCTACCAAATACCACTCATGAATTAGATGACATGACATCCAGTATAGATCAGGTCATATCATAAGGGACGGTATATCAGAGGCATTCAATACCCCTTACCCGGATTAGCTAATCGGTTCTTTATCTTGTGGTCAGTTAGCATGATCATTTCTATGTAATCTTGATACAAAGGAACAAATCTTCTGGAGTTAGAATTTGCCAGATAAGCCGAATTTTTCAAGGAAATTCGTTTTGCTCTGAGTCGATTTGCCAACAATTAAAAGGACTCAAAAGTTTCCAAATGCCATGAAAAGACGTGTATGGGTGATTGAAATGCAGAACTGATATAACTACACTGATCAGACAACCAGCTTCATCCCTAAACCTGCCTCACAGTCACAGTAACCCTACTGCCTCACAGTCACAGTGACTCTCCTGCCTCACAGTCACAGTGACTCTCCTGCCTCACAGACACAGTGACTCTCCTGCCTCACAGACACAGTGACTCTCCTGCCTCACAGATACAGTGACTCTCCTGCCTCACAGATACAGTGACTCTCCTGCCTCACAGACACAGTGACTTTCCTGCCTCACAAACACAGTGACTCCTGCCTCATAGGCACAGTGATTCTAATGCCTCACAGGCACAGTGACCCTCATGCCTCACAGATACAGTGACTCTCCTGCCTCACAGACACAGTGACTCTCCTGCCTCACAGATACAGTGACTCTCCTGCCTCACAGGCACAGTGACCCTCCTGCCTCACAGATACAGTGACTCTCCTGCCTCACAGACACAATGACTCTCCTGCGACTCTCCTGCCTCACAGGCACAGTGACCCTCATGCCTCACAGATACAGTGACTCTCCTGCCTCACAGACACAATGACTCTCCTGCCTCACAGACACAGTGACTCTCCTGCCTCACAGGCACAGTGACTCTCCTGCCTCACAGATACAGTGACTCTCCTGCCTCACAGACACAGTGACCCTCATACCTCGCAGACACAGTGACTCTCCTGCCTCACAGACACAGTGACTCTCCTGCCTCACAGATACAGTGACTCTCCTGCCTCACAGACACAGTGACTCTCCTGCCTCACAGGCACAGTGACTCCTTCCTCACAGATACAGTGACTCTCCTGCCTCACAGGCACAGTGACTCTCCTGCCTCACAGGCACAGTGACTCTCCTGCCTCACAGACACAGTAACTCTCCTGCCTCACAGGCACAGTGACTCTCCTGCCTCACAGGCACAGTGACTCTCCTGCCTCACAGATACAGTGACTCTCCTGCCTCACAGACACAGTGACTCTCCTGCCTCACAGGCACAGTGACTCCTTCCTCACAGATACAGTGACTCTCCTGCCTCACAGGCACAGTGACTCTCCTGCCTCACAGGCACAGTGACTCTCCTGCCTCACAGACACAGTAACTCTCCTGCCTCACAGGCACAGTGACTCTCCTGCCTCACAGGCACAGTGACTCTCCTGCCTCACAGACACAGTAACTCTCCTGCCTCACAGACACAGTAACTCTCCTGCCTCACAGACACAGTAACTCTCCTGCCTCACAGGCACAGTGACTCTCCTGCCTCACAGGCACAGTGACTCTCCTGCCTCACAGACACAGTAACTCTCCTGCCTCACAGACACAGTAACTCTCTTGCCTCACAGGCACAGTGACTCTCCTGCCTCACAGGGACAGTGACTCTCCTGCCTCACAGACACTGTGACTCTCCTGCCTCACAGGCACAGTGACTCTCCTGCCTCACAGACACAGTAACTCTCATGCCTCACAGGCACAGTGACTCTCCAGCCTCACAGGCACAGTGACTCTCCAGCCTCACAGGCACAGTGACTCTCCAGCTTCACAGGCACAGTGACTCTCCTGCCTCACAGGCACAGTGACTCTCCTGCCTCACAGGCACAGTGACTCTCCTGCCTCACAGGCACAGTGACCCTCATGCCTCACAGATACAGTGACTCTCCTGCCTCACAGACACAGTGACTCTCCTGCCTCACAGATACAGTGACTCTCTTGCCTCACAGGCACAGTGACTCTCCTGCCTCACAGATACAGTGACTCTCCTGCCTCACAGATACAGTGACTCTCCTGCCTCACAGATACAGTGACTCTCCTGCCTCACAGTCACAGTGACCCTCATGCCTCACAGATACAGTGACTCTCCTGCCTCACAGACACAGTGACTCTCCTGCCTCACAGATACAGTGACTTCAGCCTCAAAGACACAGTAACTCTCCTGCCTCACAGGCACAGTGACTCTCCTGCCTCACAGACACAGTGACTTTCCTGCCTCACAAACACAGTGACTCCTGCCTCATAGGCACAGTGATTCTAATGCCTCACAGGCACAGTGACTCTCCTGCCTCACAGACACAGTGACTCTCCTGCCTCACAGATACAGTGACTCCCCTGCCTCACAGGCACAGTGACTCTCCTGCCTCACAGGCACAGTGACTCTCCTGCCTCACAGACACAGTGACTCGCATGCCTCACAGACACAGTGACTCTCCTGCCTCACAGACACAGTGACTTTCCTGCCTCACAAACACAGTGACTCCTGCCTCATAGGCACAGTGATTCTAATGCCTCACAGGCACAGTGACTCTCCTGCCTCACTGACACAGTGACTCTCCTGCCTCACAGATACAGTGACTCTCCTGCCTTGCAGGCACAGTGACTCTCCTGCCTCACAGGCACAGTGACTCTCCTGCCTCACAGACACAGTGACATTCCTGCCTCACAAACACAGTGACTCCTGCCTCACAGGCACAGTGACTCTAATGCCTCACTGGCACAGTGACTCTCCTGCCTCACAGACACAGTGACTCTCCTGCCTCACAGACACAGTGACTCTCCTGCCTCACAGACACAGTGATTTTTCTGCCTCACAAACACAGTGACTCCTGCCTCACAGGCACAGTGACTCTCCTGCCTCACAGGCAGTGACTCTCCTACCTCACAAACACAGTGACTTTCCTTCCTCACAGACAGTGACTCTCCTATCTATTTTCCTGTCAATTAAATTTTCATAATTCTTTTGTCCTCACACACTAATCTTCTTCACTGTTGTACTGCCACACTCTATCTGCTCAGTTTCTTCAGTGTTTTATGGCTTTCATTCCTTATTGGTATGGCTAAGCTGTGATGTCTTCTCTCTATTCAGATTCATTATAAAGCAGCTGCTGCATTCTCTGCATTGGCTTTTATACAAGCTATAATAGTCCCTAATGATTGTCTGTACTATACCATGTGATGTGAAAGCTGCAGCACTCCTGGAGTTTTAGCTGATTGGATAGGGTCCAACCCCATAAATGTAGCAACACTGAAAGAATACAGCACTTTAGCAGCAAGGCATTATGGGAAAGCCCAGCCATGTCCTTCACCCTGGTGACCCTCACTTCTCTGGCTGATGCAAGCTTTTACAAAATATAAAATAATAGCAGCCATTTGGGACAATTCAATTGAAGTGAATCGCATATTGTTCGTATTCATCGAGTTCAGCAAATTTTGAAATATTCTGCACAAATTTGATTTGCATCCGATCGATTCATGACTAGTGTTGAGCATTCCGATACTGCAAGTATCGGGTATCGGCCGATACTTGCTGTATCGGAATTTCCGATACCGAGATCCGATACTTTTGTGGTATCGGGTATCGGGTATCGCAACAACATTAATGTAATAATGTGTAAAAAAGAGAATTAAAATAAAAAATATCGCTATACTCACCTGTCCGACGCAGCCTGGACCTCAGCGAGGGAATCGGCAGCGTTGTTTGTTTAAATTTCGCGCTTTTACTTGGTTACGTGAAGTCCCGGCTTGTGATTGGTCAGGGCGGCCATGTTGCCGGGACGCGGACCAATCACAGCAAGCCGTGACGAAATTACGTCACGGCTTGCTGTGATTGGTCCGCGTCCCGGCAACATGGCCGCCATTAACCAATCACAAGCCGTGACGTCACGGGAGGCTGGACATGCGCGTATTTTGAAAAGCGCGCGTGTCCAGCCTCCAGTGACGTCCCGGCAACATGGCCGCCATTAACCAATCACAAGCCGTGACGTCACGGGAGGCTGGACATGCGCGTATTTTGAAAAGCGCGCGTGTCCAGCCTCCAGTGATGTCCCGGCAACATGGCCGCCATTAACCAATCACAAGCCGGGACGTCACTGGAGGCTGGACACGCGCGCTTTTCAAAATACGCGCATGTCCAGCCTCCCGTGACGTCACGGCTTGTGATTGGTTAATGGCGGCCATGTTGCCGGGACGCGGACCAATCACAGCAAGCCGTGACGTAATTTCGTCACGGCTTGCTGTGATTGGTCCGCGTCCCGGCAACATGGCCGCCCTGACCAATCACAAGCCGGGACTTCACGTAACCAAGTAAAAGCGCGAATTTTAAACAAACAACGCTGCCGGTTCCCTCGCTGAGGTCCCGGCTGCGTCGGACAGGTGAGTATAGCGATATTTTTTATTTTAATTCTTTATTTTACACATTAATATGGTTCCCAGGGCCTGAAGGAGAGTTTCCTCTCCTTCAGACCCTGGGAACCATCAGGAATACTGTCCGATTGACTTGTATTGGTATCGGGTATCGGTATCGGATTGGATCCGATACTTTGCCGGTATCGGCCGATACTTTCCGATACCGATACTTTCAAGTATCGGACGGTATCGCTCAACACTATTCATGACTTTACTCCATGGAGGGTGGATAGATTGGACCATGCTCGGAGGATTCCTCCACTAGTACTATGTCTTGCTGTCGTACAAGCTATGGATATGACTGTATAAAGAATAGAAGAATAGGGATTGTACAGATTCATCTTCCAACCAAACATCCCATTGGGAATCTGTGGAAGGGAATTATTTTTCTGATGATTTGTGACACATTTATAAAATAAGAGTTGCAAAAAAATTCTAAGTAAATAAATAGTTAGGATGAAAAAAAGCCCTCGGTCCATCAAGTGCAACCCTTGTCCACCAATTCTACATTTCGTCACTAATTTACCTATAACCCACAATGTTCTGTGTATCAAGAAAATCATCCAGTTCTTTTTGTAAAAGCTGTTACAGTGTCTGCCATTATTGTGGTCGGTATTCCACAGTCTGCCTGCGCTAACTGTAAAGAACCCTTTCCTGTTTAGCTGCTGGAATCGCCTTTCTTCCACCTGTAATGAGTGCCCCCTGGTCCTCAGCATGGTCTTTGGAAGCAATAAGTCATGAGCCGTCCTCTGCACTGACCACACATATTTATACATATAAATGAGATCCCCTCTGAGGCGTCTTTCTCTAAGCTAAACAAACCCAACTTTTCCAACCTTTCATTATATGAGAGGCCTCCATCGCCGTAATAATCTAGTTGCCGTCTTTGAACTGACTAACTTCTGAATATCCTTTTTAAAATGTGAAGCCCCAAAACTGGATCCCGTATTCTAGATGTGGCCTCACCAGTGATTTATAAAGGGGTAATAATAATACGTTGGGATCGCTGGATTTTATTTACACATCCTAAAATCTTGTTTGCTTTTGCGGCTGCTGCCTGACATTGAGTGCTGCTGCTCAGCTTACTTGTAACCAGGAATACCAAAGAATTGCATTAACAGCTGATTGAAAAACTATTCACTCCCTTTGTATAATATTTCTATCATATTTAAAGAAGCCCTGTATTTTTTTCATTAAACATTACAACTTATAAATTAGGTAACAATGGGCTCAGTCCTATGTAAATCCACCATTCCAAAAATGTGAAGTATATAGAGCAGAGGATGTATATGCCATGACTGAGAACTTCAGGCAAACTTGAATAACTGAGCTTGTTTTTTTTTCGAAACGTCTAAAAAATACTTCATCTTCTGATTCTGCCGTCATGTACTAATATAATAACAGGGACATGTAAACCGCTGCAGCCAATCACCAGATGAGTGGTTGTTTAAAGTGTATTAAGAGGGACCAGGAAGTAGAGACAACCAATGTCCCAAAAAGGTGAGCTCTGGGGGATCCCATGACTCGAGCATTTCTAACAAACAAACATATAAACACAGATATGACAAATAAGTTAAACCTTATCGGACGGCAAAACCCCTGCTCAAATAGCAAGACATGTGGAAGGGGCACAGCAGGGGGAACAAATACTACAAATAGAATAATTCTAACAGATCAAATCATCCAAAATTGTGGAAAATGTCTAGTTCTTCTGTGTTCTAGTCTTCTTCTAAATGATTTTATATTTTCATAGGACAGGACGTCCCAATGGGTCCACCTTGTTGCGGTGGGATGGCTTTTATGCTTTTTTGAACAAAATAGTGTAAATGTTAACCAAGTCCCCTATGTTATTTACATGTACTATTACTATTTACTTCTTTACTTACTACAGGGAATAAGCTCATTTTGATTTTTTTTTCTTGGGTTTTATCTGAGAGATGGATACAGTGTAAACATGAACCTACATATTACACATATACCAACTTATGATGTGGCCAATTTCTTTGGTTTTACTGTCTTCATATATCTGAATGAAAATTAAAATACAATACATGTCTTACCTTGGCCCCAACCTATAAGAAAAAGACAAAAGCAAAAAATAAATTACTCCTCTCTCTAATGTACAATATATGTACACGTTACAGATCAAATAAGTGTAATACAAATCTCCAACTTATTGTAGTTATATTCCTGAAAATTGGGACAGTATTATAGTAGTTATATTCTTGTACATAGAGGCAGTATTATAGTAGTTATATTATTGTACATAGGAGCAGTATTATAGTAGGAAAAGCAGAAGTCCAGCGTGGGTGATGTCCATAAAAAATACCTTTTATTCCATTTTTGTTAAAAAGCACATAAATCCAAAGTCCATCTTCATATCCATAGACACAAAAACGGGTGATTCATACCAGTGACAGTCACAGGCTTAAAGTGCATTAAAATCAAACGCGTTTCAACGGTCGTGCCGCCTTACTCATTGTGAGTACTCACAATGAGTAAGGCGGCACGACCGTTGAAACGCGTTTGATTTTAATGCACTTTAAGCCTGTGACTGTCACTGGTATGAATCACCCGTTTTTGTGTCTATGGATATGAAGATGGACTTTGGATTTATGTGCTTTTTAACAAAAATGGAATAAAAGGTATTTTTTATGGACATCACCCACGCTGGACTTCTGCTTTTCCTTCGTACTACTTGCAGCACTGCATGATCCGTGCGCTGGGACTGAGAGGAGGTGAGCTGATCTTCGTTGCTTTTTCTTTTCCAGTATTATAGTAGTTATATTCTTGTACATAGGAGCAGTATTATAGTAGTTATATTCTTGCACATAGGAGCAGTATTATAGTAGTTATATTCTTGTACATAGGAGCAGTATTATAGTAGTTATATTCTTGTATATAGGGGCAGTATTATAGTAGTTATATTCTTGTACATAGGGGCAGTATTATAGTAGTTATATTCTTGTACATAGGAGCAGTATTATAGTAGTTATATTCTTGTACATAGAGGCAGTATTATAGTAGTTACATTCTTGTACATAGGGGCAGTATTATAGTAGTTATATTCTTGTACATAGGGGCAGTATTATAGTAGTTATATTCTTGTACATAGGGACAGTATTATAGTAGTTATATTCTTGTACATAGGGCACAGTAAAATTCTTGCACAGTGGGCATAGTGCATGGCTGCCCACTCTCCCCAGTCCCACAAGCTCGCTGCCTCGGGGTAATCCTTGACGCTGATCTCTTCTTCAAACCACATATCCAAGCCCTTTCCACTTCCTGCCGACTTCAACTCAAAAATATTTCACGGATCCGTACATTCCTCAACCAAGAATCTGCAAAAACCCTAGTCCATGCCCTCATCATCTCTCGCCTTGACTACTGCAGCCTCCTGCTCTGTGGCCTCCCCTCTAACACTCTTGCACCACTCCAATCTATTCTAAACTCTGCTGCCCGACTAATCCACCTGTCCCCCCGCTATTCCCCGGCCTCTCCCCTCTGTCAATCCCTTCACTGGCTCCCCATTGTCCAGAGACTCCAGTACAAAACCCTTACTGTGACATACAAAGCCATCCACAACCTGTCTCCTCCTTACATCTGTGACCTCGTCTCCCAGTACTTACCTACACGCAACCTCCGATCCTCACAAGATCTCCTTCTCTACTCTCCTCTTATCTCCTCTTCCCACAATCGTATACAAGATTTCTCTCGCGTATCACCCCTACTCTGGAACCCTCTACCACAACACATCAGACTCTCGCCTACCATCGAAACCTTCAAAAAGAGCCTGAAGACCCACCTCTTCCGACAAGCCTACAACCTGCAGTAACCACCGATCGACGAAACCGCTGCATGACCAGCTCTATCCTCACCTACTGTATCCTCACCTATCCCTTGTAGATTGTGAGCCCTCGCGGGCAGGGTCCTCTCTCCTCCTGCACCAGTTATGACTTGTATTGTTTAAGATTATTGTACTTGTTTTTATTATGTATACCGCTCCTCACATGTAAAGCGCCATGGAATAAATGGCGCTATAACAATAAATAATAATAATAATAGGGGCAGTATTATAGTAGTTATATTCTTGTACATAGGAGCAGTATTATAGTAGTTATATTCTTGTACATAGGGGCAGTGTTATAGTAGTTATATTCTTGTACATAGGGGCAGTATTATACTAGATATATTCATGTACATAGGAGCAGTATTATAGTAGTTATATTCTTGTACATAGGAGCAGTATTATAGTAGTTATATTCTTGTACATAGGGGCAGTGTTATAGTAGTTATATTCTTGTACATAGGAGCAGTATTATAGTAGTTATATTCTTGTACATAGGAGCAGTATTTGTTATGATCCTTAGTGGCTGAGGATCACAGAATAGACTAGCTAAGTTACTGAACATAGAACGAGCTCTAGGGAGGTGGTAACTGGACTGACCGCAACCTGATCCTAACAAACACACTGAAGGTAGCCGGTGAACGTGCCTAAATTCCTGGACGTCTCGACGCAGCCTGAGAAACTTGCTACCCCTATAGAGAAAATAAGACCTCACATGCCTCAGAGAAATGACCCCAAAGATATAGGAAGCCCCCAACAAATAATAACGGTGAGGTAAGGGGAAAATACAAAACGTAGAAATGAAAACAGATTCAGCAAATGAGGCCCACTAATACTAGATAGCAGAAGACAGGCAGGGAACTGTGCGGTCAGTAAAAAACCCTATACAAAATATCCACGCTGAGAATTCAAGAACCCCCACACCAACTAACGGTGTGAGGGGAGAAACTCAGCCCCCTAGAGCTACCAGGAAGCAAGGAAATCACATATTAGCAAGCTGGACAAGGACAAGTAAATAGTAAATAACCAAAAAACATATTGAACACTGATGAGCAAAAAATAACCAAACAGAAAACTTAGCTTCTCTTGAAGAGACTGATAGCAAAGGAATTCAGGAGAGATCAAAATAGCACTGAATACATCGACAGCAGGCAAACACTGAAAGTCCAGGTGAGCTAAATAGGAAAACAGCTAACAGATAACGAGACAGCTGATCCAGCCTCAGACCTGCAGAATGACACAAAGAGTCACCAGAGGGAGCCCAAAGACAGCACTCACACAGTACCACTTGTGACCACAAGAGGGAGCCCAAAAATAGAGTTCACAACAAGTATTATAGTAAAAATCAACAAACAGGTGCTGCGCTAGCAGGAGGAACTGTGACTAGGAATACATCTCAGTCACCTACCTCACTGTTATGAACTGACGTGTACACTTGGGACAATGGGCTGCTGCAGACCGTCCTCTGCTATCTTAGAAGACCTGTGATTAGAACAGTGCAGCCACGCAAGCAATGTGCCAAGGTGCTTGCAGCTGAAGGTTCGGGCCAATACATAGCGCCAGTGTGTTACTTTACAGTGTTAAGTATTAGAGTAGTTATATTCTTGTACATAGGAGCAGTATTATAGTAGTTATATTCTTGTACATAGGAGCAGTATTATAGTAGCTATATTCTTGTACATAGAAATAGTATTTTTGTAGTTATTATTGGGGTAGTTCTCTTTGGGTAGTGGTAGCCTCAGATTTAAAAACTACTGTAAGTCAGAAAATTGTTCAGAGCAGTGATCACTGTTTTTCTCTTGGACTTTTATTCATACCTTACAGAATGCAAATCCAATAGGTAACCATGGAGGATCGTATTTCCTTTCATTGCTGATACTTTGCATTAGAGCCACGGTCACGTTGTATCCCTTCTTTGTTCCTTGGGACTCAGGAACAGTGATCATGTATTGGGGATTTTTCCACATATCATCTGAATAGAAAAGAAACACATTTAATTTCCCATAGATACAACATGAGAAAAGGACTGAGCTCACTGTAAAAAAAAGTGTATTGGTAAAAAAAAATTATATATACAATATATATATATATATATATATATATATATATATATATATATATATATAATTAACGGGGATCACATTGGATCCCCATTGATCATCGGAAAGAGGGCTCATCCCTGCCCTGCATACACGCTCTTGCCCTCCTCTGCTGTTATTATCTTTCAATAGTCACTCGTTTCTGATTTTAAGTCATCCAGGAAAATCCTTGAAAGTTCCTATTAAGTGGAATTGGTGTAGGTTATACAGTGAAATAATGTGCGACAAACCTATAGTGCCGCATCCACCAGCAGTGCTGCCCCGCACCCACTGGTTGTAGTAGCTGGTGGTCTCCCAGATATACTGGGGGTTTCCAAAATCCAAGAAAGTTGGTGTGTGGTTACAGATATTCACTTGGACAAAGTATTTCATGAAATCTTGGCAGGACATCCTAAGGAAAGAAGGGAAATTAACAAAAGTTTAAACAGATGATACACGTTACATCTACATCAGTCTATGTAATGGGTGGGAGAGTAAAACACAGCTGAGCTATGTGTCATCTTTAGCAGCCTCCATCTCAGGGCATTCATTGTGGGAGGCTGTGGGATACAGCACACCTCACAGGAGCTGCAAGAAGTGTTTGTAATGACACATAGCTATGCTTTACTCCCCTTCTTCCACACTATCGGCCAGAAGATCAATGCTCCTAGAGGTGTTCGGAATAGCACACAGCTCTGCTGTACTCTACACAGTAGTCGCAGAGATCATGGTGGAGAGCAGGGCTGTGTGTCATTACAGATCTCACGCAGAGATCCTTCTCTGGGGGAGTGTTCATTATGTATGACGCCTCCTGCTTATGATTGGTCAATGTGATGTAGGGGAACAAGTACACACCCTCAAAGAGACAAATCAGTGATAATGCCCAGCTGGACTTATCATACATGAAAATCTAAACTTTACAAGTTAATCTCCTCCCTATAGAGAAGAAAAATAAAATAATATCTAATGGCATTTTATTCAGCTCTGTAGCCGCTTTTCCAATGATGTGGCTAGTTTAATATCCCCAATCTGGTGAAAGGTCCTCTTTAGCAAGAAAGGGTCAGTCCACGACAGAGTCCCTTTAATTCTGCGAGTGTTACATGATGTAAACAAAAACATTATTAACCATTATTAATCCTAAGTCTATGTTTGAGTAATTAACATACCAAAATTCTCCATCATTCCTGTCAATGCTCAATTTCTTCCTTATCTCTGGCCGGACTCTGTCCCATTCAGGTGCTCTGGAAGAGACAATTATTTTATGTGCAGAAGGAAACAAGGTAGTTTTATTTCAAGGCTATTTTTGGTTTTACCAAATTTGACCACAAGGTGGTTCACGCGTACTTTATTGATGTTCGGCACTTTAGCACACCAAGAGGTCAGCTGTGGAATTGCTAGTGCTACACATAATTTGTATTACAAGAAAATGTATGCATTAACAAAAGTCTCAAAATAAATGATTAACACTACAGGTGTTGCAGTGCTTGAATCTATTAGATGTTGGAAAATTGAATTTGTCATGACACTCATCACGCAATGTTCTTATAAAGTTAGCTGCATCTGCAGGACCATGCCTGACCACTGGGTGTGCTGTAATGAGAAAACTTCAATTCAGGCACATGTTATGCAAAATTGTACAGTGCCAATCAGTGTTTTATCGGCAGGAGATTATCACTACCGGACAACTGGCCTCATCCATACCATGCTCTTGGCACTGATTAGCAGCTATCTCCTTCTATACAATGTACACAGAAAACAGATTATACACTGCTCAACAAGTGAGCAGAGAAAATTGTGATTCTATCAAAACTACTGCACCCAGTAACCTAAGTGACACATATCGGGAATCAGGGTCTCTGTCCCTACCTCATGCTGGTGTCAGATATACAGAAAACCCTACTGACAGATTCCCTTTACACCTCATGAAATTGTCCAATTATCTCCAGTGTAGAATGACCCCATGCATTGTGGGGTGGTGTTTACCCATCGCTCCAGCGTCCGTTCCATTCTCCTTGCCCCCAAGGATTCCAAACACGAACAATGTCTTCTAACCTGTTGTTATATTCAATCTGTGGGGAAATAAATGACATTTTTCTATCAGTTTTAGTAATGTTCCCTCTCCATAGTAGGTGGTTTGATATCACATACAGGCGGCACTCCAGTTTCACTGCACTGTCGGCTGGAGTTAGCAGGTTGTCCTAAATATAATGGCGTGTAGAGAAGGAGCGCATACTGGGCACCTAGATCCTGAATAGTCATATGTGACACTGATGGTGTACCATGAGTCGCCAATGGAGGAAAAAAAGGGGGTGAAGGAACTGGATTATTTATTATTATACATTTTTATAGCGCCATTTATTCCATGGTGCTTTACATGTGAAAAGGGGCAAATATAGACAAATAAAATAAACATGAGCAATACAAGTCACACACAAGTACAGGAGGAGAGAGGACCCTGCCCGCGAGGGCTCACAGTCTGCAGGGGATGGGTGAGGATACAATAGGTGAGGGTAGAGCTGGTTCAGTAGGTTGAGGATCACTGCAGGCTGTAGGCTTGTCAGAAGAGGTGGGTCTTCAGGTTCTTTTTGAAGGTTTCTGTGGTAGGCGAGAGTCTGATGTGTTGGGGTAGAGAGTTCCAGAGTATGTGGAAGCACGGGAGAAATCTTGGATGCGGTTGTGGGAAGACGAATAAGAGGGGCGTAGAGAAGGTTGGATAGAGACAGGTTGTGGATGGCTTTGTATGTCGTTGTAAGGGTTTTGAACTGGAGTCTCTGGATGATTGTACATAGGGGCAGTATTATAGTAATATTCTTGTACATAGGGGGCAGTATTATAGTAGTTATATTCTTGTACATAGGAGCAGTATTATAGTAAAGAAAAAGCAACGAAGATCAGCTCACCTCCTCTCAGTCCCAGCGCACGGATCATGCAGTGCTGCAAGTAGTACGAAGGAAAAGCAGAAGTCCAGCGTGGGTGATGTCCATAAAAAATACCTTTTATTCCATTTTTGTTAAAAGCACATAAATCCAAAGTCCATCTTCATATCCATAGACACAAAAACGGGTGATTCATACCAGTGACAGTCACAGGCTTAAAGTGCATTAAAATCAAACGCGCTTCAACGGTCTTGCCGCCTTACTCATTGTGAGTAAGGCGGCAAGACCGTTGAAGCGCGTTTGATTTTAATGCACTTTAAGCCTGTGACTGTCACTGGTATGAATCACCCGTTTTTGTGTCTATGGATATGAAGATGGACTTTGGATTTATGTGCTTTTAACAAAAATGGAATAAAAGGTATTTTTTATGGACATCACCCACGCTGGACTTCTGCTTTTCCTCAGTATTATAGTAGTTATATTCTTGTACATAGGGGCAGTATTATAGTAGTTATATTCTTGTATATAGGGAAAGTATTATAGTAGTTATATTCTTGTACATAGGGGCAGTATTATAGTAGTTATATTCTTGTACATAGGAGCAGTATTATAGTAGTTATATTCTTGTACATAGGAGCAGTATTATAGTAGTTATATTCTTGCACATAGTGGCAGTATTATAGTAGTATCTTTTTTATAGTTTCTCAGTTTAGCATACACCCTCATTACATTTTTATAGGCTTTTTTAAAACCAAGTTACTTGCTGTTGTCATACTTGCACTGATATTTTTCCAATGTATTATTGTTCCAGCTTGTTATGTTAGTAAAACTATTTTTGGTGATTTGTTATTGTTATTAGAACAACTTGCGGTTTAGCAACTGTAATTGGCAGTGAATTAAATTAAGTTGCTAAAAAAATTAAGAACCAATGAAATGTCCTTAATTGCGCAATGAAAAATTGGAAAACTGCAATGTTTCACTGTTAGGCCACGTTCACACGTTCAGTATTTGTTCAGTATTTTCCATCAGTATTTGTAGCCAAAACCAGGCGTAGGTGATAAATACAGAAGTGGTGCATATGTTTCTATTATACTTTTCCTCTGATTGTCCCACTCCTGATTTTGGCTTTCAAATATTGATGTAAAATACTGACCAAATACTGACTGTATGAATGTGGCCTTAGGCATCTGAACCTGCAGATCCACAGTCTGAGGATTCTCTGCTGATAGATACTTTAGGCCCTTTTTTGTTTCTTAACATATTCTTCTTATACAGGGAATCTGTTAGCTGGACTTTACCTTCAAACTATTTATGCTGATGCAGCCCTTTCAAAAACAAAGTCCAGCAATACTTTTACATGGCCGATCCATTTCTCATTACTGAGAAATCAGAGTTTGAACTGATATGTAAATGACGCTAAAGAGCTATGGTAGATCTGAAGCCTCTGTCACTCCAGCTCTATCCCCCGCAAACCTAAACCTCCTCCTGCTTCTTCACTGACAGCCTCTATGCTGTGTGAGCAAAATTTTCCATTGTGTTCTCAAGACCTCTAGCTTTGCACTGAAGAGGGGAAAACATCCTGAAACACGTGTCAGGGATTAGTGGATTTATATGTAGAAGTATTTTTATGCCTGAGGAAAATTCCTGAGTTTGGAATCAAAACGCGTTGCAATTTTATCCTGCTAAAGCATTGCGTTCTACATCCTCGCCTTGCTCATGACGGAGCACCGCTCTCGGATGCCCACTGCAGTCAGTGTTGGCTACATATGATTCTGTATTAATACATTGTCTACTGTCATGATCTCTGCAGGCAGAGATCATAGCAAGCCTATAGAGGGACAAGCTCTCGGAAGATGGAACTATACTGACCATGAACTAAGCCTGCCGCGCAACTAGAAATAGCCAGGTAGCATTTCCTATTTATAGCTAGATGCCCAGCTCTGGCCTAAGACCTAAATAGCTAGCAGAGGGAAATATAAGACCTGGCTCACCTCTAGAGAAATATTCCAAAGAAGACAGTAGCCCCCCACATATAATGACGGTGAGTTCAGATGAAACAACAAACGCAGCAGGAAAATAGTCTTAGCAAATTTGAGGTCCGCTTACTAGATAGCAGAAGACAGATAGTATACTTTCATGGTCAGCAGAAAAATACTAACAAAACACCATCCAGAGATTACCTTAAACTCTGGCATTAACTCATAACGCCAGAGTAGCAATCCCTGATCGACGAGAGCTTTCCAGACACAGTAACAAAACTTCAGCTGCGAACTGGAACAAATAGGCAAAACAAAACATGGACAAAAGTCCAACTTATCAGTAGTTGTCTAGAAGCAGGAACAAGCACTGAGAGGCATCAGATAACATTGTTGACCGGCAAGAAACCACCAGAGAAATGAGCTTAAATAGCGACACCCACTACTGATGGAATCAGGTGAAACAGGAAAGAGGATGACAAGTCCAATTCCACAAGCGGCCACCGGGGGAGCCCAGAATCCAAATTCACAACAGTACCCCCCCCTCAAGGAGGGGGCACCGAACCCTCACCAGATCCACCAGGGCGACCAGGATGAGCCCTATGGAAGGCACGAACAAGATCAGAAGCATGAACATCAGATGCATTGACCCAAGAATTATCCTCCTGGCCGTAACCCTTCCAGTTGACCAGATACTGGAGTTTCCGTCTGGAAACACGAGAGTCCAAAATTTTCTCCACAACGTACTCCAACTCACCCTCAACCAACACCGGAGCAGGAGGCTCAAGAGAAGGTACAACAGGTACCTCATACCTGCGCAATAACGACCGATGAAAAACGTTATGAATGGAAAAGGACGCAGGGAGGTCCAAACGGAAAGAAACAGGATTAAGAATCTCCAATATTCTATAAGGGCCGATGAACCGAGGTTTAAACTTAGGAGAAGAGACCCTCATAGGGACAAAACGAGAAGACAACCACACTAAATCTCCAACACAAAGCCGAGAACCAACACGACGATGACGGTTGGCAAAACGCTGAGTCTTCTCCTGTGACAACTTCAAATTGTCCATAACCTGCCCCCAGATGTGATGCAATCTCTCCACCACCGCATCCACTCCAGGACAATCCGAGGATTCCACCTGACCGGAGGAAAATCGAGGGTGAAACCCCGAATTACAGAAAAACGGGGACACCAAGGTGGAAGAACTGGCCCGATTATTGAGGGCGAACTCTGCCAATGGCAAAAAAGCAACCCAATCATCCTGGTCAGCAGAGACAAAACACCTCAGATATGTCTCAAGGGTCTGATTAGTCCGCTCGGTCTGGCCATTAGTCTGAGGGTGAAAAGCAGATGAAAAAGACAAATCTATGCCCATCCTAGCACAGAATGCCCGCCAAAATCTAGACACAAATTGGGTACCTCTGTCAGAAACAATATTCTCAGGAATACCGTGCAATCGGACAACATTCTGAAAAAACAGAGGAACCAACTCAGAAGAAGAAGGCAACTTGGGCAGAGGAACCAAATGGACCATTTTAGAGAAACGGTCACAGACCACCCAGATGACAGACATCTTCTGGGAAACAGGCAGATCTGAAATAAAATCCATCGAGATGTGTGTCCAAGGCCTCTTAGGAATAGGCAAGGGCAACAGCAGTCCGCTAGCCCGAGAACTACAAGACTTGGCCCGAGCACAAACGTCACATGACTGCACAAAGACTCGCACATCTCGTGACAGAGAAGGCCACCAGAAGGATCTTGCCACCAAATCCCTGGTACCAAAAATTCCGGGATGACCTGCCAATGCAGAAGAATGTACCTCAGAGATGACTCTGCTGGTCCAATCATCCGGAACAAACAGTCTATCAGGCGGACAACGATCCGGTCTATCCGCCTGAAACTCTTGCAAGGACCGCCGCAGATCAGGAGAAACGGCCGACAAAATTACTCCCTCCCTAAGGATACCTGTGGGTTCAGAATTACCAGGAGAGTCCGGGTCAAAACTCCTAGAAAGGGCATCTGCCTTAACATTCTTAGAACCCGGTAGGTATGACACCACAAAATTAAAGCGAGAAAAAAATAAAGACCAGCGCGCCTGTCTAGGATTCAGGCGTCTGGCAGTCTCAAGATAAATCAAATTTTTGTGGTCAGTCAATACCACCACCTGATGCCTAGCCCCCTCGAGCCAATGGCGCCACTCCTCAAACGCCCACTTCATGGCCAAAAGCTCCCGATTCCCAACATCATAATTCCGCTCTGCGGGCGAAAATTTGCGAGAAAAGAAGGCACAAGGCCTAATGACGGAGCAGTCGGAACCTTTCTGCGACAACACTGCCCCAGCTCCGATCTCCGAAGCGTCAACCTCAACCTGAAAAGGCAGATTCACATCAGGCTGACGCAACACAGGGGCAGAGGCAAAACGGCGCTTAAGCTCCTGAAAGGCCTCTACAGCATGAGGGGACCAATTAGCAACATCAGCGCCTTGTCTGGTCAAATCAGTCAGTGGTTTAACGACATCCGAAAAACCAGCAATAAATCGGCGGTAAAAGTTGGCAAAGCCCAAAAATCTCTGAAGACCCTTAAGAGAGGAGGGCTGAGTCCAGTCACAAATAGCTTGCACCTTGACGGGATCCATCTCAATGGAAGAGGGAGAAAAAATATACCCCAAAAAGGAAATTTTCTGGACCCCAAAAACGCACTTAGACCCCTTCACACATAAAGAATTAGACCGCAAAACCTGAAAAACTCTCCTGACCTGCTGGACATGAGAGTCCCAGTCATCAGAAAAAATCAGAATATCATCCAGATATATTATCATAAATTTATCCAGAAAATCGCGGAAAATATCATGCATAAAAGACTGGAAAACTGAAGGGGCATTAGAAAGACCAAAAGGCATGACCAAATACTCAAAGTGGCCCTCGGGCGTATTAAATGCGGTCTTCCACTCATCCCCCTGCCTGATCCGCACCAAATTATACGCCCCACGAAGATCAATTTTAGAGAACCACTTAGCACCCTCTATACGAGCAAACAAATCAGTAAGCAATGGCAATGGGTATTGATACTTAACAGTGATCTTATTCAGAAGCCGATAATCAATACATGGTCTCAAAGAGCCGTCTTTTTTTGAGACAAAGAAAAACCCAGCTCCCAAGGGAGAAGAAGATGGACGAATATGTCCCTTTTCCAAAGACTCCTTTATATATTCCCGCATAGCAGCATGTTCCGGCACAGACAAATTAAACAAACGACCCTTTGGATATTTACAACCCGGTATCAAATCTATGGCACAATCGCACTCACGGTGCGGAGGTAACGACCCAAGCTTGGGTTCGTCAAAGACGTCTTGATAATCAGAGAGGAACTCAGGGACTTCAGAGGGAATGGACGACGAAATAGAAACCAAAGGTACGTCCCCATGAATACCCTTACATCCCCAGCTCAACACAGACATAGCTCTCCAGTCCAAGACTGGGTTGTGAGACTGCAACCATGGCAATCCCAGTACCAAATCGTCATGTAAATTATACAGCACCAGGAAACGAATAATCTCCTGGTGATCCGGATTGATACGCATGGTTACTTGTGTCCAGTATTGTGGTTTATTATTAGCCAATGGGGTGGAGTCAATCCCCTTCAGAGGAATAAGAGTCTCCAAAGGCTCTAAATCAAAACCACAACGATTGGCAAAGGACCAATCCATAAGACTCAGAGCGGCGCCAGAGTCAATATAGGCGTCCGTGGCAATGGATGACAAAGAGCAAATCAGGGTTACAGACAAAATAAACTTAGACTGAATGGTGCCAATGGAAACAGACTTATCAAGCTTCTTTGTACGCCTAGAGCATGCCGATATAACATGAGTAGAATCCCCACAATAGAAACACAATCCATTCTTCCGTCTAAAATTCTGTCGCTCACTCCTGGACAGAATTCTATCACACTGCATACTTTCTGGCGTCTTTTCCATAGACACCGCCAGATGGTGCATCGGTTTGCGCTCCCGCAGACGCCTATCAATCTGAATAGCCATTGTCATGGACTCATTCAGACCTGCAGGCAAAGGGAACCCCACCATAACATCCTTAACGGCATCAGAGAGACCTTCTCTGAAAGTTGCCGCCAAGGCGCACTCATTCCACTGAGTAAGCACAGACCATTTACGGAATTTTTGGCAGAAAACTTCAGCTTCGTCTTGCCCCTGAGATAGTGCCATCAAAGTTTTTTCTGCCTGAAGTTCCAAATGAGGTTCCTCATAAAGCAAACCCAAGGCCAGAAAAAACGCATCCACATCGCGTAACGCAGGATCCCCTGCTGGCAATGAGAAGGCCCAATCTTGAGGGTCACCCCTGAGCAAGGAAATCACAATCCTAACCTGCTGAGCAGGGTCTCCAGCTGAACGAGACTTCAGGGACAAATAAAGCTTACAATTATTTCGGAAATTCTGGAAGCTAGCTCTATTCCCTGTGAAGAACTCCGGCAAAGGAATTCTCGGCTCAGATACCGGAGCATGTACTACAAAATCTTGTAAATTTTGTACTTTCGTGATGAGATTATTCAAACCCGCAGTTACACTCTGGAGATCCATTATTGTCAGGTGCACACAGAGCATACAGAGATTAGGAGGAGAGAGAGAAAAAAGACTGCAGCAAGGCAGACTGGAGGAAAAAAAAAAAAAATTCCAGCAGACTTCTTATAACTCTCCTTTCTCAACCTGGGTCTTTAACACTTTAGTGGGCCGGTCAAACTGTCATGATCTCTGCAGGCAGAGATCATAGCAAGCCTATAGAGGGACAAGCTCTCGGAAGATGGAACTATACTGACCATGAACTAAGCCTGCCGCGCAACTAGAAATAGCCAGGTAGCATTTCCTATTTATAGCTAGATGCCCAGCTCTGGCCTAAGACCTAAATAGCTAGCAGAGGGAAATATAAGACCTGGCTCACCTCTAGAGAAATATTCCAAAGAAGACAGTAGCCCCCCACATATAATGACGGTGAGTTCAGATGAAACAACAAACGCAGCAGGAAAATAGTCTTAGCAAATTTGAGGTCCGCTTACTAGATAGCAGAAGACAGATAGTATACTTTCATGGTCAGCAGAAAAATACTAACAAAACACCATCCAGAGATTACCTTAAACTCTGGCATTAACTCATAACGCCAGAGTAGCAATCCCTGATCGACGAGAGCTTTCCAGACACAGTAACAAAACTTCAGCTGCGAACTGGAACAAATAGGCAAAACAAAACATGGACAAAAGTCCAACTTATCAGTAGTTGTCTAGAAGCAGGAACAAGCACTGAGAGGCATCAGATAACATTGTTGACCGGCAAGAAACCACCAGAGAAATGAGCTTAAATAGCGACACCCACTACTGATGGAATCAGGTGAAACAGGAAAGAGGATGACAAGTCCAATTCCACAAGCGGCCACCGGGGGAGCCCAGAATCCAAATTCACAACAGTCTACGTCTTGTAATAAGTCGGTGATCCATCCAATAGGAGACAGCAATGACTATTTTGCGTTTGTTTGTTAGTGGTTTAGTACCACAACTCCCCTCCTACAATGCTCGAATAATACTCCCTTAACGAAAGAGCAGCTCTATATTATTGTCTAAATCTCAATCCCAAACAGTGCCACTGCCATATAGTGCAAACATAACCTACAGTAAAGTGCCTGAGTATCAGCGCTGTCATATAGAGCTCAAATAATATCATAACAACCCAAAAAATAATGCACAGTATTGCGTAAATATCAGTCCTGTACTGTACCGCCATATAGTGCACAAAATATAGCAAAAAGCAGTGCCGATTAAATCTGTATATAGTACCATCATACAGTGTGCAAGAATTACCCAGATATAGAGGCTCAAACAGAACCCTAGGTCTCGGCCATAGAAACCTTACGTTCTATAGGTCTCAGATGTAGAACTTTATGCTCCTGAGATCCTGTGTAAAATCTTTAAAAGGGACAGCAACAAATAAGAAAAAGGAAAGTGACTTAAAAAAAGCAAATTATGATCTGCGCCAAAGAGTATTAAATTCAATGCTGTAATTTATCACGTTGTTTTTTTGTCCTCTATTACTACTGAGCGTCTGGAGGAGAAAGGGCTTCCACAATCGGCTTGTAGGTTAGACGTGGAGGGTTACCTGAGTTCCTTCAGTCAGGGTGTAGGCATGACCCTGGACAAGACCGTTCTGCAGCTCAATGTTCCCAGTGTGTAGCTGAAATAGAATAATGTAGAATATCACAGATGGAACTGATTTATATCATTACATACATTTATGTATATTACTCAGGAGCATGACGCACTCAGCATTCCAACCCCATCCACCGCTGTCTGTCACTGCCAGCAGGCAAAGATGTCTAGGAGCTGATATCTATTGCCACCTAACCAAACAGACCTAAGGAAGCCAGAGTGAGCTTTATCTTCCTGGAACATTAGTTGGTACCATCATATGAAGAGAGCAATCACTGGGGTAGGACATCATGGTTGGAAGAAGAGAAGGAACAAGGCGAAGAGGAAGACCAGCAAACTGATGGCTTGATATTATCAAGATAATGTCGGAGAAGACCCTGGAGGACCTATCTAGGCTTTCACATTCATCCATTAAGTCGCCATGGCATGAGATCGAGCTGAAGGCTGTTAAATAAATAATGAAAACCTTGGGATCCATTACTTTTGATGCCTGTTTGACCACTCTTTGACTTTGTCCCAAAATGTACCGCATTTTGGGGTTTACTACATCACCATTTTTGAACCCTGTCTCTCCAGACCTCCCTCCTGAACTATGTCCTACCATACTAGATACTCCGCTCTGCTAAGTCTCTGCCTTTGGTTATGTTTGTTTCCATTCTTAACTAATAACCTATAAGCTACCAGAGGGACAGGACAGGTGCAGATCAATATACAGTCATGAGAAAAACAAAGTTGAGGCGGTGTGTGAAAATTTTAGTACACCCTTACTGCTTTCAGAAGAATTAGAAGTGTAAATAGCAGCCAGGTGTTACTGATCAAAAGCCCTAAATTCATTGTTCATCAACAGTTGAGAGACCGCCTCCATATTTGTAGAAGATTTGGAAGTGAGCTGGTCCGGAACAGTGAAGTGTTTGTTAAACCAAAGAAGAAAATACATTAGCGATGATCTTAGAGACATAATTGTTGCCTCCCAAGAATACGAAAGTATAAGTATAGGCTTGATTCGAAGGGTTGCCAGAAGGAAACCCCTTCCTTCTTGATGTAAACAACTTAAATAAAAGAGGTTTGACCACCATTTGCCATCTGTGCAGCCATTCTGTGTGTCATAATCTGAGTAACAAGGTGTTATTCAAAGGTATTCTGAGTCAACTGTGAGGCCATGAATCCAAAAGTAAAAGATTGGCCAAAAGTGGGTCTTGGAGGGGGACAATGATCCCAAGCAGCAAATATATATCGGAATGGCTGAAAAAGTAAAGAACCGCGGCGATGTACAGTCCAGACCTCAACCCAATGGAAACACATTACGAGAGCTGAAGATGAACAAATTACCAGAAACTTCAACGATCACAAGCAATGTTGTAAAGAGGTGGCCAAAATTCCTCCAGAACGATGTGAGACATTGATGCAGAAATCCATTGCTCCTACAGGTGATTATACAAGCTACCGATTCATAGGGTGTACTTAATTTTTCTCTAACTGGTTCCACATTTTGGATTAGGGCTCGGTAAATATATAACTATATGTATATTTGTTCATCTGAGGTTGTGTTTACCGAATATAAGACTTTCTAAGGACCAGGTTTTTATTATAGTCTGATTCATGACTATACAAATGTTGGGCTTTGAAGTACCGTAAGTCCCACCAAGATTTTCCCAAACTTGTTTTGCTTCGTATCCAATTCTTTTGATGGTGACAAGTCTTTGCCTGGTAGAGATTACTGAAGGTTTGCTAGATTAAATAACAAGCCTTGGCACCAGGAGGGCGACTAGAAATTGGCAATAATGTGCACAAAGATGTGGAAACAAGGCAGCCAGGTACAAGAAGAAATAGAAATGGCAGAATGATAAGAGAGAGAGAGACAGTACTAGAGAGTGAGCACTTAGTACTGGCAAAATATCACAAAGTGCACGAGTAGAAGAACAGTGAGTGCAGCTCTGGAGTATAATACAGGATGTAACTCAGGATCAGTAATGTAATGTATGTACACAGTGACTGCACCAGCAGAATAGTGAGTGCAGCTCTGGGGTATAATACAGGATGTAACTCAGGATCAGTAATGTAATATATGTACACAGTGACTGCACCAGCAGAATAGTGAGTGCAGCTCTGGGGTATAATACAGGATGTAACTCAGGATCAGTAATGTAATGTATGTACACAGTGACTGCACCAGCAGAATAGTGAGTGCAGCTCTGGGGTATAATACATGATGTAACTCAGGATCAGTAATGTAATGTATGTACATAGTGACTGCACCAGCAGAATAGTGAGTGCAGCTCTGGGGTATAATACATGATGTAACTCAGGATCAGTAATGTAATGTATGTACATAGTGACTGCACCAGCAGAATAGTGAGTGCAGCTCTGGGGTATAATACAGTATGAAACTGAGGATTAGTACAGAGAACTGGAACACATTTATTTATAGATAATGTTACCACTGCATAAAGTAACAATTTGTGAAATGTTTTAAGGTCCAAATTTAGAAGTACCCTTTTTAATAAATTAGCATAAACTCTTCCTTTTAAAATCTGGCTTGTTGGAAAGATCAGTAAAAAATGGCCTATTGGCAAGCAAAGCTTCTGCAAGGAAAAGTAATATATGCAGTTCTGCACAGTCATCTTTATACTTTATGTACTTTTTTTTATGTTTCCTTTGTTTTTATTTTTATATTGGATTTTGTACTTACGTTTCCAGGTGTTGTTCCCCCCATGAGAGATCCTGATCGTGCAGCAGCTAAAACAATGTCTTCCAGGTCAGATGGGGGTTTGGTTAGATTAAAATCCATTTGCACCCCTCCTGTAAAATCCACCATTGCTTCTGAAATGAATCCCCAGTGCAGATTCTGGTAGGAGCCTCGCAGCCTGAAAGAAAGAAATCAGAAAAATAGAGGCTGATAATATCCTTCTAGTTTATCCAATAGTAAGTACTAACAGATCTATATGGAAAGATTGTATGATGGAAAAACATTCAAATCTGCTCTGGTAAAGTGTCCTTATGTCAACACTTACTGGTCTGTGTTCTCATGTTTTACTGTCATTAAGATGTTCAAATCCATGTCCACATATATAATATACACTGCTCAAAAAAATAAAGGGAACACTAAAATCCCACATTCTAGATATCACTGAATGAAATATTCCAGTTGCAAATTTTTATTCATTGCTTAGTGGAATGTGTTCATAACAAAACATAACAATTATCAATGTAAATCAAAATTGATATGCCATGGAGGTCTGGATTTGGAATGATGCTCAAAATCAAAGTGGAACATCAAATTTCAGGCTGATCCAACTTCAGTGAAAATGTCTCATGACAAGGAAAAGATGCTCAGTAATGTGTGTGGCCTCCACGTGCCTGTATGACCTCCCTACAAGGCCTGGGCATGCTCCTGATGAGGCGGCGGATGGTCTTCTGAGGGATCTCCTCCCAGAACTGGACTAAAGCATCCGACAACTCCTGGACAGTCTGTGGTACAACGTGACGTTGGTGGATGGAGCGAGACATGATGTCCCAGATGTGTTCAATCGGATTCAGGTCTGGCGAACGGGCGGGCCAGTCCATAGCCAGTCCATAGCTTCAATGCCTTCATCATGCAGGAGCTGCTGACACACTCCAGCAACATGAGGTCTGGCATTGTCCTGCATTAGGAGAAACCCAGGGCCAACCGCACCAGCATATGGTCTCACAAGGGGTCTGAGGATCTCATCTCGGTACCTAATGGCAGTCAGGTTACCTCTGGCGAGCACATGGAGGGCTGTGCGGCCCTCCAAAGAAATGCCACCCCACACCATTACTGACCCACTGCCAAACTGGTCATGCTGAAGGATGTTGCAGGCAGAAGATCGCTCTCCACAGCGTCTCCAGACTCTGTCACGTCTGTCACATGTGCTCAGTGTGAATCTGCTTTCATCTGTGAAGAGCACAGGGTGCCAGTGGAGAATTTGCCAATCCTGGTGTTCTGTGGCAAATGCCAAGCATCCTGCACGGTGTTGGGCAGTGAGCACAACCACCATCTGTGGACGTCAGGCACTCAGACCATCCTCATTGAGTCAGTTTCTAACCTTTTGTGCAGACACATGCACATTTGTGGCCAGCTGGAGGTCATTTTGCACGGCTCTGGCAGTGCTCCTCCTGTTCCTCCTTGCACAAAGGCTAAGGTAGCGTGTTGTGATCCTAATGGCAGAGGATCTCAGGGTCTTCAGCAAAGTCTGCAAACATAAAAACTAGCTCTTAGGGAGGTGGTAACTGAGCTGATCCTAGCCCACAAATAATAGCAGCCGGGGAACGTGCCTACGTTGGTTCTAGACGTCTCGCGCCAGCCGGAGATCTAACTAACCCTTTCAGAGAAAATACAGACCTCACTTGCCTCCAGAGAAAGATACCCCAAAGTAGATACAGGCCCCCAACAAATAATAACGGTGAGGTAAGAGGAAAGGACAAACGTAAGTATGAACTAGATTCAGCAAAGAGAGGCCCACTAAATAATAGCAGAAATATAGAAAGCGGACTTATGTGGTCAGCAAAAAACCCAACCTAAAATATCCACGCTGAATATCCAAGAACCCCCGTACCGACTAACGGTATGGGGGGAGAATATCAGCCCCCTAAGAGCTTCCAGCAAAATCAGGAATCACATTATGAACAAGCTGGACAAAAAACAGAAAAATACAAATAAACAAAAAACAAGGAAGCAAGACTTAGCTTATGTTGCAAAAATCAGGACCAGTAGACAAGAGCAACCAGACAAGGACTGATTACATGGATGCCAGGCAATGGACTAAGACTCCAGGAAGTTTAAATAGAAACACCCAGAGTCTTAACAAACAGGTGACTACCAACCTGAGGAAAGAGAATCCAAGAGCCATACCGCGAGTGACCACAAGAGGGAGCCCAAAAGTATAGTTCATAACAGTACCCCCCCTTTAAGGAGGGGTGTTACAAACTCCACCGCTGCGCTCCAGCGTCCCCGTTCTCACCGCTCCAGCGCTGCGCTCCAGCGTCCTCAATCCACCGCTGCAACGTCCGGTTCTGCACGCTCCTCTGCTTCCCTGGCACTTCCGGTGGCCAGGCCCTCGGCTGGTGTTCTTTCCCTGCGCAGGCGCTCCAGCTTTCCTATAGGAAGCAGGCTCAGCATCCCTGCCTCCTCCTCCTGAAGTCATGTGTTCCTTTCTATCCAATTCCGTTCCTGCTCCTCCTATAAAGGCTAGTTCCTCCTGCTTCCTGGTGCCTGATTGTTTTAGCATTTTGCTATTACGTTTGGCCCTTCGTATTGCTCTATACTCTGTGCCTGTACTCTGTGCTAGCCCGTGCTACCCTCCGGTTCCCTTCCTTCCCTTGGTAGCTTCCCTTCAGCCCCTGCTCTTATACTCCTGTTGTTTACCTCTGATCTTTGGTTTGTTTTTCCTTTCCTCAGGTTCCCTCCATTCCAGTCTCCTCGTTCTCCAGGCCCTTCGTCTGCTTCCCGTATTTCATTCCGTTACCCTGCCTCCTTTTGTCTCTCTTCCTGGAGCTGTCCCTGCTGGTATCTCACCGTGGGTAAGTGACCTCTGGGCTTGCTCCTTGCGGTCCCTGTATAGGAGTCGTTCCCTCCTAGGTCGCTCGCCCAGGGGTAGGGCTCCCCACGGTCCAGAGGGTCCACTCTTGTTTTCCGCTAGGTTGCTACAAGGGGTCACCGAACCCTCACTACGACCACCAGGGCGATCAGGATGGGCAGCGTGAAAAGCACGAACCAAATCGGCCGCATGAACATCAGAGGCGACCACCCAGGAATTATCCTCCTGACCATAGCCCTTCCATTTGACCAGATACTGAAGCCTCCGTCTAGAGAGACGAGAATCTAAGATCTTCTCCACCACATACTCCAACTTGCCCTCAAGACCGGAGCAGGAGGGTCAACAGCAGGAACCACAGGCACAATGTACCGCCGCAACAAAGACCTATGGAACACATTGTGAATGGCAAACGACACAGGAAGATCCAAACGAAAAGACACCGGATTAAGGACCTCCAAAATTCTATAAGGACCAATAAAGCGAGGCTTAAACTTAGGAGAGGAAACCTTCAGAGGGACAAACCGAGAAGACAACCAAACCAAATCCCCAACACGAAGTCGGGGACCCACACCGCGGCGGCGGTTGGCAAAACGCTGAGCCTTCTCCTGTGACAACTTCAAGTTGTCCACCACATGATTCCAAGTCCGCTGCAACCTATCAACCACAGAATCCACCCCAGGACAGTCAGAAGGCTCAACATGACCCGAGGAGAAACGAGGATGAAAACCAGAGTTGCAGAAAAATGGCGAAACCAAAGTAGCGGAACTAGCCCGATTATTGAGGGCAAACTCAGCCAATGGCAAGAAGGTCACCCAATCATCCTGATCCGCAGAAACAAAACATCTCAAATAAGCCTCCAGCGTCTGATTAGTTCACTCCGTTTGGCCATTAGTCTGAGGATGAAAGGCAGACGAGAACGACAGATCAATGCCCATCTTAGCACAAAAAGATCGCCAAAATCTGGACACAAACTGGGATCCTCTGTCAGACACGATATTCTCAGGAATGCCGTGCAAACGAACCACATTCTGAAAAAACAAAGGAACCAGATCGGAAGAGGAAGGCAACTTAGGCAAGGGCACCAAATGGACCATCTTGAAAAAACGATCACACACCACCCAGATGACAGACATTCCCTGAGACACCGGAAGATCTGAAATGAAATCCATGGAAATGTGTGTCCAAGGCCTCTTCGGGACGGGCAAGAGCAAAAGCAACCCGCTGGCACGAGAACAGCAAGGCTTAGCCCGAGCACAAGTCCCACAGGACTGCACAAAAGCACGCACATCCAGTGACAAGGAAGGCCACCAAAAGGACCTAGCCACCAAATCTCTGGTACCAAAAATCCCAGGATGTCTTGCCAACACCGAGGAATGAACCTCGGAAATAACTCTGCTGGTCCATTTATCAGGAACAAACAGTCTATCAGGTGGACAAGAGTCAGGTCTACCAGCCTGAAATCTCTGCAACACACGTCGCAAATCAGGAGAAATGGCCGACAAAATCACTCCCTCTTTAAGAATACCAGCCGGCTCTGAGACTCCAGGAGAATCCGGCACAAAGCTCCTAGAGAGAGCATCAGCCTTCACATTTTTCGAACCAGGCAGGTATGAGACCACAAAGTCAAAACGGGAGAAAAACAATGACCAACGAGCCTGTCTAGGATTCAGGCGTTTAGCAGACTCGAGATACATCAGGTTCTTGTGATCAGTCAAGACCACCACACGATGCTTAGCTCCCTCGAGCCAATGACGCCACTCCTCAAATGCCCACTTCATGGCCAACAACTCCCGATTACCAACATCATAGTTCCGCTCAGCCGGCGAAAACGTCCTGGAAAAGAAAGCACATGGTTTCATCATAGAGCAACCAGAGCCTCTCTGCGACAAAACAGCTCCTGCACCAATCTCAGAAGCATCCACTTCAACCTGAAAGGGAAGTGAGACATCAGGCTGGCACAAAACAGGCGCCGAAGTAAACCGGCGCTTCAGCTCCCGGAAGGCCTCAATGGCCGCAGGAGCCCAATTAGCGACATCAGAACCTTTCTTGGTCATATCTGTCAGAGGTTTAACAACGCTAGAAAAGTTAGCAATAAAACGACGGTAGAAATTAGCAAAACCCAAAAACTTCTGAAGACTCTTAACAGACGTGGGTTGAGTCCAATCATGAATAGCTCGGACCTTGACTGGGTCCATCTCCACAGCAGAAGGGGAAAAGATAAAACCCAAAAAGGAAACCTTCTGCACTCCAAAGAGACACTTTGAGCCCTTCACAAACAAAGCATTATCACGCAAAACCTGAAACACCATCCTGACCTGCTTTACATGAGAATCCCAATCATCAGAAAAAACTAAAATGTCATCCAGATAAACAATCACAAATTTAGCTAGATACTTCCGGAAGATGTCATGCATAAAGGATTGAAACACTGAAGGAGCATTAGAGAGCCCAAAAGGCATCACCAAGTACTCAAAATGACCTTCGGGCGTATTAAATGCAGTTTTCCATTCATCTCCCTGCCTAATGCGCACAAGGTTGTACGCACCACGAAGATCTATCTTGGTGAACCAACAGGCACCCTTAATCCGAGCAAACAAGTCCGACAATAGCGGCAGAGTGTACTGAAATTTAACGGTGATTTTATTCAGAAGCCGATAGTCTATACAAGGTCTCAAAGATCCGTCTTTCTTGGCCACAAAAAAGAATCCCGCACCAAGAGGGGAAGAGGATGGACGAATATGTCCTTTCTCCAAAGACTCCTGTCATGGTTCCCAATGGCAGGGGAACGTCAAAACACAAAAATAACGGACGAGCTCTGGGTGATGGAATCTCGAGCTGACCGTGAGCTAAATCTACCACACAACTAATAGCAGCCAGGGAGCATACCTATGATTATCCCTAGATGCCAAGCGCCAGCCGGAGGACTAACTACTCCTGGTAGAGGAAGAAACAGACCTGGCTTACCTCTAGTGAAATACCCCAAAGATGATAGAAGCCCCCCACATATAATAACGGTGAGTTCAGAGGAAACTACATACACAGTATGAAAGTAGATTTAGCAAAGAGAGGTCCACTTACTAGATAGCAGAAGGATACAAAAGAGGACTTCACGGTCAACTGAAAACCCTTTCAAAAAAACCATCCTGAAATTACTTTAAGACTCCTGTGTCAACTCATGACACAGGAGTGGCAATTTCAGCCCACAAGAGCTTCCAGCTACAGAGAATAACAAAACTGCAAACTGGACAAAGATACAAAAACAAAAGGACAAAAGTCCACTTAGCTGATCAGCAGACTAGTAGCAGGAACATGCAACCGAAGGCTCTGGTTACAATGATGACTGGCAAGGAAATGACTGGAGAGCAAGGCTAAATAGGAAACTCTCAAACACTGATGGGAGCAGGTGAACTGAGACCGCAAAGCACACACAAGTCATCAGTACCACCAGCAACCACCAGGGGAGCCCAAAAGCGGATTCACAACAGTACCCCCCCCTTAAGGAGGGGGCACCGCACCCTCACGAGAACCACCAGGGCGATCTGGATGAGCCCTATGAAAGGCACGAACCAAATCCGAGGCATGAACATCAGAGGCAGTTACCCAAGAATTATCTTCTTGACCATAGCCCTTCCATTTAACCAGATATTGAAGTCTCCGTCTGGAAATACGGGAGTCCAGGATCTTCTCTACAACGTACTCCAATTCACCCTCAACCAGCACAGGAGCAGGAGGTTCAGTAGAAGGAACCACCGGTACCTCATACCTCCGCAACAACGACCGATGGAATACATTATGGATAGCGAAAGATGCCGGGAGGTCCAAACGAAAGGACACAGGGTTAAGAATCTCCAAAATCCTATAAGGACCGATGAACCGAGGCTTAAACTTAGGAGAAGAAACCCTCATAGGGACAAAACGGGAAGACAACCACACCAAGTCCCCAACACGAAGGCAAGGACCAACACGACGACGGCGGTTAGCAAACTGCTGAGTCCTCTCCTGGGACAACTTCAAATTGTCCACCACTTGTCCCCAAATCCGATGCAACCGATCCACCACAGCATCCACTCCCGGACAATCCGAAGATTCCACCTGACCAGATGAAAAACGAGGGTGAAACCCTGAATTGCAAAAGAAAGGGGAAACCAAAGTGGCTGAACTAGCCCGATTATTAAGAGCAAATTCTGCCAACGGCAAAAAGGTAACCCAGTCATCCTGATCCGCAGACACAAAACACCTCAAATAAGTCTCCAAAGTTTGATTAGTTCGCTCCGTCAGGCCATTAGTCTGAGGATGGAATGCAGACGAAAAAGACAAATCAATGCCCAACCTGGCACAGAATGCCCGCCAAAATCTAGACACGAACTGGGTTCCCCTGTCAGAAACGATGTTTTCAGGAATACCATGCAAGCGAACCACATTTTGAAAAAATAGAGGGACCAATTCAGATGAGGAAGGCAACTTAGGCAAAGGTACCAAATGAACCATTTTAGAAAAACGGTCACACACCACCCAGATGACAGACATTTTCTGAGAAACAGGGAGATCAGAAATAAAGTCCATAGAGATGTGCGTCCAAGGCCTCTTCGGGATAGGCAAGGGCAACAATAACCCACTAGCCCTAGAACAACAAGGCTTAGCCCGAGCACAAACATCGCAAGACTGCACAAAAACACGCACATCTCGAGACAGGGAAGGCCACCAGAAGGACCTAGCCACCAAATCTCTGGTACCAAAAATTCCAGGATGACCTGCCAGCGTAGAAGAATGAACTTCCGAGATGACTCTACTGGTCCAATCATCAGGAACAAACAGTCTACCAGGCGGACAACGATCAGGTCTATCCGCCTGAAATTCTTGCAAAGCACGTCGCAGGTCTGGGGAGACAGCAGACAAAACCACCCCATCCTTAAGGATACCAGCAGGTTCAGAATCCCCAGGAGAGTCAGGCTCAAAACTCCTAGAAAGAGCATCTGCCTTCACATTTTTAGAACCCGGTAGGTATGAGACCACAAAATTAAACCGAGAGAAAAACAACGACCAGCGTGCCTGTCTAGGATTCAGGCGCCTGGCCGATTCTAGATAAATCAGATTCTTGTGATCAGTCAAAACCACCACCTGATGTCTGGCACCCTCAAGCCAATGATGCCACTCCTCAAACGCCCACTTCATGGCCAAAAGCTCCCGATTACCAACATCATAGTTCCGCTCGGCGGCCGAAAATTTTCGAGAAAAGAACGCACAAGGTCTCATCACTGAGCAGTCGGAACTTTTCTGCGACAAAACCGCCCCTGCTCCGATCTCGGAAGCATCGACCTCAACCTGAAAGGGAAGAGAAACATCAGGCTGGCGCAACACAGGGGCAGACGAAAAGCGGCGCTTAAGCTCCCGAAAGGCCTCCACAGCAGCATGGGACCAATCGGCAACATCAGCACCCTTTTTAGTCAAATCAGTCAAAGGCTTAGCAACGCCAGAAAACCCAGTTATAAATCGACGATAAAAATTAGCAAAGCCCAAGAATTTCTGAAGACTCTTAAAAGAAGTAGGCTGCGTCCAGTCACAAATAGCCCGAACCTTGACAGGGTCCATCTCAATAGAAGAAGGGGAAAAAATGTACCCCAAAAAAGAAATCTTTTGAACCCCAAAAACACACTTTGAACCCTTTACACACAAAGAACTAGCCCGCAAAACCTGAAAAACCCTCCTGACCTGTTGAACATGAGACTCTCAGTCATCAGAAAAAATCAAAATATCATCCAAATACACAATCATAAATTTATCCAAATATTCACGGAAAATATCATGCATAAAGGACTGAAAGACTGAAGGTGCATTAGAAAGGCCGAAAGGCATTACTAAATACTCAAAATGGCCCTCAGGCGTATTAAATGCGGTTTTCCACTCATCCCCCTGCTTAATTCGCACCAAATTATACGCCCCACGAAGATCAATCTTAGAGAACCACTTAGCCCCCCTTATGCGAGCAAACAAATCAGTCAGCAAGGGCAACGGATACTGATATTTGACTGTAATTTTATTCAGGAGTCGATAATCAATACAAGGCCTCAGAGAGCCATCCTTTTTAGAGACAAAGAAAAAACCAGCTCCTAAAGGTGATGAAGAAGGACGAATATGTCCCTTTTCCAGGGACTCCTTGATATACTCTCGCATAGCAGTATGTTCAGGTACAGATAAATTAAACAAACGACCCTTTGGAAATTTACTGCCAGGAATCAAATCTATGGCGCAATCACAATCTCTGTGGGGAGGGAGTGAACCAATTTTAGGCTCCTCAAAAACATCACGATAATCAGACAAAAACGCCGGAACCTCAGAGGGAATAGATGAGGCAATAGAAACCAAAGGTACATCCCCATGAGCCCCCTGACATCCCCAGCTTATCACAGACATTGTTTTCCAGTCAAGGACTGGGTTATGAGATTGTAACCATGGTAATCCAAGCACTAAAGCATCATGTAAATTGTACAACACAAGGAAGCGAATCACCTCCTGATGGTCTGGAGTCATACGCATAGTCACTTGCATCCAGAACTGTGGTTTATTACAAGCCAAAGGTGTAGAATCAATACCCTTCAGAGGTATAGGGACCTCCAGAGGCTCTAAATCAAACCCACAGCGCCTGGCAAAGGACCAATCCATAAGACTCAGGGCGGCGCCAGAGTCCACATAGGCATCCACGGTAATAACTGATAATGAACAAATCAAGGTTACAGACAGAATAAATTTAGACTGTAAAGTGCCAATTGAAATAGACTTGTCAACCTTCTTTGTGCGTTTAGAGCATGCTGATATAACATGAGCAGAATCACCACAATAGAAGCATAACCCATTTTTACGCCTATAATTCTGCCGCTCGCTTCTGGACAGAGTTCTGTCACATTGCATATTCTCTGGCATTTTTTCAGAAGATACCGCCAAATGGTGCACAGGCTTGCGCTCCCGCAAACGCCGATCAATCTGAATAGCCATTGTCATGGACTCATTCAGACCTGTAGGCGCAGGGAACCCGACCATAACATCTTTAACGGCATCAGAGAGGCCCTCTCTGAAATTTGCCGCTAGGGCGCACTCATTCCACTGAGTAAGCACAGACCATCTACGAAATTTTTGGCAGTATATCTCAGCTTCATCTTGCCCTTGAGATAGGGCTATCAAAGCTTTTTCAGCCTGAATCTCCAAATTAGGTTCCTCATAAAGCAACCCTAAAGCCAGAAAAAACGCATCCACATTGAGCAACGCAGGATCCCCTGGTGTCAATGAAAATGCCCAATTTTGAGGGTCACCTCGCAGCAAAGAAATTACAATCTTAACCTGCTGGACAGGATCTCCAGAGGAGTGAGGTCTGAGAGAAAGGAATAATTTACAATTATATTTGAAATTCAGAAACCGAGATCTATCTCCGGAAAACACCTCTGGTGTAGGAATTTTAGGTTCAGACATAGGAGTATGTATAACAAAATCTTGTAAATTTTGAACCTTAGTAGCAAGATTATTTAAACCTGCAGCCAAACTCTGAGGATCCATCTTTAAACAGGTGAGATCAGAGCCATTCAAGGATTAGAAGGAGAGAAAGGCAAAGGCTGTAATTAGAGCTGAAATACAACTGATCCAACTATGGAGCAAGCATAGGGGAGAAAAAAAAAAAAAAATCTGCAGACTTCTTTTTCTCTCCTTTCTTCTGCCAATAACTTTAACACATGGCCGGTCATACTGTCATGGTTCCCAATGGCAGGGGAACGTCAAAACACAAAAATAACGGACGAGCTCTGGGTGATGGAATCTCGAGCTGACCGTGAGCTAAATCTACCACACAACTAATAGCAGCCAGGGAGCATACCTATGATTATCCCTAGATGCCAAGCGCCAGCCGGAGGACTAACTACTCCTGGTAGAGGAAGAAACAGACCTGGCTTACCTCTAGTGAAATACCCCAAAGATGATAGAAGCCCCCCACATATAATAACGGTGAGTTCAGAGGAAACTACATACACAGTATGAAAGTAGATTTAGCAAAGAGAGGTCCACTTACTAGATAGCAGAAGGATACAAAAGAGGACTTCACGGTCAACTGAAAACCGTTTCAAAAAAACCATCCTGAAATTACTTTAAGACTCCTGTGTCAACTCATGACACAGGAGTGGCAATTTCAGCCCACAAGAGCTTCCAGCTACAGAGAATAACAAAACTGCAAACTGGACAAAGATACAAAAACAAAAGGACAAAAGTCCACTTAGCTGATCAGCAGACTAGTAGCAGGAACATGCAACCGAAGGCTCTGGTTACAATGATGACCGGCAAGGAAATGACTGGAGAGCAAGGCTAAATAGGAAACTCCCAAACACTGATGGGAGCAGGTGAACTGAGACCGCAAAGCACACACAAGTCATCAGTACCACCAGCAACCACCAGGGGAGCCCAAAAGCGGATTCACAACAGACTCCTTTATATAAGAACGCATCGCGGCATGCTCAGGTACCGACAGATTAAATAATCGTCCCTTAGGAAACTTGCTACCAGGAATCAAATCTATAGCGCAGTCACAGTCCCTATGAGGAGGAAGAGCACTGGACCTGGACTCACTGAACACATCCTGATAGTCAAGCAAAAACTCAGGAACTTCTGAAGGAGTGGAAGAAGCAATAGACACCGACGGGGAATCGCAATGAATTCCCTGACAACCCCAACTTGACACAGACATAGCCCTCCAATCCAGAACAGGATTATGAGCCTGTAACCATGGCAGACCCAAAACGACCAAATCATGCATTTTATGCAGAACAAGAAAACGAATCACCTCCCGATGTTCAGGAGTCATGCACATGGTTACTTGTGTCCAATATTGCGGTTTATTCTCCGCCAATGGCGTAGCATCAATTCCTCTAAGAGGAATAGGATTTTCTAAAGGCTCCAGGACAAAACCACAGCGCCTGGCAAACGACAAGTCCATAAGACTCAGGGCAGCGCCTGAATCCACAAACGCCATAACAGGGTAGGAAGACAATGAGCAAATTAAAGTCACAGACAAAATAAATTTAGGCTGCAAGTTACCAACGGTGACAGGACTAACAAACTTTGTTAGGCCAGACACTGTAAAGTAACACACTGGCGCTAAGTACTGGCCCGAAACTTCAGCTGCAGGCACCTTGGCACGTAGTGTGCAACCCTGCCAACCAATATTAAAATCAAAAATCAACAAACAGGTGCTGCGCTAGCAGGAGGAACTGTGACTAGGAATACATCTCAGTCACCTACCTCGCTGTTATGAACTGACGTGTCCACTTGGGACACAAGGTACCTTGAGAAAGAGGGTCGGCACCCTCGAAACGCGTCGGGTTGGCCCTTGTTAGTGTCCGTCATACGGACTGGTGACGTCACCTAGTAGCCACGCCCCCCACTCACCACGCCACTGCACGGCGGCGCTATCGGCCGCAGCTGCCTGCCGGATACCACAGCGGCGAGACTGGTGGGGTTTTCAGCACTACGGGAGGACGCTCCCCAGGTGGTAGTGCATCACTTGTGCGGCTGCACTGTTTAATCACAGATCTTCCAAGATAGCAGAGGACGGTCAGCAGCAGCCCAGTGTCCCAAGTGGACACGTCAGTTCATAACAGCGAGGTAGGTGACTGAGATGTATTCCTAGTCACAGTTCCTCCTGCTAGCGCAGCACCTGTTTGTTGATTTTTAAACTTTGTTAGGCGTTTAGAGCATGCTGATATAACATGTGGAGAATCACCACAGTAAAAACACAACCCATTCTGACGTCTATGATTTTGCCGTTCAGTTCTAGTCTGAATTCTATCACATTGCATTAACCCCTTAGTGACAGAGCCAATTTGGTACTTAATGACCGAGCCAATTTTTACAATTCTGACCAGTGTCACTTTATGAGGTTATAACTCTGGAACGCTTTATCGGATCCCGCTGATTCTGAGATTGTTTTTTCGTGACATGTTGTACTTCAAGTTAGTGGTAACATTTCTTCGATATTACTTGTGATTATTTATGAAAAAAATGGAAATATAGCGAAAATTTTTAAAATTTAGCAATTTTCAAACTTTGTATTTTTATGCCCTTAAATCAGAGAGATATGTCACAAAAAATAGTTAATAAATAACATTTCTCACATGTCTACTTTACATCAGCACAATTTTGGAAACAATTTTTTTTTTTGTTAGGGAGTTATAAGGGTTAAAAGTTGACCAGCAATTTCTCATTTTTACAACACCATGTTTTTTTTAGGGACCACATCACCTTTGAAGTGATTTTGAGGGGTCTATATGATAGAAAATAACCAAGTGTGACACCATTCTAAAAACTGCACCCCTCAAGCTGCTCAAAACCACATTCAAGAAGTTTATTAACCCTTTACGTACTTCACAGGAACTAAAACAATGTGGAAGAAAAAAATTAACATTTTACTTTTTTTTGCAAACATTTTACTTCAGAACCATTTTTTTTAATTTTCACAAGTGTAAAAACAGAAATTTAACCACAAATTTTGTTGTGCAATTTTTCCTGAGTACGCCGATACCCCATATGTGGAGGTAAACCACTGTTTGGGCGCACCGCAGAGCTTGGAAGTGAAGGAGCACCGTTTGACTGTTTCAATGCAGAATTGGCTGGAATTGAGATCGGACGCCATGTCGCGTTTGGAGAGCCCCTAATGTGCCTAAACAGTGGAAACCCCCCACAAGTGACACCATTTTGGAAACTAGACCCCCCAAGGAACTTATCTAGATGTGTGGTGAGCACTTTGAACCCCCAAGTGCTTCACAGAAGTTTATAACGTAGAGCCGTGAAAATAAAAAATCGCATTTGTTTTCACAAAAATGATTTTTTCGCCCACAAATTCTTATTTTCACAAGGGTAACAGGAGAAATTAGACCACAAAAGTTGTTGTGCAATTTCTCCTGAGTACGTCGATACCCCATATGTGGAGGTAAACCACTGTTTGGGCGCACCGCAGAGCTTGGAAGTGAAGGAGCACCGTTTGACTTTTTCAATGCAGAATTGGCTGGAATTGAGATCGGATGCCATGTCGCGTTTGGAGAGTCCCTGATGTGCCTAAACAGTGGAAACCCCCCACAAGTGATACCATTTTGGAAACTAGACCCCCCAAGGAACTTATCTAGATGTGTGGTGAGCACTTTGAACCCCCAAGTGCTTCACAGAAGTTTATAACGTAGAGCCGTGAAAATAAAAAATCTCATTTTTTCTACAAAAATGATCTTTTTGCCCCAAAATTTTTATTTTCACAAGGGTAACAGGAGAAATTAGACCACAAAAGTTGTTGTGCAATTTCTCCTGAGTACATCGATACCCCATATGTGGAGGTAAACCACTGTTTGGGCGCACCGCAGAGCTTGGAATTGAAGGAGCACCGTTTGACTTTTTCAATGCAGAATTGGCTGGAATTGAGATCGGATGCCATGTCGCGTTTGGAGAGTCCCTGATGTGCCTTAACAGTGGAAACCCCCCACAAGTGATACCATTTTGGAAACTAGACCCCCCAAGGAACTTATCTAGATGTGTGGTGAGCACTTTGAACCCCCAAGTGCTTCACAGAAGTTTATAACGTAGAGCCGTGAAAATAAAAAAATCGCATTTTTTCTACAAAAATGATCTTTTTGCCTCCAAATTTTTATTTTACCAAGGGTAACAGGAGAAAATGGACCCCAGAAGCTGTTGTACAATTTGTCTTGAGTACGCCGACACCCCATATGTGGGGGTAAACCACTGTTTGGGCGCATGGCTGAGCTCGGAAGCAAAGGAGCGCCATTTGACTTTTCAATGCAAAATTGACTGGAATTGAGATCGGACGCCATGTCGCGTTTGGAGAGCCCCTGATGTGCCTAAACAGCAGAAACCCCCCAAAAGTGACCCCATTTTGGAAACTAGACCCCCCATGGAACTTATCTAGATGTGTAGTGAGAACTTTGAATGCCCAAGTGCATCACAGAAGTTTATAATGCAGAGTCGTGAAAATAAAAAATATATATTTTTTAACAATAAAGATTTTTTAGCCCCCAAGTTTTTATTTTCACAAGGGTAACAAGAGAAATTGGACCCCAAAAGTTGTTGTCCAATTTGTCCTGAGTATGCTGGTACCCCATATGTGGGGGTAAACCACTGTTTGGGCGCATGGCAGAGCTCGGAAGGGAAGGAGTGCCATTTTGGAATGCAGACTTTGATAGAATTGTCTGCGGGCGTTATGTTGCCTTTGCAGACCCCTAATGTACCTAAACAGTAGAAACCCCCAACAAGTGACCCCATTTTGGAAAATAGACCCCCCAAGGAACTTATCTAGATATGTGGTGAGAACTTTGAATGCCCAATTGCTTCACAGAAGTTTATAATGCAGAGTAGTGAAAATAAAAAATATTTCTTTTCCCACAAAAAAGATTTTTTTAGCCCCCAAATTTTTATTTTCACAAGGGTAACAAGAGAAATTGGACCCCAAAAGTTGTTGTCCAATTTGTCCTGAGTATGCTGGTACCCCATATGTGGGGGTAAACCACTGTTTGGGCGCACGGCAGAGCTCGGAAGGGAAGGAGCGCCATTTTGCAATGCAGACTTTGATAGAATTGTCTGCGGGCGTTATGTTGCGTTTGCAGACCCCTAATGTACCTAAACAGTAGAAACCCCCACAAGTGACCAAATTTTGGAAACTAGACCCCCTAAGGAACTTATCTAGATATGTGGTGAGAACTTTGAAAGCTCAAGTGCTTCACAGAACTTTATAATGCAGAGTAGTGAAAATAAAAAAATATATTTTTTTCCAACAAAAAAGATTTTTAGCCCCCAAGTTTTTATTTTCACAAGGGTAACAGGAGAAATTGGACCCCAAAAGTTGTTGTCCAATTTATCCCGAGTACGCTGATGCCCCATATGTGGGGGTAAACCACTGTTTGGGCGCACGGCAGAGCTCAGAAGGGAGGGAGTACCATTTGACTTTTTTAGCGCAAAATTGGCTGTCGTGTTTGGAGACCCCCTGATGTACCTAAACAGTGGAAACCCCCCAATTCTAACTCCAACCCTAACCCCAACACAGCCCTAACCCTAATCTCAACCCGATCCATAATCCTAATCACAACCCTAACGATAATCACAACCCTAACCCCAAAACAGCCCTAATCTCAACCCTAACCATAACCCTAATCAAAACCCTAAATCCAACACACCCCTAACCCTAATCCCAACCCTAACCCTAATCCCAACCCTAATCCCAAACGTAACACTAATCCCAACCCTAATCCAAACCCTAACCCTAATCCCAACTCTAACCCTAACTTTAGCCCCAACCCTAACTTTAGCCCCAACCCTAACCATAACTTTAGCCCCCGTCGTCACAAAAAAAGTTCAATGTAACCTTTTTTTTGTACGTCGCGTCCGCCATTTCCGCGGATGCGTGGCCGTAACTCTGCCCCCTCCTCCCCAGGACATAGACTGGGCAGCGGATGCGTTGAAAAACTGCATCCGCTGCCCACGTTGTGCACAATTTTCACAACGTGCGTCGGTACATCGGGCCGACGCATTGCGACTGCCCCGTACCGACGCAAGTGTGAAAGAAGCCTTAGGCTACTTTCAGACATAGCGCATTTTTGAGCGCTATTTTGCGGGCGCTTTTCAAAAATGCGCAATGTCATTTTCGTCTGCCGGCAAAGTGAATGAGAAATTCACTTTGCCGTTCAGACACACCGCAAAAAAACGCGGCGCTTTTGTCTGCAAACACGCCGGCGTAAAAAGAATTGACATGTCAATTCTTTACGCAGCGGTGTGTCTGCGTATCCCCCTAGGGCCCCATATTACCTTCCACACACAGCGCCTTTGTCCTGGGTGTCGGCGTCTTTGTACGGAGGGGTTGACACCCAGGACCGGACGTGACGTCGGACAGGAAGAGGGAAGCCCCCGCCCCCCAGTGAAGCAGCATGGAGTCCTTCTGTGTGTGTGTGTGTGCGTGTGTGTGCGTGTGTGTGCGTGTGTGTGTCCCCATGCGACGCTAGTGCCACCATTGTGCTAAGTCGCCGTATGGGACTACTACTCCCATCCGGTATTAGGATGGGAGAGTTGTCCCTGTGTCCGGCGACTTAGCACAATTGTAAAGTTACACAAAACACCTACACACAATACACATACATGACACACAGTACATACAACATATAACACAGAGTATATACTCACCAACAGCACACTTGTAGGCGAAGCCCTCGATCCTCCAGGAAAAAATCCAAAAATAATAAACCAAATTCATACTCCCTGTCCGCAGAATCCATAAAACGAGTGTCCCACGCCGATCGGCTGCTCTCCGGCGATACACTGCCAGGAGCGAAGCTCCTAGCAGTGTATCGCGTACTGTTCCGGAGTTCAATGACTCCGGCGTCTCGGTTAACAGCAGTACAGCTGCGTTGAACTTTCCCACGCAGCACTGCCGTTAAGCGAGAGTGCCGGGGTCAATGACCGCCGGTAAACTCGCTCGTGCATGCGCAGTGACACCGACAGGAACTATGGCTCCTGTCAGTGTGTTGCTGCAGCCGTGGAGAGCAGACATATCTCTGGATGTGTCTGTTCTCCATGGAAAATCTTGATACGTGGCACTTAAATATGTGGCAATTAAATACGTGACACGTGGCACTTATACGTGATACGTGTCACTTAAATACGTGGCACTGAAATACGTGATACGTGGCACTTTGATACGTGGCACTTTGATACGTGGCACGTGTCTCTTAAATACGTGGCACGTGGCACTGAAAGATGTGGCACGTGGCACTTTGATACGTGGCACGTGGCACTTTGATACGTGGCACTGAAATATGTGGCACGTGGCACTTTGATACGTGGCACGTGGCACTTTGATACGTGGCACGTGGCACTTTGATACGTGGCACGTGGCACTTTGATACGTGGCACTGAAATATGTGGCACGTGGCACTTTGATACGTGGCACGTGTCACTTAAATACGTGGCACGTGGCACTGAAATATGTGGCACGTGGCACTTTGATACGTGGCACGTGTCTCTTAAATACGTGGCACGTGGCACTGAAAGATGTGGCACGTGGCACTTTGATACGTGGCACGTGGCACTTTGATACGTGGCACTGAAATATGTGGCACGTGGCACTTTGATACGTGGCACGTGTCACTTAAATACGTGGCACGTGGCACTGAAATATGTGGGACATGTCGCACAAAAAAGTTACATGTAGTTTTTTTTGTCGACGGTCCGCCGAAGCACGACGCATCCGTCGCACGACGGATGCGACATGTGGCAATCCGTCGCAATGCGTCGCTAATGCAAGCCAATGGAGAAAAAACGCATCCTGCAAGCACTTTTGCAGGATGCGTTTTTTCTCCAACGACGCATTGCGACGGAAGCCAAAAAACGCTAGTGTGAAAGTAGCCTAACCCTAACCCTAGCCCTAACCCTAACCCTAAATTTAGCCCCAACCCTAACCCTAACTCTAACCCTAACTCTAACCCTAACCCTAACCCTAATTTTAGCCCCAACTTGTCTTCTCCTGCCGGCCGGCAGATGGCAGCAGATGGCGGGCGCACTGCGCATGCGCCCGCCATGATGAAAAAGCCGGCTGGCAGGAGAAGACAGAAGAGGACCCAGGGACCCCGGGTGAGTATGATAGGGTCCCCGAATCCCCCTATTTCTCTGTCCTCTGTGCGATCACATCAGAGGACAGAGAAATAACTGATCGCTTTTTTTTTTTTTTTTTTTTGCGGTCGCCGGTAAACTGTTAATTACCGGCGATCGCAAAGCAGGGGTCGGTGCAAATCGACCCCGATCATGTTCTTTGGGGTCTCGGCTACCCCCGGCAGCCGAGACCCCAAAGAACATCCGGGTGCCGGGCGGCGGGCGCACTGCGCGTGCGCCCGCCATTTTTTCCCGGAAAAAAGATGGCGGCGCCCATGGGGAGACACGAGGAGCACCGGGGGAGGTAGGTAAGTATTGGGGGGCTATTGGGGGCCATCGGGGACCACATTTCTCTGTCCTCCGATGTGCGATCACATCGGAGGACAGAGAAATTAAACGGCAAATCGCGTTTTTTTTTTTTTTGTTGCGACCGCCGGTAAACGGTTAATTACCGGCGATCGCAACTCGGGGGTCGGTAAAAACCCCCCGAATCATGTTCTCTGGGGTCTCGGCTACCCTCGGCAACCGAGACCCCAGAGAAAATCCGACTCTGGGGGGCGCTATTCACTTTTTCCACAGCGCCGTTAATTAACGGCGCTGTGGTTTAAGTACCCTTAGCGGCCGCCGTTAAAAGGCGTATCGGCGGTCGTTAAGGGGTTAAATCAGGCGTCTGTTCAGACAACACCGCCAAAGGATTAGCGGATTTGCGCTCCCGCAAACGCCGATCAATCTGAATGGCCAGCGTCATAGAATCATTCAGACTTGTAGGAATGGGAAAGCCCACCATCACATTCTTAATAGCTTCAGAAAGGCCATTTCTGAAATTTGCGGCCAGAGCACACTCATTCCACTGAGTAAGCACGGACCATTTCCGAAATTTTTGGCAATACACTTCGGCTTCATCCTGGCCCTGAGAAATAGCCAGCAAAGCCTTCTCTGCCTGAATTTCAAGATTGGGCTCCTCATAAAGCAATCCGAGCGCCAGAAAAAACGCATCAATATTCGCCAATGCCGGATCTCCTGGCGCCAATGAGAAAGCCCAATCCTGAGGGTCGCCCCGCAAGAAGGAGATAACAATTTTAACTTGCTGAGCTGAGTCTCCAGACGAACAAGGTCTCAAAGATAGAAACAATTTACAATTATTCCTAAAATTCCTAAATTTAAATCGATCTCCAGAGAACAGCTCAGGAATAGGAATCTTAGGCTCTGACATAGGACTGCCAATAAAAAAATCCTGAATGCTCTGCACCCGAGCAGCAAGCTGATCCACACTAGTAATCAGAGTTTGCACATTCGTGTCTGCAGCAGAGTTTCAAGCCATTCTGAGGTAAAGGGGAAGGAAGAAAAAAAAAAAAACTCAGAACTTCTTTTTTCTTTTAATCCCACTTCTGCAATGCATTAACTATTCAGTGGCCTGGCATACTGTTGTGATCCTAATGGCAGAGGATCTCAGGGTCTTCAGCAAAGTCTGCAAACATAAAAACTAGCTCTTAGGGAGGTGGTAACTGAGCTGACCACATACCTGATCCTAGCCCACAAATAATAGCAGCCGGGGAACGTGCCTACGTTGGTTCTAGACGTCTCGCGCCAGCCGGAGATCTAACTAACCCTTTCAGAGAAAATACAGACCTCACTTGCCTCCAGAGAAAGATACCCCAAAGTAGATACAGGCCCCCAACAAATAATAACGGTGAGGTAAGAGGAAAGGACAAATGTAAGTATGAACTAGATTCAGCAAAGAGAGGCCCACTAAATAATAGCAGAAATATAGAAAGCGGACTTATGTGGTCAGCAAAAAACCCTACTAAAATATCCACGCTGAATATCCAAGAACCCCCGTACCGACTAACGGTATGGGGGGAGAATATCAGCCCCCTAAGAGCTTCCAGCAAAATCAGGAATCACATTATGAACAAGCTGGACAAAAAACAGAAAAATACAAATAAACAAAAAACAAGGAAGCAAGACTTAGCTTATGTTGCAAAAATCAGGACCAGTAGACAAGAGCAACCAGACAAGGACTGATTACATGGATGCCAGGCAATGGACTAAGACTCCAGGAAGTTTAAATAGAAACACCCAGAGTCTTAACGAACAGGTGACTACCAACCTGAGGAAAGAGAATCCAAGAGCCATACCGCGAGTGACCACAAGAGGGAGCCCAAAAGTATAGTTCATAACAGTACTCCCCCCTTTAAGGAGGGGGTCACCGAACCCTCACTACGACCACCAGGGCGATCAGGATGGGCAGCGTGAAAAGCACGAACCAAATCGGCCGCATGAACATCAGAGGCGACCACCCAGGAATTATCCTCCTGACCATAGCCCTTCCATTTGACCAGATACTGAAGCCTCCGTCTAGAGAGATGAGAATCTAAGATCTTCTCCACCACATACTCCAACTTGCCCTCAACCAAGACCGGAGCAGGAGGGTCAACAGCAGGAACCACAGGCACAATGTAACGCCGCAACAAAGACCTATGGAACACATTGTGAATGGCAAACGACACAGGAAGATCCAAACGAAAAGACACCGGATTAAGGACCTCCAAAATTCTATAAGGACCAATAAAGCGAGGCTTAAACTTAGGAGAGGAAACCTTCAGAGGGACAAACCGAGAAGACAACCAAACCAAATCCCCAACACGAAGTCGGGGACCCACACCGCGGCGGCGGTTGGCAAAACGCTGAGCCTTCTCCTGTGACAACTTCAAGTTGTCCACCACATGATTCCAAGTCCGCTGCAACCTATCAACCACAGAATCCACCCCAGGACAGTCAGAAGGCTCAACATGACCCGAGGAGAAACGAGGATGAAAACCAGAGTTGCAGAAAAATGGCGAAACCAAAGTAGCGGAACTAGCCCGATTATTGAGGGCAAACTCAGCCAATGGCAAGAAGGTCACCCAATCATCCTGATCCGCAGAAACAAAACATCTCAAATAAGCCTCCAGCGTCTGATTAGTTCGCTCCGTTTGGCCATTAGTCTGAGGATGAAAGGCAGACGAGAACAACAGATCAATGCCCATCTTAGCACAAAAAGATCGCCAAAATCTGGACACAAACTGGGATCCTCTGTCAGACACAATATTCTCAGGAATGCCGTGCAAACGAACCACATTCTGAAAAAACAAAGGAACCAGATCGGAAGAGGAAGGCAACTTAGGCAAGGGCACCAAATGGACCATCTTGGAAAAACGATCACACACCACCCAGATGACAGACATTCCCTGAGACACCGGAAGATCTGAAATGAAATCCATGGAAATGTGTGTCCAAGGCCTCTTCGGGACGGGCAAGGGCAAAAGCAACCCGCTGGCACGAGAACAGCAAGGCTTAGCCCGAGCACAAGTCCCACAGGACTGCACAAAAGCACGCACATCCCATGACAAGGAAGGCCACCAAAAGGACCTAGCCACCAAATCTCTGGTACCAAAAATCCCAGGATGCCCTGCCAACACCGAGGAATGAACCTCGGAAATAACTCTGCTGGTCCATTTATCAGGAACAAACAGTCTATCAGGTGGACAAGAGTCAGGTCTACCAGCCTGAAATCTCTGCAACACACGTCGCAAATCAGGAGAAATGGCCAACAAAATCACTCCCTCTTTAAGAATACCAGCCGGCTCTGAGACTCCAGGAGAATCCGGCACAAAGCTCCTAGAGAGAGCATCAGCCTTCACATTTTTCGAACCAGGCAGGTATGAGACCACAAAGTCAAAACGGGAGAAAAACAATGACCAACGAGCCTGTCTAGGATTCAGGCGTTTAGCAGACTCGAGATACATCAGGTTCTTGTGATCAGTCAAGACCACCACACGATGCTTAGCTCCCTCGAGCCAATGACGCCACTCCTCAAATGCCCACTTCATGGCCAACAACTCCCGATTACCAACATCATAGTTCCGCTCAGCCGGCGAAAATGTCCTGGAAAAGAAAGCACATGGTTTCATTATAGAGCAACCAGAGCCTCTCTGCGACAAAACAGCTCCTGCACCAATCTCAGAAGCATCCACTTCAACCTGAAAGGGAAGTGAGACATCAGGCTGGTACAAAACAGGCGCCGAAGTAAACCGGCGCTTCAGCTCCCGGAAGGCCTCAATGGCCGCAGGAGCCCAATTAGCGACATCAGAACCTTTCTTGGTCATATCTGTCAGAGGTTTAACAACGCTAGAAAAGTTAGCAATAAAACGACGGTAGAAATTAGCAAAACCCAAAAACTTCTGAAGACTCTTAACAGACGTGGGTTGAGTCCAATCATGAATAGCTCGGACCTTGACTGGGTCCATCTCCACAGCAGAAGGGGAAAAGATAAAACCCAAAAAGGAAACCTTCTGCACTCCAAAGAGACACTTTGAGCCCTTCACAAACAAAGCATTATCACGCAAAACCTGAAACACCATCCTGACCTGCTTTACATGAGAATCCCAATCATCAGAAAAAACTAAAATGTCATCCAGATAAACAATCACAAATTTATCTAGATACTTCCGGAAGATGTCATGCATAAAGGATTGAAACACTGAAGGAGCATTAGAGAGCCCAAAAGGCATCACCAAGTACTCAAAATGACCTTCGGGCGTATTAAATGCAGTTTTCCATTCATCTCCCTGCCTAATGCGCACAAGGTTGTACGCACCACGAAGATCTATCTTGGTGAACCAACAGGCACCCTTAATCCGAGCAAACAAGTCCGACAATAGCGGCAGAGTGTACTGAAATTTAACGGTGATTTTATTCAGAAGCCGATAGTCTATACAAGGTCTCAAAGATCCGTCTTTCTTGGCCACAAAAAAGAATCCCGCACCAAGAGGGGAAGAGGATGGACGAATATGTCCTTTCTCCAAAGACTCCTTTATATAAGAACGCATCGCGGCATGCTCAGGTACCGACAGATTAAATAATCATCCCTTAGGAAACTTGCTACCAGGAATCAAATCTATAGCGCAGTCACAGTCCCTATGAGGAGGAAGAGCACTGGACCTGGACTCACTGAACACATCCTGATAGTCAAGCAAAAACTCAGGAACTTCTGAAGGAGTGGAGGAAGCAATAGACACCGACGGGGAATCGCAATGAATTCCCTGACAACCCCAACTTGACACAGACATAGCCCTCCAATCCAGAACAGGATTATGAGCCTGTAACCATGGCAGACCCAAAACGACGAAATCATGCATTTTATGCAGAACAAGAAAACGAATCACCTCCCGATGTTCAGGAGTCATGCACATGATTACTTATGTCCAATATTGCGGTTTATTCTCCGCCAATGGCGTAGCATCAATTCCTCTAAGAGGAATAGGATTTTCTAAAGGCTCCAGGACAAAACCACAGCGCCTGGCAAACGACAAGTCCATAAGACTCAGGGCAGCGCCTGAATCCACAAACGCCATAACAGGGTAGGAAGACAATGAGCAAATTAAAGTCACAGACAAAATAAATTTAGGCTGCAAGTTACCAACGGTGACAGGACTAACAAACTTTGTTAGGCCAGACACTGTAAAGTAACACACTGGCGCTAAGTACTGGCCCGAAACTTCAGCTGCAGGCACCTTGGCACGTAGTGTGCAACCCTGCCAACCAATATTAAAATCAAAAATCAACAAACAGGTGCTGCGCTAGCAGGAGGAACTGTGACTAGGAATACATCTCAGTCACCTACCTCGCTGTTATGAACTGACGTGTCCACTTGGGACACAAGGTACCTTGAGAAAGAGGGTCGGCACCCTCGAAACGCGTCGGGTTGGCCCTTGTTAGTGTCCGTCATACGGACTGGTGACGTCACCTAGTAGCCACGCCCCCCACTCACCACGCCACTGCACGGCGGCGCTATCGGCCGCAGCTGCCTGCCGGATACCACAGCGGCGAGACTGGTGGGGTTTTCAGCACTACGGGAGGACGCTCCCCAGGTGGTAGTGCATCACTTGTGCGGCTGCACTGTTTAATCACAGATCTTCCAAGATAGCAGAGGACGGTCAGCAGCAGCCCAGTGTCCCAAGTGGACACGTCAGTTCATAACAGCGAGGTAGGTGACTGAGATGTATTCCTAGTCACAGTTCCTCCTGCTAGCGCAGCACCTGTTTGTTGATTTTTAAACTTTGTTAGGCGTTTAGAGCATGCTGATATAACATGTGGAGAATCACCACAGTAAAAACACAACCCATTCTGACGTCCATGATTTTGCCGTTCAGTTCTAGTCTGAATTCTATCACATTGCATTAAATCAGGCGTCTGTTCAGACAACACCGCCAAAGGATTAGCGGATTTGCGCTCCCGCAAACGCCGATCAATCTGAATGGCCAGCGTCATAGAATCATTCAGACTTGTAGGAATGGGAAACCCACCATCACATTCTTAATAGCTTCAGAAAGGCCATTTCTGAAATTTGCGGCCAGAGCACACTCATTCCACTGAGTAAGCACGGACCATTTCCGAAATTTTTGGCAATACACTTCGGCTTCATCCTGGCCCTGAGAAATAGCCAGCAAAGCCTTCTCTGCCTGAATTTCAAGATTGGGCTCCTCATAAAGCAATCCGAGCGCCAGAAAAAACGCATCAATATTCGCCAATGCCGGATCTCCTGGCGCCAATGAGAAAGCCCAATCCTGAGGGTCGCCCCGCAAGAGGGAGATAACAATTTTAACTTGCTGAGCTGAGTCTCCAGACGAACAAGGTCTCAAAGATAGAAACAATTTACAATTATTCCTAAAATTCCTAAATTTAAATCGATCTCCAGAGAACAGCTCAGGAATAGGAATCTTAGGCTCTGACATAGGACTGCCAATAACAAAATCCTGAATGCTCTGCACCCGAGCAGCAAGCTGATCCACACTAGTAATCAGAGTTTGCACATTCGTGTCTGCAGCAGAGTTTCAAGCCATTCAGAGGTAAAGGGGAAGGAAGAAAAAAAAAAAAAAAACTCAGAACTTCTTTTTTCTTTTAATCCCACTTCTGCAATGCATTAACTATTCAGTGGCCTGGCATACTGTTGTGATCCTAATGGCAGAGGATCTCAGGGTCTTCAGCAAAGTCTGCAAACATAAAAACTAGCTCTTAGGGAGGTGGTAACTGAGCTGACCACATACCTGATCCTAGCCCACAAATAATAGCAGCCGGGGAACGTGCCTACGTTGGTTCTAGACGTCTCGCGCCAGCCGGAGATCTAACTAACCCTTTCAGAGAAAATACAGACCTCACTTGCCTCCAGAGAAAGATACCCCAAAGTAGATACAGGCCCCCAACAAATAATAACGGTGAGGTAAGAGGAAAGGACAAACGTAAGTATGAACTAGATTCAGCAAAGAGAGGCCCACTAAATAATAGCAGAAATATAGAAAGCGGACTTATGTGGTCAGCAAAAAACCCTACTAAAATATCCATGCTGAATATCCAAGAACCCCCGTACCGACTAACGGTATGGGGGGAGAATATCAGCCCCCTAAGAGCTTCCAGCAAAATCAGGAATCACATTATGAACAAGCTGGACAAAAAACAGAAAAATACAAATAAACAAAAAACAAGGAAGCAAGACTTAGCTTATGTTGCAAAAATCAGGACCAGTAGACAAGAGCAACCAGACAAGGACTGATTACATGGATGCCAGGCAATGGACTAAGACTCCAGGAAGTTTAAATAGAAACACCCAGAGTCTTAACGAACAGGTGACTACCAACCTGAGGAAAGAGAATCCAAGAGCCATACCGCGAGTGACCACAAGAGGGAGCCCAAAAGTATAGTTCATAACAGTAGCGGTCCTGCAGCTGGGTTGTTGCCCTACTACGGCCTCCTCCACGTCTCCTGGTGTACTAGCCTGTCTCCTCGTAGTGCCTCCAGCCTCTGCACACTACGCTGACAGACACAGCAAACCTTCTTGCCACAGCTCGCATTGATGTGCCATCCTGGATGAGCTGCACTACCTGAGCCACTTGTGTGGGTTGTAGAGTCCATCTCATGCTACCACGAGTGTGAGGGCACAACCAACATTCAAAAGTGACCAAAACATCAGCCAGAAAGCATTGGTACTGAGATGTGGTCTGTGGTCCCCACCTGCAGAACCGCTCCTTTATTGAGGGTGTCTTGATAATTGCCGATAATTTCCATCTGTTGTCTATTCCATTTGCACAACAGCAGGTGAAATTGATTGTCAAACAGTGCTGCTTCCTAAGGCCCCCGTCACACAGTACCATTTTAATCGCTACGACGGCACGATCCGTGACGTCGCAGCGATCGTATGATTATCGCTCCAGCGTCGTAGACTGCGGTCACACGTTGCAATCACGGCGCTGGAGCGATGCCGAAGTCCCCGGTAACCAGGGTAAACATCGGGTAACTAAGCGCAGGGCCGCGCTTAGTAACCCGATGTTTACCCTGGTTACCAGCGTAAACGTAAAAAAAACAAACAGTACATACTTACATTCCGGTGTCTGTCCCCGGCGTTCTGCTTCTCTCCACTGTGTAAGCGCCATAGCCGGAAAGCACAGCGGTGACGTCACCGCTGTGCTCGCTTTCCGGCTGGCAGACGCTCACACAGTGGAGAGAAGCTGAGACGCCGGAGGACAGACACCGGAATGTAAGTATGTACTGTTTGTTTTTTTTACGTTTACGCTGGTAACCACGGTAAACATCGGGTTACTAAGCGCGGCCCTGCGCTTAGTTACCCGATGTTTACCCTGGTTACAAGCGAACACATCGCTGGATCGCTGTCACACACAACGATCCAGCGATGTCAGCGGGTGATCAAGCGACGAAAGAAAGTTCCATACGATCTGCTACGACGTACGATTCTCAGCAGGATCCCTGATCGCTGCTGCGTGTCAGACACTGCGATATCGTAACGATATCGCTAGAACGTCACGAATCGTACCGTCGTAGCGATCAAAATGGTACTGTGTGACGGTACCCTAAGTGGACAGTTTGATTTCACAGAAGTTTGATTTATTTGGAATTATATTCTGTTGTTTAAGTGTTCCCTTTATTTTTTTGAGCAGTGTACATGCAAATGAGACTAAGAGAGAGTGTGGGCGAATAACTGGATCTAGAAAATGTGTAAGATAATAACACAGAAAAAAGCAACAATCTACATACTGACTGTAAGTCACATAGATAGGACCACTATAATTTATATATAACAAAGCAAAAGTGGAAAGAATAAAACGTAACTTTTATTATCTAAAGCCACACAAAAACAAAACCAAACACCCAAGTGGATAAAAAATGGGACAAAAGTCTTTGACAAATGGTATAATAACCATACAGACCAATTACCCCCTGACAGGTTTATATGATTTCATCTGTAAGCGTATTTTTAGAGAAATCAATATAACACTAGGATATATCCTATAAGAGAGCCGAAGTCAGGATACATAAATAACACTCAGCATCATCATATACCTAGTTACATGTAAAAACAATAGATTACCAGCAGCAAACACATATGATATAACCAGTGCCACTGGTGGCTATATACATATAGTAAAAAAAGGAACAATCTCACCCGTTCCTAGGTGTAGGCAGAGGAGCGTCGGATAACCTCTAGTCAGGGGAAAATCCGGAAGGGAAGAGACGACAGTCCCTATGTCAGTCCCTATGGGGCTATCAGTAAACTATCCCCAGAGCTCCTGCCCTTACAAGGGCAGTCCACAGCTACCCCTATATACACATGCCCTGCACTCTCCCTATATAGTCTGTCCCGACGCGTTTCATCCAAGCTGATTCTTCAGGGGACTCGCTTGTGCATGGAGATAAAGTGCCTATGTTCTAAAAAAGGAGGGACAAAAGTCCTGCCACCCTCTATGCTGTCCTGCTGAGAGTGGCAAAGACGTAGGGCTTGTATTTAAATAACAAAAGGGGAGGTGGAAAACTCATGACCACTTCCCCTTGTTTAATCATAATGCGGCTGTGAATAACCATGGCAACATTAAAGCAAACATGTAGAAAACCTACTGTTTCGTCGCATGCTGCCGTACTCCCATTCAGGAGGCCCACGTGGCTGCCCGCGTTCACGGTGCATACACTATGCCGGTGACGTCACACGCCGACACTCATGAGGCTCACAGATGGAGAGCACGAGGCGCTTCCTGCCTTGCATGCTTCCTCCAGAGACTGGCGTTCCCTAGTAACAGAGCCGCCGTGCTGAAAACAAATGGCGCCGCTCACACTTCCTGTCAGGCGCGCTCACACCGGAAGTGAGTGTTGCCAGGCAACCCAGGACGCTAGGCTGTTTGCCTGTAGCGCTGCCGGCAAACAGGACCAGGGGATACCGGTGATCGTGCGGTAGGGACCAAGCGCCACTAAGGGCTACAGTAGAAGGTAAAGATAAGCATACATTAGCCCCATGAAAGAGTCGGTAGGTATTGTCAAAAGCTGGAGAACCACATATTTGCCATGTTTACTAATTAATTACCCAAAAAGTAAATAGTGCCGCATATGACAAAAACCACACCCAAAAAATTTTTGATATGTAAAATAGGAAAATTGTTAATCATGAAAAACCCATAACAGGATTGGGTGGACAAAAAGGACTTAGGCATAGTAAGATTAAACTGACTGTGTCATACCAAAAGGAGGACAAAAAAACAAAAGACAAAGAGGAGTACTTCAGATGAAGCAGCTATAGTTAATTTGATCATTCAGGCCATGTGGACTAACTGTATTCAAGTAAAAAGTCCACTTGGCCTCACGTTGTAATAGAATTTGGTCCCAATTACCTCCCCGTACTGGTTTAGTTACCCTTTCAATGGCCATAAATTTCAAATGTTTAGCCTGGCCATTATGCATGGTATTAACATGCCGGGAGACCGAGGTGTCTCTCCCATGTTCCACATCACCAACATGTTCCAAAACTCTTCTTTTGAATTCTCTGATGGTCTTTCCAACATATTCGATACCACAAACACAGGATACCTTATAAACCACTCCCTTAGTGCTACAGTTCATGAACTGATTGATCTTATAACTTTTACCTGTGATGTTGCTCACAAAATTAGTGCCAGTCCCGATGTATTGGAAGGCCGCACAATGACCACATTTGTGAGAGCCCGTTACATTACTTCTGAGCCAGGTTTCATTAGCAGGACTAACAAAATGACTGTGAACCAATCTGTCATTTAGTGAACGGGCTTTTCTATAGGTGATAGCGGGGGTGTCACTAAGGTAGTTAGAGATGTCCGAGTCCATTTGTAGAATGGACCAGTGTTTTTTGATGATCTCCCTAACATAAGTAGCCCCATTATCAAAGGTGGTGATAAAACTTACTAAATCATTATCCTGTGTCTTAGTAGTGGGATTCAAAAGTGCTGTTCTATCTCTACTCCTGGCTTCGTGATAGGCCTTCTTTAGAATTGTGGATGGGTACCCCATATCCTGAAAATTACTCCTCAATTCCCTTGCATGGGTCTCAAAAGTTACATCGTCCGAACAGTTTTTCCGGACCCTAAGGTACTGCCCCTTAGGGATCCCTCTCTTTAGATGGTCAGGATGATGACTATTCCAGTGGAGTAGGGCATTTGTAGCTGTAGGCATTTTATAATTACAGGTAACTAAGTTACCATTCGCCCCCTTGGTGATGAGGATATCCAAAAAGGGTAAAGAGGAAGATTCAATTACGGATGTAAAAAAAAGGCCAATGTTGTTATGATTGAGTCTGTCCACAAAGCTCCCAAAGTCATTAATGGAGCCAGTCCAAATTAGAAACACGTCATCTATGTACCGTGTCCAAATTTCTGGGGCACGGCACATAGAGAAATCAGAATCATCACTCCAGACCACAGTGTCCTCCCACCAGCTGAGGAAGAGGTTGGCGTAGGCCGGGGCACAGGGACTGCCCATAGCCGTCCCCCTCAGCTGGTGGTGGATCCTGCGGTCAAAGGTGAAGACATTGTGTGTTAGACAAAACCTAAGGAGCTTTAAGATGAACTGATTGTGTTCACGGAATTGGCATCCTCTCGTTTGTAAGAAGAAATTCACAGCCTCCAAACCCTTGTCATGAGGGATGGAGGAATAGAGGGCCTCCATGTCTATACTGGCCAGGTAGGCATCCGGTTCAATAGTGAGGCCCTCCAAACGACGAAGGAGATCGGGAGTATCTTTTACAAAGGATTGTAAAGCCGACACAAAAGGGCACAACACACGGTCCAGATCAATACCTGCGTTTTGACACAATCTGCCTACCCCAGACACAATGGGCCTACCTTTGAGTGGGTTAAGGCCCTTGTGTACCTTGGGGAGGCAGTAAAAAGTGGCCATAACGGGATGACCAGGGAGAATGAAGTCAAACTCGGTTTTGCTTATGACGCCATTCTCCAACCCCTCCTGCAGGATAAGGCGAAGTTCCTCCCGATATTCTATACTTGGATCACGTGGAAGAATCTCATAAGAACTCCTGTCAGAGAGAATGAGTTCACACATTTGTTGATAGTGGATATTGTTTAGGATGACCACATTGCCGCCCTTGTCCGAGGGCTTTATGACAATGGAGTCATCACTTTCCAAACGGTTAATTGCTTCCATCTCTTTCTTTGTGCAGTTGAATTTACACAGAACACGTGATTGAGACAGATTTATCAAATCTGATGTAACAAGATTTGAAAAAATGTCAATAGCTGAGAGATCACCAGTTGGTGGAGGCATCTTATGGCTTTTTTCCTTTAACTGTGTAAAGGGGCCCACTCCTTGTAAATTGGGATCACTCTCTCCAATACTATGTAGCAATCTTACATCAGCTAACATGTCTATTGGAATTCCGAGTTCAGAACAGGTACGAGATTCCTGCTTATGGAAATGTTTTTTCCATCTCACTTTCCGTAAGAAGAGATTAAGATCCTTCACGGCTCTGAAAAGATCAAAGTCACTATTAGGGACAAAAGAAAGGCCTTTCTTCAATACAGACACTTCATCGGCATCAATATCTCTAGCCGAAAGGTTGATAAACTGGATGTTTTTGTCAGAGACTGGACAGTCAAGGTCATTTGTAGAATGTGCCTTTAAGATTACTTCCTCACTTGGAGGGGTCTGTTTCTTAAGGCATAGACCTGATCTAAAAAAACTCCACTAGGAGTATTGTCTGATCTGTCAGAGTGACTTTTTGCTCCTCGGCCCCTTACTCTCCCCCGATTTCTGCCCCTGTTAGATTTACTCCTATTTTCGGGCTCTGAGAAATCAGTGTCTGTTGAGGATAACTCTGTATCACGGTCAGGGGGGGTGGATCTAGGGGTCAACACAAGGTAGGCCTTGTTGTACTTAAAGTCCTGTGTATCACGCATATATTGGCGATGTTTCCTCTCCTTAAGATGGTATTGGAAGCGCTCAATATGTGTCTGTAACTTGGTTTCCTTTGCCGCAAAGTCAGTTTCTGTAGAGAATTTTTTTGTTATCTCTATCTGTTCTCTTAGTTTGTCATTCAAAGCGGCCAAAGAAATCCTCTCCTCCTCAAGCAATAATTGCATGAAGCGGAGAGAGCTCTCCGTTGCCTCTCTTTCCCACTTGTGTGTACATGTGGGGCTCTTATGCCGGTTGCCTGCTGACAGATTAATGCGTAAACCTCGCGGGACGAGCATAGAGGGTGGCAGGACTTTTGTCCCTCCTTTTTTAGCACATAGGCACTTTATCTCCATGCACAAGCGAGTCCCCTGAAGAATCAGCTTGGATGAAACGCGTCGGGACAGACTATATAGGGAGAGTGCAGGGCATGTGTATATAGGGGTAGCTGTGGACTGCCCTTGTAAGGGCAGGAGCTCTGGGGATAGTTTACTGATAGCCCCATAGGGACTGACATAGGGACTGTCGTCTCTTCCCTTCCGGATTTTCCCCTGACTAGAGGTTATCCGACGCTCCTCTGCCTACACCTAGGAACGGGTGAGATTGTTCCTTTTTTTACTATATGTATATAGCCACCAGTGGCACTGGTTATATCATATGTGTTTGCTGCTGGTAATCTATTGTTTTTACATGTAACTAGGTATATGATGATGCTGAGTGTTATTTATGTATCCTGACTTCGGCTCTCTTATAGGATATATCCTAGTGTTATATTGATTTCTCTAAAAATACGCTTACAGATGAAATCATATAAACCTGTCAGGGGGTAATTGGTCTGTATGGTTATTATACCATTTGTCAAAGACTTTTGTCCCATTTTTTATCCACTTGGGTGTTTGTTTTTGTTTTTGTGTGGCTTTAGATAATAAAAGTTACGTTTTATTCTTTCCACTTTTGCTTTGTTATATAAGATAATAACACCAAACAAGAGAACGCAGAACAAGAAGTGTACAGGATCAGTAATGTAATGTATGTACACAGTGACTGCACCAGCAGAATAGTGAATGCAGCTCTGAAGTATAATACAGGATGAAGCTCGGGATCAGTGCAGTATAACATACACTTACTTGGCATATGCTTTCTCTAATAGAGATGGCCAAAACTCATTGCTGACACGTGGTTGCACTGACAAGTAGTTTCCATTGAGCATCGGCAGCCGATCATCGACAACCACGTCCACCCATTCTCCATACTGCCAAAACTTAAAAAGAAACATAGGAGTCATACAACAGGTCATATTTCAGGGTTACTACTTTCCATACCTTATGATGATGATAAACATCAATAGAATCAATATCCAAAATCAGATTCTTTATAGGAAATATTTCTATGTGGCAAATATAGTTGGGGACAATTGATCCCCACTTCCCGGCTCATCAGCCATGTCAGTAATCTGTGGTCATAGGATGGAAGGCATGAGTATCGTCTCCTACCTGATGAGCTCCGTGCCTCTTCTTTTGATTAGGCTGGCTAATGAAATAAAGAGATCAATGGACTTGGTAATGCAAATCGATTCGCCGTTATTCTAGTGGCAAAAAATCATAGCAGTCTGGTTTGTAGTATGGAGCAGCAGTCTGGATGTGTGTTCTGGAACCCCCCTATAACAGCAGTCTGTGTGTGTAGTCTGGAGCCCCCCCATAACAGCAGTCTGGATATTTAGTCTGGATCCCCCTATAACAGCAGTCTGGATGTGTATTCTGGAACCCCCCTATAACAGCAGTATGTGTGTGTATTCTAGAACCCCCCTATAACAGCAGTCTGTGTGTGTAGTCTGGAACCCCCTATAACAGCAGTCTGGATGTGTAGTCTGGAACCCCCCTATAACAGCAGTCTGGATGTGTATTCTGGAACCCCCCTATAACAGCAGTCTGGATGTGTAGTCTGGAGCCCCCTATAACAGCAGTCTGGATGTGTAGTATGGAGCCCCCTATAACAGCAGTCTGGATATGTATTCTGGAACCCCCCTATAACAGCAGTCTGGATGTGTAGTCTGGAGCCCCCTATAACAGCAGTCTGGATGTGTAGTCTGGAGCCCCCTAAAACAGCAGTCTGGATGTGTAGTCTGGAGCCCCCTATAACAGCAGTCTGGATGTGTAGTCTGGAGCCCCCTATAACAGCAGTCTGGATGTGTATTCTGGAGCCCCCCTATAACAGCAGTCTGGATGTGTAGTCTGGAGCTCCCTATAACAGCAGTCTGGATGTGTATTCTGGAACCCCCCTATAACAGCAGTCTGGATGTGTAGTCTGGAGCCCCCTATAACAGCAGTCTGGATGTGTAGTCTGGAGCCCCCCTATAACAGCAGTCTGGATGTGTAGTATGGAGCCCCCTATAACAGCAGTCTGGATGTGTAGTATGGAGCCCCATATAACAGCAGTCTGGATATATAGTCTGGAGCCCCCCTATAACAGCAGTCTGGATGTGTATTCTGGAGCCCCCCTATAACAGCAGTCTGGATGTGTAGTCTGGAGCTCCCTATAACAGCAGTCTGGATGTGTATTCTGGAACCCCCCTATAACAGCAGTCTGGATGTGTAGTCTGGAGCCCCCTATAACAGCAGTCTGGATGTGTAGTCTGGAGCCCCCTATAACAGCAGTCTGGATGTGTAGTCTGGAGCCCCCTATAACAGCAGTCTGGATGTGTAGTCTGGAGCTCCCTATAACAGCAGTCTGGATGTGTAGTCTGGAGCCCCCTATAACAGCAGTCTGGATGTGTAGTCTGGAGCCCCCCTATAACAGCAGTCTGGATGTGTAGTATGGAGCCCCCTATAACAGCAGTCTGGATGTGTAGTCTGGAGCCCCCTATAACAGCAGTCTGGATGTGTAGTCTGGAGCCCCCTATAACAGCAGTCTGGATGTGTATTCTGGAACCCCCCTATAACAGCAGTCTGGATATATAGTCTGGAGCTCCCTATAACAGCAGTCTGGATGTGTAGTCTGGAGCCCCCTATAACAGCAGTCTGAATGTGTAGTATGGAGCCCCCTATAACAGCAGTCTGGATATGTATTCTGGAACCCCCCTATAACAGCAGTCTGGATGTGTAGTATGGAACCCCCTATAACAGCAGTCTGGATGTGTAGTCTGGAGCCCCCTATAACAGCAGTCTGGATGTGTAGTCTGGAGCTCTCCCTATAACAGCAGTCTGGATGTGTAGTCTGGAGCTCCCTATAACAGCAGTCTGGATGTGTATTCTGGAACCCCCCTATAACAGCAGTCTGGATGTGTAGTCTGGAGCCCCCTATAACAGCAGTCTGGATGTGTAGTCTGGAGCCCCCTATAACAGCAGTCTGGATGTGTAGTCTGGAGCTCCCTATAACAGCAGTCTGGATGTGTAGTCTGGAGCTCCCTATAACAGCAGTCTGGATGTGTAGTCTGGAGCCCCCTATAACAGCAGTCTGGATGTGTAGTCTGGAGCCCCCCTATAACAGCAGTCTGGATGTGTAGTATGGAGCCCCCTATAACAGCAGTCTGGATGTGTAGTCTGGAGCCCCCTATAACAGCAGTCTGGATGTGTAGTCTGGAGCCCCCTATAACAGCAGTCTGGATGTGTATTCTGGAACCCCCCTATAACAGCAGTCTGGATATATAGTCTGGAGCTCCCTATAACAGCAGTCTGGATGTGTATTCTGGAACCCCCCTATAACAGCAGTCTGGATATATAGTCTGGAGCCCCCCTATAACAGCAGTCTGGATGTGTAGTCTGGAGCCCCCTATAACAGCAGTCTGGATATATAGTCTGGAGCCCCCCTATAACAGCAGTCTGGATGTGTAGTCTGGAACCCCCTATAACAGCAGTCTGGATGTGTAGTATGGAGCCCCCTATAACAGCAGTCTGGATGTGTAGTATGGAGCCCCCTATAACAGCAGTCTGTGGTCTATGTTGGAGATATTTTCGGCTCCTGTATACGCCGGTCACTCTCTATATTTGCACAGTGAGGTACAGTAGCTGCTGAAGCCTCGTCACAGTAACGTGGTTTATACAAATATTTGCACTTTGGGCTCTATATATGTAATTTGCACAGTGTTTGGAATAGATTATCTGTCCAAATCCAGGCATGAGGACAAAGAAAACTTTTTAAAAACCGAGATTACCGAGCCAAATGAATAATCTCTCTGGGAGGTCACCTCTGCCGCTCTGGGACAAACAAAACTGAGGTATGGAAGCCACTTACAAGACAAAACTCCTAATGAAGTGATTTGCAAAATTTCATAATATTCCATACTAAACAAAATTATATATATATATATATATATATATATATATATATATACATATACATATACGGTATATATATATATACACTGCTCAAAAAAATAAAGTGAACACTAACATCCCACTTCCTAGATATCACTGAATGAAATATTCCGGTTGTAAATCTTTATTCATTACATAGTGAAATGTGTTGAGAACAATAAAACCAAAAAATGATCAACGTAAATCACAACTAATATCCCACGGAGGTCTGGGGTTGGAATGATGCTCAAAATCAAAGTGGAAAATGAAGTTATAGGCTGATCCAACTTCAGTGGAAATACCTCAAGACATGGAAATGATGCTCAGTAGTGTGTGTGGCCTCCACGTGCCTGTATGACCTCCCTACAATGACTGGGCATGCTTCTGATGAGGCGGCGGTTGGTTGGTTGGATCTCCTCCCAGACCTGGACTAAAGCATCCACCAACTCCTGGTCAGTCTGTGGTGCAGCGTGACGTTGGTGGATGGTGCGAGACATGATGTCCCAGATGTGCTCAATCGGATTCAGGTCTGGGGAACGGGCAGGCCAGTCTATAGCTTCAATGCCTTCATCATGCAGGAACTGCTGACACACTCCAGCCACATGAGGTCTGGCATTGTCCTTGGATTAGGAGAAACCCAGGGCCAACCGCACCAGCATATGGTCTCACAAGGGGTCTGAGGATCTCATCGCTGTACCTAATGGCAGTCAGGCTACCTCTGGCGAGCACATGGAGGGCTGTGCGATCCTCCAAAGAAATGCCACCCCACACCATTACTGACCCACTGCCAATCTGGTCATGCTGAAGCATATTGCAGGCAGCAGATCGCTCTCTACGGCATCTCCATACTCTGTCACTTCTGTCACATGTGCTCAGTGTGAACTTGCTTTCATCTGTGAAGAGTACAGGGCGCCAGTGGCGAATTTGCAAATCCTGGTGTTATGTGGCAAATGCCAATCGCCCTGCATGGTGTTGGGCTGTGAGCACAACCCCCATCTGTGGACATCAGGCACTCAGACCATCCTCATGAAGTCAGTTTCTAACCGTTTGTGCAGACACATGCACATTTGTGGCCTGCTGGAGGTCATTTTGCAGGGCTCTGGCAGTTCTTCTCCTGTTCCTCCTTGCACAAAGGCTGAGGTAGTGGTCCTGCTGCTGTGTTGTTGTCCTCCTACGGACCCCTCCATGTCACCTGGTATACTGGACTGTCTCCTGGTAGCGCCTCCAGCCTCTGGACACTATGCTGACAGACACAGCAAACCTTCTTGCCGCAGCTCGCATTGATATGCCATCCTGGATGAGCTGCACTACCTGAGCCACTTGTGTGGGTTGTAGAGTCCATCTCATGCTACCATGAGTGTGAAAGCACAACCAACATTCAAAAGTGACCAAAACATCAGCCAGAAAGCATTGGTACTGAGATGTGGTCTGTGGTCCCCACCAGCAGAACCACTCCTTTATTGAGCGTGTCTGGATAATTGCCAATAATTTCCATCTGTTGTCTATTCCATTTGCACAACAGCAGGTGAAATTGATTGTCAATCAGTGCTGCTTCCTAAGTGGACAGTTTGATTTCACAGAAGTTTGATTTACTTGGAGTTATATTCTGTTCTTTAAGTGTTCCCTTTATTCTTTTGAGCAGTGTGTGTGTATATATATGTATATATATATATATATATATATATATATATATATATATATATATATATACAGTGCCTTGCAAAAGTATTCGGCCCCCTTGAACTTTTCAACCTTTTCCCACATATCATGCTTCAAACATAAAGATACCAAATGTAAATTTTTGGTGAAGAATCAACAACAAGTGGAACACAATTGTGAAGTTGAATGAAGTGTATTGGTTATTTTAAATTTTTGTGGAAATTCAAAAACTGAAAAGTGGGGCGTGCCATATTATTCGGTCCCTTTAACTTAATACTTTGTTGCGCCACCTTTTGCTGCGATTACAAGTCGCTTGGGGTTTGTCTCTATCAGTTTTGTACATCGAGAGACTGAAATTCTTGCCCATTCTTCCTTGGCAAACAGCTCGAGCTCAGTGAGGTTTGATGGAGATCGTTTGTGAACAGCAGTTTTCAGCTCTTTCCACAGATTCTCGATTGGATTGAGGTCTGGACTCTGACTTGGCCATTCTAACACCTGGATACGTTTATTTGTGAACCATTCCATTGTAGATTTTGCTTTATGTTTGGGATCATTGTCTTGTTGGAAGACAAATCTCCGTCCCAGTCTATGGTCTTTTGCAGACTCCAACAGGTTTTCTTCAAGAATGGTCCTGTATTTGGCTCCATCCATCTTCCCATCAATTTTAACCATCTTCCCTGTCCCTGCTGAAGAAAAGCAGGCCCAAACCATGATGCTGCCACCACCATGTTTGACAGTGGGGATGGTGTGTTCAGGGTGATGAGCTGGGTTGCCTTTACGCCAAACATATCGTTTGGCATTGTTGTCAAAAAGTTTGATTTTGGTTTCATCTGACCAGAGCACCTTCTTCCACATGTTTGGTGGTGTGTCTCCCAGGTGGCTTGTTGCAAACTTTAAACAACACTATTTATGGATATCTTTGAGAAATGGCTTTCTTCTTGCCACTCTTCCATAAAGGCCAGATTTGTGCAGTGTACGACTGATTGTTGTCCTATGGACAGACTGTCCCCCCTCAGCTGTAGATCTCTGCAGCTCATCCAGAGTGATCATGGGCCTCTTGGCTGCTTCTCTGATCAGTCTTCTCCTTGTTTGAGATGAAAGTTTAGAGGGACGGCCGGGTCTTGGTAGATTTGCAGTGGTATGATACTCCTTCCATTTCAATATGATCGCTTGCACAGTGCTCCTTGGGATGTTTAAAGTTTTGGAAATCATTTTGTATCCAAATCCAGCTTTACACTTCTCCACAACAGTGTCACAGACCTGCCTGTTGTGTTCCTTGGTCTTCATGATGCTCTCTGTGCTTCACACAGAGCCCTGAGACTATCACAGAGCAGGTGCATTTATACGGAGACTTGATTACACACAGGTGGATTATATTTATCATCATTAGGCATTTAGGACAACATTGGATCATTCAGAGATCCACAATGAACTTCTGGAGGGAGTTTGCTGCACTGAAAGTAAAGGGGCAGAATAATATTGCACGCCCCACTTTTCAGTTTTTGAATTTCCACAAAAATTTAAAATAACTAATAAATTTCGTTGAACTTCACAATTGTGTTCAACTTGTTGCCGATTAGTCACCGAAAATTTACATTTGGTATCTTTATGTTTGAAGCATGATATGTGGGAAAAGGTTGAAAAGTTCAAGGGAGCCGAATACTTTCTCAAGGCACTGTATATATACACAGAGGTGTAAGCATTGTGGTTGCAGAGGTCGCGACCGAGACTGGTTCCGGCACAGTGAGGAGCCCACTGACTCCAGCACAAACTTCAACTAGATGTGCGTCCTCGGACACATTATGCTGAAGTGTCACACTTCCATTTTTTTTAAATCAGTCACAATCCATCGTTTTTAGAAAAAAATGGAACCAGCAAATGTTGCTGCTGGATCCATTTTTTTCCCATAGACTTGTATTAGCAACGGATTGTGATGGATGGCCTTCCATTTCATCCGTTGTTTAACGGATCCGTTGTAAAGTTGTTGTCCGTCGGACGGAGACAGCGCACATGCTAACGTTTTTTGTGTACGTCGAAAAGACGCACAGCGACGGATCCTGTGGCGTCTGTCATTGGCTATAATGGAAGCCTATGGGTGCAGGATCCGTCGCTGTCCGTCAGAAGACGGATTCCAGTGATGGATGCTGTTTTTTGCAACCGAGCATGCCCGGATCCCATTTTTCCTTTCTGGAACATCTCTCTCTCTCTCCTGCAACTACTTCAACGGATCTGTCAAAAAAACGGATCCAGTGCATCAGTTTTTTACAATCAGCACAGGATCCGTCTCTTCAACACTTTGACAGATTGTGACTGATTCTAAAAAACGGATGTGTGAAAGAGGCCTTACTGTACTAGATGGACTTAAGAGTCTTCCTTCATCCTTAATAACTATGTAACTATGTACAGCAGAGGGAGCAGATGGGAGGTGAGTATAATTGTTTATTTTTGGGGGAAATAAATGAGGATGGGGCCCAGGATAAGGGACATATATACCAGCATGGGGGACATATGGTTTGTACCAGGATTTGGGATATACAGTTAGGTCCATATATATTTGGACAGAGACAACATTTTTCTAATTTTGGTTATAGACATTACCACAATGAATTTTAAACAAAGCAATTCAGATGCAGTTGAAGTTCAGACTTTCAGCTTTCATTTGAGGGTATCCACATTAAAATTGGATGAAGGGTTTAGGAGTTTCAGCTCCTTAACATGTGCCACCCTGTTTTTAAAGGGACCAAAAGTAATTGGACAGATTCAATAATTTTAAATAAAATGATCATTTCTAGTACTTGGTTGGAAACCCTTTGTTGGCAAGGACTGCCTGAAGTCTTGAACTCATTGACATCACCAGACGCTGTGTTTCCTCCTTTTTGATGCTCTGTCAGGCCTTCACTGCAGTGGTTTTCAGTTGCTGTTTGTTTGTGGCCTTTCTGTCTGAAGTTTAGACTTTAACAAGTGAAATGCTGCTCAATTGGGTTAAGATCAGGTGACTGACTTGGCCATTCAGGAATATTCCACTTCTTTGCTTTAATAAACTCCTGGGTTGCTTTGGCTTTATGTTTTGGGTCATTGTCCATCTGTAGTATGAAACGACGACCAATCAGTTTGGCTGCATTTGGCTGGATCTGGGCACACAGTATGGCGGCTCTGAAGACCTCAGAATTCATTCCTGTGTCACATCATCCATAAACACTAGTGACCCAGTGCCACTGGCAGCCATGCATGCCCAAGCCATCACACTGCCTCCGCCGTGTTTTACAGATGATGTGGTATGCTTTGGATCATGAGCTGGACCACGCCTTCGCCATACTTTTCTCTCTCCATCATTCTGGTAGAGGTTGATCTTGGTTTCATCTGTCCAAAGAATGTTCTTCCAGAACTGTGCTGGCTTTTTTAGACGTTTTTTAGCAAAGTTCAGTCTAGCCTTTTTCTTCTTGATGCTTATGTCTTGCACCGTGCAGTGAACCCTCTGTAGTTACTTTCATGCAGTCTTCTCTTTATGGTAGATTTGGATATTGATACGCCGACCTCCGGGAGAGTGTTGTTCACTTGGTTGGCTGTTGTGAAGAGGTTTCTCTTCACCATGGAGATTATTCTGCGATCACCCACCACTGTTGTCTTCCGTGGGCGCCCAGGTGTTTTGCATTGATGAGTTCACCAGTGCTTTCTTTCTTTCTCAGGATGCACCAAACTGTAGATTTTGCCACTCCTAATATTGTAGCAATTTCTCGGATGGTTTTTTTCTGTTTTCACAGCTTAAGGATGGCTTGTTTCACCTGAATGGAGAGCTCCTTGGACCGCATGTTTACTTCACAGCAAAACCTTCCAAATGCAAGCACCACACCTCAAATCAACTCCAGGCCTTTTATCTGCTTAATTGAGAATGACATAACGAAGGGATTGCCCACACCTGTCCATGAAATAGCCTTGGAGTCAATTGTCCAATTACTTTTGGTCCCTTTAAAAACAGGGTGGCACATGTTAAAGAGCTGAAACTCCTAAACCCTTCATCCAATTTTAATGTGGATACCCTCAAATGAAAGCTGAAAGTCTGAACTTCAACTGCATCTAAATTGTTTTGTTTAGAATTCATTGTGGTAATGTCTATAACCAAAATTAGAAAAATGTTGTCTCTGTCCAAATATATATGGACCTAACTGTATATATCATGATGAGTTGACATACAGCTCTGGCAAAAATTAGGAGACCACTGCAAAATGTTCAGTTTGTCTGATTTTTCTCTTTATAGGTATATTTTTGAGTAAAATGTAAATTGTTATTTTATTCTATAAACTTCTGACAACGTGTCTCCTAATTTACAAGCAATACATTTTGTATATTTTTTCTGACAAAGAAAAATGGTCAAAATTAAAAATAAAACCCAGTGCTTTCAGACCTCAAATAATTAATACAAAGAAAACAAGTTCAGAATCATTTAGAAACAACAATACCAATGTTTTAACTCAGGTAGAGTTCAGAAATCAATATTTTGTGGAATAGCCATGATTTTTAATCACAGCTTTCATGCTTTCCACCAGTCTTTCACACTGCTCTTGGCGCAAACATGTAAGCCGTTCTTCTTTGATGGCTTGCGACTATCCATCATCATTACATTCCAGAGGTTTTCAATGGGGTTCAGGTCTGGAGATTGGGCTGGCTTGGGTAAGTGCACTGTGCCGATGAAGCCAGAGTGCGGACACGGTCTTACAGGCAATGATCCATGGGAGCAAAGTATGCAAACTTAGTCCCACCCCTGAAGGGTTGCTACTCTATAACTTAATGACCGACACTTTCACAAGCCTTAAATATGATCAGAGTAAATGCCAAGCCAGGAACTCATCAAACACTTCTTACCCGGAAATGAAAAATTCCTGCATACTTGTTTGTGAACTCCTGGTCCTTGGGAACAACATTTTCCAGGAATTTTCGATGCAAAGTTAATGCTCCGACAACAGAGAGTACCCAACAATCTCCTACAGGAGAATGAAAAATAATGATGAAGGTGCAGCTATTAGATACTTCTCTATGTAAGGAGCATTTGGTTCATTCTACCAGAAATATTCTATAAAGTATTATTACAGCATATTTTATTTTCTGGAATCCCAAAGTCTGAGGCACCAACAACAGCAAAAGCATCAAAACTGTTATAACATTCATTGATTACATTTTTTCAGCCTGCAATCACCAGTAGGGGGATCTCTATTCCTCTCCATTTAAAGAACCTGCCCTCTACATCCACTATAGCCATTTGGAGCCAGTATTCCTATGGCCCACACATGTGCTCTCAGAAATATTCTGCATGTTCTGCTTCTCAGTGCGTATGCTCTAAAAAGAACCCCATCGCTCTGCGCATGCGCCCAATTCTCATCTAATGCATACGCTGAGGATTGGTAGCATCTTCTCCTTAAGATCTGCTTCACAATGGCCAAGATGGGACATCACAACCATTATCTGCACAGTAAGAGGAAAGAGAGAGAGGAGTGGAAGAAGTCAAGACGAGATGTCCGACCTCAGGACTGGGGAAGGAATTATAACAGCAAGGAATTGACTCACTATTACCATTCCCAGGGAAGCTGGAGGTGCCCAAGTAATAAATTTAATTTGCACACTGTGAGCTCCCCCTAGTGGTGACATCAGACAGACCCAATCTTGTCATGTAGATAAAACAGAGGTTGACCTTTAGGTGTAACGTTCATAATTTTGTTTATTATACAAAAATATTTGTATCTATTATATTTATACATTTATACATATTAATACTTTAAGAAATGTAAACAAATTGTAAGAGGGACCATAAAATATTCCTACCTATTTCTCCTTGCATAATGTCAAATATGCTGGCACCGTCTACCAGAAATCGGGCGTCTCTCTGCAGATCCTATTAAGACAAATCAGAATGATTGATAATGTGTGGCGATGGGAGAAGCTAGAAAATGTAAAACGTCACAGATTCAAGGGAACTTGGGCCAAAAATATCAATTTGCATCAAATTTATTTAATGCAAATTCAGTGTGCAGCTTTACAGACCTCAAAGCAGAGCAAACATGTGAATGAAAATAAAAAATATACTTGCTGTGCTCCCTTGGTATCCCGCCACGCAGCCGCACATTGGTCAGGTCATCTTCCTCAGTCTGTCTTTACTTGGCCTTCTTTGGAGTCATCATCGCCTCCTTCAGCACCTTCTGCGCCAACTGGGCACCATGACGTCATGACATTAGGGGCCATGAATGTCCTGGAGACATCAATGATGACCACATGGTGGAAGGTGCTGAAGATGGACCAGTGAAGACCAGACCAAAGAAGATGACCAAGAGCATCCGTGGGGAGAACAGAGGAGGACCTTGTGAGTATTTTTTTTATATTTCATTTTATTCCAAGCTTTATATAATATACTAGCTATTGAACCCATTCTACGCCCGGGTGGCGAGCATTTATATTGGTATATGGTCTCCATCCTGGTATGTGCTGCTCCCATCTTGCTCTCCCATCCTGTCATGTGCTGCTCCATCCTGCGCCCCCATCCTGTCATGTGCTCCCATCCTGCACCCCCATCCTGTCATGTGGTGCTCCATCCTGTGTCCCCATCCTGTCATGTGCTGTTCCATCCGTCGCCCCCATCCTATCATGTGCTGCTCCCATCCTGCGCGCAGAGTGCAGGCGGCTGTGCAGACTGCGGGCGGCTGTGCAGAGTGCGGGCGGCTGTGCAGAGTGCGGGAGGCTGTGCAGAGTGCGGGCGGCTGTGCAGAGTGCGGGCGGCTGTGCAGAGTGCAGGCGGCTGTGCGTGGCGGTGGCGAGTGCGGGCGGCTGTGCGTGGCGGTGGCGAGTGCGGGCGGCTGTGCGTGGCGGTGGTGAGTGCGGGCGGCTGTGCGTGGCGGTGGTGAGTGCGGGCGGCTGTGCGTGGCGGTGGTGAGTGCGGGCGGCTGTGCGTGGCGGTGGTGAGTGCGGGCGGCTGTGCGTGGCTCTGGTGAGTGCGGGCGGCTGTGCGTGGCTCTGGTGAGTGCGGGCGGCTGTGCGCGGCTCTGATGAGTGCGTGCTAAACTGTTTTCTGTTAATAATAGTGTGATACAGGCACCCGGACCCTTGGTCCCGTCCAATCCGGCGGAGAACAACGGTTCTGCAGGGCAACTGAAAGATTGGTGTCGGGAATTGCACGTGGGCACTGACTCTACCACGTCTCACCAGAAACAGGGGGCCTACAGGGTGGTCTATGAGTACGAGCGGGTATTTAGCAAGCACCCCCTAGATTTTGGGCAGGTAAAAGGGATTCAACATCATATTCCCACAGGAGATCATCGACCCATAAAAGAGAGATACCGCCCTGTACTCCCAGCTCATTATCAGTGTGCCAAAGACATGTTGCGAGAGATGAAGGAGGCTGGGGTAGTGAGAGACAGTTGTAGCCCCTGGGCAGCGTGGCTCTTGGTGAGTGTGGGCGGCTGTGCGTGGCTCTGGTGAGTGTGGGCGGCTGTGCGTGGCTCTGGGGAGTGTGGGCGGCTGTGCGTGTCTCTGGTTAGTGTGGGCGGCTGTGCGTGGCTGTGCTGGGCGCCGAGTGCTAGCGACCTGAGCAGGCGGGGACACCGGCGCACTGGGGGGGTCAGGTGCCGGAGTCGCCGCTAGCTCAGGCCCCCGGCACTTGCTATATTTACCTGTCCAACGTTCCACTGCTACGCGCCGCTCCATCTTCCGGGTCCTCTGCCTGTTCAGTCAGAGGGCGGCGCGCATTAAGCGCGTCATCGCGCCCTCTGAACCGTTCAGTTCAGAGGGCGCGAGGACGCGTTAATGCGCGCCGCCCTGTGACTGAACAGGGAGCAGCGCGCATCACTGGAACGGGGAGAGGTAAATATCACATACTCACCCTCCTGGCTCGTCCCTGCTTCTCCGTTGGAGATCGCGGTGTGCGTTCACTGCTTACGCATACCGCGATCTCCTCCTGGGAGCGTCACTCTGTGGGGTCCAGACTGCGCCGGCGCTTGCGCAGTCTATAAAGGCTTCGGACAGAGTGACGCTCCCAGCGTTATATTATAGATAAACCCTACTGCCATTTTGTTGAATTTACCTAAAGAGAATGGCAAAAAAAAATTACTTTTCAGTAAATAGAACTTCTTGGATTCGCCTCTCATGGATTTGCTGATCTCTTGTAGCGTCTGTCACTGTCTGTGGTGCTGAAACCATTAAAAGGAACCTGTCAGATGATTCATGCTGTTGCAACCAAGGGCGGCATCAGAGACAGACTGTCCTACATGTAAATATGTGTGTTCACTCTGAGATAGTGTCACATTTCATAGAAAACATTCATTATATTGTTAACCAGTGTCATGGTGATGACTTGTCATGAAGGTATGTCCTCACTCACTCCTCCTCTCCCGCCTCTGCATGATTGACAGGTCGCACCCTATGTGTATAAGGAGAGACTTGACAATCTAGCTAAGCGTGGGCCGGCTATTCAGGGGTGGTGCTGGAGGCGGAGCTATGTCTGACAGATCTGACTTTATTGTGATTTGTATTTATCATTCCATGTGAAATACTATAACATTTGAAATAAAAACTAAAATAAGTAGATGGACACCTAAAAAAAGGATATATAATAAAAAAGGAAGAATACATTGTCCAAGAGATTTAGTAGTAGTAGCAATAAAAGCTAGGTCGAGGAATATTTTTTTCAAATTCTCAATGTGTCTTTCAGACCTCCACACTTTAATAGTAAGTGAACACAATATCCCTTTGCTGATATATAATGTATATAAAGTGAATTTATTGAATTTATATCTGGGCAAACTGGAAATATTGAAGCTTTTCTTAAATTTACTGATCCTTGCTGATGTGATAGATTTAGCTCATCTTTCCTAAGTATTTAAAATCCTGTTCAGCCATTATATGGACATTTTATTTTCTTCTCATTTGTTTTTTACTCTCATTGCATTAGTATATAATTCCACACTGAAATAAATGAAATAGTTCACACACTATTAACTTCAATCCAAAACCACCGGAAAGTAAAAAGACAATAAAAAAAAATAATTCTCTGATTCATGCTTAAAAACACACACAAAATTGAAAAGTGTAGATCATTTTACAGGACATTAATCCCTCTAATCCAGACTAGGGGCAAATTAAAGAACATTCTTCTTAACACATTTACAGCCTGAAGTCTCAAAGGAAATAGGAAAATAATTCACCCTGATTGTCATACTGATAACCGGAAACATGAATCAGATGGAAATAGAAGAAACAGAAGGATTTTTGTTTTAACATTATTTTAATGTAAATTCAAACTGAAAGAGAATTGTGGAATTTCAAAACCAGAGAAAAATAAATCATATTATACATATAGAGTATACAGTAAATTACTTCTTGTAAACACATTGTAAAAGACGTGTTTTATTTTGTAAGTATAACTGTTATAATACTACCTCCTATGTGCAAGAATACTGTATAACAATTATAATACTGCTCCTGTGTACAAGAATATAACTACTATAATACTGCTCCTATGTACAAGAATATAACTACTATAACACTGCCCCTATGTACAAGAATATACCTACTATCATACTGCCCCTATGTACAAGAATATAACTACTATAATACTGCTCCTATGTACGGGAATATAACTACTATAACACTGCCCATATGTACAAGAATATAACTACTATAATACTGCCCCCTATGCACAAGAATATAACTACTATAACACTGCCCCTATGTACAAGAATATACCTACTATCATACTGCCCCTATGTACAAGAATATAACTACTATACTACTGCCCCCTATGCACAAGAATATAACTACTATAATACTGCCCCTATGTACAAGAATATAACTACTATAATACTGCCCCTATGTACAAGAATATACTTACTCTAATACTGCCCCTATGTACAAGAATATAACTACTATAATACTGCCTCCTATGTACAAGAATATAACTACTATAATACTGCTCCTATGTACAAGAATATACCTACTATAATACTGCCCCTATATACAAGAATATAACTACTATAATACTGCCCCTATGTACAAGAATATACCTACTATAATACTGCCCCTATGTACAAGAATATAACTACTATAATACTGCCCCTATGTACAAGAATATACCTACTATAATACTGCCCCTATGTACAAGAATATAACTACTATAATACTGCCCCTATGTACAAGAATATACCTACTATAATACTGCTCCTATGTACAAGAATATACCTACTATAATACTGCCCCTATGTACAAGAATAAAACTACTATAATACTGCCCCTATGTGCAATAATATACCTACTATAATACTTCCACTATGTACAAGAATATACCTACTTTAATAGTGCCCCTATGTACAAGAATATACCTACTATAAAACTGCCCCTATGTAACAGAATATATCTACTATAATACTGCTCCTATGTACAAGAATATACCTACTATAATACTGCCCCTATGTACAAGAATATACCTACTATAATACTGCCCCTATGTACAAGAATATACCTACTATAAAACTGCCCCTATGTAAAAGAATATATCTACTATAATACTGCTCCTATGTACAAGAATATATCTACTATAATACTGCCCTTATGTACAAGAATATACCTACTATAATACTGCCCCTATGTACAAGAATATAACTATGTCACGGGGCTGCTGGGTAGACTACAGCTGATTACCCGGGCCCCTGCGATATCCCTCAGACTAGGGAAAACCCTGTCTGTCCCTCTCCCAGAATTTACACTGATGGTGTGCTTGTCTGGGCCGCCAGGCCTGACCCTGACTCCTGTTTCAGTCCTATGCTGAAACCTCCACCCGCCACCCAGTGATTAGACCACACACCAACCCCTACAGAAAGCACAGACAGGGAAAACTAAAAACGCACCACGCCGCAGACACACAGGAAAACACTATAATGTGCACAGGGCAAAACAAATACAAATATAGGAAGGAGAAATATGACAAAGGAAAATACACCACCAGATACGATATTTCTTCTCCTAGACCACCACTCCAGACCGAGATCACCAGGCACAAGACACAAGCTATAATCGGCAACTCCCAAAGTCCAGAATAACTATTTAAAGGCCACGGGCGTGACCCAGCCTCCAACCCGATTACCAGCTAGATTATCCCAGGACAACCTGGATAAAGTCTAGCCGGCGCCACTGAGCATATAGTGGACGAATGTGGAATTACCGCTGTCTGTCGGACGCCCTAGTGTGAATAGCGTCCGACATGACAAACTACTATAATACTGCTCCTATGTACAAGAATATACCTACTATGACATGACAGGCAGCTGGCGAGACCAATAAGCGACTTGGATTCCTTGACAGACAGAGGCCGCGACCAATGAATATCCGGGACAGAAAGACAGAAGGACAGACAGACGGAAGTGACCCTTAGACAATTATATAGTAGATAATACTGCTCCTATTTACAAGAATATAACTACTATAATACTGCCCCTATGTTTAAGAATATAACTACTATAATACTGCCCCTATGTACAAGAATATACCTACTATAATACTGCCCCTATGTATGAGAATATAACAACTATAATACTGCCCCTATGTACAAGAATATAACTACTATAATACTGCTCCTATGTACAAGAATATAACTACTACAATACTGCTCCTATGTACAATAATATAACTACTATAATACTGCTCCTATGTACAAGAATATAACTACTATAATACTGCTCCTATGTACAAGAATATAACTACTATAATACTGCTCCTATGTACAAGAATATAACTACTATAATACTGCCCCTATGTACAAGAATATAACTACTATAATACTGCTCCTATATACAAGAATATAACTACTATAATGCTGCTCCTATGTACAAGAATATAACTACTATAATACTGCTTCTATGTACAAGAATATAACTACTATGATACTGCCCCTATGTACAAGAATATAACTACTATAATACTGCTCCTATGTACAAGAATATAACTACTATAATACTGCTCCTATATACAAGAATATAACTACTATAATGCTGCTCCTATGTACAAGAATATAACTACTATAATACTGCTTCTATGTACAAGAATATAACTACTATGATACTGCCCCTATGTACAAGAATATAACTACTATAATACTGCTCCTATGTACAAGAATATAACTACTATAATACTGCTTCTATGTACAAGAATATAACTACTATAATACTGCTCCTATGTACAAGAATATAACTACTATAATACTGCTCCTATATACAAGAATATAACTACTATAATACTGCTCCTATGTACAAGAATATAACTACTATAATACTGCTCCTATGTACAAGAATATAACTACTATAATACTGCTCCTATGTACAAGAATATATCTACTATAATACTGCCCCTATGTACAAGAATATAACTACTATAATACTGCCCCTATGTACAAGAATATAACTACTATAATACTGCTCCTATGTACAAGAATATAACTACTATAATACTGCTCCTATGTACAAGAATATAACTACTATAATACTGCTCCTAAGTACAAGAATATAACTACTATAATACTGCCCCTATGTACAAGAATATAACTACTATAATACTGTCCCTATGTACAAGAATATAACTACTATAATACTGCTCCTATGTACAAGAATATAACTACTATAATACTGCTCCTATGTACAAGAATATAACTACTATAATACTGCTCCTATGTACAAGAATATAACTACTATAATACTGCTTCTATGTACAAGAATATAACTACTATGATACTGCCCCTATGTACAAGAATATAGCTACTATAATACTGCTCCTATGTACAAGAATATAACTACTATAATACTGCCCCTGTGTACAAGAATATAACTACTATAATACTGCCCCTATGTACAAGAATATAACTACTATAATACTGCCCCTATGTACTAGAATATAACTACTATAATACTGCCCCCTATGTACAAGAATATAACTACTATAATACTGCTCCTATGTACAAGAATATAACTACTATAATACTGCCCCTATGTACAATAATATAACTTCTATAATCCTGTCTCCTATAGATCACAATGGGATTTCTGGACCATTTTTGTACAGTCTGATACAATTATGATATATTGTGATTTTCATCATTTTCATATTTCGAACACCTCATATGTTTAGCAGGTGTCAGTTCCCAGCAGATGGTTTTGTTTTCCCTCTTCTTCCTCCTGTTTCCATATTTATATTTTCTGCTCAGGTTTAATGTGCTCCTAAATATTTATTAGATGTCAAGTTGGGTTCTGATTCCTTACACACAGCCTCATGCAGACTGGAGCTACAGCAGGTAAGCAGCGCAGCGCACGGTTCAGACTGGAGGTCACCTTCAGGATGAATTAATTGCTGGCTGCTTTCTCATTACATAAGTACATAGATTTATTATATGCACTGAGGTGGCGCCTTCAAGGTCCAACAGGACAGTAATCAGATCCTATGTACAATATGATTTCTATAGACAGAAATTCTCCCCGGCTATAAATTATTCCTTGGACATGGAGGACTGGAGATCCTACGGTCACGTTGGTCTGGACATGAAGTCTTCATGATTTTATTAACATATGTATCTGGTATATTTTGGACACTGACATGGTGATGTACTATTGGGATCCTGCTGGACTTTTGGAAATTAAGGGAATAAAGTAGCTCCCTGCCTCCACAGCAAAATAGATAGATTCACCAGTGGAACATTTGCAGGTTCCAGTGAACAATGGAACCATGTAATTCCAGGACAATATGAGCCTTTTTTGCACCTTTCTTCTCTGCTCAATAGAGGGTGGTCCCAAGTGGTGGTTCTCTCTCCATGAAGTGAATTCGTCCATATTTTTGAAAGTTTTATAGGTGGGGTTCAAAGTTGGCATTTCTTGTCAAGACGGTTGTCACTCTGCACCTAGGCAGGATGGTGCAAGCACCACTAGATGGCAATAGAATGGAGGGAGGACAGTAAGTCTGCCAGAACAGACCAGCAGCGCTGCAGCAGGGCTACCACCAGGTGGCAGTAGAGAAGTGAAACAAGCCGGGTCAAAACCTAGAGAGTAATGCAGTACAAAGGGAAAACACAAAATACAGAGGGGAGCCAGGGGGTCAATACCAGTCAGAAGCCGAAGCACCAGAAGCAACAGACGAAGTGAGGTCAGAATCAAAGTCAAGTCAAACACCAGGAAATCCAAATACTAAGGGGAACACTAAATCAGGACGGGGAGAGAGGAGGGAACAGACATGAGTAAAGTCAGCTAAAGCAGCAGGACAAACCAGGGTAACCCCAGAGTCAGAAACTCACGCCAAAGGCAGAAAATATAACTGACACCGCCTGCAGGATGCAGCGGAGATAAATAGCAAACCTGAACCCAAAATGAGGCAGAGCAAAGTTAACCCCTGACATTACCAGACCGGGAAAGCGGTAGACAGGACTCCAAACCTGGCCTGGATCATGACAGCGACATCCAAAGTCTGCAGAACCTTGATGTCCTCTGATTTTGTAGACTTTTAAGAGCTTATAAAGATCTGAAAACATTGTATGGCTTCTTGACATGAAAATCTTGGCTTCTATCACTTACTGTATCTTTCAGGTGATCTAGTTGTGCCTGGTACCTTCCTAATTTTATCATACACCAAGAAGAGGGAAAGCAGGTATACCTTGTACCGCCACAAAAAAGGAGCACGGCCGCCCAAACCTGAGACAGAAGATGGTTCAGATATGCAATCGGTAGACATGTTCTCCCCACACGACCACCACAGGTCACAAGAACAAAGGAATTTGAACCACAAAATTGCCTTTGCAAAATGTCATCAGTTCCTGTGCAGGATCATTGCAGAGATTTGTTACTTAACCACAGTGAAATTCAAGAGGAGCCAATGTGATCCAAGAGAGGATATATTCTAAAGATCTGTGGGGGTCCCATTGGTTTATTTGCTATTTGTAACCTATGGCCAATTACGTGTTTACCTTCTAAAGCTGCAAACACTGCCATGAAACTTGCTTTACTGGTGCTATTTTACATCTGCATAGTGAATAAGGGGCCAGGTAGTATGTGAACGTCCAAAGCATGCTATACTCACTAAAATGTGATAAAATTTAGTTACCCTTGATAGTAAAGTGGCCTCTTTTACGTAACAATCTATGCCAAGTGGAGCTTAGTAATGAACACTTACTTGCTCCAGTGTAGCCCTTACTAAATCCCAAGGTAGTACAACATAGTATCAAATGCTACTCACCCCCACTTGCTAGCTAGTTGTGATGTAGGCATTTCTCTCTGCAGCTCAACTTCTTTTGTGTATGCCGTCTCTGTGTGTCTAACCACTTCTGGTGTAAAAATACTTCCTGAAAAGTTCATAGCAATGAGATTTCAGTGCAGATCTCATGCTTAACAATAACCATCTTGCCAATAACTCCTCAGGACAGATCATCTTTAGTGGTGGAACATCAGCTTTTCAAAACATAAGACTTTTCTTGACCCCTGGTGTATTTCCTGTATTATCCCTAGCTCTAATGTCACTACTCCAATCATTTTTTGCAGGGGTGCATTCATGCACTATTATTCGTGTACATTTATTCAAAGTACTTTTTTCTAAGTATGCAGCAGTTATAACATGGCAGTTAGGGCAGGAGACAGGTAAGACAATCTAAACCTATTCCCTATTCACTTGAAACAGAACAAATACTCACCATATGTATTTGTATAATCTATATCCTGGCTGCTGCATTCACTCACATTCACCGCCCTTGCATAAACTCTTTACACTCCATCCATATCGGCCCCTCTGTCCTTGCCTCTCCTGTGTATAGCACTCATGCTCTGTTCACATTGCTTAACAGCGCAGATCCATTCAGTCCCACCATCCAACACAAGAGACGCTCTCACAAATCACTTAACCATCTGCTCACTCTTCTATCCTCCTTCTCCTAGTCACTGGAGACATCTCTCCCAGCCCCGGCCCCCCATGTTATAGCCATTCAAACCTCCCAATTGCTACACCCAGAAACCCCTCTAATCTTATTAATATTCCATGCATGCCTTCTGTCTCTTTCAATTGTGCCCTTTGGAATTCTCGCTCTGTGTGTAATAAACTCTCCTTCATTCATGACTTCTTCCTTTCTAATTCTCTTAATCTCCTGGCTCTTACTGAAACCTGGATCCAGCAGTCAGACACCACCGCTGCTGCTGCTCTTTCATATGGTGGACTACACTTTTCTCATACCCCAAGATCAGACAACAGAGCAGGTGGAGGCGTTGGTCTGCTCCTTTCACCCAAATGTACCTTCCAAGTTATCCCCCAAGTACCCTCACTTGTATTCCCTTCCTTTGAGGTCCATGCTGTCAGACTCTACGTCCCCTTCTCCATGCGAGTGGCGGTGGTGTATCGTCCTCCCGGCCACTCTCATCAGTTCCTGGATCACTTTGCCACCTGGCTTCCACACTTTCTCTCCTGTGACACCCCCACCCTCATCATGGGTGATTACAACATCCCCATTGCTTCTCCACATCTGCTTCTCACCTTTTATCTCTAACCTCCTCATTCGGCCTCTCGCAGCATACTAACTCTCCAACGCATGAAGATGGAAACTCCCGTGACTTGGTCTTCTCCCGGCTTTGCTCAGTGGATGATTTCACAAACTCCCCTCTCCCGCTCTCTGACCACAACCTTTTTTCATTCTCTATCAAGAACTGCCATCCCGCTCAGGTCTCCCCCCCCCCTTTCCACACTTATAGAAACATACAGGCCATTAACACCCAGAAACATATGAAGAACTTGCAGTCCTCATTGGTCCCAATCTTCTCCATCTCATGTCCTGATTCTGCTCTGAAGCATTACAATGAAACCCTGCAAAGTGCCCTGGATGAAGCTGCACCTCCTATACATAGAACAACTCGACACAGACGGCGACAACCGTGGCACATGCTGCAAACACGTTTCCTACAGCGGTGCTCCAGGTGCGCCGAACGTCTGTGGAGAAAATGTAATCTACCCGAAGATTTCATCCATTATAAGTTCATGCTAAAAACATACAACTCTGCCCTTCACCTCTCCAAACAAACCTATTTCAACACCCTCATCACCTCACTGTCAAATAACCCTAAACGTCTCTTTGACACTTTCCAGTCCCTACTCAACCCAAGAGAGCAGGCCCCAACCACAGATCTCCGCGCTGACGATCTGGCCAATTACTTCAAAGAAAAAATTGACCACATTCGACAGGAAATCATCTCCCAATCTCTTCATACCATGCACTGTCATCCCTCCCCCACTGCATCTAGTTCACTCTCTGACTTTGAACCAGTTACAGAAGAAGAAGTAAGCAGGCTCCTTGCATCTTCTCGCCCGACCACTTGCACCAGTGACCCCATTCCATCACATCTCCTCCAGTCCCTTTCCCCGGCTGTCACCTCTCACCTAACAAAAATATTCAACCTTTCCCTCACTTCTGGTATTTTTCACTCCTCATTTAAGCATGCCATCATACATCCATTACTTAAAAAACCCTCCCTCGACCAAAATTGTGCCGCTAATTATAGACCTGTCTCTAATCTTCCCTTCATCTCTAAACTCCTCGAACGCCTGGTCCACTTCCGTCTTACCCGCTATCTCTCAGATAACTCTCTTCTTGACAATCTTCAATCTGGCTTCCGCTCTTTACACTCTACTGAAACTGCCCTCACTAAAGTCTCTAATGACCTACTAACAGATAAATCAAATGGTCACTACTCCATGCTAATTCTCTTGGATCTTTCTGCAGCATTCGATACTGTGGATCATCAGCTCCTCCTCACTATGCTCCGCTCCATCGGCCTCAAGGACACAGCCCTCTCCTGGTTCTCCTCCTATCTCTCTGACCGATCCTTCACTGTATGTTTTGCTGGTTCCTCCTCCTCTCACCTTCCCCTTACTGTTGGGGTTCCTCAAGGATCCCTCCTCTTCTCTTTGTATTCTGCCCCTATTGGACAAACAATCAGTAGATTTGGTTTCCAGTACCATCTCTATGCTGACGACACCCAATTATACACTTCTCCTGTTATCACGCTGACCTTTTTAGGAAACACCAGTGATTGTCTTACCGCTGTCTCTAACATCATGTCCTCCCTCTCCTCTATCTGAAACTGAACCTGTCAAAAACTGACCTCCTTGTGTTCTCTCCCTCTACTAACCTACCTTTGCCTGACATTGCCATCTCCGTGTGCGGTTCCACCATTACTCCAAAGCAACATGCCCGCTGCCTTGGGGTCATCCTTGATTCCGAGCTTTCATTCACCCCCCACATCCGATCACTGGCTCGCTCTTCTTATCTGCATCTCAAAAACATTTCTAGAATTCGCCCTTTTATTACTTTTGACTCCTCAAAAACTCTTACTGTCTCACTTATTCATTCCCGTCTGGACTATTGTAACTCTCTACTAATCAGCCTCCCTCTTACCAAACTCTCCCCGCTCCAATCTGTCCTGAATGCTGCAGCCAGGATCATATTCCTCACCAACCGTTACACCGATGCCTCTACCCTGTGCCAGTCATTACACTGGCTACCCATCCACTCCAGAATCCAGTACAAAACTACTACCCTCATCCACAAAGCACTCCATGGCTCAGCACCACCCTACATCTCCTCTCTGGTCTCAGTCTACCAACCTACCCGTGCCCTCCGCTCTGCTAATGACCTCAGGTTAGCATCCTCAATAATCAGAACCTCCCACTCCCATCTCCAAGACTTTACACGTGCTGCGCCGATTCTTTGGAATGCACTACCTAGGTTAATACGATTAATCCCCAATCCCCACAGTTTTAAGCGTGCCCTAAACTCATTTGTTCAGACTGGCCTACCGCCTCAACGCATTAACCTAACTATCCCTGTGTGGCCTATTAATTAAAAAAAAAAAAAACATAATCAGGTTCCTGATACTGCTACATACCTAGGCAGTTAACTGGTTCATGCAGCTTTACATGAGCACCCGAGCCTTACACTATGGCTGGTCCAAATAACTAAAGCAATTGTTACCATCCACCTCTCGTGTCTCCCCTTTTCCTCATAGTTTGTAGCTTGCGAGCAGCAGGGCCCTCATTCCTCCTGGTATCTGTTTTGAACTGTGATTTCTGTTATGCTGTAATGTCTATTGTCTGTACAAGTGCCCTCTATAAGTTGTAAAGCGCTGCGGAATATGTTGGCGCTATATAAATGAAAATTATTATTATTATTTTTTTTTTTTGTAAGAGTGTGGTGGCCTTCATTATAACCCTCTTACCAGCTGAGTTGCTCACTCATTACTCTTTAATTTCATATTGGTAGCTAGCGTCTCTGCAAGAGAAATAGACATGATGCAGCCTGGAAAGACGCGCCACATGTTCATCCCCTCGGGTGAGCCACTGGAGTCTCAGAATGAATAGTGGGCATGGGATTTCTTTAAAACCCATCCACTATGCTGTAACATCTGGACGCTGTAGGTTGAACGCTGCATAAATACGAAGAGTCCAACCCGCAGCGTTTACTGATTGTCTGCACATACCCTTACAGTGTCATTCTGTAGGAATGAGAAGTAGACTTTTCCTATTTTGCAAGTGATGTGGGTATAATATATAAGAATCCAGGAGACAGATAACTTTGACAGTAAAATCCAGCTCTTGGCCTGTTCTAAAGTTACCAGTATCCCAATATTTGGATGTAGTGTGATGCATTGTGTTATTATTAAGCCTCACTGTAAATGTTGTTTTTTTTATGGTACATGGAGCGGTATGATATATAACGTTGGGTTGGAGGAGGGGATGTGTGAATGTATGAAGGATAAGACGACCTTGAGGATGAACCTCTGCAGAGAGATGTGCTATGAAGCGGAGACTCTGCCCTGATCTTCACACAACTTCATTTTACTGACATATCCTCTATTCGGCTTTGATGCAAATGATAAACATGCAAAAGCTTTGCAGCCGCTCAGTGTACCATAAAGTGCAAATTCTTCTGTGAAGGGAAAAAGCCTGACAAATGCATTCTGGTTACTGCAGCTGCGGAAATCACTGACGGAAATGAAAAAAACATTTTAGTATTGTTACGCTGTGAATAATGATACCAAATATTAAGCTGCATGCAGGATCGAGTACTGGGGACAAAGTTATCAACATGCATGGATTATGCCTAATTCTGTATTAGTGCCTGAGCATATCACCTCTACAAGTATAACATTGGGCCCTAGAAATAAGAAGGGCAGTCTGCCAGCTCACCATTTATAGGAACAGCCAAAATAGTTACCTTTCTGAGCGCTAGCAGATGACAACATTCTAATGATAATGAGATGACTCTGCTGACTCAGCCCACTAATGATGAGATGACTCTGCTGACTCAGCCCACTAATGATGAGATGACTCTGCTGGTGCTGTCCTTTAATGATAATGAGATGACTCTGCTGGCCCTGTCCTTTAATGATAATGAGATGACTGTTGGTCCTGTCCACTAAAGATAATGAGATGACTCTACTGACCCTGCCCACTAATGATAATGTTGTGACTCTGCTGACCCTGCCCACTAATGATGAGATGACTCTGCTGGCCCTGTCCACTAAAGATAACGAGATGACTATGCTGACTCTGCCTTCTGATGATAATAAGATGATTCTGCTGACCCTGCCCTCTAATGATTATGAAGTGACTCTGCTGGCCCTGCCCACTAATGATAATGTGATGATTCTGCGGACCTTGCCCTCTAATGATAATGAGATGACTCTGCTGGCCCTGTCCTCTAATGATAATGAGATAACTGTAATTCATATATGCTACATACAGTCCATGTATTTGTAAGAAGGTGCTGACATTGCCTGTCCAATTGTCCAACAGTATTTTTTCAACCAATTGAGATGTTTTACATTGAAATTGAATCCTATGAAAGGTCATGAATTACATCCTGTTCACTATGTACCTGATGAAGGACCAAGATCCGCTCCGAAACGTGTTGTTTGAATAAATACCTGATTTTATTCACGCCATCTCTGCCCTTCTCCTCACTGGCAGCGCTCATTGACACCACAATTTTATTTCCAGGGGAGACCTCACTTTCTTGGGATAATGAGATAACTCTTCTTACCCTCTAATGACACGATCACCTTTCTGCACTCTCCTCTACACATAGTGAGATGACTCTTCAGAATGTTCCCTCTAATGAAAATGTCTTAGATGACTCTGCTGACCCTTCTTTTAATTATAATGAAATTACTCTGCTGACCCTGCTTAATAATGACCCAGTCTTCTACTAATAAGATAATTCAGTTGACCCTCGCCTCCAAAACTAATTATAGGATGTTATTGACTTCATCCTTGCCCTCCAATAATAATAGGATAACTCTGTTGATTCAGGTCTCCAATGATAGTGAGGTGACTCTGCTGACTGTGTCTCAGGCTATACAATAAAGCTGAGATATAAGCTACAAAAAACAATAAATATCACATTTTATATGTTCATGGATGGTTGCATAAAGAATACCAAACATTTGCAACAATACATATTTATAATAGAAAACAGACTTAAAGTGTAACTGTCATTTCAGGTGAACTTGTAGAAGATTTTTTGTGTATTCCTCAATCTTCTTCCCCTTCTACTATGCATAGAACTTTATAAGCCCCAACGGTAACTTACTGTCTCAGTAATGAGCGTCTGTAGTCACTGAAGACACATTTTATTTGTGAATTAGGAGTATTCATAATGAATGATCAGTCCAGAAGGAGAAAAAAAATGATTTATCTAATAAAGTAAATTACAACATTTTGTGTTTTCACGTTCACTATTGATTTATGAAGATCAAAAATAAAATGATGGTTATTACTCTTTAAATAAACTTACATGGAGATTTTCCTATAGTTCACAAAAGTTGTAAAAGAAACCTTTAAATTAAGTGTGAAACGTTACATTGTCCACTAAGAATCTCCCCGTCCTCTGCCCACAAAAGTCGTTATCAGGAGATTTGTTTTGGTAACTTTCTTGTTACAATGTAACCATTTGTTGTTATTTGCTTTCATGTGGCCTCATATTATCCACTGACCTGCATCACAAAGTCGTGTTTGACTAAAGATGAAGGAACGATATTTGTGTAAGGGAATGCAGAACTAATTTACTCGCTCACACAAAGTCCTATCGTGAAAGGGAAAAAAAGAATGAACACAATACAACGATCAGTAGCAAGGACTGACACCTACATAATAGGGACGAGTCAAACAGGTGGGAGCGGCAGCATGCTACCGACGCTCTCCGCCTCTCCTGCAATTCCACCAATCTCCACTAGGTTGTAAAAACATCGTCATTCAATATAGGAACCAAAGAAAAATAGCAATTTTATTAAAGAAGAACACAATCCGAAACTTACTGTAAGGGTATGTGCACAGCCACACGCTGAGTATTTGCAGCAGATTTTTCAGTTTTGGTGGGAAAAACTCTGCGCTACATTTTTTATGCAATTTTACTTGCATTTTTTCCACATTCATTTGAAAAACATTGTAAAAATGCTGAAAAAATCCATTGAAAAAACGCTTTGATGGTTCAAATCTGCAAGTAAAAAATAAGCAGCGTCTGCATAAGATATCAGGAATATCATTCACTTTTCTGCTACTGTTAAACACTACAGTTTTTCATTCTGTAGCAAAAATGCAACATGTGAACAAGCCCAAAATTTAAAACTATTTATTTAATCCTAAGACCCATATTATGTTCTGACTAATGCCATAAGACAATGGTGGACATATCATTGGTGCAGCCTGCGTCACCGTAGAGAGGCCAAAGACTTAAAGGGGCCAACTTCCACCTCCAAAGCAGATGGAATTGTACATTATGATGAGTTATTGGACTGCAAAGGACCCATTTATTGTTCTTGCAGAGGGACCCTCTTCTATCTGTGTCCACTACTGCCATAAAATATTTTTTTGTTGCGGTCGGAGATCATTTTGATACCGTGTTCCAGATCTCCTGCATACAAAATACAATTCTGTCTCCCTGCAGTCACCACTAGGGGGAGCTTGTGAGATTACTGCATTAGACATTATTAAATTGATTGCAGGGAGCTCCCCCTAGTGGTGGCTGCAGGAAGCCAGAATTGTATTATTTACCACTATTTCTGTGCCATGGGAATTGGATATTTGTATCAGAAAAACAATGCTCTGAAGGCTATACCGATATGTTAAAATGCTTCACCTCCATTGGGGTGTGCTATAAGGGGTGGTGTCAGCCAGATTGCAGCTTTACCCTTTTTGTATGTCTCTTAGCAGCTACCGCATGTACATGAATAGTAACTGGAAACCACTTCTCCCCACTAATATATGAAAAGCAATTAAGGAGCTGGGTTATCAAATAAACCTTTGTGAATGTATACAGAGAGAAAAAAGTAGAAGCCGTTGAACTTTATAACCGGTAATACAACTTTTCTGTGTACAAAGCGTTAAATGAACTCATTGTGAGAAGGTATAATAGCACTGTACCGAGATAACAGCACAGATCACATTTCAGGACTCTGGACTGTAGGGAAGCACACGCGGAAAGTAAATCTGCCCATACTATACCTCTGCCGTGTACTGTCAGGAGAAAAACAAAGTACACCCTGTTTAAATTTTATGGTTTTATGTATTCAGGCATAATAAAAAGAAATCTGGTTGTTAAAAATATCTTACAAATAGGTAAATATAACTACAGATGAACAACATAAGACTAATTACACTGGGTTGTTAGGCTAGAATGCAGAAGCAGTGTGCGGCAAATTAAGTACACCCTTACTGCTTCCATAAAACTTAAGAGAGTGAGTAGCAGCCAAGTACCGCTAACCAAATATCCTTGATTAAGTGTTCAGCTGCTTCTCTATAAAAGCAGAAGTTCAGGCAAGTTGCTGGTCTGGAGTATTCAGGATTGTGTTAACGCAATTTCAAGGAGGAAAGACTTTGTTGCTATCCATCAGTTGGGTTATAAGACCATTTCCAAACAATTTAGATGTCTTAATTCTGCAGTAATAAAGATTATTAACAAGTGGAAAACATTCAAGTCAGCTGACAATCTTCAAAAGGGTGAACGTCCGAGTAAATTCACACCGAAGTCTGACAATGCGATGCTCAAAGAAATTGCAAAAAACCTAAGAGCTACAGCTCAGACTCCAAAGGCCTCACTTAACAAGTCAATAATTCATGCTCATGAGTACAATTAGAAAAAGACTGAACAAGTGGGGCTTGCCTGGAACCGTTGCCAGGAGAAAGTATTTTCTTTCTCAAAAGAACATGGCAGAATGGCTAAAGTTTTCAAAGATGCAACTGAAGAAACCACAAGACTTTTGGAACAATGTCCTTTGGACAAACCGAACTAGCCGAACTTACCATAAGGCAACATTTTAACACTATTTACCTGTAAATTAACCCTATATCTACAGGCAAATAGTTTAATTTTTACACATGACCAGTCCGTGCCCATTAAGTAAAGCTTTACGTGAGACTGCATTTTCCCCGTAGTGACCACAGTTGGAGAACTGAGCAGGAACACAATGTACGTTCGTTGCATTATACATTTCTTGGGAATATTTGCTCGTTCCTCTGGGGCACACCCAGTTCATACATATTGGTTTTGGTGGTGGACCGGTATTGGCGTGAAGTCTTGGCCTCCACATTGTATCATTTTCGATAACTCCCAGAATGGATCCCAGAATGAGCTTTTTGTCAACATGGAGCAGATTAATTCGAATAAAAGACTTTGAAAAGTTCCAATAAAAGTCTAACAACGCAAATAGAAAGAACTGATCGTGACTTAGTCTCTTGGTGAGAAGGATTGATTGATACAGAAAACCCACTTTCATACCCTCGGCTGAGAAACCGTAAGTAAAGAGGTTCAAGCAGGACAAGAAGAAACTACAAAGAGGTCTATCCGACCATGAATTCTGTCAGTTCTGTGTAATGCTTCTCTTCTCCTGTGGTGGCGCTGCAGGTAAACTTCACAATTACGGCTGGGTGATCAGATCATAGCTGAGGGATCCTGATTCCGCTCTACAATTTCCCAGATTTAATTTTGTGTCAATTGGGCAAGAGATGAGGCTCCAGAACAGAGGACATCTCTGAGAATCTTAGTTTATACCGAAATGAGTTTTCTGAACTGAACAGCCACTTTAAGACTTTTCATACCAAAAAGGGAGTTCTTAAAGGTTCAGCAACGGGAGACTAAAGTTGATCATACTTCTGAGATAAAACCCAGTCGACAATCTTACATGTACAGTGTCTAAGGACACCAGGGACAAAATTGCCGACCTATTGTCCCCACTGTATGGTAATCTAACTTTCCCCTGACATCAGACGTCAATGAACAGAGGATTTAAGCATGTAGGATTTATGTTGTGTTATTTTTATTATTATTTGTTTATAGAATATCTGTATTATTCATTATTCCATATTATCATTGAAGGTAAAAAAAAGAAACTATTGGGCAAACTGAAACAACAGGATGATTTACAGCAATCAATAAGATAATTTTGCACGATTAATGTTTTCCCAGCTCCCGGTAGATCTCATCTATCACTGTCAGAACACGGGCCCGCATTGTCTCCTGTAATTACAGAGATGTCTCCATATAATGGAATTACAATGGTTCTTACAGAAACTTTCTTTAAACATTCCTTAAAGGGACACAATACACAGAAAACACTTAAGAAAAAAAATCCCAAATCAGTGTATGTGCACACGGCGTCTTTTCCAGGAGCAAAAGTGAAAAATAAGTTACAAAATGTTAAAAGTCAACGAACCTATGCACTGAAACTTCAAAACCACTTGCTGTGCTTATGTTCAGTAGATCTGAGCTTCGTTTGACCTCTTTTAAATCCGAGGGATGACCCGATCATTCTTCACACGGATTCTGTTTGCAAGGTGCTCAATAGTTTATACCAAAATGTCCCCAAAAATAATTATTGAAGAGATGCCAAAAAAAGTGCTTGAGGACAAAAGATGCCGTCAGGTGCTGAAAACTCTTCCTCTGGCAAAATTCATGGTAATCGGAGTCTATAAGACATTGAGTGCACATATCCTAATTCCTCCCTTAAACTCTTCCTATTTGTTGATCCTATTTTGCCTCATGTTCCAATTAAAATATCTAAAGAAGTCTTCTCTATGTCTCAGGAGCTCAGCTATGCCCCAATCTTCTCCCTGCCCTGTTTTTAGCTGTAAGATAACTCTCTGCAGCAGGAGCCTCCCCCCATCCCTTGTCTGCAGTAAGCCAAAAGGGAAGAAAAACAGATATGTCCGTGTTAGCCGCCCAAACATAGGACAACATATCCAGGTGAGAAGCATGCTCCTCCTCACAAGCCTCAGATCAGATTGGTCTCTACCGATAAGGGAACTTTCTGCAGCAGGAGCCTCCCCCCATCTCTTATGTATATTATAGAAGGTCAGATACACTTTCCAATGATCACATTAAGAATCCGGAACAGTGAAAATAAAGAACATTTAGGGAAAAGATCAATAGCTGTTTGTTGGGGAAAAAAAGAAAGCTTAAACTGATATTTAAATACTATTTGGACAATCCATTTTTGTTTAAGAAAAATGAAACATTTTTGCATATTGTGAATCTACTACACTACTAACTTTAGTGAAACTTTGCTCATGTTACACCTTAGGCTACTTTCACACTAGCGTCGGGCTCGGCCCGTCGCTGTGCGTCGGGCCGACGTTCCCGACGCTAGCGTTGTCTCCGCCGCACAATGGGGGCAGCGGATGCATTTTTCCAGCGCATCCGCTGCCCCATTGTGAGGTGCGGGGAGGTGGGGGCGGAGTTCCGGCCGCGCATGCGCAGTCGGAAAAGACGTTTACGACGGAGCAAAAAACGTTGCAAGCAACGTTTTTTGCTCCCGACGGTCCGCCACTGCACGACGTCCGTCGCACGACGTCCGTCGCACGACGGGTGCAACGTGTGGCAATCCGTCACAATGCGTCGCTTAATGTTAATCAATGCTGAAAAAACGCATCCTGCAAACACTTTTGCAGGATGCGTTTTTTCGGCAAAACGACGCATTGTGACGGAATGCAGTTAACGCTAGTGTGAAAGTAGCCTTACAGTCACAACTGACCTGTCATGGAGCAGCCTGAAATTCAGATGCAAAGGTCAATATTTCTGTAGTAATAAATAATATGTGTAACTTACGGTTGGTCGTTTCCATTTGATGCTCAGCAGTTTGTCCTGCGATAGTAATTTTTCTCCTATAGAGTAGAGGTTGGCCGGGAACACATCATCCTCAAACAGCTGCTTCCTGCTGATGCACAGGTCCCGGATGCTGTTAAAGTCTTGTCCTTTAAACTTTTTGGGGTTCTCCACAGTCCCGATTTTTCTCTGTTGCCCCTCTGCCACTTTCTGATATACCCCAGGGATCGGCATTTTGTCTTGTAGCTATTTAAGAAGAAAAAATAGTTACATAATATAGTACTAACAAAAACATTAACAAAAAATACATCATCGATGTAACGCGCTTTGTGAAGGTTTAGATACACGAACAGAAATTTGATTTGCAAACCAGTGAGTGCCGCGTAAAGTTCCCACATTCCGGCAGGAATTTTCATCAATTTGTTTACAAATAAATTTACTTCTAATTTGATTATCTGAGAAACTCCAGGAGGAAACAATTCAATAAAAGTAGGCAGAAGCTGAAAAAAGGAGCAATTACCAAGGCTTCAACTTTTTCAAGTCTGCAATGTGGCAAAAATTCTCACTGACATTAAAATACTGCTGGTTATTGAAATGGACTCCGTCACCTGATACATTGGATACATTTTCTACTTGCTAATGGTTTCCATTTTTATAAAAAAAAAATATATGATAGCTTCAGAAAAAAAATCAGTAGTGTCAGACACAAATACTCTCTGATGTTCGATTGACTAAAAAAAAAATAAGCCGGTGTTTTATTGACAAAGTGATACTCCACTCTTATTAATCACTAAAAACAGCTATAGATCTTGAAATAAAGTGATAAAAAAAAACTAAAAATATAAATTGCCTTAAAAATGTCATTAAAAGGCAACGGAACTTTCAACAAAGTTTGCATAACTCAATAGAACAGGCAAATATAAGAAACTTTGTAATATATGTTATTAGAAAAATATAATTATTTCACTACTTATGATCCTCTTCCTGTTCCTCCGGCCTCCTGTACTCACCATCCACTCTAAGAACTGTATTTTTTAACGCTTGTTAAATAGGCCAACTTTATTCTATGGGTCAGTAGAATGATGGCAACTATACCAAATTTATATAGTTTTTTTTTATGTTTTACTTGTCTTGTGCAATAAAATTAATTTAAAGAAAAATAACTTGATTATTAATATTCTAAAGACAGAATTGTGTTTTTTTAACCTATGATTTATTGATCTGGTTTTATGAATGAAATAAAAGGATTTATATTTTAACCGCTGGGAGTCACAGACATGGAAATGCAGGTGTGGATAATGATATCTATAAAACTGTATTGTAATCTTTTTTAAACATCAATTAAATACTTGTTGCAATATCGAAAAATAATAAAGGAAAAATGGCAATTTTTGGTTTTATTTTATTTTTTTTATTTATGTTTTTTACATTTTTCACATTTTTAACACTTCAATATAAATGTGTTTTGCAGTGTATTATGCCGTTCAGTCTCTATCTGGTCTAATATGAAGACATAGATGGCAGCCATGGATGCCATTGTTAGACCCTCCCCCGCTGCCATGATAATCCACCACCATGAGTTGGGTCATACTGGATACCACATGGGATGCACTCCAGTCATTCTTGTTGTCACTTTCTGTCCATTAAAGATGTCCTCCAGACTTTTTATTGATACAATAAAAAGTTTGCGCCTTGGATTTAAAAGGCTCTTTGTCTCATTGCACATTCAACTGTGATGTGGTCATGCATCAGCTGAGAGGAGCTCAGAAAAAGAATTACAAACACCCAAAGCTCACTGACAGATCCTTAGTTAACTCATTCTGCAGCCGGCAATAGAGAGTGCGACACAGAAGTCAAATAGTGACTTTTTTTTTATGAAACCCAATTGAAAAAAAATGATTTTTAGCCAATAATATTTGCATTCATGTAAAAAAAATGTAAAAAAAGTTCTTTACCTTTATTACACCCAATAGCTCTTTCCTTCCAATACCATCTACTGGGGGACACCCTTTCGCATTAGATACATGTTATGGGCTGACTAGCTCAGATGTCACAGGAACACGATATGTCTGTGGAGCGCCCCCAGACGCAGGGCCGCGGGGTACTCGGTACCGGGCCCCTCGGTCTCAGTTCTGGGGTTGTCACGGTGGCTAGACCCGGTCCGTGACCCTGCTAAGGGGCGTCCAATGAAAGGTGTAGGTAGTGGTACGTGGTGCAGGTTGCGGTGAATAACGAGGACACAGGGTTGCAGTCTCTTTACCTCTTTACTGAAGGCTTCAGGGTCCGCAATCCAGAGGACGGTTAACAGGGCTGGCTGAGACCGGCCGGTCCGATGGCACCTCCAGAGTTCTCTTTGCAGGTGCAAATCAGTGCCTACGTTCTAGCGCTTGTGTGTTGTAGTACTTCCCTGCTGAGCACCACGGGATAGTCCTCACAACTGTTGTGTCTGTTTCTGATGTTATTTCCCACAACTTATGTCTGTTCTGATGTTCTTCTCCGTCCCCCAGATGATATGGCTAGGACGCACCCGTATGACGGGTAGGCCTGGAGTTCTTCCGGGACCCTAGTGTCGCCCCTCTCCCACAATTGCCCCTATGTCTGCTTAGGTGATTTAGGTGAGACAGCCAACCTAAAATTAACTGTCCTGCCGCTGTTTGAAGTAATGCTTGGAGCCCAATACTTCCTCTGCGTTCCGGCCACCGGCTACGCGCCTCAGTAGGATGTTGCCTCGATCTTACAGCACGACTCCTACTGGTTCTATTCTCCTTTTTGCTATGATCTTGTTTCTCACTCTTCACAATAAACCTCGCTTCTTGTCCTTTCTTGAGATACCGCCGCGATGTAGTGCAGGCGCGGTTCCTTAACGTTCTTTCCTGTTCGCTAGGCCTCTGTCAGGATCCCACCCCTGACAGGGACCCCCCTGAATCTTCCCCCCACAACACCCTCTGCCACAGGATGTTGCCCGGTTCCAACCCAGTCAGCTTTCTGTCTTTCTATCCAACCCCCAGTTTTACCAGATTGTGAGGAGTGGCCTAATACATAGCACCTTTTGCTCCCCCTGGTGGCCGGAGTGTGAAGTGTATTGGTGTCTGTGATACCTGGTCAGGTGAACTCCTTCAGTGCCATCAGACGTACCATCACTCCCCTTAGCGGCGGAGCCACAGTACTACAACGACCAGGACTCTGGGGCGCTGCATCTGCCTTTTTTGTATTCTACTACACAGTATACAGGGGACAATGCATTTTCCTATAGCAAACATTTTTTTTTGTATTTTCCCCCCAAAATCCACAAAGGAGTAGCAGTAAATAAACAGAAAAAAAAAGTTTTCTAAGTTTGCAAAAATTTAAAGAACTCATTGCAGCAGCCTCAATATAGTTACGATCCAGCAGATTTTATGTGGCTGACTATCATCCGTTATCTATCGCTCGCTGCATGCAAACAACCTGATTTCCTGTCTGAACAGCAGGAGCCACATTTACCGTCTGTTCCGCTGCCTCCGACCTTCCAGTTACCCACTTTTATCTCTCTCTGTTTTTCATGTTCTGACTCCGGCTTTTCTTCATACAAGTAATAATATAATTAAAGCAGATAAGGATAATTAGCTAAGAAAATCACACGTGAGGTCAAGCAGGGCCCGTCTAACTCCTTGCAATCAAAGCTGTAAAATCACTAATGTTTTGCATATTTGATCCATATACGATTCAGAAATAAACTTTTCATATTTCCCCGTAGTTCCTTCCACATTAGGCCGAGGTCAGAGGTGGTAATACATGGGTGCAGAGATCGGAGCTGCAATAAGGGTCTGTGATCTGAGGAGCCTGAAGGATTAGGCGTAGTCTAACCCTAACCCTTATGTCCAGCTTCCATGACTGTCCACAGCGATGTGGCGTTACTAGATTCCCACAAGGCCAAATAGTCTCCTGACATATTTAGCAATTAGCCCCCCAGAAGCCTGAAGTTAGGGCCATGGTTATGAGCAAAAGTTTAGCTATTGGGATGAAAAAGGTCACAGTCTCTTTGGCCAAGAGACCCTTTTGGCCCAAAGGGGGAGACTTCTATTATAAATGGACATAGTCAAAAAACCTGAAAGTTACCCCCATGGCTGTTGCCAACTTTTTATGCTGCAGAACTTCTCCACATGTGGTGCATCCTCTTTTTGCAGGTTTTCCGGCGATAATGTCTCCTGAATTTGCCATCAGACGCTTCGACTCCCTCTAATGAGGATCACTATGAGAAACCTCGCCGTGCTGGTTGTTGGGAAGTCAGGAGACGTCATCATTTCCCGATTTTCTGGGCGTTTTCCAGCCATCCTGGAGAGTTGACATGTATGCATGGTGGCATGGAGGCAGGACCTCGTATCTTCTGGTGTTATAGATGCTTGTGAAACCTTTCCTACAAGAACTATGGGAAGAAAACTCCACCAGAACACGGTACATGCAGACTGAAGCTTCTGCACAAAATTCTCTTAAATTAGCAAGTGTGATTGTATCCAAAGTGCCCATCAAAAACCAGAAACGTGCATCCAACTCATTACCAGCTCCCTGCAAGTGAAAAATGTCCTTGCTTCTGCCAAAAGTTTCAGATAAAACCAGAACCATTGACCAGGGAACATGAGTCACCAAAATAAGTGAAGAAAGAAGGGCCTCACCGTGTACAAACGCAGGCGACCACTCCCATAGTGAGCGTGTGCAGCGCCCCAGAGTCCTGGTCGTTGCAGTAGCATGGTTCAGCCACTAAGGGGGGCCATGCTGCGTTCGATGGCACGGAAGGAGTTCTCTGAGCAGGTATCACAGTCACCAAGACATTTCACAGCTGGGCCTCCGGGGGGAGCTAAGGGTGCTATTCATTAGGCCACTCCCCACCATAGTGGGTAAACTGGGGGTCAGGCAGGAAGTTAGTGAGAACGCTGACGGGATTGAACGGAGCAACACCTGGTGGCAGAGGGTGTTGTGAAGGGAGAGACTGTAGGGTCTCTGCCAGGGGTGGGATCCTGGCAGAGGCTTGGCATGGAAAGAACGTAAAGGGACCGTGCCTGCTCAGCATAGCGGCGGTGCCCAAGGAAGGACTAAGAAGCGAGATGGATTGTGCTGAGTGAGAAACGAAGTCAAGCGAAAGGAGATACCAGTGAGGGTTGTGCTGAAAGAGGCAGCACCTTACTGAGGCGCACTACCGGTGGCCGGAACGCCGAGGAGGTAAAGAGTTTCAAGCCATACCTCAGACCTACGGCAGGGCAGTTAGCTTGAGGCGGACTGTCTCACGCATCACCCAGGAAGGCAAAGGGGGGTACCAACAGGAGAGGGGCGCAGATAGAGTCCCGGAAGATCTCCGAGCCTCCCCGTCATACGGGTGCGTTCCTACCATAGTATCTGGAGGGACGAGAAAGATCATTGCGAATTAAGTTGTTGTGAGGGAACACGAGAAACAGACACAACAGTTGTGGGGTACTTTCCGTAAGCACAGCAGGGAAGGACTGCAACACATAGCGCTAGAAGGAAGGCACCGATTCCCACCTGCAAGGAGAGCTCTGGAAGTGCCATTGGACCGGCCGGACTTGCGCAGCCTGGTGAGCCGTATTCCGGACTGAGGACCCAGAGAGCTTCAGTAAAGAGGTAAAGAGACTGCAACCTGGTGTCCTCGTTATTTACCGCGACCTGCACCCCACAACTGCACCGCTACAACATCACTTATTGCACCGGACGTCCCCCACTGACAGACAGGGCCACGGACCGGGTCTAGCCACCGTGACAACCCCAGGACTGAGACCTAGAGGCCCGGCTCCGGGTACCCCTCGGCCCTGCGGCGGTGTGGGGGCGCTCCAACTTGGCGTCACGAACAGGATCTACTTAAGCCTGAAGAATCAGGTCATGTGTGCCTAGAGACTGTGATTTACTGTGCTTGGACTGTACTTTACTGCAAGACTGTGTGCTGTGCCATTTGCCGCCAAAATTCGCCGCCATTGCAGCGCTGAGGAAAGCGCAGGAAGAGAAGAGGGGCGTGGAGTGGGCGTAGACGAGCTGGAGAGCGCGAACAGTAATGGCCGCCCAGTCTAAGTATTTCTGTGTCCTGAGGACGTGCCCGTCAACAGCTGAGGTACGCCTCCTGATCTTGGTCGGAGGGTGGAGACCATGGGGACGGGGCCGCCCACGGAAGAGACCGCGGGAAGAAGACGCGGGAGAGGAGAAAAAGATGGCGGCACCCGAAGCACCACGCGGAGCTGAGTCGGCTCAGTCTGAGGCCGCGGCGTCCGAGATAGGCTCCGAGGCACCGCTGCTGGGAGGTCTGACCCTTACCGAGTCCCCGATGGGCCGACCTCCGACGCCGTTATCGGAGGAACGTGTGGCTGCGGCCGAGGCCCGCCAGCTGACCCGCCGACTGAGGGCCGATGCCCGCGTGCTCACCCGGGTGGGCCAACCCACCGAGATTAAGCTGTCTCCCATTGCTCCTTACCCGGACCCGGCTGAAGGCGCCCTATCTGCACCGGGTCTGAAGATCATGCCGGATGCGGAGCACTTATGGCGCCTTATGGCAGAGTGGCGGAGCCGGCCCCAGCCTGCAGAACAAGTGGACTTGGTTAGTGTCCCCGAGATTTCGCCCTCACACTGGGGTGTTGTGGTGGCCTTCCATCCCCAGCAAGGGAGAGGGGTCATACAGGAGATCGGGGAGCCGATCCAGGTCCGGGTGGACCGAGAAGAGGTGGAACCTTCTGGCAGGCGGTCTGATTGCAATCTGGAGCCGGGGGACGCCGTCACCTATACGAGGTGGAGAAAGAACACGAGTGAGACGGGCTGGTTTGCCCGGGGGGTCCAACGATGTGTCGCCCTCCAGGCTGCTGCTGGGACACCAGAAGAGGATAGTCCTGGAGGAAAGGCAGCGGGACCTGACCCCGCGGAACCAGGGGAAGTTCGACCTCACCGCGCCCCGGAGAGGCGGGTACGCCTACCGACGAGAAGGACCTCCCGGAGAGGGATTCTATCCTTACTGGGACCAGAACGGCGTCCTGGCTCACCGGGCCGATCTGTGAGTCTGGTGAAGCCAGAAAGAAGGTCACCTCCCGCAGAACCTCAGTAAGACATAGCTTCCAATGTTATGAAAATGTACATAGTTGCTACTTTATTGTTTTAACTGTTCCTGTTGCTGCTAAACCCGCCCAGGGTTAATGGATCCCTCTGTTAACCCGGGATCCTCTTTGTTTGTTTTCCTTTTCTGAAGATGTTGCACAAAAGTTATACAAACTGCAGAAATCATGGACTGTGCATGATTCGAACTTCCCTTGTAAATAGTTTGCACCTTCTTAAAGGTGCTCCCTACTGGTTTTAGCCAAAGACACTTTGCGAAGATATTTGCCCTATTGGTTTGAGCCAAAGACACTTTGTGAAGATACCTTTTCTACTGGTTCTAGTTAAAGACACTTTGCGAAGATACCATACCGGAACCTTTGCATGGACTGGTAGGCTGAGGAGACGAGCTACCTCAGAAAGACTTGGTCCCCTCTTAAAGGGGATGTGAAGAATTGAACTTGAGAAAGATACTGTTGCAGAACAGTAATGCCATGATGATGCTTTGAAAAGAAATGTAACTGTTTTACATGAAAAGTTAAATGTGTTGAATTTGTTTGAAATGTGAAATTTGAATAATGTTTTGAAGACAGGAAAGATGCAGAGAGCCCGTAGGGGTAGAAGTAGAGGTCTGCATAGTTGAAAGTAAGAGAAGTAATAATGAGGGTGAGGATAGAAGGTAAACCCTGCGTCCCCATTGAAAAGTTACTTTGTTACTAAGGACAGAGAGTGAACCCGTAGGGGTTAGAGAGTGAGTCCTTAAAGGAGCCGAGTAGAGCTGGCTCAGAGTTCTTTAAACGAAAGGAATGTTATGTCTATACTGTGTATAGTAGCGAAAGGCAGTAGGCCCTGGCTGAACAGGGCGGTCCTGTAGAATAAAGGAGAGGCAGTAGGTCTGGTGCCGTAGGGACAGGCGGTCCTGCAGGTTCACAAGAAGGAGAATGTAAAGTTGAAATGCCTTATAATGTGATTATAGGAAGGCCTTTGATAGACTAAGAGTGTGAGTTTCTTAAAGGCAATGTTAAGTTATTATTTCAAAAATTGCATTAAATAGAATACCCGGTTGGGTAACAGAAGTTATTTATACTCTGTAAATTATAAGGTTAATTATGTTTGTAACGTTACAAGTGTCCTCACCTCCCATAAAGGGAAGCCTACTTAAGTATACTTATTGTTATTTGCACTCAACAAAATTGTATGTCTTTTTGCTAACCTGTATTGTTGTTTTTCTTCCCAGTCCCGGAGTACTGTGTTTAACCAGGGGGGAGTGCAGCGCCCCAGAGTCCTGGTCGTTGCAGTAGCATGGTTCAGCCACTAAGGGGGGCCATGCTGCGTTCGATGGCACGGAAGGAGTTCTCTGAGCAGGTATCACAGTCACCAAGACATTTCACAGCTGGGCCTCCGGGGGGAGCTAAGGGTGCTATTCATTAGGCCACTCCCCACCATAGTGGGTAAACTGGGGGTCAGGCAGGAAGTTAGTGAGAACGCTGACGGGATTGAACGGAGCAACACCTGGTGGCAGAGGGTGTTGTGAAGGGAGAGACTGTAGGGTCTCTGCCAGGGGTGGGATCCTGGCAGAGGCTTGGCATGGAAAGAACGTAAAGGGACCGTGCCTGCTCAGCATAGCGGCGGTGCCCAAGGAAGGACTAAGAAGCGAGATGGATTGTGCTGAGTGAGAAACGAAATCAAGCGAAAGGAGATACCAGTGAGGGTTGTGCTGAAAGAGGCAGCACCTTACTGAGGCGCACTACCGGTGGCCGGAACGCCGAGGAGGTAAAGAGTTTCAAGCCATACCTCAGACCTACGGCAGGGCAGTTAGCTTGAGGCGGACTGTCTCACGCATCACCCAGGAAGGCAAAGGGGGGTACCAACAGGAGAGGGGCGCAGATAGAGTCCCGGAAGATCTCCGAGCCTCCCCGTCATACGGGTGCGTTCCTACCATAGTATCTGGAGGGACGAGAAAGATCATTGCGAATTAAGTTGTTGTGAGGGAACACGAGAAACAGACACAACAGTTGTGGGATACTTTCCGTAAGCACAGCAGGGAAGGACTGCAACACATAGCGCTAGAAGGAAGGCACCGATTCCCACCTGCAAGGAGAGCTCTGGAAGTGCCATTGGACCGGCCGGACTTGCGCAGCCTGGTGAGCCGTATTCCGGACTGAGGACCCAGAGAGCTTCAGTAAAGAGGTAAAGAGACTGCAACCTGGTGTCCTCGTTATTTACCGCGACCTGCACCCCACAACTGCACCGCTACAACATCACTTATTGCACCGGACGTCCCCCACTGACAGACAGGGCCACGGACCGGGTCTAGCCACCGTGACAACCCCAGGACTGAGACCTAGAGGCCCGGCTCCGGGTACCCCTCGGCCCTGCGGCGGTGTGGGGGCGCTCCACGTGCGTCAGTCCATAACCGCTGACAAATGGTAAAAAATCCAAGAAAAAAGCAAAAATGGACTGTGGCATCTGTAAGTAAAAATCTTCAAGCTTTATTGGATCACATTAAAAACAAAAACCCCAATGGTAGGGAGTAAAAACACGCTGCCACTCTGACGTGTTTCTGCCGCTGCCCTCAGTCATGGAGTATGGCTGGGTACTATGGGATGTCCTATGTAAAGGTTACACCACCAAACAAACCGAACAGGAAGTGCGAAGAAGGTAGGAAATCATTATAAATGCAAACAAAATCGTAAATGTAACTCAAAGAAAACATCAATAGACCCACATGGCATCCTTACTAGAATTCACGCCTGTCGGCATTTTGGTGTCCAATCTAATAATCCAAAAGGATTCTCTTATAAGGGGCTTTTTTTGCCAATCCCCCATTTACTGGTGGATTAACTCTTTCAATGCCAAAAAAAAGAAAAAAAACATCCATTTCTCCATTGTGGATATCTAAAAAATTCTTAGCAGCAGCAGAATATGTTCTGTTTATATTGTTGATGGTTTGCAAATGTTCTGAAATCCTTTTCTTTACTTTGCGGCTAGCACATCCTGTGTGTGTCATATTGCATGAAATACAATAGACAACATAGTGTGTGCTACATTTTGATAAATGAATTATTGGTCCACATGTCATCAATTTTTTTGTGTTTTTGGGGTTTATTTGCACGTTACATTTGTTGCAGGCACATTTGAAAAAAAATATCTTTGACCGATAACCAAGTGTGATTTTTGCTTTGCTTCTGGTACATGCTTGGTGAGAATTTATTGCCAAGGGAGAGTCCTCTACTGGACACCAAAATGCAAAAATACATGAATTATAGAAATGATACCATGTTTATCTATTATTTTTTTTCTTTCTTTGAGTTATATAACACCCAAAGTGTTAGTCAGGGGTAACAAAAAGTGGACCCACTTTTGACCCACCTTCTTGCAAAAGTGTCACCTGACCGTATTCCTCGGCTTATCGGTTCACAACTGGTTACTTGCAGGAAAGAGAACCCAACACTCCAGTCCGAGGCAAGAAGCTCATGATGGGTCCTGCCTCTTATACCCCATGGTAAAAAGAACTAGGAAGACTTTTTTTGATTTGCAAAGTCTAATTGTTCCGTTTATTGTCAGACAATCAAAATAAAGTGCAATTCTGCCACATTTTGTGACCTCTTGATTTTTACTGTTTGATTTGAGCATGCAGTCCGATGTTTGAAAAGAATCTAATGTTCTGACTTTGGATTGTTTAACAATGAATAGAACAACTTATACTTTGCAATTTGAAAACCCGTGGCGAGTTCAATTTACTACCAACGTCATTAACCGGACTAACGAGAAGCTGCAATGCCAGGCACAGCCTGTAAACAAGAATGGCGCTCTTCATCAGAGAAGACAACCCCGTTTCTTGCACAGACGGCATCTATGTAATCCAAGCCCTTCAGAATGTTTTGGTCACTTTGTACTCTATATTAAGGCTGGTGAATACAATTGCTCCCACTATAGGGGAAATGGAAATCACCTGTTCAACCCAATGGTCAATATCGTGTCACCTTGCAAAAATGATGAGATGGTAAGTCAAACTGACTGTGAAGATAACAGTTATCTTTTTGTTGCGGAAGGACAAGAGTGAGGGGAGCGCCTATTTCACACCCAGCTGTTTCGCCCTCCATATATTACCCTTTGGATCCATTACCTATTGTAATTTACGGCTCCAGTGTTTACACAGAGATTTATTGCCTTGTCAATGACCTGTTCCCGTCATGGCATTCCTGAGAAATTACATCCCAATAACATTGATTTAAAAAAAAACTAAACTAAAAGTCTTAAAGGGATAGTCCCATACCAGGCATTTATAGAATATCAATGGGACATATCAAGCGCTAAGACCCCAACCTAGAGGAATAGTAGTGAGAGTGAATAGAGAAGGTGGCCGCACTTGTCCAGCATCTTCCGCAATGCTCATAAATGGAGGGCTAACCCTTTAACTTGAAGAAGTCGCTTTTCAATAAGTGTGTTAGCATTATACCCCTTTAAGGGATGGCCCTTACCCCAAATCAATGACTGACGGGCGCCCCACATGTGATAGTAAGAGAAAGACTCAGGAGTGAAGGGATCTAATGAGTGTGACAATGTATCGCATTATTATCATACTATTTATTACACTATTATTATTACTTTATGTATTATCATCATTCTTACTGTACTATAGTTACTTTCTCCATTTTTTGGCTGCTCAGGTTTGGGATATTGTGTTTAGTATAAAGACTTTTCCGTGAGCTGAGGACATCAGCAGCACAATCCCCTCCTGTCCTGTATCAGACCGGAGTGCCGGTCACTGATCTGACGGAAATTTGTCCAGTTTGGATACAAATCTGTGATGGGTGTTAGGATACTATGTGTCTCTAGCATCTTGATGCAAACAATATTGGTTCTAGCCACTGACAGCAAGCAGAGATCTATGTTGTGCTGTCCACTTAGGTGACTGTTCAGAATAGTCTGTCCTGTGTACATGATGAATAACACAATTATGTAACTTGTATCTTGCAGTTTTCCCCTCTGCAGCTTCTATCTCTTAGTTTCACTTGTCTCTGAGCTGGTGGGTGAAGACAAGCTGTTTTGATGTCTCCCATGCACAGCACACACAGACATGAGGGATTCCTGCTCTCCTATCACTTTGCAGCACATGTTCAGAAGGAACAGCACCAGTATGGAGGACATTATACAGCAGTGTTGAGCAGTGTAGATGTGAATCCATCACTTGATTGAGAAAAGAAAATGACTAGAAATCTGCAGCATGATCTCTATGGCCTCTTTGACTTTGTGTCTCCTTCCTCCCCCTTCTCAATATACTTCAATGGCAGCTATGTGTAATCCTGAAGTGAGCTGACAGTCCATTTTATTTTTATAACATTAAGGATGTGCTATAACTGTTTTTCAGCGTAAATGATGAGTTCAGGGGGTGAAGTAGGGGAAGGTGAGGCTCATAAGTGGAGAAAATATATATTTATATGATGTTATACATTACAAACTTTCTTATATTCAATTTTACTATTGGTTTATGCAGAGATTGTTGAGATACAGAGACCAAATAAAATGAGGAATTTCTACAAAAGGTAAATATAACATATACAGAGGGAAAAAAAGACAGCTGTGATGGATAAATAGACAGATAATATATAGATAATAAATAGACAGATAAATAGATGGATAGATAATAGATAATAAAGAGATAGATAGATAATAGATAGATAATAGATAGTAGACAAGATAGATAGATAATAGATAGATGATAAATAGAGAGATAGATAATAGCTACATAATAAATAGATACTAGATTAATAGATATATAATAGATGATAGATAGATAATAAATAGATGGATAGATAATAGATAATAAAGAGATATATAGAGAGATAGATAGATAGATGATAGATAATAGATAATAAAGAGATATATAGAGAGATAGATAATAGATAGATAGATAGATAGATAGATAGATAGATAGATAGATAGAGAGATAGATAATAGATAGATAATAAATAGATACTAGATTAAGATAGATAATTAGATAATAGATAGATAATCAGATAATAGATAGATAGATAGATAGATAATAAATAAGAGTCCAAAAAGTCTAATAAATAGATACTAGATTAATAGATATATAATAGATGATTGATAGATAATAGATAGATATATAAATAGATAGATAGATAGATAATAAATAGATACTAGATTAATAGATATATAATAGATGATTGATAGATAATAGATAATAGATAATAGATAGATAGTTGATAGATAGATTTGCACTTGCTTACAACCTATTGCTCGGTAATAAATGGCTTCTGGAGGCTCCTGATGGTGCCGATGTTGCTGGGATCATACACTGACGTTACATCATTCTCTAATATCTATAATTCTTTTCACTTTTCCTCCTGAACAAATTATTTCTAATGAAATTAAAGGAGATTAAATCCGTCAGAGCTCAGAGGCGTCTGATGGGGCAGCGGCTCCTGGAGGTGTAATTGTATTATAGAGAACATTGGAATCCATCTACTCCAAACCAATGGCTGAAAAGTTCCAGTGCGGATCATTAGGGAAAGATTTAGGAGTCGGACCGCTCAATAAGATTAATAGCTCTAGAAGGAGACAGTGTTGCACTTGGGATAGAATTGTCTAGCCGGGGTCTTCTGTCATTAATAGTTTGCATGTTTTTTTTCTATACGGTATACATTGTTGAATACGTAGTGAGTTATCTGAGGGTCCATCAGTGAGCTCGCTCTGGTTTTGAGCGTGTATGTCTTTTTCTGAGCTCCTCTCAGCTGCTTTATGATCAATGACAGTTCTGCTAATCTTCTGTACAGTCTGTAGTCTTAAATCAGTGTCCAGAAGCTCAGAATAAGACATTCACACTCCAACCAGAATGAGCTCACTGATGGATTCTCAGATCACTCATTCTGCAGCCAGCAAACTGCACAGATAAAAGAGCCTGGAAAAGTCAATAGAAAAAATCGTGCAATCGGTGGAGGCTGTGGTAGGTGGTGGCCCCTCAGAGCCCCACATAGAGCCAGCTGCGGAGCCTACAGTTATTACGGTACAACCTGACCTGGTGGGCACCTCTGAGGAGGCGAAGACCACCAGGACCAAACTGTAAAGTCAGGCTTCTGATTTCTCCCCAAAATTGTGCCCGTCCCTCTTACAAACAGAGACGACGATGCTGATGGAAATGCAGTGTATTATTTCTAGGAACATTTGTCCCCAAAAAACTTTAATTGACTATTTTGGTGATATATTTTCATATAGTGAAAGACATTTGTAATGAATGCGGCTTTATGGGCATTCATGTTCCTGACGAGCAGAACATTCCGGCTCTATGGTCACCCTGTGAATTAAGGCGACGTAGACTTTCCATCAGCACTAAATGTTTCCCCGTTTATTATTGCTGCATTTAACTATTTAATTAATTAAACACCCAAAGTAAATCCTGACCCTCCGCATATGTCTCGCACTGTGTCTCTACACGTCGCCGCAGAAATACCAAAAATCAGCAATATCCCAAGGCTCATTTTTCTGGATATTCATGATTATAATTGTAACCTTTCTGTTACCTGATAATATCTGATACGTTACATAATTCCAAGCCTGTTACTTGTTGTTAATTATTGTGGGTAAATTGAAACTTAAAAAAAAAAAATAGTTCTGCTTCCGATTCTCTATTTCTTTGTAATTGGAGCTAAATTCCTAAAGATAAACCCCAAGGATAGAAAGTTATCGGAGCAGTAACCCGGCACATGGTATACAGTGTATACCTGGAGAGAGGGAAGCACCTACACAGGCCACGGCTATATATGCACAAGACAGCACAACATTTCACTGCAGCGGGTAAAATCCAAGGAATATAATTTGCACTAATTATGAAATGAAATAATCCGCGGCTCGCGGTCTTCTATCTATATATCGTTCTGTCTAGAGCTGTAGAATCACCCCAGAAACCTGTGACATCTCGATGATAGCGATACATACCCTTGTAGCTTATTCCACAGTTTCCCCTTTTAGCTTCTACTTCGGGTCCCACTTTAAGTATCCGGAATCACAGATTTCCTCTATTTGTCTCAGGTGTACAGATAAGTGTCTGCCCCAGTATGATTTTCACTGACAGAATGGAGGTGGAGAAACTTTTTTTTATTTTTCCCTCCACATGCAGGAAAAATTGATGCCACTTTGAACAATCTCTGATCAAACTCTGATCAGTCTCTGGTTAATCTACGATCAATCTGTGATTAAACTCAAACTCTGATCAAACTCCGATAAGAACCATAGAACCGTTTTTCTCAGATGTGGAGAAAACGGTCGTATGACCTGACCCTAAACCTAACTATTACAGTGTTCTCTTTCCTTTTGAGATCACTCAGCTAACAGGTAACACTGGTGCCAAAATAAGGCCGAAGATAATACAACCGAAGATACTTCAACTGCAATAACCAAGATGCAAAAAATGACCTGATGGATTTTTTGTGACTTTCTTGTCACAGTATCCTCAGGGTTGCAATGCGACATTCATTTGTATTGTAGCAGCGAGACATCGCAAACCTTGGCCATGCGACTGTACTGCAGTTGTAAGGGGGTCACAGGGACTGGTATACACCCCACCCCTTTAAGTACGTCCCAGTTTCTGCACTGTGTAAGATTAAGTTCCTTTAATGATGTATGTCTTGCAACGTTAAGAGCAGTACCCAGCCATCCAGGCACCACTGGGAGAGAAACATAGCAGTGCAGCAGACTGGCAGCAGTGAAGAATTGGAAGCTGTAAGCAGGGCCAGGACAGTACGGGGACGCAGGAGGCTGCAGAATGTGGCAACTCATTGAATGGTTTGATGCCCTCAGATCCTGTGCGAAACGGCTGAGGGAAACCCCAAGCAGTCTAAGCCTGCATCCAGACATGTCCGTGTGGTATCACAATTTCATTGATCCATATAGACAATTGTTCAAAAAACTGGATCTGTGTGTCTGATCCTCAAATCTCCAATTCAGATGAGTCTCAGCCGTTAAAGTCTGTGGGGATTCATTAAAATGGATGAAATATTAAAGACAGACTTTTTAGTTCAGTTTTCCACCCATGTTTTATCTGTTTTTAACTGATGTCCAAGAGGCAATGATGAATAAAAGATCAGGCGGTCTACCGGCTTCAGTTTTTAAAAACAGATGAAAGAAAAAACAGATGCAAAACAGAGACGAAAAGGATGACACGTGAGAGAACAAAGGTCCGTTTTACATTACAGGTGACTGGTTTGGTGTCCACCCTGGGTGCCCGCCTAGTATATCTTCTCCAGCAGGGGGGACACAGACAGAAGAGGGCCCATAAGCAAATATATCACTCCAATATTGTGTCGGTGGCCCCCATATCTCTTGGGCCCCTGTGTGGCTGCACAGGTTGCACCATTGATTTGTTTGCTCTTGCTGCAGATGCCTAGATAAGTGCTTTTCACAAGTACCGTACATCATTGCCTTTCAGCATCTTGCAGCAGATGCCCTATTGTCTCTGCCCCTTATACTGTGAACAATTATTAATGTCAATAGAAAACAGATCAGAAATGATTCACAAATCCAAACCAGTTAGCTAGGCGGTGATGTATCTGGTGGTGATGTATCGGGTTATGTATCTGGTGGTGATATATCTGGTGATGATGTATCTGGTGAAGATGTATCATGTCCAATGTACCTGACAATGATGTATCTGGTAGTGATGTATCTTGTGGATATGTATCTGGTGGTGATGTACCTTCCGGTATCTTGTGGTGGTTTCTGGTGGTGATGTATCTGGTGGCTATGTATCAGGTGGTGATGTATCTGGTGGCTATGTCCAGTATCTGGTGGTGATGTATCTTCTGGTATCTTGTGGTTTTGTATCTAGTAGTGATTTATCTGGTGCTGATGCTTCTGGTGGTGATGTATCTGGTAGTGATGTATTTTCTGGTTTCTTGTGGTGATCTTTCTGGTGGTGGTAATGTATCCTCTGGGGATGTATCTGGGGGTGGTGATCTCTCTGGTGGTGATGTATCTTGAGTTTATGTATCTGGTGGTGATGTATCTTCTGGTATCTTGTGGTTATGTATCCAGTGGTGATGTATCTGGTGCTGATGTTTCTGATGCTGATGTATCTGGTGGTGATGTATCTGGTAGTGATGTATTTTCTGGTTTCTTGTGGTAATGTTTCTGGTGGTGGTAATGTATCCTCTGGTGATGTATCTGGTGGTGGTGATCTTTCTGGTGGTGATGTATCGTCTGGTGATGTCTCTGGTGGTGTTTGTCCCTTGTGCACTTGCAAGAGTATTAAAACTGTTGATCCCTCTGTTGCTCCCTGTTAAACCCCCTGTTGCATGCCATGTTAATATTATGTCTGGGGTACCAGGGACCCACCAGTAACACTAAGTCTAAGACTCGACTCCCCACACTTCAGGTTCATGCAAGTATTACTGATAGAGTCAGCGTCAATTTCATAAGGTGCACTTCAGTCTCTCTAATATGAACACAACCTGTAGAATCTACTGGAGACAATCACAAACCACTACTGTATAACCACAAGTCCCAGCACGTCCCATGGTCATGCACAATTCACAACAAAGTAACACTGCTTATCTTCAGATACTACAGGATGTAAGTTTATCCCGGGACTGTTAGTTTTATGCCTACAAATGTGTCTAAGTGCCTAAGGACAGAGAGACCATGAGACTCGTCTCTGCGGAAAAGCGAAATTTACCTTATTACCTTAGGGGTCTTCAAGGAACCATCAAATTACAATCCGAGTTTGGTTTCTTTCTTGCACTTCTCCTCCAGAGTGTAATATACTATTTTCTTCAGTATTGTTCCTCCTCCTTCCTCAGCAGCCAGCCTTGCCTTGGTTGAACATTAGCCTATTGTATCTATATTTCTGTATGTTTGCCAATCATTAATTGACGTGTATTGAGCTTTCCTTGTCGCAGGTGAGTGTGGATGTGTCTCCCTGAGCCCGGTGGCTGTGAGCTCTGCCTGTATTTACATGCTATTATTAGGTAAATGAACAGAGCACCCCCCATCCCGCCTCGAAAAGAAAAAAGTCATCATAGAGTAATACGTCACCCAACGTGGAAGTGTCACCTGAATATGTGCCAGATCACATGGGGATCACTGCCTTACACCTGGACACAGGCAATAACCCGTCCTTCTTAATTTCTTACCTTAGTATAAAAGATTAAACTTCTTTATTGTTAATGTACCACTTATATGGGAGCATTGTTGCCCTGTTAGAAAAGGAACATGTTCTTGGTGTGCCCACTTGTCCTCCACCTTTTACTTTTTATGAGTCATGGACTGGAGGCATTGCTAGGTGGTGATGGCGCTGGTGCAGTGGGTGCTCTGTGGGCTTGTAGGACAGTTCAAAAAGTTCCATCCATGTGCTAATGCCATGTTAAGTTGATATATTTAATGTAGCGTTTTATACTGTGCTATGTGATAACGATGATGTTCTGTATGTGTGATATGACGGATTGATGTTTTGTGGATCAATACATTTAGTAGGAGAATGTATGAATTATATATAAGACTATATCAAGGAGGTCCCTGATTTCCCCATCACTAACAAATATCACTCCAAGAACAAGCATATAATAGTCCATGAAGTCATGAAGGAACCCAAGATATCTGCTAAGCAACTAAAGGCTTCTCTCTTATTAGCTAATGTTAATGTTCACAAGTTCATCATGATAAGGACACCAATTGTTTGCATGGCAGGATTGCAAGGAGAAAGCCACTGCTGTCCAAAAAGAAAGTTACTGCCCATCTACACTTTATTAAAAATCACCAGGACAAGCCCGACACTACTGGAACAATGTTTTGTGGATGGACTGGACCAATCTAGAGCTTTTTTTTTTGTTTAAATGAGATGCATTATATTTTGCAAAAGAAAAATACTACAATGCAGCAAATAAAACCTTATGCCATCTGTGAAACATAGTGGTGGCCGTATCAAGGTTTGGACCTGTTTTACTATATCTAGTCCAAGACGGCTGCCACCATTGATTGAACAAGGAATTATACCATCAAATTGTAGCAGAAAATTTCCACAAGCTAATGCTGAAGAGAACATGAGTCATGCTGCAAGACAAAAACCCAAAATAGACAAATAATTCTACAAAAGAATTGTTAAAGAACTATAGACTTAGGCCTCAATTCATATTTTGCGGGTTTTTTTAAGTAATTTTTCTTTTTTGTCATGCGGTATTCGTTATTTTCTGTACGTAATTCAGCAAAAAATGTCACACACGGTTCCATGAATTTTGTCCAAAGTAAAAAAAATCGACTTTATTTTTGCCTTTAACCTTTTTTGGCGACTTAAGTGCAAAAAGTTGCACATTTCACAAAGTAACACTAGAAAATGCTGCTGTGCATACAATTAGTCCAGGAGAGGACTAGATTTCATTTGCGCAAAAGAAATTGCGACTTTTCAAAAAAATCGCAAATGATCTGGAAATGCTAAACCCCACCCAAAATGGCGAACTAAGCAAGAACAGATAAATACATAATAAAGCGATCTTAAAAAAAGGCACAAATGAAAAGATGAATGTGGCACAAATTAAATACAGGTGAACGACACACAAAACTTGCCAAAAAAAATGCAACAGCAGTGATGAACCAACCTCCGTATGCTTTGGAATAGTCCTAACCTTAATGTTATAGAAATATTGTGGAAAGAACTGAAGTGAGAAGATCATGGTAGAGGATCCACCTTCATAGCAAAGGTGAAACTGTTTTAAAGGGAGGAATGGGTTAACATTTCTCCAAGTTGATTTGCAGAATTTATCAATTACCGGAAACGTTTAGATGCAATTATTGCTTCACATCAGATGCTGAAAGCAAAGGTTCGCATACTTTTGACACTCTCAGACGTGTGATATTGTATTATTTTTCTAAAAAAAAATTACAAAGTCTGATATTTTTGTCTCCTTTATTTGAGTTAGTTCTTTATCTACCTTTAAGGCTTATGAAAATCTGATGTAATTTTAGGTCAAATTTATGTAAAATATGTCAAGTTGTGAAGGGTTCACAAACTTTTAAGCAGAAATGTAAATACTGTAGGTAGATCTCTGATTAATGATCACTATCCGAGGGATTTATGGATAATAAGTAGAGGTGAGATAATTGACTTGATGCAAATCGAATTCTTGTCAAATTTTAGTTTGAGTTTTGATCCTATTTGTGTAAATCGCCCCCCCAAAAAACCCAAACATTTTACAGAAAATTTCCTCAGCTAGTGAAGGTTCACATGATCTCGGTCACTGCTTTGCGGGCTTCCCTGTAATGCCTTGCAGCTATCACATCACATGGTATACCACAGCCAATCAGGAAGGACTTTCATAGCCTATATAAAAGCAGAGGCAGGGAATGCAGCAGTCTTTTTGTAGTGAATCTGGATAGTGAGAAGATGCCACAGCTCAGAAATAGAGACAGGAAGATAAAGCTTTCAAACACTGAAGAAACATTACAGATAGTGTGTGACGGCAGAGAAGTGATACCATCCATTTACGCATAGTCGGATGGGTTGATGTCAATTGATCATTAATAAAGCTATGTCTTCTCAGGACAATCGTAGGCTTTGTGATACTTGCAATTTGCTGCAAATCATTTTCTTTTTTAAATTTCACACAGCTGATGAATTAGAATATCAAAATATTCGCTCATCTCTAATTTTAAGGGATTAACAATTTCCAAACAAATCACCAATAGATAAACATATATCACAGGATAAAGACTTTACTCGTTAGTGAAGACTTGCTTTTATACTTTTACTGTAAAGAAACATTTCTAGGCCGATGATGATCCCTTCTGTATTCTTACTGTAGCGAATGCTCCCTTTCAATTTTTCACAGGTCTAAACTAGGTGGGCAGGTGTGCATGTGCCCCTGGGATTATGGTGTGAGGTGGCATAATGTATGGTATCCAGACCTATCTACGCTTTATTTCAGGTACAAACTAACAGCTCGGGGTTTCATTGATTTGGTGGTGGAACAGCAATGCAGCCATTTCTTCAAAGTGTCCCTGGAGCTGTTTTTCAATACGACAACACCAGGCCGCATGTTCCTCATACTACTGTGAGCAGCCTGTGTGGCCTAAACCTGCTCCCATGGCTGCAGTGTCTCCAGACTTGTCTCCATCGAGCACATTGATGATGTCATTAGTCGGTGAATACACAGGAGCTGCCAGCAGTGGATCTTGATGATTTACCCAAGTGCATTTAGCCGCAGAACCTTCCTCAGATGACCATTAATAACCAAGGCTGGAAGTGTCGGGATTTCTCCAGACTGAATAAATCTAGTAGTTTTGACAATGTTTCCATCCTCTGATTTCTATCATTCTATGACTTTTCCTTCCTCATCTTGCAATTTCATTTTTAAAGAGTGTAGTATGTAAGATTCATACGGAGGAGACGTCCGCTCTCTAATATACTGCTAGATACACACGTGCAGAAGACGTATTGACCCGTTCTTCACCCTTATAGATGATACAATCTGCAGAATTCTTGAGGGTTTGCTGCCCCTAAGCGATCACTGAACTCTTCAGAATTGTTTTTAAGTTACAGGAAAGGTGGGAAGCAATCAGGATTGCAGAGGTAACGGTCACACCTGGCCTTGTTTCCTAGGGTCTCCTAAAAGTCCCACCTTACCATAAGAAGACACCAGTGTTATAAATGGCACATGGTCAGTGCAGGGATGTTACAGATTTAGTATTATGATCCAGGAACTTTAAATTAATTGCACCCACATCCGACAGATCTATCACATCAAGGACTCCTTTATGGATACATTGACATCTCTTTATTATCGGGAATTAATTTTCCTAGGAATGTTTGTTTCCTGATTATCGAGCACTGTAAACAGGCTGCCAATCACCGAATGAACGAGCAAGACATTAATTCGTCAGGTGAAGTGATCTTTACGCTCATGCATAAAAATTGTAGTCTCGGCAGCACATCGCGCTGTGTAACACAAACATTGACAGTCAACGTGCACAGAACTAATGGTTATTGTTGGCCGGACTGTCTAAACAACCTATTAAGCAACCACTGAGCGGCTTCCATGTAGACGACCGTCGGTCATTTACGGTCATGAGATCGGCCAGTTTACACGATCCTTAAGTGTTGGCCCTTGGATAGTGCCCAGCTAGCCCTGTACTTAATCCATTCCTGGTTTTCTCTTCACATATCCTCAGGGGATACAATACTGACTTAAATAATACATACATATTTGTCACCGTCTGTAGAGAACTGGAATAACCAGATTTACAAGTTCCTGCCTTCCTGTGTATCTAGGATCAATTTTCAGTATAATTTGCCACTTCGACATGTTATTTTCCTGAATTTCTCCTGTGATAAGCTTAAAAAAGTTTTGCACGATAAACTTTTAAGTCCCTAAATGATGATAAGACAATAAGCACAGATGGTCCTAGCCCTCCCCAGCGCCGGGACGGCTCTACGATGAGTTATACGTACAGAAAAAGCACTAACATCTCATAGGCATAGATAGGTTACTCCGAGCATTGAGGTCCAAACTCGTACAGAGATACAGAAGACTGAATTCGGACCAAGACATGTGATACTGAACAAAAGATGCCTCTATTAACTCTGAATAAGGTGCATGAAAATGGGTTTTCCAAGCTGAACAATCCCTTTCACCCTTTTCTGCGCGGCAAAATTTGATAAAGTGGCCTCATCCTGGTGATGTGTAACTATAGGACCCAGAGACTCCTGTCCAGGGGGTTTATCACCAACCTTATTTCTTGACCATAGACACTGGCTGAATATTGTCTGAACTCACCAATTTCATGCTGGGCTTCATAGGAGACCATGTTTTTTTGCTTTTGCACTATATAGTATAAGCATTCAGATGATTAAAAGATAAAGTGAAAAGTAAAAAAAAAAGGATTAAAGAAATAAAATAAAAAAAGTGAGTTACTAGAAAATAAAGAAATAAGCCAAATCAGCATCACCACATCCGTAAAAGTCCAACCGATCAAAGTCTAAAATTAATTAACCTGTACGGTAAATGCCGTGAAGCAAAAAAAATTTAAACAACAAAATTGTCGCTTTTCAGTGGCCGCACATACCTAGAAAAATGTAACAAAACATTGTACGTACCTCAAAAAAAAAAAAAAAAAACCCTTACGCATCTACACAGACATAAAAATAAAATGTTATGGGTATCAGAAAACGGTGACAAAAAACTATTTTATTGTAACAAATTTTTCACAATTTAAAAAAAAAAAAAAAAAAACTATACAAGCCATGAAAAATCATTTTTCTAAGAGAAATTTACTGCACAATAAACGCCTAAGAAAATAATACCACTATTCTGCTAGTCAGTAGGAATATGGCGATACAGAATGTTTCTTTTCTCATTGATGGAACCGTGTGAGGGACGTTTTGTGGAGAGTTACCATTTTCATTGATACAATTTTCAGGAAAATACAACTTCGTGATCACTTTTGATTTATTGTACTTTTTGTGCAGGATAAATAATGATAAAGAAATGTATTTATTTATTTATTTATTTTTTATTAAATACACCGTATTGGAGCAATAATAATAATATATTGTCCGGGTTGCTACAGATATGGTGATAGTATTTTTGTGTACTTTTTATTTATTTTTGTCTTTTTTAACATAACTTTATCATGAGAAATAAGTTTTTTTTCTTAAATCTGCTTATTTTCTAATGTTTTTAAACATTTTCTTTAGTTTTCTTTTTCTTCCATCCACTGTAGGACTTGCATATGCAATGCTGTGATCTCTCATATTATGCACTGCGTCACTTCTCTATCGCACTGTACAATAGATGTCTATTAGTGTGAAGATGATGGAAAACCTTCTAAGTCCTGCCTCAGCGCTGAGATCTCATCTCCCGAGTCCCGAGATCTTGGTGCTGAGATCTCCACCTGCCGTCCCCGGCAGCCATTTTCACGGAGTCCACCGCATAGGTAACCATGTAAGTGCGGGGGGGGCTCCGGGCTTTCACAAAATGTCGGCGGAGCCCCCGCAGCACCGAACACCTGTACTGGCACGCCATACATCCGGACACCCCTCATCCCAGCCTGCGTCCTGCAGCAACGCTCCACTCTTGCCTCCTCCAGCAGCGACCCTGGGACCCCGCTTCACCACAGCCACCACCGGTAGGCAACAAGACGCAAGGATTATAAGAAGCGCCACCATTTTATTAACAAAACATTTTTTTCCTATTTTTCTCCTTAAAATTCGGGTTGCGTCTTATAATCCGCAAAATACGGTATATCCTTGTACATAGGAGCAGCTTTATATAGTGGTTATATTCTTGCACATAGGGGCAGTATTATAGTAGTTATATTCTTGTACATAGGAGCAGTATTATAGTAGTTATATTCTTGTATATAGGAGCAGTATTATAGCAGTTATATTCTTGTACATAGGAGCAGTATTATAGTAGTTATATTCTTGAACATAGGGGGCAGTATTATAGTAGTTATATTCTTGTACATAGGGGCAGTATTATAGTAGTTATATTCTTGTACATAGGGGCAGTATTATAGTAATATTCTTGTATATAGGAGCAGTATTATAGTAGTTATATTCTTGTACATAGGAGCAGTATTATAGTAGTTATATTCTTGTACATAGGAGCAGTATTATAGTAGTTATATTCTCGTACATAGGGGCAGTATTATAGTAGTGATACTCTCGTACATACGGTCAGTATTATAGTAGTTATATTCTTGTACATAGGAGCAGTATTATAGTAGTTATATTCTTGTACATAGGGGACAGTATTTTAGTAGTTATATTCTTGTACATAGGAGCAGTATTATTGCAGCGCCCCAGAGTCCTGGTCGTTGCAGTACTGTGGCTCCGCCACTATGGGGAGCTATGGTACGTTTGATGGCACTGAAGGAGTTCATCTGATCAGGTATCACAGACACCAATACATTTCACAGTCGGGCCTCCGGGGGGAGCTAAGGGTTCTATTCACTAGGCCACTCCCCACCATAGTGGGTAAACTGGGGGTCAGGCAGGAAGTTAGATGAAAAGCTGACTGGGTTGGAACCAGGCAACACCTTGTGGCAGAGGGTGTTGTGGGGGGAAGATACAGTAGGGTCTCTGTCAGGGGTGGGATCCTGACAGAGGCTTGGCAACTTGAGCGAACGTAACGGGACCGTGCCTGCTCAGGATAGCGGCGGTGCCCAAGGAAGGACGAGAAGCGAGATAGATTGTGCTGAGTGAGAAACGAGATCAAGGCAATAAGGAGAATACCAGTAGGGGTCGTGCCGTAAGACCGAGGCAACACCCTACTGAGGCGCACTACCGGTGGCCGGAACGCTGAGGGAGTATTACAACATCCAGCTTCAAGCGATACTCTAAACAGCGGCAGGACAGTCAGTCTAAGGCTGGCTGTCTCACTTAAATCACCTATGCAGTCTTGGGGGGCAACTTGTGGAGAGGGGCGACTCTAGGGTCCCGGAAGAGCTCCGAGCCTACCCGTCAAACGGGTGCCGTCCCAACCAGAACATCAGGGAGGGACGGAGGATTAGCAGAACATCATCTAATCGAGTTGTGAGGGAACTTAAGAAACAGACACAACAGTTGTGGGGACTTTCCGTAAGCACAGCAGGGAAGGACCGCAACACATAGCGCTAGAAGGAAGGCACAGATTTCCACCTGCTAAGAGAACTCTGGAGGTGCCATTGGACCGCCCGGACTTGCGCAGCCTGGTTATCCAGATTCTGGGCTGAGGACCCAGAGATCTTCAGTAAAGAGGTAAAGAGACTGCAACCTGGTGTCCTCGTTATTTACTGCACCGCACCACTACAGCCTCACCACCACCACCATCCGTCATACCTATCACCGTACGCCCCTCGGCAGGGTCACGGACCGGGCCTAACCACCGTGACAACCCCAGAGCAGAGACTCAGAGGCCCGGTACCGGGTACCCCTCGGCCCTGCGGCAGTGGGGGCGATGCAAAACTTGGCGTCACGAACAGGATCTACTTAAGCCTGAAGAATCAGGTCATGTGTGCCTTGGAACTGTGATTTGCTGTGCTTGGATGGTACTTTATTGCAAAGACTGTGCTGCGCCATTTACCGCCAAAATCCGCCGCCATTACAGCGCTGAGGAGAGCGCAGGAGAAGAAGAGGGGCGTGGAGTAGGCGTGGACAAGCTGAAGAGCGCGGACGACAATGGCCGCCCAGTCTAAATATTTCTGTACTGTGAGGACGTGTCCGTCAGCAGCGGAGATCCGCCTCCTGATCCTCAATGGAGGGCGGAGATCGAGAAAACGACACCGCCCACGAAGGAGAGAGCGGGAAAAAGACCAGGAAGTAACCCACGTGGAGGATGCCATGGCCAGCAGCTCCGAACCCGACAGTGGGGTTGAAGTGGAAGTCTCCCCCAACTACCCGGATGAGCACAGCAGCCTGTTCTCCGTGGACAGCACCGAACTCCTGCGGGTCGAGATGGAGAGCTTGCTCGACCAGCTCCTTCAGCTGAACATGAAGGCCCAGGCCCCGCGCCAGACAGCGCCGGAAGAAGGTCCTCAGGCGCCGGATCCTGCACCGTTACTGGAGTGACCACTGAGATCCTCGCTGACACCGCCAGAGGAACCCGCCGCGGAGGAGGAACCTGCATCGGCTGGTGAGTCCGCCGACCCCTTCCCGCTGGCCGAGGGTTTGCTAGTGGGTCCAGTAGCAGCACCACCTCTCCCGGGAACCCATAAACTCCAACGCCTGCTACCATGGGAGGAAGCCACGGGCATGGAATACCGTATGCGAGCCCCAATCGCCCCCACTCCCCTGCTGTGTGAGGTCCACGCGGAGCGCACAGTGTGCCGCTGGGTGAACCCAGGATCCAATCTTATGGGGTTCCCCGGGGTGGAGACCCAGGAGGGAGAGATGGTGCAGGCCCTGAGTTGGGAGGAATACCAGGCCCAGCTGGAACGGCAGTGGAAGGAGAAGGAAAAGGAGTACCAGGCTGGGCTGGAGGCCTACCATCAGAAAGACCTGGCGGTCAAGGACCGAACCCGTAAAGACCCCACCGCTCACCAGGCTCCACGCAGACAGGGCATCATCACCACCTTCAAGCTCCGCGGAGGCTGGGGCTTCATTAAAGAGCCGGGCCTGTATGCGGAGGTGTTTGTGAACCGGAGGGATGTTGAGTCGCACCTCAGAGAGGGCCACCCAGACCGGGATCTCTACCCGGGGGATGAAGTCTCGTACACCAGGCACTTTGGGGAAAAGGGGTGGTTTGCCCTGAATGTCCGCAAGAGGCGGAACCCTGTGACCCCCCCGGTTAAGGTGCCAGTGAAGCTGACCCCTGTAGCAAAGGTGCCCCCTTGTGGTCAGCCCATGGTCATTGCCAGGACCACCGAGATCACTCCAACGTGCACTATGGTCAAGACCACAACGTGCAGCATCGTCACTTCAACCACCATCGTGGCCAACGAGGCACCTCCTCAGGAGGGTGGTACCTCTGCTGCTCCAGCATCAAAGACAGTGGGTACACAAACCCCCAGATGGGACAGTACTCCACCTTATGCCGTACCAGGCGGCGGGCAATATCCTAAGGGATTGCCTCCGCCGGTGCTGCCCCCTGATTTGTTTAAGTAAGCAGGAATGCTTTGATGAATGTAAATAGTTATTGTTCGTTTCCTGATTTTGCTGCTAAAACCCGTCCAGGGTTAACTCTTAAAGGGATCCCCTTTGTTGACCCGGGATCCCTATTGCTTTTTGGTTGTTTTTCCACTTTTTGTTTCCTGTTGAAAAGAACTGCCGCAATCATGAACAGTGCATGATACAAACTTTTTGTAAATAGTTTGCACCTTATTAAAGGTGCTCCCTACTGGTTTTACTTCAAAAAGGACTCTTTGTGAAGATACCACACTGGAACCTTTGCTGAGTACGGACTGGTAGCTTGAGAAGACATGCTACCTCATAGAGACTTGGTCCCCTCTTAAAGAGGATGTTCATTTGTTGCACTTAAATGGAGATATTGCTTTAAGATAGGTAGCAATAATGTTTTGACGAAAAGAAAGTGATGATAATGTGCGTATGAGAAAGTTATATGTATCCAACTAGTTAATTGTAAAGAAATGCTGATAATGTCCCCTGAAAGAAAGTGAAAGCTAGAAGAAGGATGTAGTGGGCCCGTAGGGGTAGATGTAGTGCCCAGCATACATGCCAGTAAGAAAAATAATGAGAAGGTTTAACGTTCTATAGAAAATGTTTGATAATGTTGATAGACAACAAGGACAGAAGGTGAACCCTGAGTCCTCCTAGGAGCCATATAGAGATGGCTCGGTGCTCTTAAACTGAAAGTAATGTTATGTTCTATACTGTGTATAGTAGTTGAAAAGACAGAAGGCTCGGGCTGAAAGGAGCGGTCCTGTAAGAAAGGAGAGGCAGTAGGTCTGGCGCCGTTAGGACAGGCGGTCCTGCAGATTTAAAGAAGGAGAATGTAAAAGTTAAATTGCCTTATAATGTGATTATAAGAAGGTCTTTAGCGGATTCAGAGTGTACGTCCTTAAAGGCAGTGTTAAATTATTGTTCAACAAGTTTGTACTAGTAGAATACCCGGTTGGGTAAAGGAAAGTTAGTTATAGCATGTTGCTATAATATTTAACCATGTTTTGTAACGTTCAAGTGCCCTCACCTCCCATAAAGGGAAGCCTGTTTAAATATACTTATTGTTATTGCACTCAACAAAACTGTATGTCTTTTTGCTAACTTGTATTGTTGTTTTCTTCTCAGTCCCGGAGTACTGTGTTTAACCAGGGGGGAGTGCAGCGCCCCAGAGTCCTGGTCGTTGCAGTACTGTGGCTCCGCCACTATGGGGAGCTATGGTACGTTTGATGGCACTGAAGGAGTTCATCTGATCAGGTATCACAGACACCAATACATTTCACAGTCGGGCCTCCGGGGAGAGCTAAGGGTTCTATTCACTAGGCCACTCCCCACCATAGTGGGTAAACTGGGGGTCAGGCAGGAAGTTAGATGAAAAGCTGACTGGGTTGGAACCAGGCAACACCTTGTGGCAGAGGGTGTTGTGGGGGGAAGATACAGTAGGGTCTCTGTCAGGGGTGGGATCCTGACAGAGGCTTGGCAACTTGAGCGAACGTAACGGGACCGTGCCTGCTCAGGATAGCGGCGGTGCCCAAGGAAGGACGAGAAGCGAGATAGATTGTGCTGAGTGAGAAACGAGATCAAGGCAATAAGGAGAATACCAGTAGGGGTCGTGCCGTAAGACCGAGGCAACACCCTACTGAGGCGCACTACCGGTGGCCGGAACGCCGAGGGAGAATTACAACATCCAGCTTCAAGCGATACTCTAAACAGCGGCAGGACAGTCAGTCTAAGGCTGGCTGTCTCACTTAAATCACCTATGCAGTCTTGGGGGGCAACTTGTGGAGAGAGGCGACTCTAGGGTCCCAGAAGAGCTCCGAGCCTACCCGTCAAACGGGTGCCGTCCCAACCGTAACATCAGGGAGGGACGGAGGATTAGCAGAACATCATCTAATCGAGTTGTGAGGGAACTTAAGAAACAGACACAACAGTTGTGGGGACTTTCCGTAAGCACAGCAGGGAAGGACCGCAACACATAGCGCTAGAAGGAAGGCACAGATTTCCACCTGCTAAGAGAACTCTGGAGGTGCCATTGGACCGGCCGGACTTGCGCAGCCTGGTTATCCAGATTCTGGACTGAGGACCCAGAGATCTTCAGTAAAGAGGTAAAGAGACTGCAACCTGGTGTCCTCGTTATTTACTGCACTGCACCACTACAGCCTCACCACCACCACCATCCGTCATATTTATCACCGTGCGCCCCTCGGCAGGGTCACGGACCGGGCCTAGCCACCGTGACAACCCCAGAGCAGAGACTCAGAGGCCCGGTACCGGGTATCCCTCGGCCCTGCGGCAGTGGGGGCGATGCATTATAGTAGTTATATTCTTGTACATAGGGGCAGTATTATAGTAGTTATATTCTTGTACATGGGGCAGTATTATAGTAGTTATATTCATGTACATGGGGCAGTATTATAGTAGTTATATTCTTGTACATAGGGGCAGTATTATAGTAGTTATATTCTTGTACATAGGGACAGTATTATAGTAGTTATATTCTTGTCATAGGAGCAGTATTATAGTAGTTATATTCTTGTACATAGGGGCAGTATTATAGTAGTTATATTCTTGTACATAGGGGCAGTATTATAGTAGTTATATTCTTGTACATAGGGGCAGTATTATAGTAGTTATATTCTTGTACATAGGGGCAATATTATAGTAGTTATATTCTTGTACATAGGGGCAGTATTATAGTAGTTATATTCTTGTACATGGGGCAGTATTATAGTAGTTATATTCTTGTACATGGGGCAGTATTATAGTAGTTATATTCTTGTACATAGGGGCAGTATTATAGTAGTTATATTCTTGTACATAGGGGCAGTATTATAGTAGTTATATTCTTGTACATAGGGGCAGTATTATAGTAGTTATATTCTTGTACATAGGGGCAGTATTATAGTAGTTATATTCTTGTACATAGGAGCAGTATTATAGTAGTTATATTCTTGTACATTGGGGCAGTATTATAGTAGTTATATTCTTGTACATAGGGGCAGTATTATAGTAGTTATATTCTTGTACATAGGGGGCATTATTATAGTAGTTATATTCTTGTACATGGGAGCAGTATTATAGTAGTTATATTCTTGTACATTGGGGCAGTATTATAGTAGTTATATTCTTGTACATTGGGGCAGTATTATAGTAGTTATATTCCGGTACATTGGGGCAGTATTATAGTAGTTATATTCTTGTACATAGGGGGCAGTATTATAGTAGTTATATTCTTATACATAGGGGGCAGTATTATAGTAGTTATATTCTTGTACATAGGAGCAGTGTTATAGCAGTTATATTCTTGTACATAGGGGCAGTATTATAGTAGTTATATTCATGTACATAGAAGCAGTATTATAGTAGTTATATTCTTGTACATAGGAGCAGTATTATAGTAGTTATATTCTTGTACATAGGGGCAGTATTATAGTAGTTATATTCTTGTACATAGGAGCAGTATTATAGTAGTTATATTCTTGTACATAGGGGCAGTATTATAGTAGTTATATTCATGTACATAGAAGCAGTATTATAATAGTTATATTCTTGTACATAGGGGACAGTATTATAGTAGTTATATTCTTGTACATAGGGGGCAGTATTATAGTAGTTATGTTCTTGTACATAGGGGCAGTATTATAGTAGTTATATTCTTGTACATAGGAGCAGTATTATAGTAGTTATATTCTTGTACATAGGGGCAGTATTATAGTAGTTATATTCTTGAACATAGGGGCAGTATTATAGTAGATATGTCCTTGTACATAGGGAGCAGTATTATAGTAGCTATATTATTGCACGTAGGGTCAGTATTATAGTAAAGATAAAGATAAGGACAATGTCAGCTCACCCACCTGGAGGTCGGATGCACAGACGCTTGTGGTTCAAAGAGGATTAATATGAACACAGATTAACATCAGGATGTTCTGTAAAAAGCCATAATTTATTGGTGCAAAAAATATATTGAAATCCAAGAAAATCAAACAGTCCTGAACCACAGCACCTCAGAAAAAATAAAAAAATAATCAAATGCGTTTCAGACAATGGTCCTTAGTCATTGCATGTCTGACTATGAACTACGCGTCATGATGTCACTTGATTTGGGGAAACCAATCACAGAACATTTTGATCAAATGAAATTAATAGCAAAGGAGTGTGGTGTTTCATTTTATGTAAATAAGATATTACTTCCAGAAAAAAATTGTGATGTAATGGTGTAATAAATCTTGCGTTATATTACTACCAGATGGTGATCTTGTCTGCAGTATGTAGAATCCACCATTTGCCAGTTTATTAGCTTTCTTCTGTTCTTTCTTCCTTTGATAGGTTTAAACCACCCACCCAACATGCCTGTTTCTTGGAACATAGAAACATCTTCATTATGTTTCACCGCAAAATACCTAGAGGCTGCTGGACATTTGATCAATATTTTATTAATTGCATCGTAAAGGTGCCTTCTAATGAAACTATGTAAAGAGATCACTCCATTGACCCCTTTGCTCTAAGACCCTCCACTGTGAACAGGTAATTGAAGTAGGTTATCTGATGGAGAGCAGACATGGAGTCTCTACACACAGGAAACAATAGGCTGTGGGGTAATACCTTTATCTGTAGGTCCTGTAGATATGGGGGACATAATTTTCAACATCGTGACACAGGAATAAACACAATGTATACTTGCAATGCTGTCCAGTTTTCCAATCAGCCCAGAATTAATATCAGCCAGATGGATTAACTTATATATGTCATGTATGCCATATCTATAGAAAGCTATAATCATGAAAGGAAATATGGCTTTAAAACCTACGGCATGGCACCTCCATATCCTTAAGATCAATGATTTCCTAATTTATGGTAAATGAGCCACACCTCATTTACCGATGCCCTTCAGAGGTCAAGGGGAGGTAGGCAGGAGTGACTTGTATCTGATAAAAGCAGCATGGGACCTACAACGATTGTACTGGGTGATACAGCGTGCTGTAAGACTGCACCACTTCTTAATGTGAGTGTTCTCTTTCGCAAGATCTGCCCATTCCAGTGACAATAGGTCTAGTAATTTTCTTTTGTTTATCCCTTTTATTTTTATGTGACTGTATATACTGTATTGTTTGGTCCCCTTTGTAACATCTTTTGTATATTTCTATAAGCAGTGCCTAATTGTGGGATTAAATGAATAAAATATAATAGCTTTGTTCCTCTTGCTCTAGAAACCGCAACCTTGAAGCCTCGTGAGGTCATACATTACCAGAAACGGGTGCACAATCAGCCCGTAATAAACTATTGGTGGTGGCAACTACCGTACTTTTTCTGTGGCTATTGTGGAATTTGTCACTTGGCAGCGACCATACCGAAGTATATATATATATATATATATATATATATATATATATATATATTTATATTTATTTATTTGCATATTTGGCTTTTGGACTAAATTTATTGAAAATATAACAAGTTTCCGCTCCAGTGATATTTTCTCATGACAGTCGGGCATTTAAGTGGAAGCAGCAATGGTAATTTCCTCATCTCAAACAATTTATAGAAACAAAAGCAAACACCAGTGGTGGATATACCCCAACAAGAAATATCCGTGTCTCAATAACTTGTCCTGCGGCCTTGAGCATCAATTACAGCTGACAACGACTTTTCCTGCTGTTCACAAGTGGAGTTATCGTGTGCGGAGACATGGCGCCCCACTCTTTTTGGAGTGTGGCCCTCCGGTTATTAGGTCATTGAGGTCATTGAGGCCCACAGTAACACCCACCACCACAGGCTCGTCTGGTGACGAGAGGCTGATGCATAGTGCTCTCCTTGATGTCAACCTCATTGGCGGCCATCATTTCTGATCAGCGTGAATCGACTTTCATCAGTGAACAGCGCTGAGGCCACTGATCCCTCGTCCAGTGTAGATGCCCCCAGGCCCATGGTGGTGAGGTCCGGTACCTTGCAGGGTGTCTAGCAAGCCAACCACACTAATGTAAATGGTTTTGAATGATCTGACATGACACTTGGTTGCCTCTCACCTCCCCTAGATGTGCCTGGAGTTGGGGGCCTTCATCATCCAGTCCTGAAGGGCATTGTTCACAATGAAGGGTCCTCAGTTTGGGATGTGGCAGAGGACGTCCACTTCTCTGCCGTTCTGTGACTCTTCAGTCTCTGTCATCTTCTGATGACTCTGTGACACTGAGCTCAGTGGCCCCCTCGTCACATCCTCCCTGAAGTCTCACCATGGCGAGGTCCTGGTCCTCACTTGTTGGGGGTCGTCTTGGCCTCATGATGAGGGGGACGGTTTAATACCAATTCTAATTGAAGCCCGACATTTGTTGGCCGATTCATGGATCAAACACCTGCTGTGAATTTTGCCATTACGCTCCTTGTTAGAGAGCAGCAAGTTGAGCGACAAGTCCTGAGACATTGAACAGTGGGACGTGGGCATCCGAAAGTTTAGAGACGTCACATTAAGTTCACCGGAAAAGGTCACAGGGCATTTTTAGTTCATCAAACATTTTGTGTGAAAGCCAAATATCCCTAACGCTTTGTGAATAGTGTGTATATATATATACTCATGTGTTGGAATCAAATGTGTATATAATATACGTTCACTAGGAAGCACCCAATAACCGGCCTAGTAATGAAAGCAGCCCTGGCCTCGCCCTTCAATAATAGTCCGTCAATTATGTGATGGTCCTGACAGTTGTTGGCAGCGGAGAGCTGGTTGTGACACATAGCATGGCTCTTATTTAACACATATGACAGATATTTCAATTTCCAAAATCCAGTCATCCATTTTTTTCCATATCTTCATCTTTTAGCGAGCTCATCCATATAAATATTTTTCACTTTTCTGTTTTCTCATGTAATTGCTTATTATTTCACCAGACTCAAAGTCTTTTTTTCTTTTTATATTTATTTTTTTTAAGTCATTTTTTCAAGAGGCAGATTTATAAGAAAGTCTCAGCTCCCTCCTTATAGATATATCACTGTATTCAAATAGATGCATGACCATATTTATTACTTATTGTTTCTGTCTCCTCTATGTAACATTTACCAATCCTACCTTTATATACAGAAATTTATATGATCAGTAATAAATAAATCCTTCCCTTTTTTCCCAAGCGAACAGTTTTCTGCAAAACTGGAGCGACTGTGCTCTCTAAAATGAATAAACAGGGGACAGACAGTCTTAAATTTACCAATACTTAAAAAATAAAAACCTTAATAATTTGCACCCCATAAAACCTCTATTGATCCCAATCATGTGATCCCTCCAGCTTGCTCACTTGCCTTACATTGCACACGTTATCTGAGAATGCTTAACTACGCCAAGATAGAATGTGTCATCATTTGTGACATGATAGTCAATGTCCTTCTCTAGCTCTGGTGCACAATAGTTTGTCTCACAAAATTACTTTATGGACTTAAGAAAACTTTTACACACATTATACAGTGAATATAGAACTGTAAACTACAGAGAGACAGTCTCCGTTGTAGAGAATCAGAAATATTATCTGTCTGGGTCCGTCAGGAGCTTCCACAGAGCAGTCACCTGTGAGATAGAAGGAACAAACATCCATTAAATTGCAGACACAATGTCATCAGTGTGAACGTTCCGAAATACACAATATCTACACAAAGACCAAGCCACGTCTGCTTCACAAGTCCTGGTGATTCCTGTCCAGGAAGAACCATTACTGGTGAGGTCTGTCGTGTCCATGTGTCATCTGTATGTGCGTACAGTAAGTCACATCCGGGTATTACATCCATGTGCCATCCGTGAGACACGTATCGGCGCCTAGGAAAAGCAGTACAGTTTGCGCTGATCCCAGGAGCCGGCTGTTGAAGGCCGCTCTCATCATTGTTTCATGCTGATCTCAGTCAACGATAAAATAAATACATTTAAAAAAACCAGTGTGGGCTCCTGCGCAATTTTCAGAACCAGCAGGTGGAAAGCCCACAGTTTTCTGCTCGCCTTCTTCCCAGAGCCATAACTTTTTTATTTTTCTGTCAATATGGCCATGTGAGGGGTTTTTTTTTGTGGAATGAGTTGTACTTTTCAACAACACCATTGGTTTTACCATATCGTGAACTGTAAAACGGGAAAAAAATTCAAAATGCTGTGAAATTGCAAAAAAGTGCAACCCCACAATTTTTTTTTTTACAATGTTCACTTAATGCTAAAACTGATAAGCCGTTATGATTTTCCGGGTCATTACAAATCTACAGATACTAAATATGTATAGGTTCTGTTTCAGTTAAGTGGTGAAAAAAATCCAAAGTTTGCTAAAAAAAAAATGGTGCCATTTTCCAAGACCCATAGCGCTGGCGTTTTGATTTTTTTGTCATTAAGCCATTTACTGATCGGATTAATTATTTTTATGTATTGATGGATCGGGCGTTTCTGAACACAGAGATACCAAACGTGTATTTTAAATTTTATTTTCACTGTTTTATTTTGAATGAGGTGAAAGGGGGTGATTTGAACTTTTATATTTTTAAAATTTTCTTTAATATTTTAAAAAATGTTTTTATCTGGTTCGATAGTTCTCCATGGGAGACTAGAAGCTGTGATCATCCAATCACCTGTGCTACACATAGCAGGGCGGCGCTCACAGCAATCCGGCAATGACAAGCACGGGGGTCTTCTGCAGACCCCGGTTTTCAAGCCAACCCATCGGCGCCCAGCGATATGTGACACGGGAGCTGATGGGCAGGATTTCATGTTAACTGCCGCTGTCGTAGGTTGACATGTGGACCGCCATTACATCCGCGGCTGTTAACATGTTAATTAGAAGCTGCATTCCCACAGTGAGCAACCCAATGAATTGCGGTGACCTCAATAAGATCACCGCAAGCACCGTGAGAAAATTGTCACGGTGCTCGCAGTGATTTCATTGAGGTCACCGCAGTTCATCATCTTGGCTCTCGGTGAAGAGTGGGAATGCCACTTCAATGACCAGCGGTGATCTCTATGACGTCACCACCCTTCATTGAAGCTGTGTTCGCAGGACCTCTTTGATGAGAGCTGTCTTCAGCAGCCACCGGCACCTGGGATCAGTGCAAACTGTACTGCTTCTTCCCAGGTTCTGGGAAATGTCACACTAAGGACACATGGATGCCATCATTGTGTACATATGCGATACGCATTTTGTGCATGCTGCGCAAAAAAACCCTGACATGTCTACAAGTTTTTCACATGGACACACGGTCCATGTGAAAAACCTGATGTGTGTGCACCACCATTGAGTGCAATGGGTGTGCGTATGTCTGTATTTGCGGTAATTAAAAACGGACCACATACGGACATAAAAAAACAGACGAAGGTCTCACTGTGCACACACATGACATTACTGATCCTGAGTTACCTCTTGTATTATACTCCAGAGCTGCGCTCACTATTCTGCTGGTGCATTCACTGTGTACATACATTACATTACTGATCCTGTACTGATCCTGAGTTACCTCCTGTATTATACCCCAGAGCTGCACTCACTATTCTGCTGGTGCAGTCACTGTGTACATACATTACATTACTGATCCTGAGTTACATCCTGTATTATACCCCAGAGCTGCACTCCCTATTCTGCTGGTGCAGTCACTGTGTACATACATTACATTACTGATCCTGAGTTACCTCCTGCATTATACTCCAGAGCTGCACTCACTATTCTGTTGGATGTTGCTGACAATACAATGTCACCAGTAACAGGTCAGATGAGCTCTTATATTACAGGGCGTTCTCTTTTTCTAGGATCAGGTCACCGTCGCCTCTCTTATGTAAAACTGATAGTTGTCAGTTGCAGATCATCGCAGCGAGCTTTGCACACAGACCTTTAATGAGCAAGTGATGCAGTTTTTCAGAATTACCTTCCAGCCAGAAGCCTCGTGGTCATCAAGAGGACATGAGAATCTGCAGCCACTAAAAATTAAGCATAAAAGTCATGGAATGTAAGAAATGCATTGACCATAGGAAATGTTTACAATCGTGAGTTCATGTTGGTCACTGATAAGGCAGCGATGTCCACATTGTGGTCCTTTAGCTGCAATGACAAGGAGAACCACAGGCTGGAGATCACCGAGGCGAGGTAGATGAGTGACTGTCAGCCACCACTGGCCACCTGTCGTGAAGGGGATGAGGGCGCCATGTCTGGTTGTACAGGCAAACTCAGAAACTTTGTTCATTTTTTTTTTCATGTGAGAATAACTGATAATACTCTAACCAAACTCTGATTAAATTTGGACCGATTTTTGCGTATGAGAAAAATCACTTATGTCTGAATGAGGCCTTAGACTGATGGGAGGAAGAGGCTCAGCCGACTAAGGAGGCAATCACCACCTCCAAATGTTAGCACTAAGAAACCAATCCAACCAGCACCTGGGTGAACAGGTGCAAGCTGCCATGGCTGCATAATATATAACTATAGAATGCAAGTGCAGCGCCCCAGAGTCCTGGTCGTTGCAGTAGCATGGTTCAGCCACTAAGGGGGGCCATGCTGCGTTCGATGGCACGGAAGGAGTTCTCTGAGCAGGTATCACAGTCACCAATACATTTCACAGCTGGGCCTCCGGGGGGAGCTAAGGGTGCTATTCATTAGGCCACTCCCCACCATAGTGGGTAAACTGGGGGTCAGGCAGGAAGTTAGAGAGAGAACGCTGACGGGATTGAACGGAGCAACACCTGGTGGCAGAGGGTGTTGTGAAGGGAGAGACTGTAGGGTCTCTGCCAGGGGTGGGATCCTGGCAGAGGCTTGGCATGGAAAGAACGTAAAGGGACCGTGCCTGCTCAGCATAGCGGCGGTGCCCAAGGAAGGACTAAGAAGCGAGATAGATTGTGCTGAGTGAGAAACGAAATCAAGCGAAAGGAGATACCAGTGAGGGTTGTGCTGAAAGAGGCAGCACCTTACTGAGGCGCACTACCGGTGGCCGGAACGCCGAGGAGGTAAAGAGTTTCAAGCCATACCTCAGACCTACGGCAGGGCAGTTAGCTTGAGGCGGACTGTCTCACGCATCACCCAGGAAGGCAAAGGGGGGTACCAACAGGAGAGGGGCGCAGATAGAGTCCCGGAAGATCTCCGAGCCTCCCCGTCATACGGGTGCGTTCCTACCATAGTATCTGGAGGGACGAGGAAGATCATTGCGAATTAAGTTGTTGTGAGGGAACACGAGAAACAGACACAACAGTTGTGGGGTACTTTCCGTAAGCACAGCAGGGAAGGACTGCAACACATAGCGCTAGAAGGAAGGCACCGATTTCCACCTGCAAGGAGAGCTCTGGAAGTGCCATTGGACCGGCCGGACTTGCGCAGCCTGGTGAGCCATATTCCGGACTGAGGACCCAGAGAGCTTCAGTAAAGAGGTAAAGAGACTGCAACCTGGTGTCCTCGTTATTTACCGCGACCTGCACCCCACAACTGCACCGCTACAACATCACTTATTGCACCGGACGTCCCCCACTGACAGACAGGGCCACGGACCGGGTCTAGCTACCGTGACAACCCCAGGACTGAGACCTAGAGGCCCGGCTCCGGGTACCCCTCGGCCCTGCGGCGGTGTGGGGGCGCTCCAACTTGGCGTCACGAACAGGATTCTACTTAAGCCTGAAGAATCAGGTCATGTGTGCCTAGAGACTGTGATTTACTGTGCTTGGACTGTACTTTATTGCAAGACTGTGTGCTGCGCCATTGGCCGCCAGAAGTTCCCGCCAAAAGGCGCCGCCATTGCTACACCCCAGGAGAAGGAGGGTGTGTTATGGGCGGAGACTCTCAGTGTGGCGCGAGAAATGGCTACCGCCCCCTGCACTTCTGGCTGCAAAGAGATGACCTGCCCCAAAACAGAAGACAACCCCCTGAGATGCAACGGCGGGAAGCGGGTGATGGAGAAGCCCGACCTCAGAGAAATGGCGGAGTCAGGTGCATGCACTGCCACCGACTATCAGGCAGCGATGATGAACGGCGAATGCCTGAGCGAGGAAGAAGTGGTTCAGGCCTGCCCTTCTTCACCGGAGATGGACCGGAAGCCTGCGGATCCGACAGCGGAGCTATGTCCACCAATCCCGACCTTGGAGTTAGAGGAGGAGGAACCACTGCAGGCGGAGCGGAATCCGAGCATCCCATTGGCGGGGCCCCGGTCCGGGCTGCAGCCGATTCCAGCGTCCTTGTTAACGGACCGGAGCGACACCGATGGAACCACATTAGACGCAGGTATGGCCGACGCCCCTGCTCCCCTTCACGAGCCCGCTTCCATGGCCCACCTCCATCGCAGTAGGGAGCGACTTATCTCGGCAGGGCTAATGGTGCTATCCCCCGACGACCTGGGGAGGATGGTGCCACCGCTGTCGACTGGAGTGGGGGAGCCTGTGGATGTGAGCTTAGATGGAGTAGTTCTTCGGTGGGACACCCCCTGGTTTAGAGCAGATGGATCCCGGGAGAACGGGTCCACTCTTGCGGTGCTTACATGGGAACAATATAGACAGTGCTTGATTCTGCAGTGGAAAGGACGGAGAGGAGCTGAGTCGATGGGCCCAACGAAAGTACAACAACCCCCCCCGGCATGGGATGACAGAGACGTGGTAAGGCGGGGCACTGTGTTAGCCTACCATGTAAAAAGGGGGTGGGGCCTCATACACGAACCGGGACTGGATACTGATGTTTTCGTTGCGCACTGTAACGTGAGGGCTCCCTGTTGTGGCCGAAGTGGAGAACCGTTACAAAAGGGGGATCCAGTGACCTACAGCCGCCACTTGAACCCACTCGGGTGGTATGCACGAAATGTTCGGCGGTGTATGTCTGGGCCTGCGGCACCTGCAGCCCCAGATCTGGTCCCGGGAGCGCCTGAACTTATCACTATCGCGACGGTACGCCTAGTGGCAGCCCCGGAGTTGGCCAGTCGAGTCCATCTGCATGTTCGAACCGAGGACACTGGCGCTGTAGTGACCGGGGTCCAAGAACCAAAGCCACTGGAAGGAGAATAAACCTCGATACCATGAAAATGTAAATAGTTACTGTTTGTCTTTTATTCCTTTAAGTTGCTGCTAAACCCGCCCAGGGTTAATGGATCCCTCTGTTCACCCGGGATCCTCTTTGTTTGTTTTCCTTTCCTAAAATTTTTGCACAAGTTTAAAGAACTGCAGAAATCATGAACTGCGCATGATTCGAACTTCCCTTGTAAATAGTTTGCACCTTCTTAAAGGTGCTCCCTACTGGTTTTAGCCAAAGACACTTTGCGAAGATATTTGTCCTATTTGTTTGAGCCAAAGACACTTTGCGAAGATACCTTTCCTACCGGTTCTAGTTAAAGACACTTTGCGAAGATACCATGCCGGAACCTTTGCATGGGCCGGTAGGCTGAGGAGACGAGCTATCTTAGAAAGACTTGGTCTCCTCTTAAAGGGGATGTGAGAAACTGAACTTGAGAGAGATACTGTTGCAGAACAGTAATGCCATAATGATGCCTTGAAAAGAAATGTAACTGTTTTACATGCTAAGTTATATGTGTTGAATTTGTTAAAATGTGAAATTTGAATAATGTTTTGAAGACAGGAAAGATGCAGAGAGCCCGTAGGGGTAGAAGTAGAGGTCTGCATAGTTGAAAGTAAGAGAAGTAATAATGAGGGTGAGGATAGAAGGTAAACCCTGCGTCCCCATTGAAAAGTTACTTTATTGCTAAGGACAGAGAGTGAACCCGTAGGGGTTAGAGAGTGAGTCCTTAAAGGGGCCGAGTAGAGCTGGCTCAGAGTTCTTCAACCGAAAGGAATGTTATGTCTATACTGTGTATAGTAGCGAAAGGCAGTAGGCCCTGGCTGAACAGGGCGGTCCTGTAGAAGAAAGGAGAGGCAGTAGGCCTGGTGCCGTAGGGACAGGCGGTCCTGCAGGTTCACAAGAAGGAGAATGTAAAGTTGAAATGCCTTATAATGTGATTATAGGAAGGCCTTTGATAGACTAAGAGTGTGAGTTTCTTAAAGGCAATGTTAAGTTATTATTTCAAAAATTGCACTAAATAGAATACCCGGTTGGGTAACAGAAGTTATTTATACTCTGTAAATTATAAGGTTAATTATGTTTGTAACGTTACAAGTGTCCTCACCTCCCATAAAGGGAAGCCTACTTAAGTATACTTATTGTTATTTGCACTCAACAAAATTGTATGTCTTTTTGCTAACCTGTATTGTTGTTTTTCTTCCCAGTCCCGGAGTACTGTGTTTAACCAGGGGGGAGTGCAGCGCCCCAGAGTCCTGGTCGTTGCAGTAGCATGGTTCAGCCACTAAGGGGGGCCATGCTGCGTTCGATGGCACGGAAGGAGTTCTCTGAGCAGGTATCACAGTCACCAATACATTTCACAGCTGGGCCTCCGGGGGGAGCTAAGGGTGCTATTCATTAGGCCACTCCCCACCATAGTGGGTAAACTGGGGGTCAGGCAGGAAGTTAGAGAGAGAACGCTGACGGGATTGAACGGAGCAACACCTGGTGGCAGAGGGTGTTGTGAAGGGAGAGACTGTAGGGTCTCTGCCAGGGGTGGGATCCTGGCAGAGGCTTGGCATGGAAAGAACGTAAAGGGACCGTGCCTGCTCAGCATAGCGGCGGTGCCCAAGGAAGGACTAAGAAGCGAGATAGATTGTGCTGAGTGAGAAACGAAATCAAGCGAAAGGAGATACCAGTGAGGGTTGTGCTGAAAGAGGCAGCACCTTACTGAGGCGCACTACCGGTGGCCGGAACGCCGAGGAGGTAAAGAGTTTCAAGCCATACCTCAGACCTACGGCAGGGCAGTTAGCTTGAGGCGGACTGTCTCACGCATCACCCAGGAAGGCAAAGGGGGGTACCAACAGGAGAGGGGCGCAGATAGAGTCCCGGAAGATCTCCGAGCCTCCCCGTCATACGGTTGCGTTCCTACCATAGTATCTGGAGGGACGAGGAAGATCATTGCGAATTAAGTTGTTGTGAGGGAACACGAGAAACAGACACAACAGTTGTGGGGTACTTTCCGTAAGCACAGCAGGGAAGGACTGCAACACATAGCGCTAGAAGGAAGGCACCGATTTCCACCTGCAAGGAGAGCTCTGGAAGTGCCATTGGACCGGCCGGACTTGCGCAGCCTGGTGAGCCGTATTCCGGACTGAGGACCCAGAGAGCTTCAGTAAAGAGGTAAAGAGACTGCAACCTGGTGTCCTCGTTATTTACCGCGACCTGCACCCCACAACTGCACCGCTACAACATCACTTATTGCACCGGACGTCCCCCACTGACAGACAGGGCCACGGACCGGGTCTAGCTACCGTGACAACCCCAGGACTGAGACCTAGAGGCCCGGCTCCGGGTACCCCTCGGCCCTGCGGCGGTGTGGGGGCGCTCCACAGACACCTCTGTAAGTGCCAAGATGTGCAAACATTGAATAAATCGAATGTGAAGTTCATGTTTTGTTAGATCACGTTCAGACCGAAAATATGATCGTCTGCACGAGACCTTAGGCTGATGGGAGAGGAGATCAGCCAAATATAGAGACAGTCACCACCTCCAACAGAATACTAAAAAAAACGAAAAAGCTGACCAGTACCTCCATACAGAATAAAGCAAGTGTGAACAGGTACAAACTGCTGTGACTGTATAGTGTACAAACAAAAGTATACATCCGCCTCTGTAAGTACCGAGATGTCTACAAACACCGAATCTATGGAATGTAAACGGTATCACTGCTATATAGGATATACTAATAGCATGAAGGTACTTGGCACATATTCCAATTCATGAAAGCTACCGGCCGAGGCATACAGTCATGCCCGAAAGTGTTAGCACCTTTGAAATTGTTCCAGAAAATAAAGTATTTCTCCCAGAAAATTAATACAATTACACATGTTTTGTTTTGTAAATGTTTATTTCCTTTTTTTTTGTGTATTGGAACAACACAAAAAGAAACAAGGAACAAAAAAGGCAAATTGGACATAATTTCACACAAAACCCAAAAAACAGGATGGACAAAAGTGTTGACACCCTCATCTTAATATTTGTTTGCACGCCCTCTGTTATTAGTAACTGTAATCAATCGCTTCCTATAACCATGAACAAGCTTCTTACACCCCTGAGCTTGAATTTTGGACCCCTCTTCTTTTGCAAACTGCTCGAGGTCTCTCATATCCAAAGGCGCTTTCTCCCAACAGCAACTTTATCCCCTTTCCGGCATCAGGCGTAATAGTACGCCGATGTCAGACTCCCTACCTTTGATATGGGTTCCGGAGCTGAGCCCACATCTTTTCAGACACATGTCAGCTGTTTTGAACAGCTGACATGTGCCTCTAACAGCCGCGGGTGGAATCACAATCCGATCAGATTATGGCATCTTCTATTCTCCTATAGAGAAGCATGCAAAAAGTAAAAAATATGCTTTTAAAAATATTATAAAAACTAAAAAAACTAAAAGTTCAAATCAGCTCCCTTTCGTCCCATTCAAAATAAAACAGTTAAAAAAAATTAAAACATACACATATTTGGCATTGCCGAGTTCAGAATTGCCCAATCTAATGCCAACACACTGGTGACCCGGGTCACTGGTGAGCGCATTTCCTGCGTGAGTGCCGGAAGTGCTTGTTAAATGCCACTGTCAGTGTTAATAGCCGCGGGTGGCACGCGATTCCACCCGCGGCTATTCTGGGCACATGTCAGCTGTTCAAAACAGCTGATATGTGCCAGGAAAGATGTGGGCTCACCGCCGGAGGCCACATCAAAGGGAGGGAGTCCAACATTGGCGTAAATGTACGCCCGATGTCGGAAAGAAGTTAAAGATGGCTGTACTTGAACTGTTCAGTAAAAGCAACTTGCTAAAACAAATCTGGTGTCCCTTATTGAATGTGCAGATGTTCCTGGATTCGCAGAGACAACGGAGGACTGAAGTCAAAACATGAGTAAACTGCACTGCAGTTACAGTACATGGGAGCTTGGACACCATTTATTTGTGTGGTGCCAGAGTGTGGGAGAACAACAGGCCCTCGCCCAGGACTACTGCCCTGAGCACCTTACAGGTTTTCAAGGGGATTTAGATCCGGACTCATTGCTGCCACTTCAGAACTCTCCAGCGCTTTGTTTCAATCCATTTCTGGGGCTTCTTAAAATATGTTTGGGGTCATTGTCCAGCTGGAAGACCCATGACCTAGGACACAAACCCAACTTTCTGACACTGGGCACTACATTGCGACACAAAATCCTTTGATAATTTTCAGATTTCATGATGCCTTGCACACAGTCAAGGCACCCAGTGCCAGAGGCAGCAAAACATCTTTGAACTTCCACCATTTTTGACTGTAGGTACTGTGTTTTCTTTGTAGGCATCATTCTGTTTTCGGTAAACAGCAGAATGATGTGCTTTACCAAAAAGCTCTGTCTTGGACACATCTGTCAACAAGACACTTTCCCAGAAGGATGTTGGCTTACTCATGAACATTTTGGCAAACTGCAGTATAGCTTTTTTATGTCTCTATATCATCAGTGGTGTCCTCCTGGGTCTCCTACCATAGCGTTTCATTTCATTCAAATGTTGACAAGTAGTTCACACTGAAATTGATGCACCCTGAGCCTGCAGGGTAGCTTGAATTTCTTTGGACCTTGGTTGGGGCAGCTTATCCATCATCTGGACTATCCTGCTTTGCAATCTTTCATGAATTTCCACGTCCAGGGAGATTAGCTTCAGTGCCATGGGTTGTAAACATCTTGATTATGTTGTTTACCCTGGACAAAAGAACATCCAGATCTCTGGAGATGGACTTGTTTAAACGTTTATATTAAAATACGTGTAATTGCAATAATTTTCTGGGAGAAATACTTCATTTTCTGGAACAAGTTTAAGGGTGCCAACACTTTCAGCCGTGAATCTACCTATCTAAAAAAGTAAACAAAGTGGGCAGAACTCATCAGCAAATTATGTGCAAAAAATGGGTCCATTTATTGGCACCTGTTCACATGGGCCAATAAATACATCAGTTTTTTGCATGGAATTTTCTGTTTTGTTCTGCCCACTTTGTTTGCTTTATATGTACCATAGGATGATTGAAACCTGTGGGCTGGCACCTATACCTGCACTTTTGCTTGTGCTGCTTTGTTTTCTTTATTATCTATCTGCCCGTCTGTGTCTCTATCGTAGAGTCATCAGTAACATCGCAGTAATTCCCCGTACAATGACATTTATCACTCACGTTTTCTTTGCTCAGGTACACTTTAGTTCCATCCTTTCTTAGGTTCTGGAAGACATCTGGAAATAGATAATAATCGGCTCAGAAAGACACTCACATTACCAAGTGATGCCCCTGTCTCCAAAACATTACTAGGGAAAATCAGTCACTGCCTCCATAACATTGCCAATAAAAGTAAGTGCCTCCATAATATCGTCATCTACAGTCAGTGCCTCAACAATATCTATAGTCAGTGCCTCCATAATATCATCATCTATAGTCAGTGCCTCCATAATATCATCTATAGTCAGTGCCTCCATAATATCATCATCTATAGTCAGTGCCTCCATAACATCATCTATAGTCAGTGCCTCCATAATATCATCATCTATAGTCAGTGCCTCCATAATATCATCATCATCTATAGTCAGTGCCTCCATAATATCATCTATAGTCAGTGCCTCCATAATATCATCTATAGTCAGTGCCTCCATAATATCATCATCTATAGTCAGTGCCTCAACAATATCTATAGTCAGTGCCTCCATAATATCATCATCTATAGTCAGTGCCTTCATAATATCATCATCTATAGTCAGTGCCTCCATAATATCATCTATAGTCAGTGCCTCCATAATATCGTCATCTATAGTCAGTGCCTCCATAATATCATCTATAGTCAGTGCCTCCATAATATCATCTATAGTCAGTGCCTCCATAATATCGTCATCTATAGTCAGTGCCTCCATAATATCATCATCTATAGTCTTAGCCATTATCAGACACACAGCGGTCTATGGCTCATGTACTGTGGCTAGCGCTAGTCTCACTGCCGGCAGCACCCGCTGAGGCTTCCATACAGTCACCCGGCCATCAGTACCGATACGTCATTTCTTCTCTTACTTGTCACAGTTTCCAGGCGAATCATGCAGCAGACAAAGTCGGCAAAGCTCATCTTCTGGGCATAGTTGGCGTATCTCAGAATCATGATATTCAGCACCGAGTCACTGACCACGAGACCTGAAAACACACAGACATGGGGAATTGTGACAGGAGGAACAATGGGAGTACAGCTCAAGGAACGATTTCTGCATCTATGATAACAGAGGTCGACTCACAAAATAAAGCAAATAATAATTTCCCCATTCACTGACATGAAGATTAGAAAGCAGCAGAACCGCTCAGGAGTAATAACTATGGAGACCCATTACACAGGGACAGCTATGGCTTATTTACCGGAGTCACTAACTGGGAAATGAGCGTTTGTAGAACGACTGAAAAATCCTCATTATTGGCAGCACATCACACCGCTCCATGTAAACAGGACACGCGCTGCCAATAACATGATATTCCCTGTGCACAGAACGATCATACTAACGATTGTCCTGTGAATATAGAATGTTCATCAGCAGGTAGAAGAATGCCAGCAATCAGAGAGGGATCGGTGCACAGGTTATGTAATTGTCGCCCATATGGTCCTCGTACAAGTCAATTCTGGGGACTACAAAAAACCTTAGATGGGGAGATAAAGGAGGAACAGACATGGTACTGGCGCCTGCACACGTGGGTCCGAGATGGTCCGAATTCCTCTCTACCATACAAGAAATTATCAGCTAAGTGAATGGCAGGTGGGAGCCCTTTACAGACTTTGAATTGGGGCAAAGTAAGATATAAGTCCTGGATCTCAACCCCATAATGACCCTCACGCCATGTCACACTCACAGGGGCCCAGGAAACTGAGATATGATGGGATTCTGCAGACTCTTCACACTTTAGAGCAGCCCATGACATGATGGAAGTACTGGAGCCTACGAGAATTTTTTTCCCTAAAATAATAGTTGTGGAATGGAATCAAAATAGTTTTTCATTGTTGTCATCTATTACAAGAACGGGGGGCTCTTATCCAACCACGTGTAGCAAAGTTCCAAAAATTGCAAAAAACTTGCAGAACTGTTCTACAAATGAGTGATAAGAGTTGCACATGCCCGGCCGCCTCACTTTCCCAGCAGGAGGCAATAGGGGGCGCTGTTCTCCAGACTGATGTGGGTCCCAATGGGGGAACCTGAATCTATCACATATGCTCTGTGGAAATATCATAAATGTGTCAAACGGGAGAAACCTTGTAACTGTATTCTCACCTGAATGTATGGACCATAAGTTCAGCCCATGCCCTACCCTAGAGCAGTGATTTTCAAACAGTGTTCCGCGGCACACTAGTGTGCCGCGACACATGGTCGGGTGTGCCGCGGGGAAAGTTCCCCAAACTATGGTGCCCCCTTTGTTTTGTTCCCCGGCAATGCGCAGCGATGCGCAGTCACGGAATAACACATGCGCGAGCTTTGAACGCTCGCGCGACTTAATGACGTCACTGAGGCCGGCGCGTCATCCTGAGAGTGGAGAGACTCTCGCATTCGCCCGCCGCCAAGGTAATGCCCGCCAATAATGCTGTGTATGATCATTAAGTCAGCAACAGCTCATTAACAGTTAATCAGCTGTTGCTGACTATATGAGCTTTTGCCTGAGAATATGAACTGTTGGCAGAATACTCAGCATATGAGCTGGTACTTTTAGTACCTGGCAGAGGTCCTTTAAGTGTGGCAGATAATGTAATACTCTTCTATTTTAGTGTGTGGCTGTGCACACTATCTCAGCAGTGATGGAGAAGTATTTGAGAATGGAAAAGGCAAATGCCGAACAGGACCCTGGACATAATTCTAACCCAGATGAAGGCCCTAGTATGAGAGGTCGACAAAAGAAAAAAGACAAGACGGTGAGCTCAAGGCAATACAGTGAAAGCTATCTTTCATTTGGATTTACTTTCACTGGGGATGCGACAGCACCAACACCACTGTGCTTGGTGTGTGGTGAGAAGCTATCCAATAGCGCCATGGTGCCAAGCAAGCTTAAACGCCATCTGCAAACGAAACACCCTTCCGTTCAAAACAAGCCGATGGAGTATTTTGTACGCTTACGTACAAACAATGAGAAAGGGGCAACTTTTTTGAGAAAAAGCACAAAGGTAAATGAGAGAGCCCTCAAAGCTAGCTACATTATTGCTGAACTCATAGCTAAATCAAAAAAGTCCCACACTGTGGCAGAAACATTAATACTGCCAGCTTGTAAAGCTATTGTAAATGAGATGCTTGGCCCTGACGCAGCCAAAGAGATAGCTAAAGTGCCTCTCTCTGATAACACAATTGCCAGACGGATTGATGACATGTCTGCGGACATTGAAACAGTTGTTTTGGAAAAGGTGCGGATCAGTAAGAAATTTGCCTTGCAACTTGATGAGTCGACGGATATCAGTGGACATTGTCAGCTGTTGGCCAATGTGCGTTTTGTGGATGGAGAAGCCATTAGAGAAAACTTCCTATTTTGCAAGGCACTGCCAGAAAAATCAACAGGAGAGGTAATATTCCAGGTCACATCGGAATATCTTGATAAAAGTGGGCTTACATGGGAAAACTGCACAGGTGTCTGCACTGATGGAGCCGCAGCCATGGTCGGGCGCATCAAAGGCTTTGTAAGTAGGGTTAAAGAAAGAAACCCAGATGTTCTTGTTACCCACTGTTTCTTGCACCGTGAGGCCCTCGTTGCAAAGACCTTTCCAGCAGATCTAGCTCCCGTGTTGGATGATGTTGTGCGCATAGTGAACTTTGTGAAGACGCGACCTTTGAGATGTCGCTTATTTGCGTCTTTGTGCACAGAAATGGGAGCGGAACATAAAATCTTATTGCTCCACACGGAGGTCAGGTGGCTGTCACGCGGCAAAGTGCTGGCCTGTGTGTATGAGTTGCGAGAGGAACTTAAAATATTTCTGACAAACGAGAGGTCCGATTATTCAAAGCTGCTTGCAAGTGATGAGTGGTGTGCAAAGCTGGCATACCTGGCTGATATATTTCAATATCTGAATGAACTAAACACACGGATGCAAGGCCGAAATGAAAACCTGCTTACAAGCACTGATAAAATGAACGGATTCTGGCAGCAACATGTGCAGGGTGGCAACCTTCAGATGTTCCCGCTCACCGAGAAACTGCATGATGACAACACTGCTGCAATGTGCGAGGTGATTGGCAGACATTTGAAAACTCTTGAGGAGAATTATCGTTTTATTTCTCTTCAACCTTCACAGAATGCCTTGACTGGGTTAGGGACCCATACAGCTCATTATCCGTTGCTGGAAAGGACATGACTTTAAAGGAGCGAGAGGAACTCATTGAACTGAAGCAAGATCGCGGTTTAAAGCTAGAGTTTGCTGATCTTCCTTTGGAGAGTTTTTGGTTATCTGTTGCCAAGGAGTTCCCCATTCTGGCCAACAAAGCTATTTTGACATTGCTCCCATTTTCGACCACATATCTATGTGAGCTGGGCTTCTCAAGCTTGACTGAGATAAAAACTAAAAACAGGGAGAGACTGAGAACTGTTGAGGAAGAGCTTCGTGTGTGTCTTTCCACCATTCCTGCCAGGATATCCCTTTTGTGTTTATCGAAACAGGCCCAGGTTTCACACTGAGTGAGTATAAATACATTTAGAATCTATATTATTAACTATATGTAGAATATGTACTGTTTTAGTGTCATTTTGTGCCATTTTGGTTGGTGGTGTGCCCCGGGATTTTTTAAGTATAAAAAGTGTGCCGCGGCTCAAAAAAGGTTGAAAATCACTGCCCTAGAGGATACTGAACCCCCTACAAGATGAAGGATTGGATTTATGGGACATACAAAAGGAATATACAGTGACATCAGAGATCTCACTAAATAAGCACTAAACGAAGCTTATAAATTATCAATGTAATTCACCCTGCAATATCCATAAACCAAACCCGTCTTACTGACTGTAACAAATCCCGTAACAGTCTCCACAACCTCATGAGTCAGGATCTGCAATGCACTGAGCGGTCGTCCCCCCATGAATGACGATTAATGTCCTCACACAGCGATCGCCCCTCAATGAACCCTGAAAACTCAATATCATTAAACTCAAACTCTGCCGCGGCCGATCCATCAACATTACAAGAAGCTGTTCTTCTAGAAGTCTAAGAAATCGCCTTGTCTGTTCCCTGGAAGAAAGTATCCATCCTTATTTTCCAGCCTAAAGATCTGGGACTTGTATGATTTATAGACTGGAGAGAGATAGGAAGGTTGCACCGCGCTAATGTCATTCACCCTGGTGGGAGTAACGTTTTGTACTGTGATGTTTTAAGAATCTAATGTTTAATGAGCACGGTATATAATTTAATAACTCAAGAAACAACAAAAATATAACACAAATGATGTACCAGTATCTTGTATGGCTTTTACCAAGCCAGGCCGATCAATGAATCCAGTTTGGTTCAGGTCAATTGTTTTGAAAAGATTCTGAAAAAAACCCAAAATTTATTATTAAAGATAAAATATGAGTTTTATGAATTTAAGAAAAAGAAAACAAAATAAAAATATACCGTAATAACGTTCACTGCTATAATTACATTCAAGAATATAACTACTATAATACTGCCCCTATGTACAAGAATATAACTACTATAATACTGCCTCCTATGTACAAGAATATAACTACTATAATACTGCCCCTATGTACAAGAATATAACTACTATAATGCTGCCCCTATGTACAAGAATATAACTACTATAATACTGCCCCCTATGTACAAGAATATAACTACTATAATACTGCCCCTATGTACAAGAATATAACTACTATAATACTGCCCCTATGTGCAAGAATATAACTACTATAATACTGCCCCTATGTACAAGAATATAACTACTATAATACTGCTCCTATGTACAAGAATATAACTACTATAATACTGCCCCCTATGTACAAGAATATAACTACTATAATACTGCCCCTATGTACAAGAATATAACTACTATAATACTGCCCCTATGTACAAGAGTATAACTACTATAATACTGCCCCTATGTACAAGAATATACCTACTATAATACTGCCCCTGTGTACAAGAATATAACTACTATAATACTGCTCCATAGGTACAAGAATATAACTACTATAATACTGCCCCTATGTACAAGAATATAACTACTATAATACTGCCCCTATGTGCAAGAATATAACTACTATAATACTGCCCCTATGTACAAGAATATAACTACTATAATACTGCCCCTATGTACAAGAATATAACTACTATAATACTGCTCCATAGGTACAAGAATATAACTACTATAATACTGCTCCTACATACAAGAATATACCTACTATAATACTGCCCCCATGTACAAGAATATAACTACTATAATACTGCCCCTATGTACAAGAATATAACTACTATAATACTGCTCCTATATACTACAATATAAGTACTCTAATACTGCTCCTATATACAACAATATAACTACTATAATACTGCCCCTATGTACAAGAATATAACTACAATAATACTGCTCCCTATGTACAAGAATATAACTACTATATTACATACAAGAATAGAAGTGCTATAAAACCGCATTTGTTATGCAGTAAATGCTTATTTTACCTTAAACTTATTCAGCCGTTTCCAAAGGCGGGCAAATTCGTCAAGACTGAGTCTTCCATTTCCATGCAACTGAAGTTTAGTTAAGTTCCACAGTTGTTCTTCCTCGTTTCTGCACGTTGCTTATAGATTGTGCTGTTCTCACATTTGTTAACAGTGTGTTACTTAATATCCATGACATGAAAACATGTTGAACTGATCATGGGAGTTTTCATATTTGTGTTTGTTTTAGTTTTACTAAGAGAGTGAACATCTATCTATATAATCGTCTAAGGGGTACTTCCGTCTGTTTGTCTGTCTTTCTGTCTGTCTGTAATGGAAATTGGCCCCTCCCTACTCCCCTCCAGTCAGTGCCAGTGTGTTGCCCCATCCCGGACCAACTTTTTACTATTGATGCTGCCTATGCAGCATCAATAGTAAAAAGATATAATGTTAAAAATAATAATAAAAAAAAAAAAATTGTGCTATTCTTACCTTCCGCCGTCCACCGATGCGCACGATGCTGCCATCAGCTTCCGTTCCCAGAGATGCATTGCGAAATTACCCAGATGACTTAGTGGACTAGCGACCGCTAAGTCATCTGGGTAATTTCACATCACTGGGAACGGAAGCTGGTGGCCCCATCGCGCGCGTCGGGACAGCTTCGGTGGACAACGGAGGGTGAGTATATAACTATTTTTTAATTTAATTTTTTTTTTAACAGGGATATGGTGTCCACACTGCTATATACTACGTGGGCTGTGTTATATACTGCGTGGGCTGTGTTATATACTACGTGGGCTGTGCTATATATTACGTGGGCTGTGTTATATACTGCCTGGCTGCTATATACTATGTGGGCAGTGTTATATACTGCGTGGCCTGTGTTACATACTACGTGGCTGTTATATACTACGTGGCCTGTGCTATATATTACGTGGGCTGTGTTATATACTGCTTGGCTGCTACATACTACGTGGGCAGTGTTATATACTGCGTGGGTTGTTATATACTACATGGCCTGTGTTTTTTGTGTCTGTATATGTGCATGTGTGTGTACATGAGTGTTTCAGGAGTCCATTGTTACTTTTTTTCTCTAGAATCAACTCTGGGCTACAGTAAAAGATACATCCATTAGCAATAGCATCCCTCGGCAGGAGTCCAGGCTGAATTGTTCTTTGTCCGCTACAAAGGATTGATCTGAAAATGAAAAGGAAGAAGAATTAGTGCAGGCTGTACAAATCAAGGAAAAGTCATACATAATTGGAGAAAGGATTGTAAGTGCAAGTGTCAAAATTCGCCATCATAATCATCAACTACTGTCCAAAATTGACATGGGAAGCCAATTATAATTAAAATTAGCACGGTCTCCACCCTTTTTTTTATAGTTTAATTTGTGGGATCAAAAAATACTGAACTTTGTGAAGGTCATGATTAACATGGGTAGCAATGTAAAGACACTGAACAAGCAGAGGGTGCTGGGAGATTTCAGCTCTGAATCTTATAGAATTGAAAAATATTTAGAATTGAGAGTCCTCAGTGGTTGATACCTTTTAATGGCTAACTGAAAAGATGGTAACAAATTGCAAGCTTTCGAGACTACTCAGGTCTCTTCATCAGGCATAGACCTGTGTAGTCTCCAGATCTTGCAATTTGTTACCATCTTTTCAGTTAAGGTACATTCACACTAAACGATATCGCTAGCGATCCGTGACGTTTCAGCGTCCTGGCTAGTGATATCGTTGAGTTTGACAGGCAGCAGCATTCAGGATCCTGCTGTGATGTCGCTGGTCGTTTAGGAAAGTTCAGAACTTTATTTGGTCGTCAGATCGACGTGTATCGTTGTGTTTGACAGCAAAAGCAACGATGCCAGCGATGTTTTACAATGGTAACCAGGGTAAATATCGGGTTACTAAGCGCAGGGCTGCGCTTAGTAACCCGATGTTTACCCTGGTTACCATCGTAAAAGTAAAAAAAACAAACAGTACATACTCACCCTCTGATGTCTGTCACACGTCCCTCGCCGTCCGCTTCCTGCACTGACTGAGCGCCGGCCGTAAAGTAAAAGCACAGCACAGCGGTGACGTCACCGCTCTGCTGTTAGGGCCGGCGCTCAGTCAGTGCAGGGAAGCGGACGCCGGGGGACGCGAATGTGAGTATGTACTGTTTGTTATTTTACATTTTACACTGGTAACCAGGGTAAACATCGGGTTACTAAGCGCGGCCCTGCGCTTAGCAACCCGATGTTTACCCTGGTTACCCGGGGACTTCGGCATCGTTGTCTGTATCGCTGCAGCGTTGCTTAGTGTGAAGGTACCTTTAGCCATTAAAAAGTATCAACCACTGAGGACTCTCAATTCTAAATATTTTTCTATCTACTGGCTAACACAGCACAAAGATATATATCTTTCTTATAGAATTGTGATTGCAGCTCTGAAATATAATGCAGACTCAGGAAAGAAGCATTGCAAGATAACTCGGTCAGATAAAGATAGGAGAGCACGCGGCATAAAAATTGTGTGACTTGGACCAATGTTACCCAACCCCTTGTGGAGTTTATATGCAGTAGTATTAAAAATCAAGTATCCGGCATGACTTCTGATTCGGAGAGTCTGTCTGCTGTGTAGGGGCCACACACAACTTATTTGGCTTCTAAGGGTGAGTGTCCACGGTAAGTAAACGCTGCGTGTTTGACGCTGCAGCGTCAAATACGCAGCGTCCAGATGTTCCAGCATAGTGGAGGGGATTTTTTGAAATCCCGTGTCCACTATGCGTGGAAACCCGCACGCGGCGGGCCTGCGACTCCAGACATGCTGCGCGTCTTTTCAGATCGCAGCATGTCCGTGCTACCTGCGGGGACGCTGCGTCGCCGCAGGTAATATCACAGTGCCCTATGGCGAGGGGTGCGATGATCCCGGATGTGTACTGTACACATCCGGCACCATCGCGTCCCAGAAAGGGGGCGGGGCTTAGCGCCGAGCGGCTTCGCCGCTCCGGTGATGCCGCCGGCCATCCTGATCGTGGACACGCAGCCTTAAGGAGTTTGCACTTCAGTGAGTTTGATTGTGACTTGCAACAATGGAACTGAATTGACTATTATGAAACTTTTTTCTTCAAACACTTATGTTAGGTCACTTAATCCCTTCCTGGCTCTTTTCTGTTTTTGCATTTTCACTTTTTTTTCTTCCTAGAACCAGAACTTTTTTTTATTTTTTCCATCGATATATAGCCAGGAGCAGGACGAGTTGTACTTCTGAATGACACCATTCATTTCATCATGTTATACTGTATACTGGAACGTGGGTAAAACAATCTAAATGCGGCGAAAATGTGAAAAAACATCATAATTCTATAATTGTTTTTTGGGTTTTGTATTTACCGTGTTCACTATATATGGTAAAAAATTACCCAGCAATATGATTCCCCAGGTCAGTACGAGTACAGAGAAAACAAACATGCATCTTTTTTTTTTAATTTAAGTGGTGAAAACAAAATTTGGACATTTCTAAAAAGAAAAAAATAAATAAATAAAAGAGTCACCATTTTCCGAGATCCTAAAAGTTTTCAAATTTTGGTCAACGGGGGCTGGGTGAGAGCTTATTATTTGTGCCCATCAGATCACCTGTATTATATACAGTGCAATATCGCAGTAGGTAGAAAAAATCATGGTCGCCCATGAACACCTGAAGCTAGTGTTCACAGGAGCACCCTCATGACAGACTCCAGGACGTGATGGCAGCCTATAAGTACCACATGATCACATCACGGGGGCACCAATGGGCACAAAGAATGCTGCGTCCCCCTGCTGGCCCACTGTAAATGCTACTGTCAGAGGATACAGTTATGACCTACCTGTGATAACCTCATCATTCAGCAGACTCTGGAGGTGCTCCGCGTACATCTCTGATTTCTAGGCAAAATTCAAGAAATTTATATTTTCAGAACATTTAATTTATACGACTGTGTCATTGATTATCTACGATTATGGCGGCAGTATCATCATAATAAATAATATATATTAATATATATAATAATAAATAAATTATAGTCCAAATATAGTATTATGTCTGCATTCAGTTATCGGGTAAGTCCCCATGACAACTCTTCCTGTCTTTGTTCTCTGAAAGTTCAGTGAGGAGGGCTAACAGCAACCAATCAGTATCCAGCAATAAAAATGGGATCAGTACTTATCCGAGTCAAAATGTCTTACCAGATAGCATAGAGACAGGAAGTGTTGTCATGGGGAGAATTTGAGCAAAAACTGTCATGATCCAGGTCGGAGTTTTGTCTTTCGTCAGACAGGGGTTAATTGTATCTACCTCTCTCTGGGGTGAGGGCGGCTATATAGTTGCCATGTGACTGAGGTTTGGTGTCGGTGATAGTTTCCCGACCCTCGGCCAGAGCAGCTGACCTAGGTTACTCTGTTGGTAATCGTGTTTCTCTGCATGCGTGTCCGCTTGTGTGTATGACCCGGCTTGTTCCCTGATCTGAGCTTCTGTCCTCCGTTTTGGTATCGTTTAGCTTGCTTTGGTTTTCTGACCTTGCCTTGCTTGTCTCTGACTACCCCTTTCGCTTCTCCCCCTGGTAGGCCGGCGTCACACTGGCGTATTGCATCCGATGCGAGATCATCAGATGCAATATGCTAATGACACTCGGCTCCTGCTCGCAGCAGAGCAGGAGCCGAGTGTCATGCATCTGTGCTCCGATTCTCTCGCACAGGGAGGATCGGAGCACAGCTGTGGAGGAGGCGGAGAAATGAATTTCTCCATCTCCTCCATTGCTGGGGTCCGCTTATAACGCACAGCACTCGGATGATATCCAAGTGATGTGCGTTGTCTCGCTCGCACCCATAGGCTTATATGGGTGCGAGTGAGCCCAGAGTATTCCTCGGTCCGAGACAATCGCAGCATGCTGCGATTGTCTCGGACCGAGGAAAACGGCCGACAAAAAGTCGGCTGGTGGGAGCTGCCCCATAGCTGAACATTGGTCCGAGTGCAATGCGATTTTTTATCGCATTGCACTCGGCCGTTTAAAACGCCAGTGTGACGCCGGCCGTAACGTGCTCCCGTCTGGTTCTGACCTGTTGGCTTGCATTATATACATATATATACACGGTATATTTATAGGCAAATATCTTTTTTGGGGGGTTTAATCCTTTAAAGTTCTGTTACATTTTTATGTAAATAAAGTTTTATTAACTGAATACAGAAATGTTTGGAACTTTCTAATATCTTTTTTTCACTTCATTTTGTAGAATTCTGCTTGCTGTCAGTGACAGGTAACATTCTTGTCTACATCCAAAAGAAGAAAACTCATCCAGACCAGCTGAGGTGTAGAACTAGTTACAATTGTAGACAAGACTCTGTAAGATAAATAGGTCAGCCACAAATCTCTCTGCTGTCTTGATAATTTGTTACATTTTACCTGCACTGATACAATACATCAGTTGGTTTCCAGGTTCCTGAGCTTACAGAGGATTATTATTATTATTATTATTATTAGAGGATTGCTAAGATTGGTTGCAAATGTCTTGTGTTATCTCTCTAAGGACTATACATGAGTCAATCAATCCATGCACCTGCCTGACCTGACCCGACCCAACCCAGACAATAAGGGCATGTGTCCACGTTCAGGAAACGCTGCGTGTTTGACACTGCGTAGAGCCACAGCGTCAAACACGCAGCGTCCAGATGTTACAGCTTAGTGGAGGGGATTTCATGAAATCCCATCTCCACTATGCATTAAAAGACGCATGCGGCAGACCCGCGGAAACAGACATGCGGCGCGTCTTTTCAGAACGCAGCATGTCCTTACAATGCTGAAACAGCGCAAGAACAACGCAGGTGACCTGCCAGTGACCTCAGGTGCAGATTTGGTGCAGATTTTACCTGCGTAAAGTCCTGACCAAATCCTGATGCAATCCTGAACGTGGACACATACCCTAAGGTGGAAAAAAACGGTAAATTTCTGAATACAATCTGCCCAATCTATTCCCAATGGTGAAAAGTGAATTATTGGGCACAACCAATATTAAAAGGCACCAGGCAGTAGGAGTAGAGACAGAAGTATTGGCCTCTGACGGTTGCCGTCTAAGAAAAAACAAAACGGACCCCTGGTTATATTAAAAATTGACTCCATTTTCAAAGGATTGTTGACTGCCAGACATTTTTAAAACAACTGCATAAAACTTAATGAATTTGTAGAAAATGTAAGTTTTTGGCCACAAATCAGCTGAACAGAAGCCACTACTTATGTGTCCATCCTAACTATGAAGAATATGTACCCATTAATAATATAATCACCTGATTTGCATAACGGGCAAAAATATTCTCGTAGTTGTCATCCTGGTATTTATTAAAAACTACCTGTACGTGGGTAGAAAGACAAGCATTAGGAGAAAATATTTTACTCATAGTTACCAAGAAGAAGTAAAAAAGGGTCCGTCATTTTTTTCTAAGCTTATTATTGTAGGAAAGGTCTGATAAATGCCTGCACTCACACATAAAACAGAGATTGGCAGCGCAGGCTCCCCTACTTTAAAATCCACATGAGAAGATAAGCTATTGGATAAACAGAATGCAAAGGGGTGTGGTTCAAGGATGCCCCTCCCCTGAGGAACAGTTCTAGAGAAGAACGTTGATGTTGGTTGGAGCTGCTGTTTGGTGATGAATGATTTCTCCATTTCTGTTCTTATATTATCCCACGTGCTAATCTTATCCTGTAGTTTATATTGTCAGGGTGTGAACACAATAAACATTTATGCCTGTAGGTTTAATGATTTTTTTAATCTCTGTGAATATATTAATAAATAGGAGTGGATTTCTGCCACGTGTATACATGTGACCTTAAGACAGTCAATATATCGATTTTCAGTCACCATTAATGAATAATTGCAGAAAATGTACTTAATGTTTTAATATTAATACCATACGATTAGTATAGATGGCAGAGCGACCTCATCTAATTACCGGAAACTCCATCATGTTAACACACTACTAATGTATCTGAGAGAAAACAAGAATGTGAGAGGTAGAAAGACAGATGTATAGACAGATAGCTATGAGAGAGAAATAAATACTGTATATATAGTAACGCAACTACCTTGGGCCCCGGCGCAAAATTTGTACTTTGGCCCCCACATACAGGATGGTCAAATGTATGAGCCCTTGTAGATATATGTTTTTACCCTCCAGGTAATCATGTATTCATCCAGGCTCCTTCCTGTAATAATTTCTGCCGTGCTGCTGGCCCCTTCTTGTAATAATGTCCCCCATCCTGTAATAATGTTCCTCATCCTAGGCCCCCTTCCTGGTATAATGTCCCCCATCCTGGGCCCCTTACTGCAATAATGTCTCCTTGTTCTGGGCCCCTTACTGTAATAATATCCCCCATCCTGGCCACTTCCTTTAACAATGTCCCCCATCCTGGTTTAATTTCCCCCATAATGGGACCCTTCTTGGTATAATCTTCCCCATCCTATAACAATGTCCCCCATCCTGGTTTATTGTCCCCCATAATGGGAGCCTTCCTGGTATAATGTCCCTCATACTATAACAATGTCCCCTATCCTGAGCCCCTTCCTGGTATAATGTCCCCATCCTGAGCCCTTTCCTGGTATAATGTCCCCCATCCTGAGCCCCTTCCTGGTATAATGTCCCCCATCCTGAGCCCCTTCCTGGTATAATGTCCCCCATCCTGAGCCCCTTCCTGGTATAATGTCCCCCATCCTGGGCCCCTTACTGCAATAATGTCCCCTTGTTCTGGGCCGCTTACTGTAATAATATCCCCCATCCTGGCCACTTCCTTTAACAATGTCCCCCATCCTGGTTTAATTTCCTCCATAATGGGACCCTTCCTGGTATAATCTTCCCCATCCTATAACAATGTCCCCCATTCTGGTTTATTGTCCCCCCGTAATGGGACCTTTCCTGGTATAATGTCCCCCAAACTATAACAATGTCCCCCACCCTGAGCCCCTTCCTGGTATAATGTCCCCCACCCTGAGCCCCTTCCTGGTATACTGTATACATGGATTCAGTATAATAGTACAGTTTTTGGTGCACTCCATGTCTCATGTTGCGTTGGGACGTGATTTCTTGAATGAAAACTACTTGTATAACTAGAAAGAACTTCCTTAAAGAATTAATAATGAAGGGACCGGACATTGGATGCAGATTTCTTCTCTGAGACTTGATAAGGCGGCAGCGCTATAGGTGCATCGGCTGTGCTGTAAGGACTCCTCACCTTGTCACCTCACAGTAAATGATACATTGCTTTCTATAGACCCAGCGGCAACACAACATTACAAGGCCATAAATCAAAGATATTTCATACAAGAAAGCCAAATTCCTCCAAGGAAAATCTGAGCTGGCAAAAGTTGAGCATTGGAAAAAAGCAATTACGCAGCCAATTTGCTCTTTACCTTAGGATTCTGAGTGTTTACGCTGAGACCTGAGTCACTAAATCAAAACAAACAGAAGAAGTTACAATCGGACATTACTTTATTACTTTACATTGCTATCCTTTAATATTTTACATAATCCATGTAAACTGGCGAAATCTGAGCGAAGATTTGGAAGGTTGGAGGCAGCTCCAGTGATACAAATGTAGAACGAGGGGAAAATTCTATAGTTTACTCGTTAATAAGTAGGGACGTATCTGATACTTACTGGGATTGGATGCTGCTGGAGCGACGTTCTCGGCTCCTTTCACTTGACCATATTTCGTTATCTGAATATCTACAATGATAATACAGGACTGCTATGTTATAACCTTATGAGGGGAACAACGTGTGACATATCTGAGAAGTAAATAAGCAAAGCACTAAAATCGCTATTTCTAGCTCCATCCCTATAAAACAAACAAGGAAAAAATACAACAACAATCATATCTGATACATAGAAATAATTGCTATTCAAAAGGGAATGCAAATTAAGTAGATTTTTTTTTGATAAATAAATAAAAATACAAAAATGACATCAAACATAGGCCCCGTAGATGATGAAAAAAAGAGGCAAAAATTATTTGAATATCAAAATCAGGAAAAATGAATGTTAGTTGTTAGTTCTTAAAATCACATGTCTAAAGAATAAACGTGTGCCGGGTCATGAACGGGGAAAAAATTGCCAATTTTGAAATGGTTAAATGTTATTATTATATTTTATGTTTTCAATATCCATGTAGAGACAACAGCGTCCGGCCGCTAATTATGTAAAGCATTTGTATTAATACTTTACATAATCAGTGCAATTAGAGCTTTAATTTCAGCAGAATCACCCCTGGAAGGTAAGTGGCAGATCCACTGACATAATGTGGGGTGTGGGAGAGGCAGAATTCCTCAGATTATTGGTGTATGTCAGATTTATTATGTAGGGTCTTGTGTAGGGACTTATCTGATACTTACTGTGATGCGGGGCTGCTGGATCAAAGGTTTCAGCTCTTTCGATATACCGATGTTTCATTGTCTTAATATCTACAATTATAGCACAGAAATACTACTATACAGCCATGGCCAAAAGTGGTGGCACCTTGAAAATGAAGTATTTCTCCCAGAAAATTATTACAATTGCACATGCTGTATTATACACACGTTCATTTCTTTGTGTGTATTTAAACAAAAAAAAAAACAGAGAAAAAAAAAAAGCAAATTAGACATAAATTCACAAAAAACACCAAAAATAGTCCAGACAAAATTGTTGTTACCTTCAACTTAATATTTGGTTGCGCCCTTTGGAATAAATAACTGCAATCAATCGCTTCCTATAGCCATCTGCAAGCTTCTTACACTTCTCAACTGGAATTTTAGACCCCTCTTCTTTTACAAACTGCTCTAGGTCTCTCATATGTGAAGGCGCCTTCTCCCAACAGGAATTTCAAGAACTCTCCACAGGTGATCAATGGGATTAGGTCCTGACTCATTGCTGACCACTTCAGAACGCTCCAGCGCTTTGTTTCCATCCATTTCTGGAGGCTTATTGAAGTATGTTTGGAGTTGTTATCCTGCTGGAAGACCCATGACTTAGGACTCAAACCCAGATTTCTGACACTGGTCACTACATTGCGACCCAAAATCCTTTGGTAATTTTCAGACTTCTTGATGTCTTGCACACAGTCAAGGCACTTAGTGCCAAAGGCAGCAAAACAACCCCGAAACATCCTTGAACCTCCACCACATTTGACTGTAGGTAGTGTGTTCTTCTCTTTGTAGGCCTCACTCCGCGTTTGGTAAACAGTAGAATGATGTGCTTTTGCCAAAAAGCTCCATCTTGGTCTCATTTGTCCATAGGACGCTTTCCCAGAAGGATTTTGGAGCACTTATGTACATTTTGGCAAACTGCCGTCTAGCTTTTTATGTCTCTGTGTCAACAGTGGGACAGATAGTTTGCACTGATACTAATGTACCTTGAACCTTCATGAATTTCTTTGGTCTTTGATTGAGGCTGCTTATCCCCCATCTAGACAATCCTGCATTACAACCTTTCATCAAGTTTTCTCTGCTGTCCACGCCCAGGTAGACTAGCTACTGTGCCATGGGTTGTAAACTTTTTGATTATGTTGCGCACCATTGACAAAGGAACTTCAAGATCGCTGGACTTGTAACCTTCATATTGTGGATATTGCTCAAAAATGTAGGTTCTCAAGTCCTCAGACAGTCCTCTTCTCCTCCTTCTGTTCTCCATGCTTAATGTGGCACACACAGACACACAATGCAATGACTGAGTCAAATTCTCCCCTTTTTATCTGGTTTCATGTGTGATTTTTATATTTCCCACACCTGTTACTTGCCATAGGTGAATTTGAATGAGCATCACATGCTTGAAACAAAGTTGTTTACTCATAATTTTGGATAAAAGTGTCAACAATTTTATCCGGGCCACTTTTGGGGTTGTGTGTGAAATTATGTGCAATTTGCCTTTTTTTCTCAGTTTTTTTGTATTGTTACAATACAAAGGAAATAACAAAACTTGTGTAACTGCATTTTTTTGGGAGAAATATTGCATCTTCTGAAACAATTTCAAGAAAACCAACACTTTAGTCCATGACTGTATTAAGTAGTGACTGATCTCGTACTTACGGTGATGAGGGGCGCCTGTGGGAAAGTTCTCGGCTCCTTTCATTTAACATTGCTTCATTGTCTGAACATCTACAATTAGACACAAGGACACATTATACTATATGCCAGGGTCGCCTTCTTAATTAGTCATATTTTTAGAGAGAGCTCGTAAACTGTTTTTTTTCCAGCTCAGATAGAACTTCATGGCTGCAGCCATCACATGGGCCGGAGGAGGAAGTGTGGAGATTGGCGGGGGACACAAGTAGTGGTGCGGAGGAGCAATGGGATCCGGTAGGTGAATCTTTAGCGTTTTTTTATGGGAACCATTTCTACAATATAATAGTGTTGTAGACAATCCCATTAAGTGTGAGATTAGAAAATACTAATCTGTTGATGACACACAAAAATTGGGTCAACGGTCACAACAAAAAATAACCAAACTGAATATTTCTCTAAATCTGAGAAGACGCTACACAATGGAAAAGAAGACATTTATAGACTAGACAAAAGGGTTGTAGTGAAAAGACTGAGCAGACCCACGCTGGCCAGATGCAAACACGGTTGAGCGTAAGAAAACAAGAAATAAGACTGTTACAATCAGAATCTAAAGCAGAAGAACAGAGGCGCTGGTCATATGGTGACCAGAGTCAAAATCTACTTGAGGAGTCTGTACTTTTGCCCGTTTTACACTTTTCAATCTGAGGGTGTTCTGAAGGTCTGAGGACATTACTAGATACAGCCACTGCCGGGGAAAGAGAGAAAAAGCAGCAAAGATGGATCAAGGTTTTCTATTAATATCCAGGGTTTTGCCCGTCAGGACACAATATTTTTTTCCCCTGCTTTCCCCGGCTTTTGGTCCAGTTTCCCACTCTATATTTTTACAAATGTGGTTTCTCCATTGAGAAGGGTTCTTCACAAGTTCTAACCTAATAGTGAGATCTGATTACAGCACAGTCTGGAAGGTAAGATGCAGCCTCACTGGTAAAGACTGGGGGGAGGCAGAATTCCTCAGTTTACCAATGTACAGGGTGGGCCATTTATAAAGTTGGATCCAAAATGGCCGACTTCAAAATGGCCGCCATGGTCGCCACCCATCTTGAAAAGTCCCCCCCCCTCCCATATACTAATGTGCCAGAAACAGGAAGTCGATATCACCAACCATTCCCATTTTATTTAGGTGTATCCATATACTGTAAATGGCCCACCCTGTATACCATATGTATTAAAAGTGACTGATCTGGTACTTACGGTGATGAGGGGCGCCTGTGGGAAGGTTCTCGGCTCCTTTCACTTAACATTGCTTCATTGTTTGAATATCTACAATAAGACACAAGTCACACATTGGTAATGAGTAAGCACTAAAATGCTCGAGTGCTCGACACTCAAATCAAGCAGGTCGGACGTTCGGGCGCTCGACAAGAGTAATGAGTATAATGAAAGTCAATAAGAAACCGGAGAATTTTTCAGGCCGACCCTCCCAGGAGGTCTGGGGATGGGGCAGGGAAACCGCTGAAATGGATGGAAACAGCGCTCAAACGGCATGTGAACAGGATGGGGGAAGATGCCTGGATGCATCCCTAACGCCCAGGTCGCTGCTAGGAACGGTGTTGTCAGAGCATTACTCCACTTTTACGGACTGACAATAAAACATCTAAAACCGAAGATAAAATGGATTTTACAGGAAAAAAATATTACAAAATATTTTTTCCTGTATAATGACTTGTATAAGACATATTAAAAAAGAGAAAAAAAAACAAAACAAAAACGCCATCTCCACCCCTTAGGCTATGTGCACACATAGAGTTTTTGCACTTTCTCATTGCTTTCAATAGTGAAAAAAAAAAACATTCATCGGTGAATGCAATTTTAACATTTTGCTACCTTATCTGGGCATGTGCTGTGCGTGACACGGTCAGACACATCCAGTTTAATTCATGAAGAAGGGACTCGAACTCACTATGCGGACAATGCAAGAACTGCCAAAAATTAGAAGGGAGCGGGATACCGATGCACCCTGTATTACACATAAAGGAGGGATCATACACATTCTGCAAAAATTGTTAGGTCGTGGGACTCCTAGACTCATAAAGCCTATGTGATAAGTGCAAAGGCTGCGAAACAAAAGAGGGGACTACAACTTACCCTGGAAGACACGCAGGGGAGAGCCTCAAAAAACATTTTTTTTTACCATTTGGAAGAAGTGGGAATCCTAGACTGGTAAAGCATATGCACTATGTGCAAGGGATGAAAAATATTTAACCCTGGGGGAGATTATATATATATATATATATATATATATATATATATATATATATATATATATATATATATATATATACACATACTAGCTGAAGAGCCCGGCGTTGCCTGGGCATAGTAAATATCTGTGGTTAGTTATAGCACCTCACTTCTCTTATTTTCCCCATCACATCTTTCATTTTCCCCCTCACATCTCTCATTTTCTCCCTCACACCTCTCATTCCCCCCTAACACTTGTCATTTCGACCTCACATCTGTCATTTTCCGATCACTCCACTATTTTCCCTCACTCCTCTCATTTTGCCCTCACACCTCTCATTTTCACCTCAGTATATACATGTTTGTCATCTCCCTTATATATAGTATACACCTGTATGTCATCTCCTGTATATAGTATATACCTGTATGTCATCTCCCCTGTATATAGTATATACCTGCTGTGTGTCATCTCCCCTGTATACAGTATATACCTGTATGTGATCTCCTCCTATATATAGTATGTACCTGTATGTAATCTCCTCGTGTATATAGTATATACCTGTGTGTCATCTCACCTATATATAGTATATATCTGTGTGTCATCTCCTGTATATAGTATATACCTGTATGTCATCTCCTCCTATACATAGCATATACCTGTATGTCATCTCCTCCTGTATATACTATATACCTGTAGGTAATCTGCTCCTGTATGTAGTATATACCTGTGTGTCATCTCCTCCTGTATATAGTATATACCTGTATGTCATCTCCTCCTGTATGTAGTATGTACCTGTATGTCATCTCCTCCTCTATATAGTATATACCTGTGTGTCATCTCCTCCTCTATATAGTATATACCTGTGTGTCATCTCCTCCTGTATACAGTATATACCTGTGTGTCATCTCCCCTGTAAATAGTATATACCTGTGTGTCATCTCCTCCTGTATATAGTATATATCTGTATGTCATCTCCTCCTGTATTAGACCTCGTTCACACGTTATTTGGTCAGTATTTTTACCTCAGTATTTGTAAGCTAAATTGGCAGCCTGATAAATCCCCAGCCAACAGTAAGCCCACCCCCTGGCAGTATATATTAGCTCACACATACACATAATAGACAGGTCATGTGACTGACAGCTGCCGGATTCCTATATGGTACATTTGTTGCTCTTGTAGTTTGTCTGCTTATTAATCAGATTTTTATTTTTGAAGGATAATACCAGACTTGTGTGTGTTTTAGGGCGAGTTTCGTGTGTCAAGTTGTGTGTGTTGAGTTGCGTGTGGCGACATGCATGTAGCGACTTTTGTGAGATGAGTTTGTGTGGCGACATGCGTGTAGCAACTTTTTGTGTGTCGAGTTGCATGTGACAGGTTAGTGTAGCAAGTTGTGTGCAGCAAGTTTTGCGCATGGCGAGTTTTGCGCGTGGCGAGTTTTATGTGTGGTGCCTTTTGAGTATGTGCAAGTTTTCTGTGAGGCAACTTTTGCATGTGTTGCAACTTTTGTGCATGTGGCAATTATTCCGCGTGTGCAAGTTTTGCGTGTGGCGAGTTTTCCATGAGGAGAGTTTTGCACGTGTGGCGAGTTTTGCATGTGGAGAGTTTTGCGCGTGGCGAGTTTTGAGCGGCGACTTTTGTGTTTCGACTTTTATGTGGCGAGGTTGGTGTATGTGTGGTGAAATGTGCGCTGAGGGTGGTATATGTGTTCGAGCACGTGGTAGTGTGTGGCGCATTTTGTGTGTGTGTTCATATCCCCGTGGTGGTGTGGTGATTATCCCATGTCGGGGCCCCACCTTAGCAACTGTACAGTATATACTCTTTGGCGCCATCGCTCTCATTCTTTAAGTCCCCATTGTTCACATCTGGCAGCTGTTAATTTGCCTCCAACACTTTTCCCTTCACTTTTTTCCCTATTATGTAGATAGGGGCAAAATTGTTTGGTGAATTGGAAAGCGCGGGGTTAAAATTTTGCCTCACAACATAGCCTATGATGCTCTCGGGGTCCAGACGTGTGACTGTGCAAAATTTTGTGGCTGTAGCTGCGACGGTTCAGATGCCAATCCCGGACATACATACATACATATATACATACACACACACATACACACATTCAGCTTTATATATTAGATATGTAAAAGAATGGTAGAGGTAGGCCTCATACACATCCTGTAAGGTTTAAGAGTGAGGGTTGCAACACCACCCTGCAGATATGGTGGAGGAGGACACAAAGCAGAAAATAAGAACCGTATACCCTTGTTTAGCTGTGAGGGGGTGCATAGGAAAACACCAGTAAATAAGGAACGTTAGAATTGGCTCTATGTTCCGCTGCTGTCATCCAGTTGTGTTGAGAAGTCTGGGCCAATCAGACCTTGTTCATTGTGATAAGAGTCAGCCTATAAGCATTTTCAGTTGACAATCATATGCGCCTATCAGTTAAAACAATTATAATATTTATATTCCACTGATTTTTTATGGCTTTTGGACCAATTTCCCACTCTATGTTTCTGCAAATGCGGTTTCTCCATTGAGAAGCGTTCTTCACAAGTTCTAACCGAATAGTGAGAGCTGATTACAGCCCAGTCTGGAGGGTAAGTGGCTGCCCCACTGGTAAAGACTGGGGGGAGGCAGAATTCCTCAGTTTACCAATGTACACCATATGTATTATTAATGACTGATCTGGTACTTACGGTGATGAGAGGCGCCTGTGGGAAGGTTCTCGGCTCCTTTCACTTAACATTGCTTCATTGTTTGAATATCTACAATTAGACACAAGGACACATTGTAATGTATTCCAGGGAAGCCAGGAAACAATTATGGCTAAAAGGGAAATTAAAAAGGAGAGGAGACAAGATATATTGACACCACTTATAGCTAGAAGAGTCCGTCATATGTCTGATTGGAGTCAAACCTGTCATGGTTCTCAATGGCAAGAGACCGTAGTAAAGCATACAAAAGGACTAGCTCTTGGAAGATGGGAACTCGAGCTGACTGTGAGCTAAACCTACCGCACAACTAACAGTGGCCGGGTAGCGTGCCTACGTTTTATCCCTAGACGCCCAGCGCCAGCCGGAGGACTGACTGACCCTAGCAGAGGAAAATACAGACCTGGCTTACCTCTAGAGAAATTTTCCCCAAAAGGCAGACAGTAGCCCCCACATATATTGTCGGTGATTTTAGAGGAAATTGACATACGAAGTATGAAGATAGGTTTAGCAAATTGAGGTCCGCTTACTAGATAGTAGGAAGACAGAAAAGGGAACTTCACAGTCAGCTGAAAACCCTTTCAAAACACCATCCTGAAATTACTTTAAGACTCTAATATCAACTCATGACACCAGAGTGGCAATTTCAGCTCACAAGAGCTTCCAGCCTCAGAAATATTCAAACACAGAGAACTGGAACAAAAATGCAAAAACAATCTTAGGACTACAAGTCCAACTTAGCTGATAGTAGTCCAGGAGCAGGAACATGCAACAGAAAGGCTTCTGGTAACATTGTTGGCCGGCATAGAAATGACTGAGGAGCAAGGCTAAATAGAAACTCCCACATCCTGATGAAAACAGGTGAACAGAGGAGATGAAGCACACAAGTGCAGTACCACCAGAAACCACCGGGGGAGCCCAGAAACCAAATTCACAACACAAACCCATTTGATGAGTTTATCTTTTGGCCTATTTTACTCTTGTTTCTTCACTCCGAGAGTGTCTTGAAGATCTGAGCACATTATTGGCTATAGCCACTGGTTGGAAAAGATGGTTGATGGATCTCAGTATAGCCCCCGTCTCACTAAGCGAGATCGCTAGCGAGATCGCTGCTGAGTCACAAGTTTTGTGACGCAACAGCGACCTCAGTTGCGATCTCGCTATGTGTGACACGTAGCAGCGACCAGGCCCCTGCTGTGAGATCGCTGGTCGTGTCGGAATGGCCTGGACCGTTTTTTGATCGTTGAGGTCCCGCTGGGTAGCACACATCGCTGTGTTTGACACCTTACCAACGACCTCGTTGACGACTCAGACACTGAATCATCATAATAGCTCCCATGTGACATCGTTGTACAGGTCGCTACAGGTCGCTGGTGAGATGTCAAACAGTGAGATCGCAGCAGCGATCGTTGGGAAGATCTCACTGTTTGACATCTCACCAGCGACCACATAGTGTCGCAGCAACGATCCCTGACAGGTCGTATCGTTGTCGGGATCGCTTTAGCGTCGCTAAGTGAGACGGGGCCTTAAGGCTAGAGTCACACAAGTTTGATCAGAGTGTGATCTGATATAATCTGATTTTCTGAGAGGAGAAGGAATAAAAATGTTTCTTCATCTTCTACATTCGGCCTGTCCGTGAAAATTGGATCAATGTTATCCATGGACCCATAGACTCCAATGGCCAAGTGCGATTGGATAACGGGACGCAATTCGTGCAAGCTGCAATCTTGGTTGGTCAGAATTGGTCCGAGGAAAACAATCGGATATGTGTAGGGCCCCATAAAACAATACGGAGATAGGTGCTATGTGTCAAAATAATGGATAGCATTCGTCCAATTTTTACAGACGTCTGCACGAGCCCTAAGAGAAGCAAATCATTAATCTTAGGGTTCGCTCACACTGTTGTATATTTTCTCATGCAAGAGAATCAGGCCGATTATGGTAACGAGACTCGGCGCAAACTCTGTCAGAGTTTAATCCCAGTGTCACCATAGTGTCATCCAATTTTCACACAGAAAAGGTGTGGAGAAGATGGAGAACTTAATTTCTCCACCTTCTCCATTGTCTCTGTGCGCGTACATGGATGACATCCGAGTGCAGTCCGATGTTTCATAAGCACCCATAGACTTAAATCAGTTTGCGTGGTCCGAATATCAGATGCACTCTCAGCATGCTGCCATTGTTTTCTCATGCCGAATCACCGTGAGAAAATACTGAGAAAATTCTGGAGGTAGTTAATCTGGTGGCCTTTAAATTAAGACTCCCTGTGGCACCTGACATCCCATATTTGTTCCACAAATCCCTGTTAAAAGATTTTTCCAGTCAGTGCTGTCTACCTTGTCTCCATCCCCTCTGGTTTCTGTCTATGGAGGTTTGGAGTACGAGGTGCAGAGGATCATGGATTCTTGGAGGGTCTGAAATTCTCTCCAATATTTTGTTCATAGGAGGGGATACAGACCTGAGAGGAGATCCTGGGTTTCAGCTCATTCTGTAAAGGCTGATCACCTGATCAGGGCCTTCCATCTTAGGTTTCATGGGAAACCTGCAGGTCCAGTGACCCCCCTAGAAAAGGGGATACTGCCACGATTCCTGCTATCAGGGTGTCTGATTACAGTGAATGACAGTTTTGCTGTCCAATCCCGGACTGGGGCGTTCTGAGCTGTCAGCTTGGTGATGTGTCAGTGTCTTGAGTGACAGTTTAGCCATCCAATCAGGACCAGGGTGTGCATCATCCATGCGTCTCTTGTTCAGAGTAATTATCTGGTTATTTAGTCAGCGCTCCACCTTAGATTGCTGCCAGTTGTATCTTTGCTCAGGAGCTATATATGCGCTCTTTGCTCCTAGTCTTGTATTCTGATCTTTGTTGCTTGACCTCAGATTTGCCTTTGTTCTTGTATTTACTTAGCCCTTTTGACGTGATCCACTACCTTCTTGGAATTCTGACCCCGGACTGTGCCTTGACTACACCTTTGTCTCACCCCTGTCTATGACGTAACCTCCTGGCTTTTGAACTCGGACCTCCTGAATACCCAATGTCGCGGCTTGTCCGTTAGTAGTAACCAGAGTCCCACTTATCTGATACTTACTGTAATGAGGAGCGCCTGTAGTAAAGGTCTTGAAACCTTTCACTTAACATTGCTGCATTGTCTGAAAATCTAGAATTACACAAAAAAAACCACACATAATATATTCCAGAACACATGATATATTCCAGAGTAGCTGTATTTTTAAAATAGATATGAGGTCAACATCCATAAGAAGTGGTACCTTTTATGGAGATCTTTTTAACTTTGATTTTTGCAAAAATGTTCAGATGTAAAATTGTTGACACAAGAAAAATAAAAAAAATAAAACAAAACAAAAACCAGGAGGGTAAATGACCAAATAAAGACTAAATCTTCAAATGGAAATACAATGAAGCAAAATGAAGATCTCTGATTCTACGAAGACGTAATAACTCATACGGGAAGACAATTATGGAGGTTTTTAAAGAGTTGAAGTGAAAAGAAGGAGAGAATGACCAAAGCCATGAAGGACAAAGGCAATTTCAGCTGAAGGATGGAGAAAATGAGGATACAATATGGATGGATACCATCAAAAACTAACAAGAAAGGAGGTGCGGTCACATGGTTGTCAGGAGTCAAATCCAATTGATGAGTCTCTCAATATCTTTGCAATCATGAGACAAGACTGACATAATGCCAGTTGTTACACCCTTGTGTTATTTTCTGAGGGTGTTCTGAAAGTGTAAGGACATTAGTAGATAGAGCCACTGCCAGGAAAAGAAAGGCCTTGTAGCAAGCTAGGCTCTCCATTATGGTGCTGGGTGTTTTCCATAAAGACACAGAAGGGCCTTGTGTTAGGTCCACAGATCCTGCACGTGAACTAATTTCCAACCCAGTTTTGCTACAAATGCAGTTCTATTACTTATTAGTTAATCCTTCTATATTATTATTTATAAACACTCTTTTTCAGTGATTACTTTGTATCTGCGTTCATACTGCACCAACACACACAAATGATACACCATTTGAAAGGTAAACTTGCCCCCTTCTGCAAGAAAATAGCCAAACAAACCACACATCCACGATGAGATCACTAAATACAGTTTAAACATTAATTTTCATAAACCTTGAGTAAGGAAAAATGACCTGCAGGTGGCACCACACTACCCCAAAGCACAATACCGCAAAGCTGCTTACAGACATCACAAACAAATCCTAACATTTGCCTTGGGGGCTTTCCAGCTTTCCAAACTCCTTGCCCAGCCGATTTCAGGCACATTGGAGGATTGCACAGAACACTGCAGGTGAGTCACATATGCAAACACATTTGTAAACATGCACTGCCTATTCAGCTGCACACTTGCTCCGTTTATACTCCACCGACACACACAAATGATTCACCATTTCAAAGGTCAAATTACCTGCAGGTGGCAACCTCAAGACATTTTTTTAGCCTCTACTTATCAAACCAATTTATTGTATTACCAATCTACATATATAAATACCTCTCGGTTTTCATCATCTCATTAAATACATTAACATTTGACCAGCTTGATTTTCCTGAAATTGCCTGCGCCCCGACAACCAATTTGCTAAAATTTTGCACTTGCCAACTAGTACTTTTTATATTGTCAGTTTCCATCAAAAGGGAATTTGTGACCAGGTTTCTGCAACCTAATCGAAGAGCAGTGTGTAATATAGGGACAAAAACCCTGATTCGAGTGATGTGTCACTCGTTGGGCAGCTTACTGTAGTTTTGATAAAATTATAGTTTTATCTGCAGGAGATCATCACTGGAGGAATAGTAAACCTGCTGCATGTAGTCCAACCACGCCTCCACCACTGATTGGCAGTTTTCTGTGTACACTGTACATAGGCAGAAATCTGCCAATCAGTGCTTGGGCGGGGTTATACTGAGGTCAGCATTCAGAGATCTGCTGGATCTGAAGCAGAGAAACACCGGATTACGTACCGGTAATGCTCTTTTATAGAGCCACGACAGCACCCACTGAGAGAGGGGATCCGCCCCTAGGAACAGGAAACCCTATGGAGAGATAAAAGGGGCGGTCCCCCTCGCTCCCACAGTTTGGGTTACAGAGATTGCGAGGAACCGCCCACCAGTATTAGTAGGCAATTTATTATCATTTTATCTTAAACTACTAATATTTACAAGAACCAATCACCCTTATCCGTGCTCATATGCAAACTAATATATAAGGGAGGGAAGTGAAGGGGTGCTGTCGTGGCTCTATAAAAGAGCATTACCGGTACGTAATCCGGTGTTTTCTCTTCGCCACGACAGCACCCACTGAGAGACTTTCAGAGACAGTTATTTGGGGGGGATTATCGTGTTAAGAACTGATCTACCGAAACACAGGTCAGTGGAGGCAGATAGATCTAGTCTATAGTGACTATAGAAGGTAGTAGGAGACGACCAGGTTGCGGCCTTACATATGAGTTCTATTGGAACCTCTGCCCGCTCTGCCCAGGATGATGATATCGCCCGGGTGGAATGTGCCTTTACAGTCTCAGGTGGATCTACCCCTTTAGACGAATAGGCCAGGTATATCGCCTCCCGAATCCATCGGGATAATGTGCCTTTGGTAACACCAGCTCCTTTTCTTTGACCCTGGAAGGAAACAAAGAGAGCCCTGCTCTTCCTCCAGGGACTAGTCCTGTCTAGATAGGTTATCACAGCCCTTCTCACATCTAAAGTATGGTACTTTTCTTCCTCCTGATTCGTAGGGTTATTATAGAAGGTAGGAAGAAGGATTTCTTGAGATCTATGGAATTTAGTACACATCTTAGGCAAGTAGGAAGGGTCTGTTTTTAGGACAATCCTATCTGGCAATATTGACATAAATGGAGGATCTACTGATAGCGCCTGTATGTCACTTACCCTTCTTGCCGATACTAAGGCGACAAGAAGAGCAGTCTTGAGGGAGACATATTTAATGTGAGCAGAATCTAGAGGCTCAAACGGATGGTTTGTCAAGGCTTCAAGGACCAGATTAACATCCCAAGGAGGTGAGTTGGGGATATGGACTGGTTCTGCTCTCTGGCAGGCTGAGATGAATCTGGATATCCATCTATCTCCTGCAACGTTGTGACTATATAAAGCCCCTAGCGCTGAAACATGCACTTTTAAGGTGTTAACTGAGAGGCCTAAATCACGTCCTCTTTGGAGAAATTCAAGAATAATAGGGACTGGAATTTCATTTGACAAGGCTGAGGGATAGAGGCTTAAAAATTTTTTCCATACTCTTACATAGATCGATGTAGTGGATCTTTTCCTACTCAGCAATAGGGTATCGATTAATTTATCAGAGAAGCCCCTTAGTTTTAACAGCTGCCTCTCAAATCCCAGGCTGTCAACCGCAGACCCTTCACATGAGGGTGGTTGAAGGGCCCCTGGGAAAGCAGATCTTGATTCTCTGGGAGAATCCATGGATCCGAGATGGACATGGCTCTGAGCAGGGAAAACCATGGTCTCTTTGGCCAGAATGGAGCGATCAATATCACACTCGCTCTGTCCTCTCTTATCTTCCTGATGACCGTTGGAAGAAGAACCATCGGGGGAAAGGCATATGCCTTCTGAAATGTCCATGGAATCTGGAGGGCGTCGAGAACATCGGGGTTGTCTGTTCGAAACATTGAGGCGAATGTTTTTACTTGCCTGTTGTCTCTTGTGGCAAAGAGATCTATGTCGGGTGTACCCCATTTTATAGTTATCATACTGAATATCCGACGATTTAACACCCACTCCCCCTGATGGAGGGTATGACGACTGAGAAAGTCTGCTTTCGCGTTGTCTATCCCTCGGACATGAAGTGCTGATAAGGACAGAAGATGATTTTCGGCTATAGTCAAGATGTTTTCGGCTATAGACATGAGAGTGCCTGATCTCGTTCCGCCTTGATGGTTGACGTAAGCCACTGATGTCATGTTGTCTGAGAGAACCCTGGTATGTGTTCCGTGCAACTGTGGGAGGAATTCACATAGGGCATGATAGATGGCTTTTAGTTCTTTTTTATTTGATGAGTCGTCTAATTCCGAAACCGACCACAGCCCCTGGACAACCTGGTTCCCCAAGTGTGCCCCCCAACCATGAGGGCTGGCATCCGTAAATATTATGTTTGAGGGTTTAACCTCCCAGGGAACCCCGATAATTAGATGATCTGGTTGTAACCACCAGGTTAGAGATTGGATTACGTCACTAGAAAGGGAAATTTTACCGTCTAATCGGCCATGTAATTTTATCTCCTCATTTAAAATTGCATACTGTAAGCACCTCGAGTGGAACTGGGCCCATGGAACCGCTGGTATACATGACGTGAAGGAGCCAAGTAAGGACATACCCTCCCGAAGGGAAATTATAGGTTTATCTAGTATAGACTGAACTTTATTCCTCACCGTCATCTGTTTAGATTCTGGGAGAAAACACCTTTGAGTTATAGAGTCTAATATGATCCCCAAAAATACCTGTCGAGTCGTTGGGATTAACCTAGATTTTTCCCAATTTATTATCCATCCTAAGTTCTGCAAGGATGAAATCATGTGACTTAATCTTTGTTGACATTGTGAGGGGGATTTTCCTACTACTAGAAGGTCGTCTAGGTATGGGATTATGAGGGTGTCTTTTAATCTTAGAAATGACATGACCTCTGACATTAGTTTAGTGAATACCCTTGGAGCAATTGACAGTCCAAAGGGCATTGCTGTGTACTGAAAGTGCCGTATATATCCTTTTATGACAACCGCCACGCGGAGATATTGTTGATGTTTTTTAAAGATTGGGAGATGGTAATACGCATCTTTCAAGTCCAGAACCGTCATGAAGCAATGGGGAAACAGGAGTTTTATGGTGGAACGGATAGACTCCATTTTAAAGGTTTGATTCTCTAAGAAGGTGTTTAATTTTTTAAGGTTTATAATGGTTCTAAATGATCCATCCGGTTTTGGTATTAGAAATAACGGGGAGTAAAACCCTTTGCCCTCCTGAAGAAGTGGAACTTCCACCAATACCCCCTTGGACAGAAGACTCATTACTTCCTGTTCCAATGCCTCCTGTTGTGATTGAGATTTTAATGAAGTCAATAGAAATGAGTCCGGAGGGACTCGGGAAAATCTTAATTTTAAGCCGGAGGTGACAAGATCATTTGCCCAACTATTTGATGTTATCAGCCGCCATTTATCTGCGAAGGAGGATAATCTACCTCCCACAGGTAGATCCGCTCTAACGGGGTTTGTCCTCAGGTTTGAAAGGGCGCTTCCCGAAGAATGCACCCCTTTGTTTGGTGTCTCTAGTGGCCCAGCGGTCCTGGTTCTTAAAATCTTTCCTTTTATTAAACACTGGCTTCCGGAACGCTCTCCTATAGGATGGAAGGTAATTAACATTAGGGAAGCCCTTTTTTCTCTCTCCCGCTTTAGTTAAGATCTCGTCTAGTTTAGTACCAAACAGGTACTCACCCTGACATGGGAGGCCACACAATTTAGATTTTGTTTGGGGATCCCCCTTCCATCCCTTAAGCCACAGGGCTCTACGTGCTGCATTCGTGAGTCCCGCTGATTTGGCCGCCAAGCGTATGGAGTCAGCAGATGAGTCCGCCAGGAAGGCTGTAGCCCCTCTAATCAAAGGTATAGAGGATATTAATTTGTCTCTAGAGAGACCGCTTTTTAGTCCCTCTTCCAGGTCATTTAGCCAGACTAGCATGGACCTGGCGGTGCATGTAGCCGATATTGCCGGCCTAAAGGCTCCCGTACATGACTCCCAGGCTCTTTTTAAAAGAGTGTCGGTTTTACGGTCCAGTGGGTCTTGTAATGAGCCCGAATCCTCCACGGGCAGTGAGGATTTTTTGGATGTGGATGCCACTGCTGCATCCACCTTCGGGGCTTTTGACCATAATGAGAACTCATCATCATTAAATGGATAACGTCTTTTTGAGGTTGGAGGTAAACCCCTTTGCCCCTGGCTTTCCCACTCTTTCTTGATTAGATCTTTTACTGCCGCTATTACCGGAAAGGAGGGTCTTTTCTTTTCTGACAGACCAGCGAACATGATATCCTGCTGCGTTTTAGGGACCTTAGAATCTTCAATGCCCATGGTGTTGCAGACTGATTTTACCAGGTTATCAATGCTGTCGGTGGGAAAGCATGTATTTTGGTCCTCATCTGAGGAAACGTATTCACGGGAAATATCAGAGTCTGCATTTTCTCTATCAGACGACTGGTCAGATATAGGGGAAACGTACCCCTTTTTTCCTCTAGTACGCGGCTCTTTGACAGAACTATGTAGGGCTCGTAGTTCTTCTCTAATCATGACCCTAATGTCTTCCGATTTAACGGAGGCTTCTTCCCGTAGGGTAGAGTCAATACACGGTTTACAAAGCCTCTTTTTATGACTATCTGGAAGGGGCTGGAGACATAACGCACACTGTCTGTGTTTCGTTTTTTCCGTCTTTTTGGCCTAGGGTGTGAGGGAGAGGGAACAATAATCAGCCTAAATAGGGTAGATATACACTCACCCAGTGAAGCTGTGTGAAGGTACCGGCTGATGAGGAGGAGACTGAGGCACGGGTTGAGGAATGGCACGATCCGACTTGCTCTTCCTAGAAGATCCGCTCTGCTTAGAGCGGCTGGTGCTGGTATGGCTGCGTGGAGTGGATGCGGTGGCTTCTAACGAAGACATCACAGCGTCCGGCGCAGAATCCATAGTGGACGCCGGAGCGTTATCGCCGGCGTCCTTTCATATGGGGGCCGCCATCTTCTTCCGGTTGTACCCGGAAGCGCTAGTCACTTCCGGGTCGCGGCCATACTGTATGGGCCTGCGCTGCTGCCGGTGTCAGCGCAGGCGCTGTCCTCCTCCTCCATCACCCCGGAAGTTTACCTGTACTTCCGGGGGAATACACTGGGGCTCCATGCTGCATATGCGTCCGCCGAGGACGGCGCGACGCTAACCTCACCACAGCGTTGCTCCCGCAGACGAAAAACCGGCTGGAATCCCGTGAGCCAGCAACCACCGTCCTGGCCTCACGGCGTCTGCCAGCAGAGGGGGGAAACCGAAGCAGGACCCCCGACGCTGCTTCCAGCTCTGGAGCCCTTGCCGTCCCCTAAGGTAAACCGCGCAAGCGGCATCCAGGCTGTCATGATCTCTGCAGGCAGAGATCATAGCAAGCCTATAGAGGGACAAGCTCTCGGAAGATGGAACTATACTGACCATGAACTAAGCCTGCCGCGCAACTAGAAATAGCCAGGTAGCATTTCCTATTTATCGCTAGATGCCCAGCTCTGGCCTAAGACCTAAATAGCTAGCAGAGGGAAATATAAGACCTGGCTCACCTCTAGAGAAATATTCCAAAGAAGACAGTAGCCCCCCACATATAATGACGGTGAGTTCAGATGAAACAACAAACGCAGCAGGAAAATAGTCTTAGCAAATTTGAGGTCCGCTTACTAGATAGCAGAAGACAGATAGTATACTTTCATGGTCAGCAGAAAAATACTAACAAAACACCATCCAGAGATTACCTTAAACTCTGGCATTAACTCATAACGCCAGAGTAGCAATCCCTGATCGACGAGAGCTTTCCAGACACAGTAACAAAACTTCAGCTGCGAACTGGAACAAATAGGCAAAACAAAACATGGACAAAAGTCCAACTTATCAGTAGTTGTCTAGAAGCAGGAACAAGCACTGAGAGGCATCAGATAACATTGTTGACCGGCAAGAAACCACCAGAGAAATGAGCTTAAATAGCGACACCCACTACTGATGGAATCAGGTGAAACAGGAAAGAGGATGACAAGTCCAATTCCACAAGCGGCCACCGGGGGAGCCCAGAATCCAAATTCACAACAGTACCCCCCCCTCAAGGAGGGGGCACCGAACCCTCACCAGATCCACCAGGGCGACCAGGATGAGCCCTATGGAAGGCACGAACAAGATCAGAAGCATGAACATCAGATGCATTGACCCAAGAATTATCCTCCTGGCCGTAACCCTTCCAGTTGACCAGATACTGGAGTTTCCGTCTGGAAACACGAGAGTCCAAAATTTTCTCCACAACGTACTCCAACTCACCCTCAACCAACACCGGAGCAGGAGGCTCAACAGAAGGTACAACAGGTACCTCATACCTGCGCAATAACGACCGATGAAAAACGTTATGAATGGAAAAGGACGCAGGGAGGTCCAAACGGAAAGAAACAGGATTAAGAATCTCCAATATTCTATAAGGGCCGATGAACCGAGGTTTAAACTTAGGAGAAGAGACCCTCATAGGGACAAAACGAGAAGACAACCACACTAAATCTCCAACACAAAGCCGAGAACCAACACGACGATGACGGTTGGCAAAACGCTGAGTCTTCTCCTGTGACAACTTCAAATTGTCCATAACCAGCCCCCAGATGTGATGCAATCTCTCCACCACCGCATCCACTCCAGGACAATCCGAGGATTCCACCTGACCGGAGGAAAATCGAGGGTGAAACCCCGAATTACAGAAAAACGGGGACACCAAGGTGGAAGAACTGGCCCGATTATTGAGGGCGAACTCTGCCAATGGCAAAAAAGCAACCCAATCATCCTGGTCAGCAGAGACAAAACACCTCAGATATGTCTCAAGGGTCTGATTAGTCCGCTCGGTCTGGCCATTAGTCTGAGGGTGAAAAGCAGATGAAAAAGACAAATCTATGCCCATCCTAGCACAGAATGCCCGCCAAAATCTAGACACAAATTGGGTACCTCTGTCAGAAACAATATTCTCAGGAATACCGTGCAATCGGACAACATTCTGAAAAAACAGAGGAACCAACTCAGAAGAAGAAGGCAACTTGGGCAGAGGAACCAAATGGACCATTTTAGAGAAACGGTCACAGACCACCCAGATGACAGACATCTTCTGGGAAACAGGCAGATCTGAAATAAAATCCATCGAGATGTGTGTCCAAGGCCTCTTAGGAATAGGCAAGGGCAACAGCAGTCCGCTAGCCCGAGAACTACAAGACTTGGCCCGAGCACAAACGTCACATGACTGCACAAAGACTCGCACATCTCGTGACAGAGAAGGCCACCAGAAGGATCTTGCCACCAAATCCCTGGTACCAAAAATTCCGGGATGACCTGCCAATGCAGAAGAATGTACCTCAGAGATGACTCTGCTGGTCCAATCATCCGGAACAAACAGTCTATCAGGCGGACAACGATCCGGTCTATCCGCCTGAAACTCTTGCAAGGACCGCCGCAGATCAGGAGAAACGGCCGACAAAATTACTCCCTCCCTAAGGATACCTGTGGGTTCAGAATTACCAGGAGAGTCCGGGTCAAAACTCCTAGAAAGGGCATCTGCCTTAACATTCTTAGAACCCGGTAGGTATGACACCACAAAATTAAAGCGAGAAAAAAATAAAGACCAGCGCGCCTGTCTAGGATTCAGGCGTCTGGCAGTCTCAAGATAAATCAAATTTTTGTGGTCAGTCAATACCACCACCTGATGCCTAGCCCCCTCGAGCCAATGGCGCCACTCCTCAAACGCCCACTTCATGGCCAAAAGCTCCCGATTCCCAACATCATAATTCCGCTCTGCGGGCGAAAATTTGCGAGAAAAGAAGGCACAAGGCCTAATGACGGAGCAGTCGGAACCTTTCTGCGACAACACTGCCCCAGCTCCGATCTCCGAAGCGTCAACCTCAACCTGAAAAGGCAGATTCACATCAGGCTGACGCAACACAGGGGCAGAGGCAAAACGGCGCTTAAGCTCCTGAAAGGCCTCTACAGCATGAGGGGACCAATTAGCAACATCAGCGCCTTGTCTGGTCAAATCAGTCAGTGGTTTAACGACATCCGAAAAACCAGCAATAAATCGGCGGTAAAAGTTGGCAAAGCCCAAAAATCTCTGAAGACCCTTAAGAGAGGAGGGCTGAGTCCAGTCACAAATAGCTTGCACCTTGACGGGATCCATCTCAATGGAAGAGGGAGAAAAAATATACCCCAAAAAGGAAATTTTCTGGACCCCAAAAACGCACTTAGACCCCTTCACACATAAAGAATTAGACCGCAGAACCTGAAAAACTCTCCTGACCTGCTGGACATGAGAGTCCCAGTCATCAGAAAAAATCAGAATATCATCCAGATATATTATCATAAATTTATCCAGAAAATCGCGGAAAATATCATGCATAAAAGACTGGAAAACTGAAGGGGCATTAGAAAGACCAAAAGGCATGACCAAATACTCAAAGTGGCCCTCGGGCGTATTAAATGCGGTCTTCCACTCATCCCCCTGCCTGATCCGCACCAAATTATACGCCCCACGAAGATCAATTTTAGAGAACCACTTAGCACCCTCTATACGAGCAAACAAATCAGTAAGCAATGGCAATGGGTATTGATACTTAACAGTGATCTTATTCAGAAGCCGATAATCAATACATGGTCTCAAAGAGCCGTCTTTTTTTGAGACAAAGAAAAACCCAGCTCCCAAGGGAGAAGAAGATGGACGAATATGTCCCTTTTCCAAAGACTCCTTTATATATTCCCGCATAGCAGCATGTTCCGGCACAGACAAATTAAACAAACGACCCTTTGGATATTTACAACCCGGTATCAAATCTATGGCACAATCGCACTCACGGTGCGGAGGTAACGACCCAAGCTTGGGTTCGTCAAAGACGTCTTGATAATCAGAGAGGAACTCAGGGACTTCAGAGGGAATGGACGACGAAATAGAAACCAAAGGTACGTCCCCATGAATACCCTTACATCCCCAGCTCAACACAGACATAGCTCTCCAGTCCAAGACTGGGTTGTGAGACTGCAACCATGGCAATCCCAGTACCAAATCGTCATGTAAATTATACAGCACCAGGAAACGAATAATCTCCTGGTGATCCGGATTGATACGCATGGTTACTTGTGTCCAGTATTGTGGTTTATTATTAGCCAAAGGGGTGGAGTCAATCCCCTTCAGAGGAATAAGAGTCTCCAAAGGCTCTAAATCAAAACCACAACGATTGGCAAAGGACCAATCCATAAGACTCAGAGCGGCGCCAGAGTCAACATAGGCGTCCGTGGCAATGGATGACAAAGAGCAAATCAGGGTTACAGACAAAATAAACTTAGACTGAATGGTGCCAATGGAAACAGACTTATCAAGCTTCTTTGTACGCCTAGAGCATGCCGATATAACATGAGTAGAATCCCCACAATAGAAACACAATCCATTCTTCCGTCTAAAATTCTGTCGCTCGCTCCTGGACAGAATTCTATCACACTGCATACTTTCTGGCGTCTTTTCCATAGACACCGCCAGATGGTGCATCGGTTTGCGCTCCCGCAGACGCCTATCAATCTGAATAGCCATTGTCATGGACTCATTCAGACCTGCAGGCAAAGGGAACCCCACCATAACATCCTTAACGGCATCAGAGAGACCTTCTCTGAAAGTTGCCGCCAAGGCGCACTCATTCCACTGAGTAAGCACAGACCATTTACGGAATTTTTGGCAGAAAACTTCAGCTTCGTCTTGCCCCTGAGATAGTGCCATCAAAGTTTTTTCTGCCTGAAGTTCCAAATGAGGTTCCTCATAAAGCAAGCCCAAGGCCAGAAAAAACGCATCCACATCGCGTAACGCAGGATCCCCTGCTGGCAATGAGAAGGCCCAATCTTGAGGGTCACCCCTGAGCAAGGAAATCACAATCCTAACCTGCTGAGCAGGGTCTCCAGCTGAACGAGACTTCAGGGACAAATAAAGCTTACAATTGTTTCGGAAATTCTGGAAGCTAGCTCTATTCCCTGTGAAGAACTCCGGCAAAGGAATTCTCGGCTCAGATACCGGAGCATGTACTACAAAATCTTGTAAATTTTGTACTTTCGTGATGAGATTATTCAAACCCGCAGTTACACTCTGGAGATCCATTATTATCAGGTGCACACAGAGCATACAGAGATTAGGAGGAGAGAGAGAAAAAAGACTGCAGCAAGGCAGACTGGAGGAAAAAAAAAAAAAAAAAAAATTCCAGCAGACTTCTTATAACTCTCCTTTCTCAACCTGGGTCTTTAACACTTTAGTGGCCGGTCAAACTATCATGATCTCTGCAGGCAGAGATCATAGCAAGCCTATAGAGGGACAAGCTCTCGGAAGATGGAACTATACTGACCATGAACTAAGCCTGCCGCGCAACTAGAAATAGCCAGGTAGCATTTCCTATTTATCGCTAGATGCCCAGCTCTGGCCTAAGACCTAAATAGCTAGCAGAGGGAAATATAAGACCTGGCTCACCTCTAGAGAAATATTCCAAAGAAGACAGTAGCCCCCCACATATAATGACGGTGAGTTCAGATGAAACAACAAACGCAGCAGGAAAATAGTCTTAGCAAATTTGAGGTCCGCTTACTAGATAGCAGAAGACAGATAGTATACTTTCATGGTCAGCAGAAAAATACTAACAAAACACCATCCAGAGATTACCTTAAACTCTGGCATTAACTCATAACGCCAGAGTAGCAATCCCTGATCGACGAGAGCTTTCCAGACACAGTAACAAAACTTCAGCTGCGAACTGGAACAAATAGGCAAAACAAAACATGGACAAAAGTCCAACTTATCAGTAGTTGTCTAGAAGCAGGAACAAGCACTGAGAGGCATCAGATAACATTGTTGACCGGCAAGAAACCACCAGAGAAATGAGCTTAAATAGCGACACCCACTACTGATGGAATCAGGTGAAACAGGAAAGAGGATGACAAGTCCAATTCCACAAGCGGCCACCGGGGGAGCCCAGAATCCAAATTCACAACACCAGGCTGGGCATCCTCTTCTCTCCATGGATTCCCGTAGGAACAGGAAACCAAACTGTGGGAGCGAGGGGGACCGCCCCTTTTATCTCTCCATAGGGTTTCCTGTTCCTAGGGGCGGATCCCCTCTCTCAGTGGGTGCTGTCGTGGCGAAGAGAAAAACACGGATTTTTATCAAAGCTGGAGCAGACAGCTCGGTAAGTGACACATCGCTGGAATCAGAATCTCTGTCCCTATATTATGCTGCTCTCAGATGGGGTAGCAAAAACCTGTTGACAAATTAAATTTTAGGCATATGTAATTGTTTTGCATCTCATTACTGCAGTGTCTGGCTGCTACCTATGTAAAGCATTTCCGTTAGTATCTTGTATAATCCATGTGAATGGACAAATGTAATAGTGAGTGCTAATTGTAGCAGAATCACAGGTAAGTGGGAGCTCCACGGATATAACCTAGGGCGAATTAAAGGCATATGAGCCAAGAAGTGACTTGTCTGACACTTACTGGGCTGGGATACTGCTGGAGCGAAGTGCTCGAATCCTTTCACTTGATGATTCAATGTCTGAATATCTACAATCACACAAAAACGCACATACAGTAATACATTCCAGCATAGCGTTATTATTAGAGCCATATCGGGCCACCGAACAAAAGAACAAGCCCCTTTAATGGAGATCAATTTTTGCTCACTGCAATGTTTTATTGTACGAAGGAGTCCATGGATGTCACCTACCAGACCTGGCACTTATTGAACACCACTAACCCTAACCCTGTGTCACCTCCATTCACAACGTGGGCACTGCTGCCGTTTAGTGGCCACTCCTGTTCCGACAGAGCCTCATGGCTGCAGCCAATCAGTGGCCGCTGTTTGGCTGCAGAGGTCACATGAGGATGACGTAAGGAAACTGCTGGAGGAATTTAAGCATCAGTGTGGAAGAAAAGTGAGGTGGTGAGCATATCGTTTTTTTGTTTGTTTGTTTTGTTTTTAAGGCTATGTGCTCACGTTGCAGAATAGAAGCAGATGTTTCCTCATCAAAACCGCACACCCTTGCCAGGAAAAACGCATGCGGATTTTGTTGCGTTTTTGTCTCGCGTTTGTCACGTTTTTCATTCGTTTTTTGACATGCGTCCCAATACAAGTCTATGGAGGCGGAATCGTCGCGATTCTGCAAAATTAATGAACATACTGCGTATTTTTCCGTGATGCGATTCCGCTGCGGAAATATGCACAGCAATTGCGGAATACAATTACAATTAATGGGATGCATTTTGTTAACGTTTTTTAAGCATTTCCGCAGTGTAAAAATGCGGCGGAAACCCTTAAAAAACGCAACGTGGGCGCACAGCCTGATAGGACTATCACTTCAATTAATTACTGCCATGGACAATCCCTTTAACTTTGATAGGAAAAACTTTCAAAAATCTCTTTGATGATACACATGCAAAAAAGAAAAAAGTCATCTGACCAAATGTACCAATGAAAATACAAATTAATAATAATATAAATAATAAGGATACAATAATAATAATATACAAATATTATCATTATTGTTTTTTGTATTATGGTGTTAGTATTGTATTATTATTATTATCATCATTATTACAAATATTATCATTTGAGTTATTGTTGTATTATTTGTAATATTATATGTGTATTATAATTTATTATTATAATAACAAATTTAATTATCATTATTATTAACATTTGTATTATTATTATTATTATTGTATTATTGTTAACAATACAATAATAAAACAAATAATAATACACATAATATCTCAATTTAATATCTGTCTGCATCTGAGAAGATACAATTCATTGCAGAAGAAGACAATTATGGATCGATTCAAACAGATGAAATAAAAAAAGGAAGATGACCAGCACCAAGATGGATGTAAGTATCTACATTTGAAAGTAGTAGAAGACGACACAAGTTTAATCAACATCATAAAAAAGCCAGAATGGAATAGGAATTCCTCAGTTTAAGGGCTCGCTCACATTGGCGTATAACGCAGCCGAGTGCGCTCAGATATTTTTTGGATAGCACTCGCTCCAATGTTATACTACGGGGCAGAGCTGATCAGAGTTGTTTTTTCTCACATCGATTCGGAATGAGAAAAAAATGTCAGCATGCTGCGAGTGGCTCCGGAATACAGATAAAGGTGCGTGTGAAACAATCGGATGTCATCCGAGTGCAGACCGCTATCCTCAGACACAGACAATGGAGAAGATGGAGAAGTTACGTTTTCCATCTTCTCCACACCTGTGCTGCGATTCTCTCCTGCACAGTTTGATCCCTGTGTGATTAGCATAATCGTCCCGATTTACACCAGTGTGAGGGAATCCTAACAGTGTGTATCAAGTGTGTTTTGTTAGGCAGTGAATTTTCTGGCTACATACTGTGACGGCACGCTGCTGGAACGGATTTCTCGTTTCTTTTCGCTCAGCATTGGTTCCATTTCTGGAGATCTACAAATATAATACAGATATAATATTATATATTGAAGACAAACCCCATAGATTCAGTAAGATTCTATCAGTCCATTAACCATTAACCCTTCACGACCTGGAGATTTTCATCTGCTGCACGATCATATTTTTCTTTCCCTTCTTCCTGGAGCCATAACTTTTTATTTTAACCCTCGCCATAGCTGCACAAGGACTTGTTTATTTACACAAGCTGTAGTTCTGAATGACACCGTTCATGTTACCATACAATGTATTGAGAAACGGGAAAAAACTGTCCAAAAGTGGTGAAACAGGAAAAAAAAACAATCCTGACATTGTTTTAGTATTTTTTTCTTATGGTGTTCATTGTATGGTACAAATGACAAATGAGCGATTCTCCAGGTCAGTACGATTATGGCAATATCAAACTTTTAGAGTTTTATAAATTAACCCCTTAGTGACCAAGCCAAATGTTTTAATTCTGACCACTGCCACTTTATGTGGTAATAAATCTGGAACGCTTCAAAGAATCCCACTGATTCTGAAACTGTTTGGTTTTTTTTTGTGACATTTTCTACTTCTTGATAGTGGTAAAATTTGTTCGACATAACTTTTTAAAAAAAAATTTGTGAAAATATCTGAAATTTGGTGAAAATGTATCAATTTTCAACATTTTAATTCTTATGCCCTTAAACCAGAGAGTTATGTCACACAAAATGGTTAATAAATAACACTTACTACATCTACTTTACACCTGCATCATTTTGAAACATATTTTTTTTGGTAGGAGGTTATAAGGGTTAAAAATTGATCAGCAACTTCAAATTTTTCCAACAAAAGTTACAAAATCATTTTTTTAGGGACCAGATAATATTTTTTTATCTCTATTTAGTCACATTTTTCACATACTGATTGAACACCTTGTGGTGAAAGTGATAAGACTGATGTGTTCATCGGGTCGGCACGATTACAGCGATACTAGATTTATATTGTTTTTTTTTATGCTTTGCTGTGTTTAGACACTAAAATCAATATTTCACAAAAATGAATTTGTTTTTTGCATCGTCATATTCTGAGAACTATACATTTTTTATTTTTTTGCTGAATTAGCCATATTAGAGTCTTTTTTTTTGCAGGACGGTTTAGCATTGTCATTAATACTATTTTTTTTTTACATATGACTTTTTGATTGCTTTTGATTCCCTTTTTTGTAAGTCGGTATGATGAAAAAGCAACATTTTTGGCATGTTTTTATTATTTTTTTTATGGTGTTGGTCATACAGAATAAATAACATGCTAGTTTTATAGAGCGGGTTGTTCCGGACGCTGCGATACCAATTTTGTGTATTTTTTTTTGCTTATTTTTGTTTTATCACAAACCTGTGTTTTGTGTGGCAAAACGTCTTTCTGATTTGTGTGCACTTTTTTTTTTTTTTTACTTTTTTACATATTTTATTTAACTTTTTTTTACTTTTTCACTTAGTCCCACTGTGGGACATGTATATTTTTTACTTTGATTACTGGTCTCATACACGACAGAAGTCGTGTACAGCAGTGTATGAGACTGTCAGTGAGTCACGAACTCAGCCTGTGAGACCCCGCTTGGCGTCGTCACATGACCTCAGGGTACCATAGTAACCATTGGGGCCCGTGATTCTAATCGCGGGGGTCCGATGGTTACTATGGGGGTCTTGTGACCCTCTTGCAACCACTTGAATACTGCTGTTGCGATTGAAAATTGTGTTTAAAGGGTTAATTGGCCCAATTGGCTCTAAAACTGGCTGGGTCCGATACTGCAGAGTGTTAGCTGTCATGTATAGCTGACCCCTGCAGGAATTGCCTTCACCGGGTGGCACTATACACTTATTCCTCAATGCTGCTTTTTAGGACCCTTAATGGCCGCCGTTAGGGTATGTGCACACATTGCAGATTTGCCTGCGGATCCGCAGCGGATTGGACGCTGCGGATTCGCAGCGGTTTTCCATGCGTTGTACAGTACCATGTAAACCTATGGAAAACAAAATCAGCAGTGCACATGCTGCGGAAAATACCGTGCGGAAACGCTGCAGTTTATTTTCCGCAGCATGTCAATTCTTTGTGCGGATTCCTCAGCGTTTTACACCTGCTCCTCAATAGAGTGGTCTTTTGCATGTCAGTCTTGATGAAAGGTGTGCTATTATTTTAATAAGAGGCGTACGCCTTTTAATGAATGAACCAGGGTCTGGCTAGTGTACATTTCTATAACATTAACACACAACATTTGTGGTGTACATTTTGATGAGTCTGATGTGGCCATGCAGAACTACACCCCATTTTGCCATATTTTTTTTTTTTTAAGTTGGCAGAGCCGACAAAATCCCATTCACATGTAATTCACATGTAATAAGTTTATTGCAACTTTTTGTAAAACTTTTGTAAGAGATTCCTGCACCACTGACCGGATTTTATTTGACCAAGCTACCGAATTGCTTTCCATAACTATTTCAAAGTTTGAATACTTGATTGTACCACATCGTATTTTATATATACACTCACTGGCCACTTTATTAGGTACACCTGTCCAACTTCTTGTTAACACTTAATTTCTAATCAGCCAATCACATGGCGGCAACTCAGTGCATTTAGGCATGTAGACATGGTCAAGACAATCTCCTGCAGTTCAAACCGAGCATCAGTATGGGGAAGAAAGGTGATTTGAGTGCCTTTGAACGTGGCATGGTTGTTGGTGCCAGAAGGGCTGGTCTGAGTATTTCAGAAACTGCTGATCTACTGGGATTTTCACGCACAACCATCTCTAGGGTTTACAGAGAATGGTCCGAAAAAGAAAAAAAATCCAGTGAGCGGCAGTTCTGTGGGCGGAAATGCCTTGTTGATGCCAGAGGTCAGAGGAGAATGGGCAGACTGGTTCGAGCTGATAAGGAGATTTTTGTGTACTCACCGTAAAATCTTTTTCTCCGAGTCATCATTGGGGGACACAGGACGAATGGGTGTTATGCTGCTGCCACCAGGAGGACACTAAGTTAAACACACACAAAAGATTAACTCCTCCCCTGCAGTATACACCCACAGGCTGGACAATCCAGAGCCAGTTCGGTAACAAAGCAGTAGGAGTAAGCCAGTTAACAAACAGAAAACATGTCATAGTCAAAACACAGACTGAAAAGAACAATTGAGCCAACTAGGCTAACAGGGAGGGTGCTGTGTCCCCCAATGATGACTCGGAGAAAAAGATTTTACGGTGAGTACACAAAAATCTCCTTTTCTCCTACGTATCATTGGGGGACACAGGACGAATGGGACGTCCCAAAGCAGTCCCTTGGTGGGTCACCAGAAGTTATAAATGCTGTGCGAGCCTACAAACTACAGATGAGACACAGCCGCTTGTAGGATTCGCCTACCGACGGAAGCGTCTGCCGAAGCCTGAAAGTGCACATGGTAGTGTTTCGTGAACGTATGTAGACTGGACCATGTAGCAGCCTTGCAGACCTGTGCTGCCGATGCCTGGTGCCGGATGGCCCAGGACGCGCCGACTGACCGGGTAGAATGAGCCTTGATCCCCGGAGGTGCGGCGTGACCCTTGACACGGTAGGACTCTTGGATGGCGGAACGAATCCACTTGGCAATGGAGGCCTTGGAAGCGGGTAGTCCCTTCCGTGGCCCCTTCGGAAGAACGAACAAGGCGTCTGACCTACGGAGAGACGCAGTCCTGGAGACGTAACGTCTGAGACCCCTCACTAAGTCCAGAGTGTGGAGCGCCCTTTCCGTGCGGTGGGAAGGAGCAGGGCACAGTGAGGGAAGGACAATCTCCTCATTAAGATGGAAGGAGGAAACGACCTTCGGAAAAAAAGTCGGACATGTCCGCAGAACCACCTTGTCCTGGTGGAACACGAGGAAAGGAGGTCGGCACGACAGAGCTGCCAGCTCAGAGACACGTCTAATAGACGTGACAGCCACGAGGAAGGCAATCTTCCAAGACAAGAACAGCAAAGACACTTCATGCAAGGGCTCAAAGGGGGGCTCTTGAAGAGCACAGAGAACTAGGTTCAGGTCCCATGGTTCCAAGGGCATCTTGTAAGGCGGAGCCATATGAGAAACACCCTGGATGAAGGTCCTGACCTGCAATCTGTTTGCAATCTTTCTCTGAAAAAGAACCGAGAGAGCAGAAATTTGGCCCTTAAGAGAGCTGAGAGCAAGACCCAAGTCTACGCCTGATTGGAGGAATTCCAAAATGTGAGGGATAGAAAAACGGAGGGGGAAACGTCCCCGCTTCCTGCACCAGGCGAAGTATGCCTTCCAGGCGCGGTGGTAGATGCGCATAGAAGAAGGCTTGCGTGCGCGGAGCATGGTAGATATCACCGTCTGGGGCAACCCCTTCTGCCTCAGTACCCAGGACTCAACGGCCACACCGTTAAACACAGGGCCTCTGAGTTCGGGTGGTAAATGGGCCCTTGAGACAGGAGGTCTGCGCGACTCGGCAGCCTCCAAGGTACGTCTGAGACCAGTTGAACCATCTCGGCATACCATGTCCTGCGCGGCCAGTCCGGAGCGATGAGAAGTACTGGGATCCGTTCTGCCTTGATCTTCCTGATCACCTTTGTCAGAAGAGGAATTGGGGGAAAGATGTATGGGAGTCTGAAACCCTGCCATGAGAGGACGAGAGCGTCGGCTCCGAAGGCTGAGGGGTCGTGAGACCTGGCCATGAAGACGGGAACCTGGCAATTGAGGCGAGATGCCATTAGGTCCACGTCCGGGGTCCCCCATCGAGAGCATATCTGGTGAAAGATTGCGGGATGGAGAGACCACTCTCCGGGATCGAGGCTGTGGCGACTGAGAAAGTCCGCTTCCCAGTTTTCCACGCCTGGGATAAAAACTGCTGAGAGTATGGAATGATGTGTCTCGGCCCAGCGGAGAATTAGCGTCACCTCGACCATGGCCGCCTTGCTGCGAGTGCCCCCTTGGCGGTTGATGTAGGCTACCACAGTGGCGTTGTCGGACTGGACTCTGACCGCACGGCCGGAGAGGAACGGCTGAAAATGATGGAGAGCCAGTCTGATTGCCCGAATCTCTAGGATATTGATGGGCAGCTGGGACTCCTGCGGAGACCAGCGACCCTGAGTCGAGTGGCGCTGGAACACTGCACCCCAGCCGAAGAGACTGGCGTCCGTTGTGACAACCAGCCAGTGCACCGGAAGGAAAGACTTCCCCCGAGTCAGGGAGGACCTCTTGGTCCACCACCTGAGGGACTGTCTGATTGGGCGAGAGAGAAGGAGACGGCGGTCGAGCGAGGCGGGATTCCTGTCCCATACTGCCAGAATGGCGTGTTGTAAGGGACGGAGGTGAAAAACCGCAAAGGGCACTGCCTCCATTGCCGCCACCATCCTGCCGAGTACCCTCATGGAGAAGCGTAGGGAGTGAGAGCGAGGTTGAGTAAGCTTCCGGACTTCTCTCTGAAGAGTGGATACCTTTTCCGGAGGCAAAAGTACTAGACCCTGAGAGGAGTCTAAGATCATTCCCAGGTAGGATATGGTTTGGGCCGGGACTGGGGAAGATTTTTTGAAATTGATTTTCCAGCCCAGGCGCAAAAAGGTATTTATAGTGAGGTCTACCGCTTCTGAACAGGACCGGAAGGAGGGGCCTTTTATGAGGATGTCGTCCAAGTAGGGCAACACCACTATGCCTCGAGCATGTAGAATGGCCACGGCAGCTGCCATGACCTTGGTGAACACCCGAGGAGCAGTGGCCAGCCCGAAAGGTAGGGCGACAAACTGAAAATGGTGCCCCTGGACCGCGAAGCGGAGGAAGCGCTGATGAGACGGTAGGATGGGAATGTGCAGGTAAGCGTCTTGAACATCTAGAGATGCAAGGAACTCGCCCTCTTCCAGAGAGGCAATTACCGAGCGGAGGGACTCCATACGGAATTGACGTACACGGACGTACTTGTTGAGGAGCTTGAGGTCCAATATTGGACGTACTGAGCCGTCCTTCTTTGGTACAATGAAAAGATTGGAATAGAAACCTTGGTACCTCTCGTTCTGAGGTACCGGGATGATGACCCAGTCTTCCCATAGCGATCTTATGGCCTGAAAATACTGACGGACCCTTGCTCTGGGAGGAGGGGACTGGAAGAAACGAGATGGGGGGAGAGAGACAAACTCTATCTTGTAACCGAAGGATACCAGTTCGCGGACCCATCGGTCGGGAACTACCGAGAGCCACGCGTCCCGAAAGAAGAGTAGGCGGCCGCCAACTCTGTCGGTGTCCTTTGGCGTCTGCCAAGAGTCATTGAGGTGGAGACCTGTTAGGTCTGGGCCCCCTGGACCCCTGTTGTCTGGGTCTGCCTCTCCAAGAGGGAGAAGGTTTGTAAGATGGCTGGGAGGTTCTGTCCTTGCGCTGACCTCTCCCGGCGCCGGGTGGCGCGGAGGGAGGATTGGACCAATTGGAGCCGAAACGGAAATATCGGCCTCGGCCCTGTTGGTTGCGAAAGGGGCGAAAGGTCCGTTGCTGGGGAAGGAATTTGCTCTTTCCCCCTGTGGAGTCTGCGATTATTTTATCTAGTTTGTCCCCAAAAAGGCGTTCGCCCTGGTATGGAAGGGACGTGAGAGATTTTTTGGATCCTGAGTCCGCTTTCCAGTCCCTGAGCCAAAGGGATCTGCGGATCGTGACAGCATTGGCCGCTGCCTGTGAGGCACAGTTGGCCGCGTCTAAGGATGCGGAAACTACAAAGTCCCCCGCTCTGGCAATCTGAGTGGCCAGGTGTGAAACCTCGGGGGGTAAGTCGGCGTGTAGTGCTGTAGAGGCTAAAGACTCGGCCCAATGGGTCATGGCTTTTGCGACCCATGTGGCGGCAAAAGAAGGGAAGAGAGAAGCCGAGGAAGCTTCAAAAGCCGAGCGAGCCATCTGATCAATTTGTCTATCAGTGGGATGCTTGATTGACGCGCCCTCGGAGGAGGATAGAACCGCCTTGGTGGCTAGCCGCGACACTGGCGGGTCCACGGAGGGTGACTGAGACCACTCCTTAGCAAGGTCCTGAGCAAACGGATACTTCAATTGCATAGCCTTCTGACCTGAGAAGCGTTTATCCGGACGGACTCTGTGGAGATCGACAATGTCCTTGAATTGAGGATGCGTAGGAAAAAATCTATGAGCCTTTGTGGTTCGCCCGAATGACACGGGATGAACCGCCTTGGACGGGGTTTCCTCCTCTAACTGTAGCGTCTGACTTACAGAGTCTATGAGAGAATCTAGGGTCTCTTGGTCGTGACGATACTCTGGGGAACAGGACACGCTGGATGCGTCGTCCAGAAAGGATTCCCTGCTATGAGCTGGGGATGAGTGACGAGAGACTTCGCTCTCTGAGCCGGAGGGCTGATCACGGACCGGAGATATTACCCTGGACTTCTTTCTAGATGAGAGAGGGCTTCTGGAAACGGTACGACCTCTAGGCCGAGAGGGGTTCTTAGGCCGCGTTACATCATCCGTGGAAGCGCCCTGGGTAAGGGACGGGTCACGGAGGGACTGTATCGTCCTTTCCAAGGATGCCACAGATCGAGCAAGGGAGGACGCCCATGCGGGGGTACTAGGCTCACTACATTCCGGGTCAGAGGCCGGAGTATCCTGTGCCGCAGACATTTCGCAGGCGGAGCACAGCGGGGTAGTGTGACCTCGGGGCAGAGATACCTTGCAGGAGGTGCACACAGCAAAAATAACAGAGTGGGTCTTTCCAGTCCGTTTTTGCTTAGACTGTGACATCTTGCCGTGAAGTGAGCGTACTGGCAGGGGAAGAGACAATCCTACTGAGTGCGTCTCACCAAGTTCTGCGGTGCTTGGCAGGGAGATCCTGAAGTCCTGTGCGCTGTGGTGCTGCAGAGCCGCCAGCGCACTTCCTGGTCCAAGATGGCCGCCGAGATGTGAGAAGGGCGCTTCTCGGGAACGAGAAGCGCCCAGAGGGGGGGGCGTGTCGTGGGCGGGCGGTGGATTCCCTGCTATGCGCGTCGGAACGCTGCCATTGCCACCGCCATCCTGCTGTATGAGGGAGGGATGCCCCGCGGCTGCAGCGCCGCATTAGAAGGAGGAAAAGGGATCCCTGAACGGGCGGTCCCCTGTCAGCTGGTCGGCCCCCGCACTTACCTTGTGCGATGGGGCCGATGCTCCATCCACCTTCACCTTAGTAGGGAGAGGGTGGAGAGCTTCTGCCGCCGTGCAACATCCGCTATGTTCAGTGGTGATGCAGTGGGCGGCTGCACGGACGCCATGGCATTCTGTCCGGCTGTGCCCTGGCTCCAGGAAACTTAGGTGGATGATTAGTCCCCGTGGTCGCCTGACAGGGAGGGAGGGAGATCGGAACGCTAAGGAACCGTCGCCACACTGGAAAGTGAGCCAGGGCTGGCATCCATCGTCGCGGGAAAGGATACAGGAGGAACGCTCCATGTACTTGCCCGTTGTTGGTGCGGGAGAGATCAGAGCTGAAAATTTGCCTGTCGCTCCCTTCCGTTAAAAACAAAAATTGGTGGGGTCCTGAGGACCCAAGTGCCTCCTGAGACACTAAGTAAGAACTGGCTCTGGATTGTCCAGCCTGTGGGTGTATACTGCAGGGGAGGAGTTAATCTTTTGTGTGTGTTTAACTTAGTGTCCTCCTGGTGGCAGCAGCATAACACCCATTCGTCCTGTGTCCCCCAATGATACGTAGGAGAAAGAAAGGCAACAGTGACTCAAATCGCCACCCGTTACAACCAAGGTAGGCCTAAGAGCATCTCTGAACGCACAGTGCGTCGAACTTTGAGGCAGATGGGCTACAGCAGCAGAAGACCACACCGGGTACCACTCCTTTCAGCTAAGAACAGGAAACTGAGGCTACAATTTGTACAAGCTCATCGAAATTGGACAGTAGAAGATTGGAAAAACGTTGCTTGGTCTGATGAGTCTCGATTTCTGCTGCGACATTCGGATGGTAGGGTCAGAATTTGGCGTAAACAACATGAAAGCATGGATCCATCCTGCCTTGTATGGAGCATCTTTGGGATGTGCAGCCGACAAATCTGCGGCAACTGTGTGATGCCATCATGTCAATATGGACCAAAATCTCTGAGGAATGCTTCCAGCACCTTGTTGAATCTATGCCACGAAGAATTGAGGCAGTTCTGAAGGCAAAAGGGGGTCCAACCCGTTACTAGCATGGTGTACCTAATAAAGTGGCCGGTGAGTGTATATATATATATATATATATATATATATATATATATATATATATATATATATATATATATATATATATATATATATATATATATATATATACACACACAGTATATTCTTTAAAAAGAAAAGTAGATAACAAACATTATTACTCAGCAATCTGCGAGGTCTTTATAAAGATTCTCAGCAGGAACATCGATTCTTGTCCCTTGTGTTGGGTGAAGGGCAGAATGACGTAGGTCCCCGGCTGGGCCGTGAAAGATCCGGTAATTTCTCTGACCGGTTTTGCCTCTTGAATGATGGTTTCTGTTGCAAGATGCTGGGAATATTGTTGTTGGGTCCCAGTCTTAGCATCCTAATTATCATAAAAAAGGGAAAATGAGTGTGAAATATAAGTGATAAGACTTCAATTTACGGTATATATAAAAGGACGATGGCTTGTAGTCAATGCTATTTGGCTAGAAGCAGCTAAAAGCAAGAAATTTGGTGTCTTTTCTAGAAATTTTGGTATGAATGAATAAAAGGTGTCTAATTTAAAACAAAATATTGGATGAGAACAATTAAGCAATACAAATGTGGCAAATCTAAGAATTTTTCCATCCGTAAATGGAATTCATACATCTAGACCTGCACCAAGAAGTACAGGTGATGACGTAAGATCATAATCCAAAAATTGCAACTTTTCTGGATCTCAGTGCAGCAGAATAAATGGCACAAATGAAGGAGCCTTCCCTAGCTTGGACGAGTTGTCCAAAATAAGTTATTTAAACTTTTCTTTTTGTAAAATTGTATTCTAGATTCAATTCGAAACCCAATTGGGGATCGTTTCGTCTTTAAAACCTCTGCCAAGGGTCTGTGCACACGATAAGTATTTGGTGCAGAGTTTGTGCAGCATTTCTGCATCTCTTGGCAAGATAAACTCTGTGTAAAATAGGTGTGGTTTTGATGCTTTTTTTACAAGTTTTTTTAACGTGAGTTTTTGTGCAGATTTTTCCCCACTCATTCGTATGAGTGAAATCTGCAACAAAAACGTTGAAAGAATTGATATTTAAATCTACAAGTCACAAATAAGCAACGTGTGCATGAGATTCTCATTCACTTTGTTAGCGACAGGAAAAACTTCAGGTTCTGTGACAAATCTGCGCAGTGCACAGGCCCGAATATATTTATGAATAATATATAATATGGCTATGTGCAAACATTGAGAACTTCCAGAAGATTTTTCAGCAACAAAAACAGTGTTGGCGGGTGTAAGGCCGGCGTCACACTAGCGAGTTTTACGGACGTAAGAGCGCAGAAAATACGTCCGTAAAACTCGCCAAACAAACGGCACAATTATTCTCAATGGGTCTGGTCCTATCAGCCGTATATAACGGATCCGTATTATACGGCTTTCTACGGCCGTACAAAATCGCAGCATGCTGTGTTTGTCAGCGTATTGCACAAAAAATATGCCAATGAAAGTCTATGGGGGCGAGAAAAATACGGATTCCACACGGACCAGCAGTGTGACTTGCAAGAAATACGCAGCGGTGTTAGTGAAAAACCGGTAATTCAATTGACTGCTTTTCATTTCTCCTTTCCAAACCCGACATGATATGAGACATGGTTTACATACAGTAAACCATCTCATATCCCTTATTTTTGCATATTCCACACTACTAATGTTAGTAGTGTGTATGTGCAAAATTTGGTTGCTGTAGCTGCTAAAATAAAGGGTTAAATGGCGGAAAAAATTGGTGTGGGCTCCCGCGCAATTTTCTCTGCCAGAATGGTAAAGCCAGTGACTGAGGGCAGATATTAATAGCCTAGAGAGGGTCCATGGTTATTTCCCCCCCCCCCGGCTACAAACATCTGCCCCCAGCCACCCCAGAAAAGGCACATCTGGAAGATGCGCCTATTCTGGCACTTGGCCACTCTCTTCCCACTCTCGTGTAGCGGTGGGATATGGGGTAATGAAGGGTTAATGCCACCTTGCTATTGTAAGGTGACATTAAGCCAGGTTAATAATGGAGAGGCGTCAATTATGACACCTATCCATTATTAATCCAATTGTCTGAAAGGGTTAAAAAAACACACACACACATTATTAAAAATAATTTTAATGAAATAAACACACCGGTTGTTTTAATATTTTATTGCTCTCTCAATCCACCTGAAGACCCTCGCTTGGCCAAATAATAAACCCACAATATACATACCATCCGAGGATCTGTCAGGTCCCACGATGTAAATCCTTCTGAAGGGGTTAAATCAATTTACAGGCAGGAGCTGTGCTAAAGCACTCGCTCGTGCCTGTAATCCCCGGGTGCTGAAAGGAAAGCTGGGTGATCTGTACTTACATTGAGTTGCGGTGAGGCGCCCTCTGGTGGCCAAGTGCCAGAATAGGCGCATCTTCCAGATGTGCCTTTTCTGGGGTGGCTGGGGGCAGATGTTTGTAGCCAGGGGGGGGGGGGGCAATAACCATGGACCCTCTCCTGGCTATTAATATCTGCCCTCAGTCACTGGCTTTACCATTCTGGCGGAGAAAATTGCGCGGGAGCCCACGCCAATTTTTTCCGCCATTTAACCCTTTATTTTAGCAGCTACAGCAACCAAATTTTGCACATACACACTACTAACATTAGTAGTGTGGAATATGCGAAAAAAAGGGGGATATGAGATGGTTTACTGTATGTAAACCATGTCTCATATCCTGTCGGGTTTGGGAAGGAGAAATGAAAAGCCGGCAATTGAATTACCGTACCGGATTTTCACATATATCGCGCTGAATTAAATATACAGAATATATATATATGTGTCTCAATGACATATATATATATATATACTGTATATATGTTTTAACGGACATTTGAGCACATAAATCCATTAGATGTCGGTTTTGCAAGCCTGCGAGAAAATATCGCAGTACGGATGCCATACGGATTACATACGGAGGATGCCATGCGCAAAATACGCTGACACACCCTGCCTACGGATGACATACGGACCACTATTTTGGGAACATTTCTCCGTATTACGGCCGTATTACGGCCGTAAAAAACGGACCGTATTGTCTTACGCTGAGTGTGACGCCAGCCTTATACTGCATACAATAAGCAAGCTTTTTATATTTTCTTGATCCATTTTCTTAAGCGTTTTTCCCATTTATTTGAATAGAAGAAAAACGCAGCAAAAATGCTGAAAGAATTGACATACTGCAGATTTTTTTAAAAAAGCACTTTGATGCTTCAAATCTCAAAGGAAAAAAATAAGCAGCGTGTGCATAAGATTTTATACATCTCATTTACTTTACTGGTTTTTTACTCTTGAAAACAGTGTGGAAAAACAGGGCAAAAGCGCAGCGTGAGAACAATCACTTAATGTTAAAACTTGAGCAAAATTTATGGATTCTTTACAAAAATGTCAACTTTGTTAGAATTCTGCATGAGGAAATTTGGCTTTTTTTCCCCTACAGAGAAACATAGAGAGACCCTGAGCATTTTATGGAGATGTTGGTTCACTGACTCTCACGCTGTTACGGTCTTCGGTAAGGAAAGGGGGCCTCAAACTTCCCCTGGAACTGGGACCCTAACTATCCCTGTCCCATGGGTACTCTTGAAGGTAGAGAGGTTAAACCCTAAACTGTCCCCTCCCCCACCCCATGAGGCATGGGACAGAAATGTAAGGTAAACAATAGTGATGAGCGAGTGAACTAGTTGCTCGGGTTTTCCAGAGCATGCTCGGTTGGTCTCCAAGTATTTGTGACTGCTCGGAGATTTAGTTTTTGTCGGCGGCGACTGCTCGGAGATTTAGTTTTCATCGGCGGCACAGCTGCTGGTTGCTAGACAATACATGTAGGGATTCCCTAGCAACCAGGCAACCACCACATGTACTCAGGCTGGCTAGCAGCTGTAAATCATGCAGCTGAGTCAACAAAAACTAAATCTCCGAGCAGCTACAAATACTTGGAGGTCACCCGAGCGTGCTCTAGAAAACCCGAGCAACGAGTATACTCGCTTATCACTAGTAAACAACACACAAAGACAAAACAAAGATAACAGAAAATCTCTATCATACAAAAGCACTAAACAAACAAATGGGAGGAGGATAGGGACAGGAAGGAATAAACTAAAAGAATAGGGACCAGGAGATAAACACACACTCACTACAGCAAACCACAGAACACTACTACAACAACTCCACTCCAACCACTTAGCTTTAGCACACAGCACAGGAAGATGAATCTTTCATCAGCAGGGACAAGAGACCAGTTTTAATAGGAAGTGGTAATGACTAGATCAGAAGAAGCTGAAATCGAGCTGCACGTTTCAGCATAGAAAGGGTCGTTAACCTCTTCAGCACGAGGAAACGACATCCATTTAATATGGGACACAAATCACATAATCTCTAAAGACGACCTGTGATTCATTACCCAACGTGACCGTCTAACTCCAGGTCTTCCAGGGGGACGTGATGCCCTCGTGACATTGACTCTCCACAGTGGCTCCCAAAACATCCAAAAATGTTGACAATGCAACACAGCCTGTATCTGTAAATTACCCTGCCTCCACAATTTTCTATTTCAGAATGTATTAATATTTGCGGACTTATCTCCTGTACAGTCATCATCTCCATATCTGTAATTGCGAGCGATGCAGCTCAGCTGCGAGTCATTAACAAAACAGTTGCGGCCAATAAAACAGATTGCTGAATGTAATCCACTATGCAGAAAGCAAATAATTGCCCTTATTAATTGCCCCCTACCCTCCACCATTCTTACATTAGACGTCACGGCATCCAGTTCCAATCAGATCCTCTAGCAAAGTAATGTTGATCGACATTCAGTGCACATTACATGAATTAGCTAATCTGTCCATGATCTTGTGCTATCAATGTTATTTAGTATATCAGCTGCTATGTACTTGACTCTATGGAGGAGGTCACATGGCGCCACATTTGGAGACTCCTGCCACCATCCCATACTACAACCTATGGATACAATCACTACATTAAGTTCTAAATATATGACTCATTTATTCTACTTCTCTATTTCCAAATCTCAGGTCAGACCATTCTCTGAATGACAGGCAACTGACAGCAGCACAGGCCCTCCCCCGCGTCTCTGACTGCAATTAATGACCAAGCATTAAAAAGCCTAATATACCTCTTTGCAAAACCAAGTTCCTTCAGACAAACACATCAAGAATGCCTCGCTTCACATAATTGTAAGATTTCAATTGCTTCACAGGTTGGAAATCAATATTACTTGTTGTCAGTTCATACCTTAATGAAAATGTAGAAATTTTAAATTACAGAACATTTCTTACCTTGTCTGTAACCTGTATAAAAAAAGAAACACAAATTTTAGCCCTTTCTGCAAAGTACAATCCAAATACATTTATAGGTCATACTCTCATACATAGGAGCTGGGTTATAGTAGTAATATTCCTGTACATAGGGGCAGTATTATAGTAGTTATATTCTTGTACATAGGAGCAGTATTATAGTAGTTATATTCTTGTACATAGGGGCAGTATTATAGTAGTTATATTCTTGTACATAGGGGCAGTATTATACTAGTTATATTCCTGTACATAGGGGCAGTATTATAGTAGTTATATTCTTGTACATAGGGGCAGTATTATAGTAGTTACAATCTTGTACATAGGAGCAGTATTATAGTAGTTATATTCCTGTAAACAGGGGCAGTATTATAGTAGTTATATTCTTGTACATAGGGGCAGTATTATAGTAGTTATATTCTTGTACATAGGCGGCAGTATTATAGTAGTCATATTCCTGCAAACAGGGGCAGTATTATAGTAGTTATATTCTTGTACATAGGGGCAGTATTATAGTAGTTATATTCTTGTACATAGGGGCAGTATTATAGTAGTTATATTCCTGTAAACAGGGGCAGTATTATAGTAGTTATATTCCTGTAAACAGGGGCAGTATTATAGTAGTTATATTCTTGTATATAGGGGCAGTATTATAGTAGTTATATTCTTGTACATAGGGGCAGTATTATAGTAGTTATATTCTTGTACATAGGGGGCAGTATTATAGTAGTTATATTCTTGTACATAGGGGGCAGTATTATAGTAGTTATATTCTTGTACATAGGGGCAGTATTATAGTAGTTATATTCTTGTACATAGGGGCAGTATTATAGTAGTTATATTCTTGTACATAGGGGCAGTATTATAGTAGTTATATTCTTGTACATAGGAGCAGTATTATAGTAGTAATATTCTTGTACATAGGGGCAGTATTATAGTAGTTATATTCTTGTACATAGGGGCAGTATTATAGTAGTTATATTCCTGTACATAGGGGCAGTATTATAGTAGTTATATTCTTGTACATAGTAGAAGCATTGTAGTAGTTGTATACCTGTACATAGGGGCAGTATTATAGTAGTTATATTCTTGTACATAGGGGCAGTATTATATTAGTTATATTCCTGTACATAGGGGCAGTATAATAGTAGTTATATTCTTGTACATAGTAGAAGCATTGTAGTAGTTGTATACCTGTACATAGGGGCAGTATTATAGTAGTTATATTCTTGTACATAACGGCAGTATTATAGTAGTTATATTCTTGTACATAGGGTGTTGTATTATAGTAGCTATATTCTTGTACATAGGAGCAGTATTATAGTAGTTATATTCTTGTACATAGGGGCAATTTTTATTATAAAACCAAACATAAATACAATTATAATAAAAACAAAAATCACCCAGTATTACAAAACACAAATCACTTAGGTTATATACACACAAGTACTAAACAGTCAGATCATATTCATAAATAAATTAAAGTGTCCACACCTGGAGGGAGAAGAAAATTAAACAAAACAATAAATATATATATCATCATATTTCCTAACTGAATTTTATATTCCTCCATAACTTAATATTTCTCGGACTCCTTCCAACTTCTAGCGATTTTATCCACCGGAGTTCTGACATAACCTGACCAGCCGCAGCGGTGCGATCGAACAGCTCATTGTGCAGTGACACCCGGGTTCTCATGTGCCAATGATAGTATTTGATAATGCAGCGCCCCAGAGTCCTGGTCGTTGCAGTACTGTGGCTCCGCCACTAAGGGGAGCTGTGGTACGTCTGATGGCACTGAAGGAGTTCATCTGATCAGGTATCACAGACACCAATATATTTCACAGTCGGGCCTCCGGGGGGAGCTAAGGGTTCTATTCACTAGGCCACTCCCCACCATAGTGGGTAAACTGGGGGTCAGGCAGGAAGTTAGAAGAGAAAGCTGACTGGGTTGAAACCAGGCAACACCTTGTGGCAGAGGGTGTTGTGGGGGAAGATACAGTAGGGTCTCTGCCAGGGGTGGGATCCTGGCAGAGGCTTGGCAACTTGAAAGAACGTAACGGGACCGTGCCTGCTCAGGATAGCGGCGGTGCCCAAGGAAGGATCAGAAGCGAGATAGATTGTGCTGAGTGAGAAACGAGATCAAGCATTAGGAGAATACCAGTAGGGGTCGTGCTGTAAGACCGGAGCAACATCCTACTGAGGCGCACTACCGGTGGCCGGAACGCCGAGGGAGTATCATAATATCTAGCTTCAAGCAATACTCTAAACAGCGGCAGGACAGTCAGTCTAAGGCGGGCTGTCTCACACAAATCACCTATGAAGTCTTGGGGGGCAACTTGTGGAGAGGGGCGACTCTAGGGTCCCGGAAGAGCTCCGAGCCTACCCGTCAAACGGGTGCCGTCCCAACCAGTACATCAGGGAGGGACGGAGGATTAGCAGAACATCATCTAATCGAGTTGTGAGGGAACTTAAGAAACAGACACAACAGTTGTGGGGACTTTCCGTAAGCACAGCAGGGAAGGACCGCAACACCTAGCGCTAGAAGGAAGGCACAGATTTCCACCTGTGAAGAGAACTCTGGAGGTGCCATTGGACCGGCCGGACTTGCGCAGCCTGGCGAACCGTGTTCTGGACTGAGGACCCAGAGATCTTCAGTAAAGAGGTAAAGAGACTGCAACCTGGTATCCTCGTTATTTAACCGCGACCTGCACCCCACAACTGCACCGCACCATCACAGCATCACCCCCACCACTATCATCATCACTCATTGCACCGGACGTCCCCCACTGACCTGCAGGGCCACGGACCGGGTCTAGCCACCGTGACAACCCCAGAGCAGAGACTCAGAGGCCCGGTACCGGGTACCCCTCGGCCTTGCGGCAGTGGGGGCGCTCCAATTTTGGCGTCACGAACAGGATCTACTTAAGCCTGAAGAATCAGGTCATGTGTGCCTTAGAACTGTGATTTATTATGCTTGGACTGTGACTGATTGCAAAGACTGTGTGTTGCCACTTGCCGCCCTATGTTCCTGCCAAAACCGCCGCCATTACAGCGCTAGGGAGAGCGCAGGAGAAGAAGAAGGGCGTGGAAGTGGGTGTGAACAAGCTGAAGAGCGCGAAAGACAATGGCCGCCCAGTCTAAATATCTCGGCCCCTTGAGGACGTGTCCGTCAGCAGCCGAGATCCGCCTACTGATCCTCAATGGGGGGCGGAGACAACAAAAGCAAAACCGCCCACGAAGGAGAGAGCGGGAAAAGGACCAGGAAGAAGAAGTCAGCGACATGGAGGACGCCATGGCCAGCCACCCGGAGCCGGAGTGCGGGGTCGGAGCCGAGGACTCCCCCAGCTACCCAGAGAGGCACCGTAGCCAGACCTCCACAGTTGGCGCTGACCTCCTGCAGACCGAAGCGGACGAGCTGATCCACCAACTCCTGCGGACGCCGCTGAGCACTGAGGCCGGGTGGAAGAAGACCATCATCGGGAGCCTCACCAGACATCTGTCGGCAGCCTCATCTGGTCCGGAGCAGGAAAGAAGTTCCAGCGCTCCGAAGCCAGCAAGCAAGGCTCTACCGGAAAGCGAGATGCTGCAAACAGAGATGACAACGCCGCAGCGCAAGGCCCCGCAACCAGCGTTCCAGACCCCAGCGGAGGCAGAGCAGACCGGCACCGGAGGAACCGCATCTGAAGCAGGTATGAAGGACGACCCTGCCCTGACGACTGACCCCACTCCCGCGACTGCTAGTGCCACAGCTGCTGACTCCGTTCCAGTGACTGATCTTGCAGCAGCCGCTACCTCTGCTGCAGCAAATGCCCCTACTCAAGCTGCGCAGACCTCCATCGCTGTGCATGACCTAACCATACATGAAAGACGGATTAACGGCATTTGTCCAGCACTGGGTGCAACCCTGGACTTCACCCTTCCCGGGCCAAGAGGAGTTAAGTGCCAGGTGCAGCCCTGGAAGCCGTCCAACTAAACCTCGAAAACCTGAAACTGTACATAGTTAACTGTTTGTTTCCCTGCTTCTTGCTACTTTAAACCCGACCTGGGTTATTCTTAAAGGGATCCCTTTGTTGACCCGGGATCCCTATTGTTTTGTTTGTTTTTCTAAGTTTTGCACAAGTTTCCAGAACTGCCGCAATCATGAACAGTGCATGATACAAACTTTCTGTAAATAGTTTGCACCTTATTAAAGGTGCTCTCTACTGGTTTTACTTCAAAAAGGACTCTTTGTGAAGATACCACACTGGAACCTTTGCTGAGTATGGACTGGTAGCTTGAGAAGACGTGCTACCTCATAGAGACTTGGTCCCCTCTTAAAGGGGATGTTCATTTTTCGCACTTAAACGGTGATATTGCTTTAAGACAGGTAGCAATAATGTTTTGACGAAAGAAAGTGATGATAATGTTTACATGAGTAAGTTATATGTATTCAACTAGTTATTTGTGAAGAAATGTTGATGATGTTCTCTAAAAAGAAAAAGTGAAAGATAGCAGAAGGATGCAGTGGGCCCGTAGGAGTAGACGTGGTGTCCAGCATGCATGTTAGTGAGAAAGATAATGAGAAGGTTTGATGTTATATAAAGAAAATGGTTGATAATGTTGATAGATAATTAGGATAGAAGGTGAACCCTGAGTCTTCCTAGGAGTCATGTAGAGATGGCTCAATGCTCTTAAACTGAAAGTAGTGTTATGTTCTATACTGTGTATAGTAGTTGAAAAGGCAGTAGGCCCGGGCTGAACGGGGCGGTCCTGTAACAGAAAGGAGAGGCAGAAGGTCTGGTGCCGTTAGGACAGGCGGTCCTGCAGATTAAAGAAGGAGAATGTAAAAGTTAAATTGCCTTATAATGCGATTATAAGAAGGTCTTTAGCGGATTCAGAGTGTATGTCCTTAAAGGCAATGTTAAATTATTGTTCAACAATTTTGCACTTAGTAGAATACCCGGTTGGGTAAGAAAAGTTATTTATAGCATGTTGCTATGATATTTAACCATGTTTGTAACGTTCAAGTGTTCTCACCTCCCATAAAGGGAAGCTTTGTTCAAGTATACTTATTGTTATTACACTCAACAAAACTGTATGTCTTTTTGCTAACTTGTATTGTTGTTTTCTTCCCAGTCCCGGAGTACTGTGTTTAACCAGGGGGGAGTGCAGCGCCCCAGAGTCCTGGTCTTTGCAGTACTGTGGCTCCGCCACTAAGGGGAGCTGTGGTACGTCTGATGGCACTGAAGGAGTTCATCTGATCAGGTATCACAGACATCAATATATTTCACAGTCGGGCCTCCGGGGGGAGCTAAGGGTTCTATTCACTAGGCCACTCCCCACCATAGTGGGTAAACTGGGGGTCAGGCAGGAAGTTAGAAGAGAAAGCTGACTGGGTTGAAACCAGGCAACACCTTGTCGCAGAGGGTGTTGTGGGGGAAGATACAGTAGGGTCTCTGCCAGGGGTGGGATCCTGGCAGAGGCTTGGCAACTTGAAAGAACGTAACGGGACCGTGCCTGCTCAGGATAGCGGCGGTGCCCAAGGAAGGATCAGAAGCGAGATAGATTGTGCTGAGTGAGAAACGAGATCAAGCATTAGGAGAATACCAGTAGGGGTCGTGCTGTAAGACCGGAGCAACATCCTACTGAGGCGCACTACCGGTGGCCGGAACGCCGAGGGAGTATCATAATATCTAGCTTCAAGCAATACTCTAAACAGCGGCAGGACAGTCAGTCTAAGGCGGGCTGTCTAACTCATATAACCTATGCAGTCTTGGGGGGCAACTTGTGGAGAGGGGCGACTCTAGGGTCCCGGAAGAGCTCCGAGCCTACCCGTCAAACGGGTGCCGTCCCAACCAGTACATCAGGGAGGGACGGAGGATTAGCAGAACATCATCTAATCGAGTTGTGAGGGAACTTAAGAAACAGACACAACAGTTGTGGGGACTTTCCGTAAGCACAGCAGGGAAGGACCGCAACACCTAGCGCTAGAAGGAAGGCACAGATTTCCACCTGTGAAGAGAACTCTGGAGGTGCCATTGGACCGGCCGGACTTGCGCAGCCTGGCGAACCGTGTTCTGGACTGAGGACCCAGAGATCTTCAGTAAAGAGGTAAAGAGACTGCAACCTGGTGTCCTCGTTATTTAACCGCGACCTGCACCCCACAACTGCACCGCACCATCACAGCATCACCCCCACCACTATCATCATCACTCATTGCACCGGACGTCCCCCACTGACCGGCAGGGCCACGGACCGGGTCTAGCCACCGTGACAACCCCAGAGCAGAGACTCAGAGGCCCGGTACCGGGTACCCCTCGGCCTTGCGGCAGTGGGGGCGCTCCAATAACACTTATGATAATGTACATTGTGCCTCTGTCTATGTTACTAACAGTGGAGGGGACACCATAGATTATGTCAGGATACTTTAGGGTCCGCAGTCTGGGGATTTTTAGATTATCTGACACTTCCTCCCAGATCTTCCTCCCTCCCCAGCAATCACATATAAAGTGCTCCATAGTCTCCTCCTGCTGACAACCAAGGGGACAATTCCGATCAGAGACACTCAGATGTTTCAGGTTCCCCCTGACAAAGAGCCGACTATGCAGTGAAAGCCAAGTGACATCAAACAGTTTAGGAGGAAGTCGTTTCCCGTTTAGGAACCTAAGGCTTTCCTGCAGGGTGGTGGTGACACAATCTCTCAGGGCCAGTGGAGAGTAGAAGAAAGTCCTACATACATGAGCATATATGTCTCTTCTCGTACTGCTCTCAATGTAAGACTTACCCAGTCCCCACCTCCTAATACACTTCAGACCGTAGTCCAGATACTGGGGGAGGTGGTCACCTGTCCATCTCCTCCTCTTGAGACTGCCGCCTCGCACCCAAGATTCTGCAAAAGGCAATATCCAGTACCTGATACTATTTACCCACAGGGAGCTACTGTTTGAGTCCATGTTCCCAAAATTTACCTTTAGGAACAAGGAGTCAAAGAAAACCCTTGGATTCAACATATCCAGCCCACCCTCTCTCCGCGGTAGGTACGTTATTCCCCTCTTTATTAGGTTCAACCTATTCCCCCACAAGAGCTGGAAGAACAGGCTGAAGAGCCTTGCTGAGAAAGATTCTGGCAAAGGGAAAATGACAGAGACATACAAGAAAACAGGGACCAGGTAAGTCTTCAACATTGCGACCCTTTCTCTGTAGGTCAGCCTCCAGTTCTTCCATCGCTGAACCTTTGCATTTCCGGTTTCCAATTTCTCCTCCCAATTTAGGGTGGCATTATCATCCCTCCCAAATTTAACCCCTAGGATCTTAATATGGGTGGAGGCTTTGGCAAACTGCCGCAGATCAAAGGTGGGATCAGTATCTAATGTCCACAGAGCTTGACTCTTCTCAAGGTTGACCAGAGACCCGGAGGCCTCTGAGTAGCTTCTGATAGACGCAGATAACATCTGCACCTCTCGAGGATTAGAGATCACCAACGTCACATCATCCGCATAGGCAACAACATTCAGAGGCAGGCAATGGGGGACCGTCACCCCCTGAAAATCGCACTCCTGCAGTGACCTCAGAAACGGGTCTAGGGCAAAAACATACAGGAGAGGACTCAGTGGGCAACCCTGTCTCACCCCTGCCTCAACTCCAAAAGTGTCACCCTGCCAACCATTAATCAGAGGAAAGCTCACCGCCTCTCTGTACAATGTCTTCAGCCAATCCACAAATTGTCCCGGAATACCGTACTTTGACAAAGCGGCCCACAGATAGTTATGATCAACCCTGTCAAAGGCTTTAGCCTGGTCCAGACTAACAATATATTTCCCACACCGCAGAGCTTTACATCTCTCAAACATCTCCCGTATCGAGATGACTGCTCCAGAGATGTTCCGCCCTTTTACTGTGCCAAACTGAGAGCCTGTCAACAGTGCTGGGGACAAACAGACTAATCTAGAAAAAAGGATCTTTGCTAGAATCTTCCTGTCCACATTCAAGAGAGCAATCGGCCTCCAGTTCTTGATGTCGCTCGGCTCTTTACCCTTAGACAGCAGAATCAACGAGGACACTCTCATGGATGGAGGCATCAGGTGATTTTCTAGACAACTTCTATACACATCCACGAGGATTGGGGCCAGGAGGTCTCTGAATTTCCTATAAAATTCTGCTGTTATGCCATCTGGACCTGGTGCCTTCTTCAGATGTAATTTATCAATAGCCTCCTTAACTTCCTCCACCGTTAACTCTGCTGTCAAAGGAGAAAAGTCCAGATCATTAGTATCAGGCGCAGGAGTTGCCTCCAAGAATGGAGCCATCTTATCTTTATCCAAAACTTTCCTCTGAAACAAGTCAGCATAGTAAGATCCCACCACCTCCAGGATACCCTCCCGTGAATCCTGCAATACACCCTGGAAGTCAGTGAGACCCGTGACCATTTTTTTGACTACCCTCTCCCTGCAATTCTCAGAGGGATCAGGGGCCCCTAAGGACCCATAATCCCGTTCAAGAAACAGGGAGGTATACCTACTATACTGATACTGCCTTATCTCAGATTTCAGTCGGTCGATCTTCACTTTGTCATCCCCGCCCGCTGAATATAGTGACTCCAATTCTTTACGCAGCTTTAGGTACTGGCTGTACTTATTCCTCCCTTTATTAACTGAAAGTCTCTTTAAGAGGGATCTGATATCCTCCTTGACGTCTTCCCACCAGTCGGTCATGTTGTCATAGAAATCAACCCTATCCAGATGAAGCTGGATAAGGGAGTAGACACGACTCTGAACATAAGCATCATCCAGGAGACTGGAATTGAGCTTCCACAACCCTCTACCGATGTCCGGACGGTTAGAGGTCCCCAGACAGAAGCACAAGGCGAGGTGATCAGAGTAAGGGACGACCTTCTCACTCAGGGTGCCGACAGCCTCAGTAGGACTCACAAAAGCAAAATCTATCCTACTGCTCCTGTTCGAACATGAATACGTGAATTTTGGCTGTCGACCTCCCTGTGCGAAAACGTCAGTCAGTCCAGCCTGCATTATAATGCTATTTAGGACCTTACCATCCCTGGTCACTGTCCTGCCCGAGGAACTGTCACCTGACGTCAGTATGGCGTTAAAGTCCCCTGCCATCACCACCGGAAGAGAAGTGAAGAGGTAAGGCTTAACGTTATTAAAAAGCTGAATCCTGTCAGTCACTGTCTGTGGCCCATAGATGTTAATAAGCCGGAGTCGCCTACCATGAATAGTGACTTCCAGGACCAAACATCTTCCCATGACCACCTCCGTCATCCTATGCACAGTCACATCATTGGTGTTAAACAGGACAGCGACTCCGGCGTAAGGCTCCACAGCCAGTGACCAGAAAGAAGGACCGCACCGCCATTCCCTCTCAGCCTCTCTCATAAGCCCCAGAGATGTCAGTTGTGTCTCCTGCAGGAAAATGACATCGGTGTCCAGATGTGTGAGATGTTCATACACCACATGTCTCGTCCTCCTTGCCTTAATACTATTGACATTACTTGATGCTAGTGTTAATGAGAACCCCGCCATCACAACACAATAGAGAAGGAGCACAGTAACTGCCATCATCATGAGTCAGGGATGTTCTGTCCACCACTGGTGTCCATGACAGACTCTACCTGAGGGTCCACAGATAAAGGCTTCCGCTTTGACGGAGGGTGGTCCTCTATGTCCCTGTCACACTCTGCATCAACTTTCATCAACTCTGTCTCATAATCATCATTAGACTCAGATAAAACTCCATACTTGTTGGACACAACCATCACTCCTGCAGAATTCTGAAGTTTCCTAGTAGCGCTCTGACCGGTGTCATATTCTGCCTCAGGTTTACGGGAGGACGTGCTCTTTTTCTTCCTTTTATTGTGATTAACGCTCCAGTCATCAGATTCAGACAGTGATGCTGAAGGAAGGGCTACCTGAGGCTGCTGGACCTGAGGAGCGACCTCCATGTTCCCCTCTATACCCTGCTTCTCTGGTGTTACATGAGTGGACTCCTGTTGTGCATCTGGGTTGGTCACCATCTCTCCTGACATTAAATCCTCCCCCTCATGTGCCCCTGCCACCACATCCTCATCCTCCTGAGCCTCTGCCCCTGCCAGTACAGCCTCATCAGGGAAGACTCTGCAGATATTATGCCAGGCGTCTGGACAGTCCCTGTGAGGGTGGCCCATCTTACCGCAGAGGTTACATCTAACATCCCGGCAATCCGCAGCGACGTGGCCGATATCCCCACACAGGCTGCACTTCACCACAGTACAGGCGTTAGCCAGGTGACCTTTCCCACCACATTTGAAACACTTTCTGGGCTGCCCGGGGTAATAACATCTTCCCTTCTCCCTCCCAATGAAGAAGGAGTTGGGTAAGTGGGCAGTAATGTTATTAAAGGGAACCTATCACCCCGTTTTTTTCGGTATGAGATAAAAATACTGTTAAATAGGGCCTGAGCTGTGCATTACAATAGTGTAGTTTGTGGACCCCGATTCCCCACCTATGCTGCCGAAATACGTTACCAAAGTAGTCATTTTCGCCTGTCAATCAGGCTGGTCAGGTCGGATGGGCGTGGCTTCTTCCCCCAGATATTGCGTAGTTTTCCGTTGGTGGCGTAGTGGTGTGCGCATGTCCAAGGTCCCCAATCCTGCACGGGGGGGTGAAAATAGCAGCGATGTCCGTTATTCCATTGGTGGTCGGTGGGCGCGGCCATCTTCCTTTGGCCGCGCGTGCGCAGAAGCGGCGCTCTGCTGGCCGCGGCTTCAGGAAAATGGCCGCGGGATGCCACGCGTGCGCAGATGGAGATCGCGGCGGCCATTTTCCTGAAGCCGCGGCCAGCAGAGCGCCGCTTCTGCGCACGCGCGGCCAAAGGAAGATGGCCGCGCCCACCGACCACCAATGGAATAACGGACATCGCTGCTATTTTCACCCCCCCGTGCAGGATTGGGGACGTTGGACATGCGCACACCACTACGCCACCAACGGAAAACTACGCAATATCTGGGGGAAGAAGCCACGCCCATCCGACCTGACCAGCCTGATTGACAGGCGAAAATGACTACTTTGGTAACGTATTTCGGCAGCATAGGTGGGGAATCGGGGTCCACAAACTACACTATTGTAATGCTCAGCTCAGGCCATATTTAACAGTATTTTTATCTCATACCGAAAAAAACGGGGTGATAGGTTCCCTTTAAATTGCCGCAGTTTCACCACAGCTTTCCACCCCATTGTCCAGATACCATCCTCATCTCTGACCTTGGAGAGTCCAGAGGCGAGGTCACAGTGTCTCCGGAGCCACACCTCGATGTCCTGTGGGGGAACGGCCTCATTCCAGAAGGTGATATTTACCGTGACAGTGTCCGGCCTGGAGATAGGAACCAATATAAATTTATTCCAGCCTTCAGCGTCTCTGAACCTGGGTTAATTGGCCCAGAACCTGTCCAGGTCACACTGCAGCTTGAAACTGACCTCGTAGCTCTGCCTGTCCTGAAGGTTAGACACCGCCAGTATCTCGTTTGCCACAAACCCCATCTGGCCGCATAGCAGCTCTCTCACCACATGCCTGCGCTGTGGCAGATCCTCCTTGGCACCTATGTATTTAAACCGCACCACATTAATGCGCTTAAATGTCTGCCCGGTATACCTGGCGCTGGAGGTGAAGGATGGGGCGCCGCGGGTCCAGGCATTCCTGGGGGGCACCTGCCGGGTCACACTGGGCCGACTAACCGGGAGAGGGCCTGCAGCAGGGGGGGTTGCCACACCTTGTGGACTAGATGGTAAAGGGGGATAGTCACACATATCATGCACATTATCAGCAGCAGCATCATTATCATCAGACAGTGCCACGTCCATGACGGAATGTGAAACCCCTCCAACCCCCGACCCCCTGGGCACAACATCACCAGCCCCAGTCTGTGCCTCAGCCTCAGCCTCGGCATCATCAGCACAAACAGTCTCACATATAATGTCCTGCTCCTGCATGGGGCATTCTGGGACCTGTGGTGCCTCTGCTGGAGTCTGAAGTGCATGCTCCTGTTCACACTCAGCTGCCTCAAACAGTCTCACAAATACAGTCCTGCTCCTGCGTGGGGCATTCTGGGACCTGTGGTGCCTCTGCTGGAGTCTGAAGTGCATGCTCCTGTTCACACTCAGCTGCTTGCTGCTGCAGTTTTTTTCCTTCCTGGAAGCAGAAGCGGGCAGCCTGTAACACTGGCCGTGTCCGCTGCTCGGGGGTCCCAGTCTCTACAGCACAGTCCTGCTTATAGGAGGCGAACCGCTCCCGGTTCCTGTAGGTCTCCGCCAGGGGCCCCATGCCCTCCAGCACAGATTCAATGTCCTGCACCACACTTGCCAGCTGCACCCCCAGTGTGTTCAGTCTCAGGTCATAGGCATCATTACCGGCAGGATTAGTGACTTTTAGGTTATAGATAAAGTCTACCTCCATTTGCAGCGCTTTTTTTTGCTGCTGTAACTCACCCAGTTTTCTGACCAGTCCCGGTATCTCGTCCGCTAGCTGCAGCTCGGGTGCACGTGCCGGCTGCACAGGTTTAGTCTTCACCACTGGTGCAGGGGTTTTGAACACAGACTTGTGCGATTCCACCACAGATGGCTTTGTGGCTCCTCGGCTGGATGCAGGCTCCGCAGCAAGTTTATCGCTGCCACCTGATTGTGACCGGGTGCGTCCTGACAGCGCCACACTGCCATGTTGCTGCAAGTTCTCCTGGATAGTCTGTCTTTCCAGAGAAGTCAGTCTCTGCCTGGAAGCAGGAGAGGTGATCTGCACACCTGAGGCCGATCTCACCTGTGCTCCAGGCAGGGGCTGCTTACTGACTGGGGAGTTACAGGACTTCATACTGTGCTGTGTAACATCACTCACCAACACTTTCCCTTCTTGCTTCTTTGCTGGGCTTGGAGGAGATTTTCCTCCCAAAACTTTACTTGCAAGTTTTTCTTCCTTCACAGAACTGCTGCAGCTTTGGCTCGCTGCATTCACTGGTCTCACAGTGGCTTTGGGATTAGCATTCCCATTCAGAGAAGTCTGGGAGCCTTGTCCCAGTGTAGGCCGAGAAGCCTGGGCCTTGCCTGGGGAGCTTCCCCGCCCAGGGTGGCCCCTCCCTGGGCTTGCTCCAGACATCAGGAGAGCTACCAACACACAACCTCACAGCTAGGAGGCAGTATTATAGTAGTTATATTCTTGTACATAGGGGCAGTATTATAGTAGTTATATTCTTGTACATAGGAGCAGTATTATAGTAGTTACATTCTTGTACATAGGGGCAGTATTATAGTAGTTCCATTCTTGTACATAGGGGCAGTATTATAGTAGTTATATTCTTGTACATAGGGGCAGTATTATAGTAGTTATATTCTTGTACATAGAGGCAGTATTATAGTAGTTATATTCTTGTACATAGGGGCAGTATTATAGTAGTTATATTCTTGTACATAGGGGCAGTATTATAGTAGTTATATTCTTGTACATAGGAGCAGTATTATAGTAGTTATATTCTTGTTCACAGGGACAGTATTATAGTAGTTATATTCTTGTACATAGGGGCAGTATTATAGTAGTTATATTCTTGTACATAGGAGCAGTATCATAGTAGTTATATTCTTGTACATAGGGGCAGTATTATAGTAGTTATATTCTTGTACATAGAAGCGGTATTATAGTAGTTATATTCTTGTACATAGGAGCAGTATTATAGTAGTTATATTCTTGTACATAGGGGCAGTATTATAGTAGTTATATTCTTGTACATAGGGGCAGTATTATAGTAGTTATATTTTTGTACCTAAGAGTAGTATTGTAGTAGTTATATTCTTGCACTTAAGGGACAGTATTATAGCAATTATATTCTTGTACATAGGAGCAGTATTATAGTAGTTATATTCTTGTACATAGGGGGCAGTATTATAATAGTTACATTCTTGTACATAGGAGCAGTATTATAGTAGTTATATTCTTGCACATAGGAGCAGTATTATAGTAGTTATATTCCTGTACATAGGAGCAGTATTATAGTAGTTATATTCTTGTACATAGGGGCAGTATTATAGTAGTTATAGTCTTGTACATAGGGGCAGTATTATAGTAGGTATATTCTTGTACATAGGAGCAGTATTATAGTAGGTATATTCTTGTACATAGGGGGCAGTATTATAGTAGTTATATTCTTGTACATAGGAGCAGTATTATAGTAGTTATATTCTTGTACATAGGAGCAGTATTATAGTAGTCATATTCTTGTACATAGGAGCAGTATTATAGTAGGTATATTCTTGTACATAGGGGGCAGTATTATAGTAGTTATATTCTTGTACATAGGAGCAGTATTATAGTAGTCATATTCTTGTACATAGGAGCAGTATTATAGTAGGTATATTCTTGTACATAGGGGGCAGTATTATAGTAGTTATATTCTTGTACATAGGAGCAGTATTATAGTAGTTATATTCTTGTACATAGGAGCAGTATTATGGTAGTTATATTCTTATACATAGGAGCAGTATTATAGTAGTTATATTCTTGTACATAGGGGCAGTATTATAGTAGTTATATTCTTGTACACAGGGGCAGTATTATAGCAGTTATATTCTTGTACATAGGGGGCAGTATTATAGTAGTTATATTCTTGTACATAGGGGCAGTATTATAGTAGTTATATTCTTGCACATAGGGGCAGTATTATAGTAGCTATATTCTTGTACATGGGAGCAGTATTATAGTAGTTATATTCTTGTACATAGGAGCAGTATTATAGTAGTTATATTCTTGTACATAGGAGCAGTATTATAGTAGTTATATTCTTGTACATGGGAGCAGTATTATAGTAGTTATATTCTTGTACATAGGAGCAGTATTATAGTAGTTATATTCTTGTACATAGGGGCAGTATTACAGCAATTATATTCTTGTACTTATTGGTAGATGTATTGAAGTAAATAAAGCATAAGAACAATTTTTGCTTTGGTATTAAGAGTAACTGTGAAATTGTCTAAAGTGTTTTTTTCTTTAATTTTACCACACTTTTTGGAGTTTTATTCATACCTTACAGAAGGCGAATCCAATAGGTAACCATGAAGTATTATATTTCCTTTCATTGCTGAGACTCTGCATAACAGCCACAGTCACGTTTTTTCCCAACCTTGGTCCTTGTGACTCGGGAATAATGATTATAAACTGGGGATTTTTCCACATATCCTCTGAATAAAAAAGAGATCGGTCACATAAAAATTGTCTAGAAAAGCAATTTATTGGCTAATATAAAAATATACATTAAATTTTGTTTACATTGTTGGTTCTATTAGGATCACAGTGCTCAACATAATGGCAGAGAGGCATTTATGGTTTTGGCCGGAGCCATTCTTGTAAAATCCGAGTCAGATAATGTGCGACAAACCTGTAGAGCCACATCCACCAGCAGTGCTGCCCCTCACCCACTGGTTGTAGTAGCTGGTGGTCTTCCAGACATACTGGGGGCCTCCGAAATCCAAATAAGTAGGTGTGTGGTTACAGATGTAAACCTTGACATAGTTTTGCATGAAATCTTCGCAGGACATCCTATGGACAAGAATAACAATTAACAAAGGTCAAACAGAAGATTCGTGTTACATCTAGAACAGAAGGATATAATTAAAGGAGTTGTATAATTTAACGTCCTACTAATAAGTTAGGTGGGTCACACCTGTGACTCCACCATCCCTGAGAATTACAGACTCCAAATATCCCAAATTGCTGCCATAAAGCCAGTGGAGCTAATGCCATGATTCGGAGAATCAGGGAAAGACAAATACCTCTGCTTAGTTCTTTCTGAAAATACCATTTATAAAGACAAGAGAAACCCGTGTGACCACTGCAGACAATCAGCAGTTATTGATTGGCTTCACCAGTCTCCTGCTCTCTGAGCAAAAGAAAACAGTCACCTGGCTCTCGCTTCCATCTTGGACAGCACATCACATGACTACTGAATGGGTATATTGGCCACACGATGCCCTTTTCCCTGGTGGGGACATGAGTATCAGCATGGAAGATCCATGAGGTCCCGGATGAAAAAAAACGTGTATATTTATGTATTTATTTATTTTATTTTTACTTACTATTAAGGGCCCATTTTTAAAATAAAAAGGTAAATAATAACTTTTTTAAGCCCCATGCCTTAGTAAAGAAACATGAGCCAAGTAGAAATGGAAGTAACCAGAGGGAAATGAACCCTGTGCTATCTACACAATTTTAATTTTTGGTTTCAGAAACATACAGAAAATTCCTATTACTTTGATGATTTATTTCCAGATTTCCTTGTCCTTGGAGCATGTGATAAAGTTTCCATCTAATGGATTTAGTTTGGATCAGCTCCTTCCTTTCCACTGTCCAGTGTTTATTTGGTTTGCGCCGAGGTGGGACATAATTAATCTACATATAGACATTTTTAGGGGAGGGTGTTAACTGTGCCTTCATTTGGCATATGAATGTTGGCAGGTTCTATGCATTTTGGCACTGAGAAAAGTCCGAAACTGTAATTCTTCATTTCACCTGTGGAGGCGCTGTAGGGAAACAGAACATTTTGCTGACAAGTATTCATTCACACTACAGGTGATCACTGCAAGTTACAGCAGCACCTGGGATTAACTTTCTTTTGGAGACTCTATATGAAAGAAACTTATAAAATCCAGAAAACCCCTTTAATTAATAGTCCAAACATCTTTTGTCTTGAACTGTAAGATGTAGGATCTAAAACAGACACAACCAAATATTAAATTTGTGAGTGCATATGGGGGCGATAACTTGTTTTTTACAAACACTTTCAATTATATTTGTTTTTGGGAAAATTAAACAAAAAAAAAATACCCAGAAAAACAAAAAGCGCTACTTTTTTGTAACATTTGATATAAAATAGTAGTATGAAAGGGTCAGTAAATATTATAAATTCCCTTTAATTCTGATTTTGCTTACATGTCAGAGCTTTAAATAATTTAAATAAATATACCAAAATTCTCCGTCATTCTTATCAGTGTTCAGCTTTTTCTTTATCTCGTGGCAGACTCTATCCCATTGAGGTGCTCTGGAGAAGAGAAATATTTTAAGTTACAGAAGGAAACAAGGTCATTTTGCTTTGAAGCTCTTTATCGCTTTTGTGTTTCACCAGCTGTGACCACTAGGTGGCGCATGAGCTCTTTATTTGCTGATTCCATCACTGATGCTCTGCACTTTAGCACACCAAGAGGTCAGCTGTGGAATTGCAAATGCAAAAAAAAAAATAAAAATAATATGTAATTATATTTATGCTCCTAAAGAGACTTAGAGCTGGTTGTGAGCGAAATATTTGTCAAGAAACTCTTCAAGAAATTTTGATATAAAAAGTTAATTTGTGCAGTACCAATCTTGACCTAAGGGTGTGCTGTAATGTCAAAATGTCAGTGTCATGCAAATTCAAAACTCTAAATCGCCATCTAGTGGCAGAAATGATCTTTTCCGTCATCAGTATTTTCTTCTTGTGATCAGCGTGAGATGACAATTTTATGTCTCTAAATTTGGATTGTTGCCCATATTGTATAGCCAGCAGAAGACGAAAATGATAACTTATATGAAAAAATGGAAGATATATCTTTTTTTTATCCTCTTGACCTTGCGATTTTCCTACTATTGAATTTTTGTTCAGCATTTACTTTTCTGCACATTGTACTGGGGTAAGTTGCATGCATGTACAGATGTCCCTTGAGAAAGGAGTCCGAAACGCGCGTCGGGGCGGACGTGCGGGCCCAGGCAATAGCGGGTAATCCACATCCCAGCCTTCTTAAGGTAATTATACCGGTCCATTGACCGCCTGTATTACAATCTCTGGTGCGGTATATTTTCATGTCATGGCGGTGTGTTAGGCTGTTAGTGGTGTGGTACACCTAAGTATATGGGTCCACACTGTTGTGATTTTCTATTATATATCATTACCCATATATTGAACAACTGATAGAACTATTTGGGTGTCCAGCCAGGATTGTTGGATGTGGAATATATCCGTTTTTTGCTTGTTGCCGCACGTCAACATTGGTAAACAGTGGGGGATGCTGTTTTACTCCCCAAATCTGGCAATATGTTTTTTAAAATTTGTAGTATTTCAATAAAATTCTTTATTTGATATGAAAATTGCCTTATGATCATCTTTTTTTGGATATCTATGTACAGATGTAGCAGAGCTGATCAATTCACAGGACCGGGTCCCGCGGCCACGTCAGTAATCTGTGGTCTTCAGATAGGAGCCTTGTGACTTTCCTCATACCCGATGACATCTTCAGTCTGGCGTGATGTCATCATCGTGACGTGATGCACATGTGATGTCACGCCAGGCCGGCTAATCAATAAAGCAGTGGATGACAGGAGGAAAGCGGTGGTTCTCAAGGCTCCCGTCCAATGGCCATATATTGGTGACGTGGCCACAGGACCGGTTCCTCTACTATTTAGCCATTTTTTTAACTCCATCATCTCCAGCGATGTAGGGTAGTAAAGGAACCTTTGGTCACTAGGATTTGCCATCACTAGATCATTGAGGGTCCGACGTCTGGGGAGCCACAATCTGAAGGACTCATGTTTCATGGATGTGTTCTATCAATACCCATTATATTCTATGGGGTTGTAGTCACACGTATGGTTTTTACAGACTAAGGCCGGCGTCACACTCGGCGTAAGACAATACGGTCCGTATTTTACGGCCGTAATACGGAGAAATGTTCCCAAAATAGTGATCCGTAGGCAGGGTGTGTCAGCGTATTGTGCGCATGGCATCCTCCGTATGTAATCCGTATGGCATCCGTACTGCGAGATTTTCGCGCAGGCTTGCAAAACCGACATCTAATGGATTTATGTGCTCAAATGTTCGGGAAAACATATATACAGTATATATATATATATATATGTCATTGAGACACATATATATATATTCTGTATTTAGATTTCATTCAGCGCGATATCTGTGAAAAGCCGGTAATTCAATTGCCGGCTTTTCATTTCTCCTGCACAAACCCGACAGGATATGAGACATGATTACATATAGTAAACCATCTCATATCCCCTTTTTTTTGCATATTCCACACTACTAATGTTAGTAGTGTGTATGTGCAAAATTTCAGCGCTGTAGCTGCTAAAATAAAGGGTTAAATGGCGGAAAAAATTGGCGTGGGCTCCCGCGCAATTTTCTCCGCCAGAGTGGTAAAGCCAGTGACTGAGGGCAGATATTAATAGCCAGGAGAGGGTCCATAGTTATTGGCCCCCCCCCGTGGCTAAAAACATCTGCCCCCAGCCACCCCAGAAAAGGCACATCTGGAAGATGCGCCTATTCTGGCACTTGGCCACTCTCTTCCCACTCCCTGTAGCGGTGGGATATGGGGTAATGAAGGGTTAATGCCACCTTGCTATTGTAAGGTGACATTAAGCCAGATTAATAATGGAGAGGCATCAATTATGTCACCTATCCATTATTAATCCAATTGTCTGAAAGGGTTAAAAAACACACACACACACATGATTTAAAAGTATTTTAATGAAATAAACACAGCGGTTGTTTTAATAATTTATTGCTCTCTCAATCCATTTCCAGGCCCTCGCTTGGCAAAATAATAAACGCACAAGATACATACCTTCTGATGTCCTATCACGTCCAACGAGGTAATCCATCTGAAGGGGTTAACTAATATTACAGGCACAAGCTGCGATAAACCACTCGCTCGTGCCTGTAATCCCCGGGTGCTGAAAGGAAAGCTGGATCTGTACTTACATTCAGTCGCGGTGATGCGCCCCTGCTGGATGTTCTCATGAACTGCAGCCTGGGAACTTTTTCCCACGCTCCAGGTCATATGAGGACATGCACCAGGGGGCGCATCACCGCGACTGAAGGAAATGTAGGTCAATGACCTACATTTCCTTCATTCGCCGGGGAATTACAAGCACGAGCACACCGCTGCATTAGCAGGGCTCCTGCCTGTAAAATATTTTAACCCCTTCAGATGGATTACTTCGTGGGACGTGACGGTTCAGCTGAGGGTATGTATCTTGTGCGTTTATTATTTTGCCAAGCGAGGGCCTGGAAATGGATTGAGAGAGCAATAAATTATTAAAACAACCGCTGTGTTTATTTCATTAAAATACTTTTAAATCATGTGTGTGTGTGTTTTTTAACCCTTTCAGACAATTGGATTAATAATGGATAGGTGTCATAATTGACGCCTCTCCATTATTAACCTGGCTTAATGTCACCTTACAATAGCAAGGTGGCATTAACCCTTCATTACCCCATATCCCACCGCTACAGGGAGTGGGAAGAGAGTGGCCAAGTGCCAGAATAGGCGCATCTTCCAGATGTGCCTTTTCTGGGGTGGCTGGGGGCAGATGTTTTTAGCCACGGGGGGGCCAATAACCATGGACCCTCTCCTGGCTATTAATATCTGCCGTCAGTCACTGGCTTTACCACTCTGGCGGAGAAAATTGCGCGGGAGCCCACGCCAATTTTTTCCGCCATTTAACCCTTTATTTTAGCAGCTACAGCGCTGAAATTTTGCACATACACACTACTAACATTAGTAGTGTGGAATATGCAAAAAAAAAGGGATATGAGATGGTTTACTGTATGTAAACCATGTCTCATATCCTGTCGGGTTTGTGAAGGAGAAATGAAAAGCCGGCAATTGAATTACCGGCTTTTCACTAACACCGCTGCATATTTCTCGCAAGTCACACTGCTGGTCCGTGTGTAATCCGTATTTTTCTCGCCCCCATAGACTTTCATTGGCGATTTTTTTGCGCAATACGCTGACAAACGCGGCATGCTGCGATTTTGTACGGCCGTAGAAAGCCGTATAATACTGAACCGTAATATACGGCTGATAGGAGCAGCCCCATTGAGAATAATTGTGCCGTATGTTATGCGAGTTTTACGGACGTAGTTTCTGCGCTCTTACGTCCGTAAAACTCGCCAGTGTGACGCCGGCCTAAGTGTTGCAAAAAAAAAGCAAAAAGACACAGAGATGTCAGTTTTTGTAGTCAAAGGATGAACGCACCCATTCAAGTCTACGGGTCGATGAAAACCTCGGACAACAACAACACATGGACGGCACCCTGGTTTCATCCCAAGAGAAGCTGGAGAACGCTTCATCACTTTGTATATTTTTTTGCATCCAAAAAAAAAGGTACATACAGAAAAACAAACTTTTGGATCACGTGCTCTCCATGCGAAGTAGGGACTGCACACAAGGACCAATAAAAGCTTGCAGCGTACGCTAGTCTGGAGCAACGGAGCCGACAAGTGCACATGAACAAGAAGCAGCGCTGCACACGGAGCCAGCCGTGTCAACATACCCAAAAGATGATGGAACATTAATGATACAAACAAACACGGACCAAAAATGATACAATCTGATCCAGAACACTGATAAAAACTGACCTGGTTTTCTTCACATTAAGAAAAAAAAATTAACTTCTGCATGTGGCCTAATTCTCAGAATTGATGGGGATCCCAGTTGTCTGACCTCCGCAGATCATAAAGTGATGGCTTATAGTATCATCACTATGTGATATGTTTTCCATAGCTTTTTATACACAGTGCTGTACAATTTTCTTATACGCCTCGTGTTCCTGGTTCAGACTATGCTCTAGAATTATTTGCTTGTTGTTAGTGAATGAGAAGCGGTAGATACAATTGTATTCAGTGTTCAGTCCGGGCCCAAGGTTTTGAGAATGACGCAATTTTTCGTTTTCACAGTTTGCTGTTTAATTGTTCTTTGATCTTCTAGTTGGATATTTCTATAGTTACTGATGTACAATTATCATTATTTCATAAGTGTTTACACTTTTATTGACAAATACATGAGGTTTATGTAAAGACTCAATATTTAAAGGGTTGATCCTTATTTATCAAGACTTCTGCCCTTCGCCCCGGGAGCTGAATATCCGCTACCGTGCCAAATCTTGATCGATGACAATCAGAGGTTTATCACACTTCACCCCCGTCCTTTGCGTTCTGAACCCTGTACTTCCTGCAGTTATTATATCTGATCAAGCCCCTTCAGACTGTTTGGGACATCTGGAAGAATGGTTGTCCTGAGTAGAAAAGGTGACGCCGAGTCCTGTGTCTGCCAGTAGTAAAGAGACCACCCATGTGTGGGGGCTTCACATCCATGGAGGGCTCACTCATAATTATACTTAAGAACACGGCCATGGATAAAGAATAAGATCTAACCATCCTCCAACAGCAACTTCCCCCATCATCCAGGACAATGTGGTGATGATGTTTATTCCAGCATGATGGAGAACGTGTCACAAGGCAAAAGTGATGACTAAGCGGCTCAGTGAATAAAATGTTGAAATTTCAGGTCCATAATCAGGAAACTCCCCAGATATCAGTATCATTGAAAAACTGCGGTCAGTGCTCAAGAAGTGACACAGAAAAACCTAAAAATTGTGATAAACCTCAAACCCTGATGAGAGAAGAACGGGTGGCCATCAGTCAGGATCCCGCTGCTGGGGAGAAAGGCCGAAGTCTGGAGAATCAGGGGCAGCGCTGGGGATATTGAGACTTTGCAGAAAGTTCATGTATTTGTCAATAAAAGTGTAAAAACTGCTGAAATGTTTATGATTATGTATCTCAGTAGCCAAAGAAACATTTAAATAAAAGAGCGAAAAACACTGAAGAGGCAAAATGTGAAAACCAGAATGTGTCAGCTCCAAATCTTTTGGCCACAACTGTAGACAACGCTCTAATAGATACACATCCAGACCGATACATTATCTCCATTAGAGCATGGCCCCACATACTTCCCTTTAACAATTCCCCTTTTTCTTAGAATCAGCAGGATATAAACATTTACTTATCGCTCCAGCGTCCGTTCCATTCGCTATGTCCCCATGGATTCCAGATCCGAATAATATCTTCTAATCTGTTTTTATATTCAATCTAGAGAAAATTACACATTTAATATCAGTCTCAACCATAAATTCTCTCCATAATAGGGGAGCGGTATTACATACTGACTGGCAACACAGTGACTCCTATTCAACTGCAAAGTCTACTGGAGTTATAGGGTGGTGATCATATGGCAAGAGGAGAAGAAATATATTCTAAACACATAGATCCAGACCAGCCATATGTGACACTACAGGTGTAAGTAATATGAGGACCTAATGCAAGATCTATAACTGCACATGAAATGTCCTGTATAGTCCTGATCTCCTAATATGAGGCATGGCGACCTATAGGGACCCCGAGTGTTCGACGACTAAGGGCAACTACTGCTGTGATACAAATCAGTAATAGTTAACACATAGTGTGATAGCTGTACGCTTGTTGGTGTCTGCTTGTTATATAGGAAAGATACATATCTTGGTACCGTGTTAGCCAGCAGATAGAAAAATATTTACAACTCTCAATTCTAAATATTTTGCTTGTATGTAGAAATTGTTTTACCACCAGTAGGTGGCAGTGTGTCCATATTATTTACAGCAGCAGTTTATACATAGGCGCTCTCCTGAAACATTAACGACTTCAATTATTGTAAAATTACAAACAAGAAAAGTGATTATTGTAATAAACGTCTGATACCTGGAAAAATAACCACTATTTACTACAAATACACAAGAACAGTTATACCTGTTATACAGTTAAGAGCAGCTATGTAATTGCAGGATGGAAAGTGTAATGTACATTGTACAGTATATTCTATGAATAAACACAACCCAAAGACTGAAACATCACAGCTGTCATAACTGTAAATTTTCCATTGTCTAAACAAAAGAGCTAATACAAATCTACTGCACCAATAACACTACATACGATAAATAACAGCATTATAGTAGTTATATTCTTGTACATAGGGGCAGTATTATAGTAGTTATATTCTTGTACATAGGAGGCAGTATTATAGTAGTTATATTCTTGTACATAGGAGCAGTATTATAGTAGTTATACTCTTGTACATAGGAGGCAGTATTATAGTAGTTATATTCTTGTACATAGGAGCAGTATTATAGTAGTTATATTCTTGTACATAGGAGGCAGTATTATAGTAGTTATATTCTTGTACATAGGAGGCAGTATTATAGTAGTTATATTCTTGTACATAGGAGGCAGTATTATAGTAGTTATATTCTTGTACATAGGAGGCAGTATTATAGTAGTTATATTCTTGTACATTGGAGGCAGTATTATAGTAGTTATATTCTTGTACATAGGGGCAGTATTATAGTAGTTATATTCTTGTACATAGGAGCAGTATTATAGTAGTTATATTCTTGTACATAGGAGCAGTATTATAGTAGTTATATTCTTGTACATAGGGGCAGTATTATAGTAGTTATATTCTTGTACATAGGAGCAGTATTATAGTAGTTATATTCTTGTACATAGGAGCAGTATTATAGTAGTTATATTCTTGTACATAGGGGCAGTATTATAGTAGTTATATTCTTGTACATAGGAGCAGTATTATAGTAGTTATATTCGTGTACATAGGAGCAGTATTATAGTAGTTATATTCCTGTACATAGGAGCAGTATTATAGTAGTTATATTCTTGTACATAGGGGCAGTATTATAGTAGTTATACTCTTGTACATAGGAGCAGTATTATAGTAGTTATATTCGTGTACATAGGAGCAGTATTATAGTAGTTATATTCCTGTACATAGGAGCAGTATTATAGTAGTTATATTCTTGTACATAGGGGCAGTATTATAGTAGTTATACTCTTGTACATAGGAGCAGTATTATAGTAGTTATATTCGTGTACATAGGAGCAGTATTATAGTAGTTATATTCCTGTACATAGGAGCAGTATTATAGTAGTTATATTCTTGTACATAGGGGGCAGTATTATAGTAGTTATATTCTTGTACATAGGAGCAGTATTATAGTAGTTATATTCTTGTACATAGGGGCAGTATTATAGTAGTTATATTCTTGTACATAGGAGCAGTATTATAGTAGTTATATTCTTGTACATAATAGCAGTATTATAGTAGTTATATTCTTGTACATAGGAGCAGTATTATAGTAGTTATATTATTGTACATAGAAGCAGTATTATAGTAGTTATATTCTTGTATATAGGGGCAGTATTATAGTAGTTATATTCTTGTACATAGGAGCAGTATTATAGTAGTTATATTCTTGTACATAGGAGCAGTATTATAGTAGTTATATTCTTGTATATAGGGGCAGTATTATAGTAGTTATATTCTTGTACATAGGAGCAGTATTATAGTAGTTATATTCTTGTACATAGGGGCAGTATTATAGTAGTTATATTCTTGTACATAGGGCCAGTATTATAGTAGTTATATTCTTGTACATAGGGGCAGTATTATAGTAGTTATATTCTTGTACATAGGAGCAGTATTATATTAGTTATATTCTTGTGCATAGGAGCAGTATTATAGTAGTTATATTCTTGTATATAGGGGCAGTATTATAGTAGTTATATTCTTGTACATAGGGGCAGTTTTATAGTTGTTCGATTCACCCGATATCAGATCCCACAGATTTCAGTATAAACTAATATGAAGGAATTAGTCACCTACGTCATAACGATATATGGAGCTGTTTTTTTTACCTTTTTGCTGTCTGTCACGGTGTAGGCATGACCCTTGATGAGGCCGCTTGGCAGCTCAATATTTCCAGCTGATAACTGAAATAGAATAATGTATAATATCTTATTTGTGATTGATTTATATGTTGTATCATTGCTTATACATGTATTTACTAATCAGGAATTGTAACATGATGCACTCAACATTGCAGTCACAATCTTTCTCTCCTGATGGCCAATACAGGAGTGCCCAGAGCACACAGTCAGTCACATACTTGCCAACAGACATAGTTTTGCCAGGACAATCCTGGGCCCTCTTGTTTTTAATATATTTATTGATGTCTTGGATTCTCTTCTGTTCAAGCAGTGATACAATGGATTCTTTACTTATGAGCAGTGAGACTCTGGGTTCTTTACCGTATGACTAGTGAGGCTGGGATCTATACTGTATGAGGAGTATTACTGTGGATTCTCTTCTGTTCAAGCAGTGATACAATAGATTTTATGTATGAGCAGTGAGACTGGGGGTTCTTTACCGTACAAGCAGTGAGAGTATGAAATTCTCTGCCATATGTTGTAACTTAAAGTCAAGCAGGGCCCGGACGCCTTTCTTGATGGATAGATTTTAATAGAAATTGACATCTCCCTCAGTTGACATTCCTATGACCAATTAAACTATATTCCTTCTTTTATTCTATTACTTTTCACATTTATATTTGTGCCTTTATACTCACATTTCCTAGCGTAGCACACCCCATGAGCGATCCTGATCGTGCGGCACCTAATATTACGTTTTGCAGTTCGAATGGGGATTTGGTTATGTTAAAATACATGGGCACCCCTCCTGTAAAATCCACCATTGCTTCTGAGATTACTCCCCAGTGCAAATTCTGGTAGGATCCTCGCAGCCTGAAAGAACAGAAGCAGCAAATTAAAGGCTGTGGAGTGGAAATGATTGTATCCAGGCACTTCAAGGTCATCTGTAGGAAAATTGTCATGATATTTACCCCTTCAAGGGGCACTGATCTGCCCCATAGAATTAGAAGGGGTTGTTCACTCAGGATAGCACTCGAAAACTGAAAAACAGCTGTCGCATAGAAGTCTGTCATGAATCCCAATGGCTAGGGATAGCACAGGACAAGCAAAGTACAAATATATTACGGACGAGCTCTAGGGTGATGGAACCTGGGCTGACCGCTGCCCTACGCCTGACAAACGCAACTAGAGATAGCCAGGGAGCGTGCCTACGTTGGTTCTAGACGCCACGCACCAGCCTAAGAGCTAACTAGCACTGCAGAGAAAATAAGACCTCACTTGCCTCCAGCGGAATGAACCCCAAAAGATATAGTTGCCCCCCACATGTATTGACGGTGAAATGAGAGGAAGGCACACACATAGAGATGATATATATAGTTTTAGCAAATTGAGGCCCGCTGTAAACTAGAAAGCAGAACGATACAAAAGGGGACTGAGCGGTCAGCAAAAAACCCTAATCAAAAAAACCATCCTGAGATTACAAGAACCCATGTGCCAACTCATGGCACATGGGGAGAACCTCAGTCCACTAGAGCTACCAGCTAGCATAGAGACATAATAAGCAAGCTGGACAAAAAACCAAACAACTGAAAATCAGCACTTAGCTTATCCTGAAAGATCTGGGAGCAGGTAGGCAGGAACCAAACAGAGCACATCTGAATACATTGATAGCCGGCAAGGGAAATGACAGAAAGGCCAGGTAAAATAGGAAACACCCAGCCACTGATGGACAGGTGGAAACCAAAGGCCGCAACCCACCAAAGTCACCCAGTACCAGCAGTAACCACCAGAGGGAGCCCACAAACAGAATCCACAACAGAAGTCACACAAGGAAGCACTGACATGTGTCATTAACTCTTTTACAGTAAGTTTACTCAGAGGAGGAAGTAGTAATAGAATATCTCTAAAGAAGTGTCAGTAGTCATATACGCAAGGCTTTATGCAAGACAAATTCTGTTCTGCTCCTGTGTCGTTATGACAAAACTTCCCGGTGTGTGCTCAGGGAGTTAAATATTATCATAGGGAAGAAGATGTGTGAGTTGAAATTTACTGTCCGCATAGGTAACAGCCATGACAAAAAGACAAGGTGGATGACAAAACGCTGATGTGGGTGAACTTGGAATGAGGTTTCATGAATTACGGAACATTCTGAGAAACCATCGTACTCATACCAAGCAATGTACAATGTAATGTGGGAAAACAAACTATTGTGACGCCTGCTGTCTCTAATAAACTAGAAAGTGTAATCCCAGCAATAACTCAGGATCAGTAATGTAATGTATGTACACAGTGACTGCACCAGCAGAATAGTGAGTGCAGCTCTGGGGTATAATACAGGATGTAACTCAGGATCAGTAATGTAATGTACTGTATGTACACAGTGACTGCACCAGCAGAATAGTGAGTGCAGCTCTGGGGTATAATACAGGATGTAACTCAGGATCAGTAATGTACTGTATGTACACAGTGACTGCACCAGCAGAATAGTGAGTGCAGCTCTGGACTATATCACAGATAATACATGTATTTCCCATTCAAGGCAGGGCGTTCACAAGAAGATGTCCCTCTTTCTCTCTCTGCTCCTGAGAAAACTGCAGTGATTAAAGCAATAGTTTGGTTAAAAGCTGTGCACTACGCCCATTTCTGTTGAGTTAGGACTTTAATATATGTAAAAATAAATACTTCAAATCACATACACTTACTTGGCATATGCTTTCTCCAATAGAGATGGCCAAAACTCATTGCTGACACGTGGCTGTACAAACACAAAGTTTCCATTGAGCATCGGTAACCGATCATCAACAACCACGTCCACCCATTCTCCGAACTGCCAGAACTAAGAGAAAAAAACAAGATTAAAAAAACGGGATTAAAAAATCTGGTCAGGACAGTTGTTTCTTGACAGATATAATACAGAAAGTTAATGGGGTAAATGAACCTAGGCAGATTATCTTGTAACAGCCCCCTATAACAGCAGTCTGGGTGTGTAATCTGGAGCCCCCCTATAACAGCAGTCTGGATGTGTAGTCTGGAGACCCTTATAATAGCAGTCTGGATGTGTAGTCTGGAGCCCCCTATAACAGCAGTCTGGATGTGTAGTCTGGAGACCCCCCTATAACAGCAGTCTGGATGTGTAGTCTGGAGCCCCCTATAACAGCAGTCTGGATGTGTAGTCTGGAGACCCCCCTATAACAGCAGTCTGGATGTGTAGTCTGGAGACCCCTATAACAGCAGTCTGGATGTGTAGTATGGAGCCCCCTATAACAGCAGTCTGGATGTTTAGTCTGGAGCCCCCTATAACAGCAGTCTGGATGTGTAGTCTGGAGCCCCCCTATAACAGCAGTCTGGATGTGTAGTCTGGAGCCCCCTATAACAGCAGTCTGCATGTGTAGTCTGGAGTCCCCCTATAACAGCAGTCTGGATGTGTAGTCTGGAGCCCCCTATAACAGCAGTCTGGATGTGTAGTCTGGAGCCCCCTATAACAGCAGTCTGGATGTGTAGTCTGGAGCCCCCTATAACAGCAGTCTGGATGTGTAGTATGGAGCCCCCTATAACAGCAGTCTGGATGTGTAGTCTGGAGCCCCCCTATAACAGCAGTCTGCATGTGTAGTCTGGAGTCCCCCTATAACAGCAGTCTGGATGTGTAGTCTGGAGCCCCCTATAACAGCAGTCTGGATGTGTAGTCTGGAGCCCCCTATAACAGCAGTCTGGATGTGTAGTATGGAGCCCCCTATAACAGCAGTCTGGATGTTTAGTCTGGAGCCCCCTATAACAGCAGTCTGGATGTGTAGTCTGGAGCCCCCCTATAACAGCAGTCTGGATGTGTAGTCTGGAGCCCCCTATAACAGCAGTCTGGATGTGTAGTCTGGAGCCCCCCTATAACAGCAGTCTGGATGTGTAGTCTGGAGCCCCCCTATAACAGCAGTCTGCATGTGTAGTCTGGAGTCCCCCTATAACAGCAGTCTGGATGTGTAGTCTGGAGCCCCCTATAACAGCAGTCTGGATGTGTAGTCTGGAGCCCCCTATAACAGCAGTCTGGATGTTTAGTCTGGAGCCCCCCTATAACAGCAGTCTGGATGTTTAGTCTGGAGCCCCCCTATAACAGCAGTCTGGATGTGTAATCTGGAGCCCCCTATAACAGCAGTCTGGATGTGTAGTCTGGAGCCCCCCTATAACAGCAGTCTGGATGTGTAGTCTGGAGCCCCCCTATAACAGCAGTCTGGATGTGTAGTCTGGAGCCCCCTATAACAGCAGTCTGGATGTGTAGTCTGGAGCCCCCTATAACAGCAGTCTGGATGTGTAGTCTGGAGCCCCCTATAACAGCAGTCTGGATGTGTAATCTGGAGCCCCCCTATAACAGCAGTCTGGATGTGTAATCTGGAGCCTCCTATAACAGCAGTCTGGATATATAGTCTGGAGCCCCCTATAACAGCAGTCTGGATGTGTAATCTGGAGCCTCCTATAACAGCAGTCTGGATATATAGTCTGGAGCCCCCTATAACAGCAGTCTGGAGCCCCCTATAACAGCAGTCTGTTCTGTGCTGGATCATTGTTACATTGTTGCCAGTTGTACAGTAATGTTGTTCTCCTCTGCCTCTAGTGGTCAGATTAGGGAAGGCTCCATTAATACTAATGGTCACTATGTAGCCGGATGTGTAAGCCTATGAGAAATGATCTGCAGACATGTTTTATTTGATTTCTCATTAAAGGTGTCGTCCAGTTTAGTAAACCCAGTCCCCTTACTAGGGAATCTGCGCAAACAGTCGAGTTCTCTCCTCTCCACGATCCTCACCTCTTGTAAAGTGAAGGGAATCAATCACATAGAGGAAGGCCAGTCATGCCCAGCATTGAACTGGGAGCCATGTTATACCAATGGACACTGTGTAGTTCTTCTTTTCCTTCTTTTGATCTTAATGGTTTTTATTAATGAGGTTCCCCAGGTTCTCGCAGCAGGAGGTGCATTAGTAACAAATTTTGAGCCCAATCTCATGGGATTTATTGTCAAGTAAAGTCAAAGTGAAAACTTCAAAAATAGTAAAAAGTGACTTTGTATCAATCTACAAATTTGACTCAAAATGACAAGTAGGCTGAACTCATTGTATCTGTCTGATCAACCACTACCATAAAGCTACAGAACGGCCCAAAAGATAGAAAATAAAAATATTCTTCTCTTACCCTGAAATGAAAAATTCCTGTGTACTTGTATGTGTATCCCTGGTCACTGGGAATAACATTTGCCAAAAATTTTCGATGCAGAGTTAAAGCCCCGACAACAGAGAGAACCCAACAGTCTCCTGCAGGACAAAGAGAAATGTTGTCATGATTTGGGAGCAGTAGAAGATATTTCTCTAAATTCCATATTTTTCTACAAAACTCATAGGTGTGACTGGAGACATAGCAGGTTCTGAGGGCCCAGAGTCCCAGGGGATCCCAACAGCAGAATGAGCAAAACAGTCATGGAATGAAATAGCATTTTTTTCTGTCTGTAGCCACCAGTAGGGGGAGCTCTCCACATATAGATTTAAAGAGATTTTTTGTATTCTATGAGCTCCCCCTGGTGGTGACCTTAACTAGACATAATGGAAACTTACTTTTTTGCCTATGGAGGGGATTTGGACATATATATTATTATTATTATTATTATTTATTATTATAGCGCCATTTATTCCATGGCGCTTTACTTGTGAGGAGGGGTATACATAATAAAAACAGGTACAATAATCTTAAACAATACAAGTCACGACTGGTACAGGAGGAGAGAGGACCCTGACCGCGAGGGCTCACAATCTACAAGGGATGGGTGAGGATACAGTAGGTGAGGATAGAGCTGGTCATGCAGCGGTTTGGTCGATCGGTGGTTACTGCAGGTTGTAGGCTTGCCGGAAGAGGAGGGTCTTCAGGTTCTTTTTGAAGGTTTCGATGGTAGGCGAGAGTCTGATGTGTTGTGGTAGAGGGATCCAGAGTAGGGGTGATACGCAAGAGAAATATTGTATGCGATTGTGGGAAGAGGAGATAAGAGGGGAGTAGAGAAGGAGATCTTGTGAGGATCGGAGGTTGCGTGTAGGTAAGTACCGGGAGACGAGGTCACAGATGTATGGAGGAGACAGGTTGTGGATGGCTTTGTACGTCATGGTTAGGGTTTTCTACTGGAGTCTCTGGGCAATGGGGAGCCAGTGAAGGGATTGACAGAGGCCGGGGAATAGCGGGGGGACAGGTGGATTAGTCGGGCAGCAGAGTTTAGAATAGATTGGAGGGGTGCGAGAGTGTTAGAGGGGAGGCCACAGAGCAGGAGGTTGCAGTAGTCGAGGCGAGAGATGATGAGGGCATGGACTAGGGTTTTTGCAGATTCTTGGTTGAGGAATGAACGGATCCGTGAAATATTTTTGAGTTGAAGGAGGCAGGAAGTGGAAAGGGCTTGGATATGTGGTTTGAAGGAGAGATCAGCGTCAAGGATTACCACGAGGCAGCGAGCTGGTGGGACTGGGGAGAGTGGGCAGCCGTTTACTGTAATGGATAGGTTCGTTGGGGGGGTCGCGTGAGATGGGGGAAAGATGATGAATTCTGTTTTGTCCATGGTAAGTTTTAGAAATCTAGCAGAGAAGAAGGATGAAATAGCGGGTAGACATTGAGGGAGTCTGGTTAGTAGGGAGGTGATATCTGGTCCAGAGAGGTAGATCTGTGTGTCATCAGCATAGAGGTGATACTGAAAACCGTGAGACTCTATGAGCTGTCCCAGGCCAAAGGTGTAAATGGAGAAGAGCAGGGGCCCTAGGACTGAACCTTGTGGGACTCCGACAGATAGGGGGCGAGGTGAGGAGGTGGTGTGTGAGTGGGAGACGCTGAATGTCCGGTCTGTTAGGTATGATGAGATCCAGGATAGGGCCAAGTCTGTGATGCCAAGGGATGAGAGGGTACGCAGCAAAAGGGAATGGTCCACTGTGTCAAAGGCAGAGGACAGGTCCAGGAGGAGGAGGACAGAGTAGTGTCGCTTGCTCTTGGTGGTTAATAGGTCATTAGTGACCTTAGTTAGGGCAGTTTCAGTGGAGTGGTGTGACCGGAAGCCAGATTGTAAGCGGTCAAAGAGGGAGCAAGAGGAGAGATGGGAGGACAGTTCAAGGTAGACGTGTTGTTCCAGTAGTTTTGAGGCACAGGGGAGAAGTGATATAGGGCAATAGCTAGATACAGAGGATGGGTCAAGAGAGGGCTCTCTTTTAAAAATAATGATATATTACATGGGATGAGCTATTACAAGTATAGGTTATACAATTTTAAACATTTTAGATAAACTATTTTTACTGCCCTAGACCAATGGATATAACATTATCTACCCTGTCCCTATCTTAACCCATCAGGAAAATAAGGCATTATTGTCTAATCCACCCGAGAAGCAATGTATCGGTCATAACTAACCTGAAGCTCCATGGAAATTGCAACTCTGCAATGCCGTGAGCCTTTATATTGTACGGCGAGGTCAGGGCGTTGTGTTTAGCTGCAGATTTAATCTGTAATAAATCAGATTATGTGTGGAAGCATAAAATATTCCTACCTATTTCTCCTTGCATAATGTCAAATATGCTGGCACCGTCTACCAGAAATCGGGCGTCTCTCTGCAGATCCTGATAGGAGAAATCAAAAACTTGATTGCAAAAAATCCACAATTTATAAAACATGCAGAAAACAACAAATTTGAATATCTGAATTTGCCGTCTGTTATCTTACTCATTAATGATCCATACAGCTCAATCATTGAACTTCCTTGTGTCATTCAGCCCCGTAGACCCGGTGTATATTATCCTGCCCCTCGCCCATCACCTGTTGGTGTACATCATCTGGCCCCTTTGCCCGGTAAATATAACCTTCGGCCCCCCGCCATGCCGTCTGCATTTACTACCATGTGACAGAACGGCCGGTGGTGCCGAGCCCACTGTTACTAGCGCGGTCCTGTAATAGGAGCCTCCGAGGTGACAAGTCCGTCCATGATATTTCTTTCTCCTGAATCTTCCCCCATCACAGGTGAGTGATATTATTAAGAAAAGGAAGGAAACGCAGCAATTCAAGGTATAGACCCCGTAACGTTACAGAGCGGGGGGCTGTGTCTGATGGAGGAGTCTGGGTTTGGTGATTCCAGGAGGACGTTACCCCCTGACTGCATTGTGCCCTGTACAGATGGAGGAGGAGGATAATGCTGTGTGTTATCAGGTATCAGCCTCAGACCCTCAGCTCCAGTGATGGGAAATCTTAATCTTCAGCACAAGACATTGTGGACAATCAAAGCTTCAGCTTTGTGGGACCAGTTTGTGGAAGACCCTTATCTGCCCCCCATGACTGTGCCCAGTGCATAAGACAGACATGGAGGGGAGAACATGAGCGGTTGCACAGAGCCTGGACCCCAGTCCTATCCTATAATGGAGATTGCCAGCCCAGCCTCTCCCCAACATCAGGGTCTGACCCGACAAATCCTCTTCTGGATGAAAGGGCAAAAATTCCCACAGACGCCTCCAAAATCTTGTAGAAATTCTTCCCAGAGGATCAATACCATTATACATGCAATGTGGGACTTTAGAAATTACAGGAAAATGTTTCTGCCAATTGTATACATGTGGAATGTGTGAACATTATGTGGAATGTGCACAATTGTGTGTAATGTGTATGTGTTTGCTCTGTAGATGTGTGTGTGCATCATGTGTAAAGATGTTGCATTTTGACGATTTCGTATATGTGTGAATGACGTGAACATGTGTATGTAAATATTGAGTGTATACATGTGTATGTGCCGGTATGTTTGCAAGAGGTATTGTCAGAAGGGGGGTGAGATGCACATCCAGGATAGTGTAAGTGTCTGCCCCAAGTCTAGAGGTGCAATATATATATATATATATATATATATATATATATATATATCCATATTTTCTTTCTTTGGGGGTCTACAGGATAAATAGGCTCATGATAAATTCCTGGTCAAACGTAGCAGATGTTTTGTCATGGAACTTCATAGCTACATGGTACTGAGCCCCATTATTCCAGTACCACCTTTATGCTGATGACACTTAGATCTACCTTTATGGTACTGAGCCCCATTATTCCAGTACCACCTTTATGCTGATGACACTTAGATCTACCTTTCTGGCCCAGATGTCACCTCCCTGCTGTCCAGAATCCCGGAGTGTCTATCAGCCATATCCTCCTTCTTCTCCTCTCGCTTCCTCAAACTCAATGTGGACAAATCTGAACTCATCATCTTTCCTCCATCTCATAGATCTTCCTTACCTGACCTATCTATCGCAATTAATGACATCATGCTTTCCCCCTTACCGGAAGTCCGCTGCCTCGGAGTAACCCTCGACTCTGCCCTGTCCTTCAAACCACACGTCCAAGCTCTTTCCACCTCCTGTCGCCTCCAGCTCAAAAATATCTCCAGAATCCGTCCTTTCCTCAACCGTCAATCTACTAAAATGCCTGTGCATGCCCTCATCATCTCCCGCCTTGACTACTGCAACATCCTTTTCTGCGGCCTCCCTGCTAACACTCTTGCACCCCTCCAGTCCATCCTTAACTCTGCTGCCCGACTAATTCATCTCTCTCCTCGCTACTCCTCCACTTCCCCCTCTGCAAATCTCTTCACTGGCTCTCATTCCCTCAGGGTATCCAGTTCAAATTACTAATACTGACCTACAAAGCCATCCATAACCTGTCTCCTCCATATATCTCTGAACTAATCTCCCGATTTCTTCCCTCACGTAATCTCCGGTCCTCCCAAGACCTCCTTCTCTCCTCCACACTTATTCGCTCCTCACCCAACCGCCTCCAAGACTTCTCCCGATTATCCCCCATCCTCTGGAATTCTTTTCCCCAACAAGTCCGACTATCAACCACATTTGGATCCTTCAGATGGAACCTGAAAACCCATCTCTTCATGAAAGCCTACAGCCTGCACTGACCCCGCTGCCTCCTCACCACTACTGAAGCTACCGCCTCACCAACACTGGAACTCCTGCAACCCTCAACCTACTGTCTCCATCCCAACCATCCTGCAGAATGTAAGCCCGCAAGGGCAGGGTCCTCGCCCCTCTGTATCAGTCTGTCATTGTTAGTTTACTGTAAGTGATATCTGTAACTTGTATGTAACCCCTTCTCATGTACAGCACCATGGAATCAATGGTGGTATATAAATAAATAATAATCTAATATATAATTGCCTAGAATACTACTTCCTGCAATTTGTGCCAACTTCCGTGGCTTTGTCCGGAGCTAATGTCCGGAGATAATGTCCGGAGCTAATGTCCGGAGATAAGTGACGTCACCAGTGTCCTACACCCAGGCAGAGCACAGGGGCCCCAGGCAGCATATGGGGCCCCAGGCAGAGCACAGTGGCCCCAGGCAGAGCACAGGGGCCCCAGGCAGCATATGGGGCCCCAGGCAGAGCACAGTGGCCCCAGGCAGAGCACAGGGGCCCCAGGCAGCATATGGGGCCCCAGGCAGAGCACAGTGGTCCCAGGCAGAGCACAGGGGCCCCAGGCAGCCTATGGGGCCCCAGGCAGAGCACAGTGGCCCCAGGCAGAGCACAGGGGCCCCAGGCAGCATATGGGGCCCCAGGCAGCATATGGGGCCCCAGGCAGAGCACAGTGGCCCCAGGCAGAGCACAGGGGCCCCAGGCAGAGCACAGGGGCCCCAGGCAGAGCACAGGGGCCCCAGGCAGCATATGGGGCCCCAGGCAGAGCACAGTGGCCCCAGGCAGAGCACAGTGGCCCCAGGCAGAACATGGGGCCCCAGGCAGAGCACAGGGGCCCCAGGCAGCATATGGGGCCCCAGGCAGAGCACAGGGGCCCCAGGCAGCATATGGGGCCTCAGGCAGGGCACAGTGGTCCCAGGCAGCATATGGGGCCCCAGGCAGAGCACAGTGGCCCCAGGCAGAGCACAGGGGCCCCAGGCAGCTTATGGGGCCCCAGGCAGAGCACAGTGGCCCCAGGCAGAACATGGGGCCCCAGGCAGAGCACAGTGGCCCCAGGCAGAGCACAGGGGCCCCAGGCAGAACATGGGGCCCCAGGCAGAGCACAGGGGCCCCAGGCAGCATATGGGGCCCCAGGCAGAGCACAGGGGCCCAGGCAGCATATGGGGCCCCAGGCAGAGCACAGGGGCCCCAGGCAGCATATGGGGCCCCAGGCAGAGCACAGTGGCCCCAGGCAGAGCACACACCAAATCGGAGGCCGAGGGGCCCCGCCAACCAAATCGGAGGCCGAGGGGCCCCGCCAACCAAATCGGAGGCCGAGGAGCCCTGCCCACCAAATCGAAGGCCGAGCGGCCCCGCCCACCAAAGCGGAGGCCGAGGGGCCGGCCCCACCCACCAAAGCGGAGGCCGAGGGGCCCCGACCACCACATTGGAGGCCGAGGGGCCCCGCCCACCAAATCGGAGGCCGAGGGGCCCCGCCCACCAAATCGGAGGCCGAGGGTCCCCGCCCACCAAGTCGGAGGCCGAGGGTCCCCGCCCACCAAGTCGGAGGCCGAGGGTCCCCGCCCACCAAATCGGAGGCCGAGGGGCCCCGCCCACCAAATCGAAGGCCGAGCGGCCCCGCCCACCGAAGCGGAGGCCGAGGGGCCCGGCCCCGCCCACCAAAGCGGAGGCCGAGGGGCCCCGCCCACCACATCGGAGGCCGAGGGGCCCCACCCACCACATCGGAGGCCGAGGGGCCCCACCCACCAAATCGGAGGCCGAGGGGCCCCGCCCACCAAATTATTTTTACATTTGAATAAATAAAGTATATATGGATTCTAGACTCCCGATTCTTTAGAATCGGGCTGCCATCTAGTAATAAATATAAGCTTCAGGCTAGGGGACTAGCGTTTGCACTAAAGTGTTGCTATATCACCTTGGTCTTGTAGCATCCAGCAAGTTGCCACAAAAACAACATTAGAGTCACAAGAATTAAAGCAATTTTATGAGAGTTTTGCAACTAGTTTGCTGCAACGTGACCACGTTCACCTTCCTTATGGTGCGATGTAGCCTCCCCATAGTAGGATCGCTGTCCACTCATCGTGTGCCGCCCGAGCCTTAGCATCCACACACTCATACATGAAGCCAGAGCCGCAGCGCTGCTCCGCCGACGCTTTCCCAACGCTCTCCCGCTACGTTACATTTATTACAATAACAGCAGATTGTAATCTCTGTTTCTCAATTACAGAGATTTTCATCAGGATCGCATTCAGAGGTGAAGTGATTATTTCATTTGCTTTCTTCTGAGAAGCCGCCTTCATCTAATCACTGAACTGTACCGCGTTCTCCTTCCGCACTTCTCAAGAAACTGATAAAATAACACTTCTGATTAACAAGTCTCTCGGAGTAACTCCACTATATGTCTGAGAAGCGACTGTCACATTCATAGTGATAAGAAACCTATTTCTACAATATATAATGGTTTAAAGGAAAACTCTGTTCATTACATAATCTTACAAGATGCGGAAAGATTTCATGTAAAGAACCTGCCCATAAGTTCTGGCCCCGGGCCCCATAATAGCAGCCAATGTGGCTCCATTTACAGCACCGTATGACACCAATAACAAAGCCAGCATTTGCCCCAAAATGCCAGCAATGTTCCACATAGACGCTGATAACCGCGCCCCCTACAGTCTCAACAGAGTAAGGCCGGGGTCAGACGAGCGTATCAAAAATCATCCAATTTTCATCCAGAAAACTCCAGATTTCAGCCATATTATCATCCATGTTTCCGTTTTTTGCGTCGGTCTAATATCCGATTTTATCATTGTGGCCCTGATTCATCACTTGCATTCTTTTTTAAGTCACTTTCCTGGACCTTGGTGAGGTGAGCATGAATTTCACCATTTTTTAACCCCTTTCTGGCCCTTTAGAATACAAAAAAATGCTGCTTGGCAAGAAGACACTTTACTGTATTCGTGGAAAGCAACGCATCCAACATTCAATTCACCTGAATCCACGGATTTGGGGAACTTTTAAATGAATTTGATTTGCTCATCTCTTCCACAACTGGAAGGACTGGAATCACCAGAGTAAGACTTGCTTTGTGGTTCATAGAGGGGGTCATGAGTGGAGCCCCCGTCATCTATATATATAAGACAACCATTATTATTCAGAGTTCCTTAGAACAAGGGTCTGATGTAAAGGCTTCATCCACACTGAAGACTCCTCATCATTCCTTGTACTTCCTATGTAAATGTGATGAGATGATTGCTGCGTGTCTATGCTCTGGAAATTAGCCGTGCCACCCGAGAGTCAGCGCAAGAGCGGCAGAGGAAGCTCATTTCCATTCTGCACATAGGTCAGGTCGCCCCTCACGAGCGCTGAAAATTATTATCCTTTCTTTATACAGCTGGAAAATCAAAAATTCCACGTGGTGGTTGCTCTGAATTATTGACACCATTGCAACCGCAGCAGCGCAGCAGATGGCGTCTTTTTCAGGCGGATTCCGCCTCAGACACCCCCTGAAATCCTAATAAAAAAAGTTCTAAAGAATGAACATCCATATTTTTGTGCAACAACATTTCTCTGTGCACATATTCAGGCTTTTGAGCGTCTTTTATCCACTTCAGGTTTCTAAAAACACCAAGCGGTTAAAAAAAACGACGTGACATTCCCCTGGAGTTTTTCACTTGGAAGGTATTCTTTACTTTTCAAAACAAAATCAATGGGAAAGCACAAAAGATTTGTTTTGGAAATTTTTCTTTTAAAAAATGCTGTTTTTTTGTTATTCAGTGGAGTAAAAAAATAAAACTACAGTAATAAAAAAAACTTCACAAAAATCATGGGAAAACCCTCCCAAAAAATAACGTGAAAAAAAGGGTTGAAAAATGTACAGGTAAGGCTTCTTTCACACTAGCGTCGGGCTCGGCCCGTCGCAGTGCGTCGGGCCGAGGTTACCGACGCTAGCGTTGTATACGCCGCACAACGGGGGCAGCGGATGCATTTTTCCAGCGCATCCGCTGCCCCATTGTGAGGTGCGGGGAGGTGGGGGCGGAGTTCCGGCCACGCATGCGCGGTCGGAAATGGCGGTCCGTCGGCCGCAAAAAACGTTACAAGCAACGTTTTTTGCAGCCAACGGTCCGCCACAACACGGCGCAACTGTCGCACGACGGTTGCGACGTGTGTCAATGCGTCGCAAATGCGTCGCTAATGTTAGTCAATGGGAAAAAAACGCATCCTGCAAGCACTTTTGCAGGATGCTTTTTTTGCCAAAACGACGCATTGCGACGTATTGAAAAAAACGCCAGTGTGAAAGTAGCCTAAATAACCCAAAAAATTACACAAAAGACTCTACTGGAAAAAACCCTCCAGAATCTCCAAAAGAGTCTTCTGCTTGAAAAACTTGTCGGATTCATCTAAATTGAAAAGATGTCATGTGCACATAGACAAATACTGAAATTTCTTTAATCTGGCATTAATGAAGCCAAGTGCTGAATTTTTAGATTTTCTGAATTATTGCAGGAGACAATTTGCTTCATTTATACGTTCTATCTCCTATATCAGATGCATTAAATAATATGTATGAAAAAGGACCTTGTTAAAGGAAATTTGTAAAAGATTGACACTGTGTTACGACTTGTGCAGCGCCTGAGAGGATGGAGCATGGCACAAGGAATGTTTCGCTGGCTGGGTAGTGGCTGCTGGGAGCGCAGTGGTAGTTGGTGCCACTGTCTGATGGGACCACTAAAAAAAAATACCAGTATTATACCTGGCTGCAGATATTGTATTGGGGTCCAAAAAATTAATCTTTGAATTCGACCTGCACATGCTTTGCCAATAGTTTCGACATTTCCATGAGGCGTCTAGAAATAGGAGACTTTTCAAAGTCCAGGAAAAATCTCCCAAAGCCCCTCTAATCCTCCTGGAGCCCAGTGCTTCAGGAAGGTTCTTATTTGTTACACTGGGATGCGACTTCATCAGCATCCAATCCACATTTAGGGGGTAAGAATCATGGAGTAAAGCAGTCGTAGAAAAGGCATAAAAGCAGCATGGTCCAGGTCCAAAATTTTTAACATGCAACTTTCAAAAAAGTGTGTCAGTAAAAGTTAGCAAGTAAGAATATGCATGTGTCATGGGGTTACTGCAACAGAGAGGAGCCAGAAGACTGCAGCATCTGATTGCTCCTACTCCTGCCCTCAGAAGAAGCACTTCTTCTTTTTAATGGTGTTTACTTTGGCAGAGCAAGGGTTAATTGGCCATGTTGGAAACTGAGCTCTCTGCTTAGCTCAGTTACACCCCCATCCCCTCTATAATCTGGGTCCTGATTCAAACCCACGTCAGAGCTAGCATTTGCTGCATGGCTTAGGAGGAGAGGTGTTCAAATTGAAGGAGTTTTTGGAGGAGTTATCTGTAGTGATGAGTGAATATACTCGTTACTCGAGATTTCTCGAGCACGCTCGGGTGTCCTCCGAGTATTTTTTAGTGCTCGGAGATTTAGTTTTTCTTGCCGCAGCTGAATGAATTACATCTGTTAGCCAGTATAAGTACATGTGGGGGTTGCCTGGTTGCTAGAGAATCCCCACATGTACATATGCTGGCTAACAGATGTAAATCATTCAGCTGCGGCAAGAAAAACTAAATCTCGGAGCACTAAAAATACTCAGAGGACACCCGAGCGTGCTCGAGAAATCTCGAGTAACGAGTATATTCGCTCATCACTAGTTATCTGTGATTGTTGTATGATTTGTAAGTGTGGTAATTCCCTTCCCTCCTCTTACTTTGTTTTTTCCTCATCCTCCACTCCCCGATGCATTCCTATGTTATATGTGAGTGAATATTTGTATGTCTAGTATTTTCAGTTACCCCTTGTTTGTGTAGGCTTGTTTGTCGGGTTGGTCTGCTGTGATGCACAGTAGCACCCCTCTTCCCTGGGTGGGCGAAGAGAACAGACAGAGGGCTAACTAAGGAGTTAAGGCAAGGGTGGCGGCCCTGGCATCTTCACCTTCAGAAGTATCCCGGGAATAGGGCGAGCTATGGTGCCCCCTAGTGATAGGGACATGGAAGGAGCCCTGGTCCCCGTCACCCGACAGCTGAGTCGTGACAGCATGTCTGAGTATTGGTTTTGCTTAAATCGGTTCTTAAAGGACGAAGAACAGATTATTTGAAAAACAAAGTTGACATTGAAGTTATATACAGTATATAATGATGTTGTTCCTTTCCTTTCCTCCTAGTTCGACATAACTGAGATGTGTGATACAACATGACAAGCTTAGAATAAAAAAATAGTGATATTCTGTCTGGAGATGTTGAAGCTATGTGTGTCCAAATGTGGCCTCTCAGTGGTTGTGATGTGAACTGTGACCTGTTGAAGGAAGAAGGTTGAGTCGTTAATGATAGTGGTTACAGGCAGCCATGGTGGCAGAAGGATGATGAAGGTAACTCCTTTGGCTTTTTGGATAAATTGATGTACAATTAAATATTAGTAAATGTGCTGACCCTTCAATGTGATGGCTAGTCTCTCCTATGTATTTAAGATCATGTTAGGGCCATTTTACAGCCAATTTATTTTTTGCTCATTTTTTTTTTTACTCTCATTACACTGGTATATAATTCCACATACAAATAAATGAAATAGTTCACACATTATTAAATTCATCCCAAAACCCTCGGAAAGTAAAAAGACAATAAAAAAGCATTCTCTGATTCATGCTTAAAAACACACAGAAAATTGAAAAGTGTCGATCATTAATCCCTCTAATCTGGACCAGGGACAAATTAAAATAAAAGGTACATTCTTCTGAACACATTTACAGCCTGCAGTCCCATGGAAAATAAGGACCGTCACACACTGATTGTGGCTCAGCAATTACAGGAAATATGAAGGAACAGAAGGATTTTTGTCCTAGTATTTTAATGCAAAATCTGGAAAATTGGAAACAGCAGAAAAATAAATTATATTATTCATATACATTACTGAGCAAACATTTTAGAAAAACTGCTGCAAATTAAGAAGCTTCCAACGATAGAAGTAATAACAGTTTATCTTTATCAATTAACAAAATGAAATTGAATGAACAAAAGAGAAATACAATCCATTAATATTTAGTGACCTCTTGTCGCCTCCATCACTTTTTCTCGGTAACTTGCGCACAGTTTTTGGTGGAAATCTGCAGGAGGTTGCTCCAAACAACTTTGGAGAACTGAGCCCTTATCTATCATGTAATACCATCAGGAAGGAGAATGATTGGCACCAGATCTATTCTGCAGCTGGACAACGACCCTCAACATCTAGCCAATGTCATTAAGAACAAGTCCTGGAAGTGATGATCCAACCCCACAGAGCCCTCATCTCACATCATCCAGTTTGTCAAGTTCCTTCATAATGTGTATACAAGTAAAAGCGACCGTGAAGAAGTGGTGGCAGCAACGAGCGGTCATCAGATACTGATGGAATTTACATTTATACTTTTTCATTCACTTAATTGTAATTTGTTACTTGATAAAAATAAACTATTAACACTTCTATTTTATGAAAGCCTATTACTTTGCAGCATTTTTTTCACATCTGTCTAAAAATTTAGTACATACTCTACATTGTACAGCTATATATCACTTATGTACGGCACTTACAAAAATATACAAGATATACCAGGTCTATATACTGCTCCTATGTACAATAATATAACTACTATATTACTAACCCTATGTACACTAATATAACTACTATAATACTGCCCCTATGTACAAGAATATAACTACCATAATACTGCCCCCTATGTACAAGAATATAACTACTATAATACTGCCCCTATGTACAAGAATATAACTACTATAATACTGCCCACTATGTACAAGAATATAACTACTAAAATACTACTATGTACAAGAATATAACTACTATAATACTGCCTCCTATGTACAAGAATATAACTACTATAATACTGCTCCTATGTGCAAGAATATAACTACTATAATACTGCTCCTATGTAGAAGAATATAACTACTATAATACTGCCCCTATGTACTAGAATATAACTACTATAATACTGCTCCTATGTACAAGAATATAACTACTATAATACTGCCCCTATGTACAAGAATATAACTACTATAATACTGCTCCCTATGTACAAGAATATAACTACTATAATACTGCTCTCTATGTACAAGAATATAACTACTATAATACTGCTCCTATGTACAAGAATATAACTACTGTAATACTGCCTCTATGTACAAGAATATAACTACTATAATACTGCTCCTATGTACAAGAATATAACTACTATAATACTGCTCCTATGTACAAGAATATAACTACTATAATACTGCTCCTATGTACAAGAATATAACTACTATAATACTGCCCCTATGTACAAAAATATAACTACTATAATACTGCCCCCTATGTACAGGAATATAACTACTCTAATACTTGTTATGGACTGGTGATTTAGGAGCGACATGCGACTAGCTCTGAGCAGGTGGTAACTATACTGACCGCAGTTCCTGATCTTAACACAACACTAGAAGTAGCCGTGGGATGTTCCTGTCACTCCCTGGACACCTCGTCACAGCCGGAGAACTAGCTACCCCTAAAGGTAGTAACAGGAAAGCTATCTTGCCTCAGAGAAAATCCCCAAAGGACAGACAACCCCCCACAAATAATGACTGTGAGAGGAAAAGGAAATGACATACATAGAATGAAACAAGATTCAGCAAAGGAGGCCACTTCTAGCTAGATAGATAGTACAGGACAGAACACTGTGCAGTCAGTAATAAAAACTAGAAAAAGTCCACCGCAGAGAAATGCAAAAATCTCCACACCTGACTAAAGGTGTGGAGGGCAAAATCTGCTGCCCAGAGCTTCCAGCTTAGATGAATAGATCCATACTGATAAGCTGGACAAATGAGCACAACATAGAATGTGCTGAACAATAAGTCCACAACAAGAGGACTGCAAAAGGACAAGCAAGGACTTATCTTTGCTGAACAGGTCAGAGTGTCAGGGAAATCCAAAAGAGCCGAGACTCCAAGCAGGAACAATTGACAACTGGCATTGATTGAGGGATAAGGCCAGACTAAAATAGCCGAGCCAGAAAGACGATCAGTGGAAGCAGCTGCTGATGCTAAATCCAAGAAGCAGCCATACCACTCAAAACCACCGGAGGGAGCCCAAGAGCAGAACTCACAAAAGTGCTACTTACAACCACCGGAGGGAGCCCAAGAGCGGAATTCACAACAAATACTGCTTCTATGTACAAGGATATAACTACTATAATACTGCTCCTATGTACAAGAATATAACTACTATAATACTGCCTCCTATGTACAAGAATATAACTACTATAATACTGCTCCTATGTACAATATAACTACTATAATACTGCTTCTATGTACAAGGATATAACTACTATAATACTGCTCCTATGTAGAAGAATATAACTACTATAATACTGCCCCTATGTACTAGAATATAACTACTATAATACTGCTCCTATGTACAAGAATATAACTACTATAATACTGCCCCTATGTACAAGAATATAACTACTATAATACTGCTCCCTATGTACAAGAATATAACTACTATAATACTGCTCTCTATGTACAAGAATATAACTACTATAATACTGCTCCTATGTACAAGAATATAACTACTGTAATACTGCCTCTATGTACAAGAATATAACTACTATAATACTGCTCCTATGTACAAGAATATAACTACTATAATACTGCTCCTATGTACAAGAATATAACTACTATAATACTGCTCCTATGTACAAGAATATAACTACTATAATACTGCCCCTATGTACAAAAATATAACTACTATAATACTGCCCCCTATGTACAGGAATATAACTACTCTAATACTTGTTATGGACTGGTGATTTAGGAGCGACATGCGACTAGCTCTGAGCAGGTGGTAACTATACTGTTGTGAAATTGGATTCTGGGCTCCCCCGGTGGCCACTTGTGGAATTGTACTTGTGTGCATCATCCCCTCTGTTCACCTGCTCCTATCAGGATGTGGGAGTCGCTATATAACCTTGCTCCTCTGTCAGTTTCATGCCGGTCAACAATGTAATCAGAAGCCTTTCTGTGCATGTTCCTGCTACTAGACAACTCCCAGCTAAGTTGGACTTTTGTCCTTGTGTGTTTTTGCATTTTGTTCCTGTTCACAGCTGCTGTTTCGTTACTGTGTCTGGAAAGCTCTTGTGAGCGGAAATTGCCACTCTGGTGTTATGAGTTAATGCTAGAGTCTTAAAGTAATTTCTGGATGGTGTTTTGATAGGGTTTTCTGCTGACCATGAAAGTGCCCTTTCTGTCTTCTTGCTATCTAGTAAGCGGACCTCGATTTTTGCTAAACCTATTTTCATACTACGTTTGTCATTTCATCTAAAATCACCGCCAATATATGTGGGGGCCTCTGTCTGCCTTTTGGGAAAATTTCTCTAGAGGTGAGCCAGGACTGTCTTTTCCTCTGCTAGGATTAGGTAGTTCTCCGGCTGGCGCTGGGCATCTAGGGATAAAAAAACGTAGGCATGCTACCCGGCCACTTCTAGTTGTGCGGCAGGTTTAGTTCATGGTCAGTATAGTTTCCATCTTCCAAGAGCTAGTTCTCATATATGCTGGGCTATGTTCTCTCGCCATTGAGAATCATGACAGTTTGACCGGACAAAAAAAAGGGTTAAATTACTGGCTGAGAAAGGAGAGAAAAAAGAAGTCTGCTACAATTTTTTTTTTTTTTTTCCTCTAGTTCTGAGTGTGCTCTTAATTGAATCACTTGCTAGTCTGCCTATACTGCAGCCTTCCTCTCTTTCTCTCCTTCTAATCCTTGAATGGCTCTGTGTTCACCTGTTTCAAATGGATCTTCAGAGTGTAGCTACAGGTTTGAATAATCTCGCCACAAATGTACAAAATTTGCAAGATTTTGTTGTTCATGCACCTATGTCTGAGCCTAGAATTCCTTTGCCTGAATTCTTCTCGGGGAATAGATCTCACTTTCAAAATTTTAAAAATAATTGCAAATTGTTTTTGTCCCTGAAGTCTCGCTCTGCCGGAGACCCTGCACAGCAGGTCAGGATTGTAATTTCCTTGCTCCGGGGCGACCCTCAAGACTGGGCTTTTGCATTGGCACCAGGGGATCCTGCGTTGCTCAATGTGGATGCGTTTTTTCTGGCCTTGGGGTTGCTTTATGAGGAACCTCATTTAGAGCTTCAGGCGGAAAAGGCCTTGATGTCCTTGTCTCAGGGGCAAGATGAAGCTGAAATATACTGCCAAAAATTCCGCAAATGGTCTGTGCTTACTCAGTGGAATGAGTGCGCCCTGGCGGCGATTTTCAGAGAAGGTCTCTCTGATGCCATTAAGGATGTTATGGTGGGGTTCCCTGTGCCTGCGAGTCTGAATGAGTCCATGACGATGGCTATTCAGATCGATAGGCGTCTGCGGGAGCGCAAACCTGTGCACCATTTGGCGGTGTCTACTGAGAAAACGCCAGAAAATATGCAATGTGATAGAATTCTGTCCAGAAGCGAGCGGCAGAATTTTAGACGAAAAAATGGGTTGTGCTTCTATTGTGGTGATTCAACTCATGTTATATCAGCATGCTTTAAGCGTACTAAGAAGCCTGACAAGTCTGTTTCAATTAGCACTTTACAGTCTAAGTTTATTCTATCTGTGACCCTGATTTGTTCTTTGTCATCTATTACCGCGGACGCCTATGTCGACTCTGGCGCTGCTTTGAGTCTTATGGATTGGTCCTTTGCCAAACGCTGTGGGTATGATTTGGAGCCATTGGAGGCTCCGATACCTCTGAAAGGGATTGACTCCACCCCATTGGCTAGTAATAAACCACAATACTGGACACAAGTGACTATGCGTGTTAATCCGGATCACCAGGAGGTTATTCGCTTTCTGGTGCTGTATAATCTACATGATGTTTTGGTGCTGGGATTGCCATGGCTGCAATCTCATAACCCAGTCCTCGACTGGAGAGCTATGTCTGTGTTAAGCTGGGGATGTAAAGGAACTCATGGGGACGTACCTTTGGTTTCCATTTCATCATCTATTCCCTCTGAGATTCCTGAATTCTTGTCTGACTTTCGTGACGTTTTTGAAGAACCCAAGGTTGGTTCACTACCTCCGCACCGGGAGTGCGATTGTGCCATGGACTTGATTCCGGGTAGTAAATACCCTAAGGGTCGTTTATTTAATCTGTCTGTGCCTGAACACGCGGCTATGCGAGAATATATAAAGGAGTCCTTGGAAAAGGGACATATTCGTCCTTCGTCATCTCCCTTAGGAGCCGGTTTTTTCTTTGTGTCTAAGAAAGACGGCTCTTTGAGGCCGTGTATTGATTATCGACTTTTGAATAAAATCACGGTTAAATATCAATATCCGTTACCACTGCTTACTGATTTGTTTGCTCGTATAAAGGGGGCCAAGTGGTTCTCTAAGATTGATCTCCGTGGGGCGTATAATTTGGTGCGAATCAAGCAGGGGGATGATTGGAAAACCGCATTTAATACGCCCGAGGGCCATTTTGAGTATTTGGTGATGCCTTTTGGTCTTTCAAATGCCCCTTCAGTCTTCCAGTCCTTTATGCATGACATTTTCCGCGATTATTTGGATAAATTTATGATTGTGTATCTGGATGATATTCTGATTTTTTCGGATGACTGGGACTCTCATGTCCAGCAGGTCAGGAGGGTTTTTCAGGTTTTGCGGTCTAATTCCTTGTGTGTGAAGGGTTCTAAGTGTGTTTTTGGGGTTCAAAAGATTTCCTTCTTGGGATACATTTTTTCCCCCTCTTCCATCGAGATGGATCCTGTCAAGGTTCAGGCTATTGGTGATTGGACGCAACCCTCTTCTCTTAAGAGTCTTCAGAAATTTTTGGGCTTTGCTAACTTTTATCGTCGATTTATTGCTGGTTTTTCTGATGTTGTAAAACCATTGACTGATTTGACTAAGAAGGGTGCTGATGTTGCTGATTGGTCCCCTGATGCTGTGGAGGCCTTTCGGGAGCTCAAGCGCCGCTTTTCTTCCGCCCCAGTGTTGCGTCAGCCTGATGTTGCTCTTCCTTTTCAGGTTGAGGTCGACGCTTCTGAAATCGGAGCTGGGGCGGTGTTGTCGCAGAGAAGTTCCGACTGCTCCGTGATGAGACCTTGTGCTTTTTTTTCCCGTAAATTTTCGCCCGCCGAGCGGAATTATGATATTGGGAATCGGGAGCTTTTGGCCATGAAGTGGGCTTTTGAGGAGTGGCGTCACTGGCTTGAGGGGGCCAGACATCAGGTGGTGGTATTGACTGACCACAAAAATTTAATTTACCTTGAGTCTGCCAGGCGCCTGAATCCTAGACAGGCGCGCTGGTCGTTGTTTTTCTCTCGGTTTAATTTTGTGGTGTCTTACCTACCGGGTTCTAAGAATGTTAAGGCGGATGCCCTTTCTAGGAGTTTTGAGCCTGACTCCCCTGGTAATTCTGAGCCCACAGGTATCCTTAAAGATGGAGTGATATTGTCTGCCGTTTCTCCAGACCTGCGGCGGGCCTTGCAGGAGTTTCAGGCGGATAGACCTGATCGTTGCCCACCTGGTAGACTGTTTGTTCCTGATGATTGGACCAGTAGAGTCATCTCTGAGGTTCATTCTTCTGCGTTGGCAGGTCATCCTGGAATCTTTGGTACCAGGGATTTGGTGGCAAGGTCCTTCTGGTGGCCTTCTCTGTCACGAGATGTGCGAGGCTTTGTGCAGTCTTGTGACGTTTGTGCTCGGGCCAAGCCTTGTTGTTCTCGGGCTAGTGGATTGTTGTTACCCTTGCCTATCCCGAAGAGGCCTTGGACGCACATCTCGATGGATTTTATTTCGGATCTGCCTGTTTCTCAGAAGATGTCTGTCATCTGGGTGGTGTGTGACCGTTTCTCTAAGATGGTCCATCTGGTTCCCTTGCCTAAGTTGCCTTCTTCTTCCGAGTTGGTTCCTCTGTTTTTTCAAAATGTTGTTCGTTTGCATGGTATTCCGGAGAATATCGTTTCTGACAGAGGGACCCAATTCGTGTCTAGATTTTGGCGGGCATTCTGTGCTAGGATGGGCATAGATTTGTCTTTTTCGTCTGCTTTCCATCCTCAGACTAATGGCCAGACCGAGCGGACTAATCAGACCTTGGAGACATATTTGAGGTGTTTTGTGTCTGCGGATCAGGATGATTGGGTTGCTTTTTTGCCTTTGGCGGAGTTCGCCCTCAATAATCGGGCCAGCTCTGCCACCTTGGTGTCCCCGTTTTTCTGTAATTCGGGGTTTCATCCTCGATTTTCCTCCGGTCAAGTGGAATCTTCGGATTGTCCTGGAGTGGATGCTGTGGTGGAGAGGTTGCATCAGATTTGGGGGCAGGTGGTGGACAATTTGAAGTTGTCCCAGGAGAAGACTCAGCTTTTTGCCAACCGCCGTCGTCGTGTTGGTCCTCGGCTTTGTGTTGGGGACTTGGTGTGGTTGTCTTCTCGTTTTGTCCCTATGAGGGTTTCTTCTCCTAAGTTTAAGCCTCGGTTCATCGGCCCGTACAAGATATTGGAGATTCTTAACCCTGTGTCCTTCCGTTTGGACCTCCCTGCATCCTTTTCGATTCATAATGTTTTTCATCGGTCATTGTTGCGCAGGTATGAGGTACCGGCTGTGCCTTCCGTTGAGCCTCCTGCTCCGGTGTTGGTTGAGGGTGAGTTGGAGTACGTTGTGGAAAAGATCTTGGACTCTCGTGTTTCCAGACGGAAACTCCAGTATCTGGTCAAATGGAAGGGATACGGTCAGGAGGATAATTCTTGGATCACTGCCTCTGATGTTCATGCCTCCGATCTTGTCCGTGCCTTTCATAGGGCTCATCCTGATCGCCCTGGTGGTTCTGGTGAGGGTTCGGAGCCCCCTCCTTGAGGGGGGGGTACTGTTGTGAAATTGGATTCTGGGCTCCCCTGGTGGCCACTTGTGGAATTGTACTTGTGTGCATCATCCCCTCTGTTCACCTGCTCCTATCAGGATGTGGGAGTCGCTATATAACCTTGCTCCTCTGTCAGTTTCATGCCGGTCAACAATGTAATCAGAAGCCTTTCTGTGCATGTTCCTGCTACTAGACAACTCCCAGCTAAGTTGGACTTTTGTCCTTGTGTGTTTTTGCATTTTGTTCCTGTTCACAGCTGCTGTTTCGTTACTGTGTCTGGAAAGCTCTTGTGAGCGGAAATTGCCACTCTGGTGTTATGAGTTAATGCTAGAGTCTTAAAGTAATTTCTGGATGGTGTTTTGATAGGGTTTTCTGCTGACCATGAAAGTGCCCTTTCTGTCTTCTTGCTATCTAGTAAGCGGACCTCGATTTTTGCTAAACCTATTTTCATACTACGTTTGTCATTTCATCTAAAATCACCGCCAATATATGTGGGGGCCTCTGTCTGCCTTTTGGGAAAATTTCTCTAGAGGTGAGCCAGGACTGTCTTTTCCTCTGCTAGGATTAGGTAGTTCTCCGGCTGGCGCTGGGCATCTAGGGATAAAAAAACGTAGGCATGCTACCCGGCCACTTCTAGTTGTGCGGCAGGTTTAGTTCATGGTCAGTATAGTTTCCATCTTCCAAGAGCTAGTTCTCATATATGCTGGGCTATGTTCTCTCGCCATTGAGAATCATGACACTATACTGACCGCAGTTCCTGATCTTAACACAACACTAGAAGTAGCCGTGGGATGTTCCTGTCACTCCCTGGACACCTCGTCACAGCCGGAGAACTAGCTACCCCTAAAGGTAGAAACAGGAAAGCTATCTTGCCTCAGAGAAAATCCCCAAAGGACAGACAACCCCCCACAAATAATGACTGTGAGAGGAGAAGATAATGACATACATAGAATGAAACAAGATTCAGCAAAGGAGGCCACTTCTAGCTAGATAGATAGTACAGGACAGAACACTGTGCGGTCAGTAATAAAAACTAGAAAAAGTCCACCGCAGAGAAATGCAAAAATCTCCACACCTGACTAAAGGTGTGGAGGGCAAAATCTGCTGCCCAGAGCTTCCAGCTTAGATGAATAGATCCATACTGATAAGCTGGACAAATGAGCAAAACATAGAATGTGCTGAACAATAAGTCCACAACAAGAGGACTGCAAAAGGACAAGCAAGGACTTATCTTTGCTGAACAGGTCAGAGTGTCAGGGAAATCCAAAAGAGCCGAGACTCCAAGCAGGAACAATTGACAACTGGCATTGATTGAGGGATAAGGCCAGACTAAAATAGCCGAGCCAGAAAGACGATCAGTGGAAGCAGCTGCTGATGCTAAATCCAAGAAGCAGCCATACCACTCAAAACCACCGGAGGGAGCCCAAGAGCAGAACTCACAAAAGTGCTACTTACAATCACCGGAGGGAGCCCAAGAGCGGAATTCACAACAAATACTGCTTCTATGTACAAGGATATAACTACTATAATACTGCTCCTATGTACAAGAATATAACTACTATAATACTGCCTCCTATGTACAAGAATATAACTACTATAATACTGCTCCTATGTACAAGAATATAACTACTATAATACTGCTTCTATGTACAAGGATATAACTACTATAATACTGCTCCTATGTACAAGAATTGTCATGATCTCTGCAGGCAGAGATCATAGCAAGCCTATAGAGGGACAAGCTCTCGGAAGATGGAACTATACTGACCATGAACTAAGCCTGCCGCGCAACTAGAAATAGCCAGGTAGCATTTCCTATTTATCGCTAGATGCCCAGCTCTGGCCTAAGACCTAAATAGCTAGCAGAGGGAAATATAAGACCTGGCTCACCTCTAGAGAAATATTCCAAAGAAGACAGTAGCCCCCCACATATAATGACGGTGAGTTCAGATGAAACAACAAACGCAGCAGGAAAATAGTCTTAGCAAATTTGAGGTCCGCTTACTAGATAGCAGAAGACAGATAGTATACTTTCATGGTCAGCAGAAAAACACTAACAAAACACCATCCAGAGATTACCTTAAACTCTGGCATTAACTCATAAGGCCAGAGTAGCAATCCCTGATCAACGAGAGCTTTCCAGACACAGTAACAAAACCTCAGCTGTGAACTGGAACAAATAGGCAAAACAAAACATGGACAAAAGTCCAACTTATCTAGTAGTAGTCTAGAAGCAGGAACAAGCACTGAGAGGCATCAGATAACATTGTTGACCGGCAAGAAACCACCAGAGAAATGAGCTTAAATAGCGACACCCACTACTGATGGAATCAGGTGAAACAGGAAAGAGGATGACAAGTCCAATTCCACAAGCGGCCACCGGGGGAGCCCAGAATCCAAATTCACAACAGTACCCCCCCCTCAAGGAGGGGGCACCGAACCCTCACCAGATCCACCAGGGCGACCAGGATGAGCCCTATGGAAGGCACGAACAAGATCAGAAGCATGAACATCAGATGCATTGACCCAAGAATTATCCTCCTGGCCGTAACCCTTCCAGTTGACCAGATACTGGAGTTTCCGTCTGGAAACACGAGAGTCCAAAATTTTCTCCACAACGTACTCCAACTCACCCTCAACCAACACCGGAGCAGGAGGCTCAACTGAAGGTACAACAGGTACCTCATACCTGCGCAATAACGACCGATGAAAAACGTTATGAATGGAAAAGGACGCAGGGAGGTCCAAACGGAAAGAAACAGGATTAAGAATCTCCAATATTCTATAAGGGCCGATGAACCGAGGTTTAAACTTAGGAGAAGAGACCCTCATAGGGACAAAACGAGAAGACAACCACACTAAATCTCCAACACAAAGCCGAGAACCAACACGACGATGACGGTTGGCAAAACGCTGAGTCTTCTCCTGGGACAACTTCAAATTGTCCATAACCTGCCCCCAAATGTGATGCAATCTCTCTACCACCGCATCCACTCCAGGACAATCCGAGGATTCCACCTGACCGGAGGAAAATCGAGGGTGAAACCCCGAATTACAGAAAAACGGGGACACCAAGGTGGAAGAACTGGCCCGATTATTGAGGGCGAACTCTGCCAATGGCAAAAAAGCAACCCAATCATCCTGGTCAGCAGAGACAAAACACCTCAGATATGTCTCAAGGGTCTGATTAGTCCGCTCGGTCTGGCCATTAGTCTGAGGGTGAAAAGCAGACGAAAAAGACAAATCTATGCCCATCCTAGCACAGAATGCCCGCCAAAATCTAGACACAAATTGGGTACCTCTGTCAGAAACAATATTCTCAGGAATACCGTGCAATCGGACAACATTCTGAAAAAACAGAGGAACCAACTCAGAAGAAGAAGGCAACTTGGGCAGAGGAACCAAATGGACCATTTTAGAGAAACGGTCACAGACCACCCAGATGACAGACATCTTCTGGGAAACAGGCAGATCTGAAATAAAATCCATCGAGATGTGTGTCCAAGGCCTCTTAGGAATAGGCAAGGGCAACAGCAGTCCGCTAGCCCGAGAACTACAAGACTTGGCCCGAGCACAAACGTCACATGACTGCACAAAGACTCGCACATCTCGTGACAGAGAAGGCCACCAGAAGGATCTTGCCACCAAATCCCTGGTACCAAAAATTCCGGGATGACCTGCCAATGCAGAAGAATGTACCTCAGAGATGACTCTGCTGGTCCAATCATCCGGAACAAACAGTCTATCAGGCGGACAACGATCCGGTCTATCCGCCTGAAACTCTTGCAAGGACCGCCGCAGATCAGGAGAAACGGCCGACAAAATTACTCCCTCCCTAAGGATACCTGTGGGTTCAGAATTACCAGGAGAGTCCGGGTCAAAACTCCTAGAAAGGGCATCTGCCTTAACATTCTTAGAACCCGGTAGGTATGACACCACAAAATTAAAGCGAGAAAAAAATAAAGACCAGCGCGCCTGTCTAGGATTCAGGCGTCTGGCAGTCTCAAGATAAATCAAATTTTTGTGGTCAGTCAATACCACCACCTGATGTCTAGCCCCCTCGAGCCAATGGCGCCACTCCTCAAACGCCCACTTCATGGCCAAAAGCTCCCGATTCCCAACATCATAATTCCGCTCTGCGGGCGAAAATTTGCGAGAAAAGAAGGCACAAGGCCTAATGACGGAGCAGTCGGAACCTTTCTGCGACAACACTGCCCCAGCTCCGATCTCCGAAGCGTCAACCTCAACCTGAAAAGGCAGATTCACATCAGGCTGACGCAACACAGGGGCAGAGGCAAAACGGCGCTTAAGCTCCTGAAAGGCCTCTACAGCATGAGGGGACCAATCAGCAACATCAGCGCCTTGTCTGGTCAAATCAGTCAGTGGTTTAACGACATCCGAAAAACCAGCAATAAATCGGCGGTAAAAGTTGGCAAAGCCCAAAAATCTCTGAAGACCCTTAAGAGAGGAGGGCTGAGTCCAGTCACAAATAGCTTGCACCTTGACGGGATCCATCTCAATGGAAGAGGGAGAAAAAATATACCCCAAAAAGGAAATTTTCTGGACCCCAAAAACGCACTTAGACCCCTTCACACATAAAGAATTAGACCGCAGAACCTGAAAAACCCTCCTGACCTGCTGGACATGAGAGTCCCAGTCATCAGAAAAAATCAGAATATCATCCAGATATATTATCATAAATTTATCCAGAAAATCGCGGAAAATATCATGCATAAAAGACTGGAAAACTGAAGGGGCATTAGAAAGACCAAAAGGCATGACCAAATACTCAAAGTGGCCCTCGGGCGTATTAAATGCGGTCTTCCACTCATCCCCCTGCCTGATCCGCACCAAATTATACGCCCCACGAAGATCAATTTTAGAGAACCACTTAGCACCCTCTATACGAGCAAACAAATCAGTAAGCAATGGCAATGGGTATTGGTACTTAACAGTGATCTTATTCAGAAGCCGATAATCAATACATGGTCTCAAAGAGCCGTCTTTTTTTGAGACAAAGAAAAACCCAGCTCCCAAGGGAGAAGAAGATGGACGAATATGTCCCTTTTCCAAAGACTCCTTTATATATTCCCGCATAGCAGCATGTTCCGGCACAGACAAATTAAACAAACGACCCTTTGGATATTTACAACCCGGTATCAAATCTATGGCACAATCGCACTCACGGTGCGGAGGTAACGACCCAAGCTTGGGTTCGTCAAAGACGTCTTGATAATCAGAGAGGAACTCAGGGACTTCAGAGGGAATGGACGACGAAATAGAAACCAAAGGTACGTCCCCATGAATACCCTTACATCCCCAGCTCAACACAGACATTGCTCTCCAGTCCAAGACTGGGTTGTGAGACTGCAACCATGGCAATCCCAGTACCAAATCGTCATGTAAATTATACAGCACCAGGAAACGAATAATCTCCTGGTGATCCGGATTGATACGCATGGTTACTTGTGTCCAGTATTGTGGTTTATTATTAGCCAATGGGGTGGAGTCAATCCCCTTCAGAGGAATAAGAGTCTCCAAAGGCTCTAAATCAAAACCACAACGATTGGCAAAGGACCAATCCATAAGACTCAGAGCGGCGCCAGAGTCAACATAGGCGTCCGTGGCAATGGATGACAAAGAGCAAATCAGGGTTACAGACAAAATAAACTTAGACTGAATGGTGCTAATGGAAACAGACTTATCAAGCTTCTTTGTACGCCTAGAGCATGCCGATATAACATGAGTAGAATCCCCACAATAGAAACACAATCCATTCTTCCGTCTAAAATTCTGTCGCTCGCTCCTGGACAGAATTCTATCACACTGCATACTTTCTGGCGTCTTTTCCATAGACACCGCCAGATGGTGCACCGGTTTGCGCTCCCGCAGACGCCTATCAATCTGAATAGCCATTGTCATGGACTCATTCAGACCTGCAGGCAAAGGGAACCCCACCATAACATCCTTAACGGCATCAGAGAGACCCTCTCTGAAAGTTGCCGCCAAGGCGCACTCATTCCACTGAGTAAGCACAGACCATTTACGGAATTTTTGGCAGAAAACTTCAGCTTCGTCTTGCCCCTGAGATAGTGCCATCAAAGTTTTTTCTGCCTGAAGTTCCAAATGAGGTTCCTCATAAAGCAAGCCCAAGGCCAGAAAAAACGCATCCACATCGCGTAACGCAGGATCCCCTGCTGGCAATGAGAAGGCCCAATCTTGAGGGTCACCCCTGAGCAAGGAAATCACAATCCTAACCTGCTGAGCAGGGTCTCCAGCTGAACGAGACTTCAGGGACAAATAAAGCTTACAATTATTTCGGAAATTCTGGAAGCTAGCTCTATTCCCTGTGAAGAACTCCGGCAAAGGAATTCTCGGCTCAGATACCGGAGCATGTACCACAAAATCTTGTAAATTTTGTACTTTCGTGATGAGATTATTCAAACCCGCAGTTACACTCTGGAGATCCATTATTGTCAGGTGCACACAGAGCATACAGAGATTAGGAGGAGAGAGAGAGAAAAGACTGCAGCAAGGCAGACTGGAGGAAAAAAAAAAAAAAAAAAAATGTCAGCAGACTTCTTATAACTCTCCTTTCTCAACCTGGGTCTTTAACACTTTAGAGGCCGGTCAAACTGTCATGATCTCTGCAGGCAGAGATCATAGCAAGCCTATAGAGGGACAAGCTCTCGGAAGATGGAACTATACTGACCATGAACTAAGCCTGCCGCGCAACTAGAAATAGCCAGGTAGCATTTCCTATTTATCGCTAGATGCCCAGCTCTGGCCTAAGACCTAAATAGCTAGCAGAGGGAAATATAAGACCTGGCTCACCTCTAGAGAAATATTCCAAAGAAGACAGTAGCCCCCCACATATAATGACGGTGAGTTCAGATGAAACAACAAACGCAGCAGGAAAATAGTCTTAGCAAATTTGAGGTCCGCTTACTAGATAGCAGAAGACAGATAGTATACTTTCATGGTCAGCAGAAAAACACTAACAAAACACCATCCAGAGATTACCTTAAACTCTGGCATTAACTCATAAGGCCAGAGTAGCAATCCCTGATCAACGAGAGCTTTCCAGACACAGTAACAAAACCTCAGCTGTGAACTGGAACAAATAGGCAAAACAAAACATGGACAAAAGTCCAACTTATCTAGTAGTAGTCTAGAAGCAGGAACAAGCACTGAGAGGCATCAGATAACATTGTTGACCGGCAAGAAACCACCAGAGAAATGAGCTTAAATAGCGACACCCACTACTGATGGAATCAGGTGAAACAGGAAAGAGGATGACAAGTCCAATTCCACAAGCGGCCACCGGGGGAGCCCAGAATCCAAATTCACAACAAAGAATATAACTACTATAATACTGCCCCTATGTACAAGAATATAACTGCTATAATACTGCCTCCTATGTACAAGAATATAACTACTATAATACTGCTACTATGTACAAGAATATAACTACTATAATACTGCTCCTATGTACAGGAATTTAACTACTATAAAACTGCTTCTATGTACAAGGATATAACTACTATAATACTGCTCCTATGTACAAGAATATAACTACTATAATACTGCCTCCTATGTACAAGAATATAACTACTATAATACTGCTTCTATGTACAAGGATATAACTACTATAATACTGCCCCCTATGTACAAGAATATAACTACTATAATACTGCCCCTATGTACAAGAATATAACTACTATAATACTGCCTCCTATGTACAAGAATATAACTACTATAATACTGCTCCTATGTACAAGAATATAACAACTATAATACTGCTCCTATGTACAAGAATATAACTACTATAATACTGCTCCCTATGTACAAGGATATAACTACTATAATACTGTCCCTACGTATAAGAATATAACTACTATAATACTGTCCCTACGTATAAGAATATAACTACTATAATACTGCCCCTATGTACAAGAATATAACTACTATAATACTGCCCCTATGTACAAGAATATAACTACTATAATACTGTCTCCTATAGATCAGAGTGGGATTTCTGGGCCATTTTTGTACAGTCTGATACAATTATGATACAGTGGGGCAAAAAAGTATTTAGTCAGTCAGCAATAGTGCAAGTTCCACCACTTAAAAAGATGAGAGGCGTCTGTAATTTACATCATAGGTAGACCTCAACTATGGGAGACAAACTGAGAAAAAAAAATCCAGAAAATCACATTGTCTGTTTTTTTATCATTTTATTTGCATATTATGGTGGACAATAAGTATTTGGTCAGAAACAAACAATCAAGATTTCTGGCTCTCACAGACCTGTAACTTCTTCTTTAAGAGTCTCCTCTTTCCTCCACTCATTACCTGTAGTAATGGCACCTGTTTAAACTTGTTATCAGTATAAAAAGACACTTGTGCACACCCTCAAACAGTCTGACTCCAAACTCCACTATGGTGAAGACCAAAGAGCTGTCAAAGGACACCAGAAACAAAATTGTAGCCCTGCACCAGGCTGGGAAGACTGAATCTGCAATAGCCAACCAGCTTGGAGTGAAGAAATCAACAGTGGGAGCAATAATTAGAAAATGGAAGACATACAAGACCACTGATATTCTCCCTCGATCTGGGGCTCCACGCAAAATCCCACCCCGTGGGGTCAGAATGATCACAAGAACGGTGAGCAAAAATCCCAGAACCACGCGGGGGGACCTAGTGAATGAACTGCAGAGAGCTGGGACCAATGTAACAAGGCCTACCATAAGTAACACACTACGCCACCATGGACTCAGATCCTGCAGTGCCAGACGTGTCCCACTGCTTAAGCCAGTACATGTCCGGGCCCGTCTGAAGTTTGCTAGAGAGCATTTGGATGATCCAGAGGAGTTTTGGGAGAATGTCCTATGGTCTGATGAAACCAAACTGGAACTGTTTGGTAGAAACACAACTTGTCGTGTTTGGAGGAAAAAGAATACTGAGTTGCATCCATCAAACACCATACCTACTGTAAAGCATGGTGGTGGAAACATCATGCTTTGGGGCTGTTTCTCTGCAAAGGGGCCAGGACGACTGATCCGGGTACATGAAAGAATGAATGGGGCCATGTATCGTGAGATTTTGAGTGCAAACCTCCTTCCATCAGCAAGGGCATTGAAGATGAAACGTGGCTGGGTCTTTCAACATGACAATGATCCAAAGCACACCGCCAGGGCAGCGAAGGAGTGGCTTCGTAAGAAGCATTTCAAGGTCCTGGAGTGGCCTAGCCAGTCTCCAGATCTCAACCCTATAGAAAACCTTTGGAGGGAGTTGAAAGTCCGTGTTGCCAAGCGAAAAGCTAAAAACATCACTGCTCTAGAGGAGATCTGCATGGAGGAATGGGCCAACATACCAACAACAGTGTGTGGCAACCTTGTGAAGACTTACAGAAAACGTTTGACCTCTGTCATTGCCAACAAAGGATATATTACAAAGTATTGAGATGAAATTTTGTTTCTGACCAAATACTTATTTTCCACCATAATAAGCAAATAAAATGATAAAAAAACAGACAATGTGATTTTCTGGATTTTTTTTCTCAGTTTGTCTCCCATAGTTGAGGTCTACCTATGATGTAAATTACAGACGCCTCTCATCTTTTTAAGTGGCGGAACTTGCACTATTGCTGACTGACTAAATACTTTTTTGCCCCACTGTATATTGTGATTTTCATCATTTTCATATTTCGAACACTTCATATGTTTAGCAGGTGTCAGTTCCCAGCAGATGGTTTTGTTTTCCCTCTTTCTTCCTCCTGTTTCCATATTTATATTTTCTGCTCAGGTTTAATGTGCTCCTAAATATTTATTAGATGTCAAGTTGGGTTCTGATTCCTTACACACAGCCTCATGCAGACTGGAGCTACAGCAGGTAAGCAGCACAGCGCACGGTTCAGACTGGAGGTCACCTTCAGGATGAATTAATTGCTGGCTGCTTTCTCATTACATAAGTACCGTACATAGATTTATTATATGCACTGAGGTGGCGCCTTCAAGGTCCAACAAGACAGGAACCAGATCCTATGTACAAAATTATTTATATAGACAGAAATTTTCCCCGGCAATAAATTATTCCTTGGATATGGAGAACTGGACCCTGGAACTGAATATTGGTCTGAAGTCATCATGGAGGAGCCTCCATGAATACTGTATATACTGTAGAATGTTTTCTCTTATGTATCTATTTCACCATGGATTGTGACCAGCACTATTAGGATCCTGCCGGAGGTTTGGAAATTAAAGGGGGTACAGTAGTCCTCTGCTACTATCGCAAAATGCTTAGATGCAACACACAGTGCATGCAGTGGATGGATCTAATCAAGGCAACAACCAGTATAGCAACCATGTATTTTATGGAATGACCTATTCCTGAAGATCAGAATCAGTAAATTCCTTATATATAGATGGTAGGTTAGAAGATTGTTCATGATATTCTACAGCCTCTTTGTTTGGCGAAGCCTGTGGGGAGTGGGCAGTAGATGGAAAAGACACATCTTTAGTTTCCCAGTTGATTGTGGGATTTTGAGTATGTAGCCATGGCAACCCCAGGATTATTGGAAAATTTGGAGATGAGATTAGTAAGAAGGATAAAACCTCATGATGATTAGGTTCCATAACTATCTCTAAGGGTTCAGGCTCCTGTTTTACTGGTCCTGTATTTAGTGGAGATCCATCAACAGTTTCCATAATAGATGAAAGTCTGTTTTGAATTTTTTACCCCTATTCTTTTGCAAAAGAGATGTCCATAAAATGTCAGTTTGCTCCTGAATCAACCATGGCAGATGTGGAAGTCCATTGAGTATCAACTTTGAGAGTCCTTGTTATCTTTTTTAATGTTGGGTGCAATAGAGGAAATTGAATGGATGACGGCATTCACTGGAGGCGTTGGTTCAGACATCGGATAAGTTGGGATCCGCTACCACTGCTACTGTTTTACGTAGTCGAGAAGGACAATTGATGAGAAAGTGGTCAGTCTTTCCACAATAAAACACTGGTTTTCCTGAAGTCTCCGTTCTTTTCTCTCAGCACTTTCACGTTTTAATAGGCTGTCAATGTACGTGGGTTTAGCTTCAGATGTATGAGGACTCTTTATCTCAAAGTTTCTGGGACTGGTGATTGTAGCAGGTGGATAACGGTTACTGTTGTGGGACCAGGTTGAATTCCACTTTTTCAATCATCTCTCTGATAATCAGGTGTCTATTTGAATACAATGGTGAATAAAGTCATAAAAATTTGTGGGAGCATCGGCCCGGGCTAGTTCATCTTTGAGTGAGCTGGAGAGTCCGTTCTTAAAAAAAGATCATTTTGCAGCATTATTCCATTGAGTATCAATCACCCACCGCTGAATTCTAAGGCATACTCTGCATCAGAGTGTTTGTCCTGACGTAGCTGAAGCTGTTGGACAATGATTAGGGTCATCAAACACCTGGCTCATGGCTGCTAGGAAAGTCTTCAGATCATTAATTGGATCATCTTGAGTTTCAATAAGGGGGCTGGCCCAGGCTAAAGCTTTATGCCTGCTGCTCACTATTATGTCAATTATTTGCTTGGACTTTGCATTTTATCCACAATAAATTTTGAATTTTTGGAAGCTGGATTTTTTCTTTTTCCTGTTCTAAAGCTTTATTTGTCAGTAGCATAATGATACACAATACTTTTGATTTGTCCGGATGGAAGTGAGCAGGGTGTAGCAAAGTAAAATCTTCACTGGTTGGTGAATCCACAAACGTTGTCCCGGTCTCCACCAAATCTGAAAGCTGGGAATGGAAGGGCGGCTGTGGAAGGGTGGTTGGTGGGGCCGGAGCTATATGTTGATTTTGTAACTGAAGGATCTGCTCAGACTGCAGTGCAGTCTTATTGCTTAGATCTTGCACAATTATCTGTAGATCCTGATTAGCTTGTCCAAAAATCTGAACGTTATGGGATGTCTGAGTTTCAAATTCCATATATTTTGGTTTTAGTGCTTGCATGTCTGCATATACTCCCTGTAGGATAGCTGCGGAGACACCATCACGTGTTTCTCAACGCAAGCGGTGAATAGCCAGACCTTTCCCCGGGAAGGAACAACCACGGGAAGGGCAGCATCCCATAAAAGAAAACATCCAATACAGGAAAACCACCTATGCCAAGCATGGTATCCATCCACAGACAGCTGTTTCGGGGTGTTTGCCCCTCATCAGTGTGGAGTAGGAATCTGGCTATTAGGAGCAGTGCCTAGTAAAAGGCTGTGAAGGAACAGATGATTGGCCTTGGGGAGACCAAAACATCCAACACCGCGGAGACACCATCACGTGTTTCTCAACGCAGTGATCCAGAACACTGCCCCCATCCCTTATGGGAAATATGCAAATGCATGTAGGATAGCTGCGGAGACACCATCACGTGTTTCTCAACGCAAGCGGTGAATAGCCAGACCTTTCCCCGAGAAGGAACAACCACGGGAAGGGCAGCATCCCATAAAAGAAAACATCCAATACAGGAAAACCACCTATGCCAAGCATGGTATCCATCCACAGACAGCTGTTTCGGGGTGTTTGCCCCTCATCTTCACATTTTCACATGGGCAACAGGATAAAATAGATCCTGAAATTTGTTGAGCAATTTCTCCTGAGCACAGCGATACCTCACATGTGGGGGTAAACCACTGTTTGGGCACACAGCAGGGCTCGGAAGGGAAGGAGCGCCATTTGACTTTTGAATGAAAAATTAGCTCCAATCATTAGCGGACACCATGTCGTGTTTGGAGAGCCCCTGTGTGCCTAATCATTGGAGCTCCCCCATAAGTGACCCAATTTTGGAAACTAGACCTCCCAAGGAACTAATCTAGATGTGCGGTGAGCACTTTGAACCCCCAAGTGCTTCACAGAAGTTTATAACGCAGAGCCGTGAGAATAAAAAACTATTTTTCTTTCCTCAAAAATTATTTTTTAGCCCCAGTTTTGTATTTTCCCAAGGGTAGCAGGAGAAATTGGACCCCAAAAGTTGTTGTCCAGTTTGTCCTGAGTATGTTGATACCCCATGTGTGGGGGGAACCACTGTTTGGGCACACGTCAGGGCTCGGAAGGGAAGTAGTGAGTTTTTGGAATGCAGACTTTGATGGAATGGTCTGCGGGCGTCATGTTACGTTTGCAGAGCCCCTGATGTGCCTAAAAAGTAGAAACCCCCCACAAGTGACCTCATTTTGGAAACTAGACCCCCCAAGGAACTCATCTAGATGTGTGGTGAGCACTTTTAACCGCCAAGTGCTTCACAGAAGTTTAAAACGCAGAGCCGTGAAAATGAAAAATAATTTTTCATTCCTCAAAAATTATTTTTAGCAAGCAATTTTTTATTTTCACAAAGGTAACAGGAGAAATTGCACCCCAATAGTTGTTGTCCAGTTTGTCCTGAGTACGCTGATACCCCATATGTGGGGGTAAACTACTGTTTGGGCACACGTCGGGACTCGGAAGGGAAGTAGTGACGTTTTGAAATGCAGACTTTGATGGAATGGTCTGCAGGCGTCACGTTGCGTTTGCAGAGCCCCTGATGTGCCTAAACAGTAGAAACCCCCCACAAATGACCCAATTTTGGAAACTAGACCCCCCAAGGAACTTATCTAGATGTGTGATGAGCACTTTGAGCCCCCAAGTGCTTCACAGAAGTTTATAACGCAGAGCCGTGAAAATAAAAAAACATTTTTTTCCCACAAAAATAAGTTTTTAGCCCCCATTTTTTTATTTTCCCAAGAGTAACAGGAGAAATTAGACCCCCAAAGTTGTTGTGCAATTTTTTCTGAGTACGCTTATGCCCCATATGTTTGGGTAAACCACTGTTTGGGCACACGTTGGGGCTCGGAAGGGAGGGAGCACCATTTGCCTTTTTAAACTCAAGACTGGCTGGAATCAATTGTGACACCATGTCGTATCTGGAGACCCCTGATGTGCCTAAACAGTGGAAACCCCTCAATTATCACTCCAGCACTAACCCCAACACACCCCTAACCCTAATCCCAACCCTAACCCCAACACACCCCTAACCACAACCCTAACCCCAAGACTTCCCTAACCCTAATCCCAATCCTAACCCTAACCACAACACTAACCACAACACACCCCTAACCCTAATCCCAACACTAACCATAACCCTAACCACAAAGCCTATCCCTAACCCCAACACACCTCTAACCCTAATCTTAACCCTATTTCCAACCCTAACCCTTATTCCAACCCTAACTCTTATTCCAACCCTAAGGCTATGTGCCCACGTTGCGGATTCGTGTGAGGATGTTTCCGCACCATTTTTTTTTAATTTCCCGTGGATTTACAATGTTTTTTGTGCGGATTCCTATTGAGGAACAGGTGTAAAATGCTGCAGAATCCACAAAGAATGGACATGCTGCGGAAAATACAACGCAGCGTTTCCACGCGGTATTTTCCGCACCATGGGCATAGCGGATTTGGTTTTCCATAGGTTTACATGGTACTGTAAACGTGATGGAAAACTGCTACGAATCCGCAGCATCCAATCCTCTGCAGATCTGCAGCCAAATCCGCACTGTGTGCAGATAGCCTGATCCTAACCCTAATTGCAACCCTAACCCTAATTCTAACCCTAACCCTAATTGCAACCCTAACCCTAATTGCAAACCTAACCCTAATTGCAACCCTAACCATAATTCTAACCCTAACCCTAATTGAAACCCTAACCCTAATTGCAACCCTAACCCTAGTTCTAACCTTAACCCTAGTGGAAAAATAAACTAAATATATTTTCTTTATTTTATTATTTTCCCTACCTATGGGGTGATAAAGGGGGTTGGTTATTTACAATTTTTTTTATTTTGATCACTGTGATAGGTTCTATCACAGTGATCAAAATGTACCTGGAATTAATCTGTCGGCAGGCAGATTCGGCAGGCACACTGCGCATGTGCCTGAGATTGTGGAAGATGGCGGCGCCCATGGAGAAGATGGACGGACATCGGGAGGGACACCGGAGCTCGGTAGGTAAGGGGGGGTGAGATCGGACCACGGGGAGTGAGATCGGACTGCAGGGGGAGCGGACGGAAGGACGGAGAGGACAGCAGAGAACAGGACGGAAGGGTGGAAATCAGTGGCTGGGGCAGATCATATTTAACATTTTGTGTGACTTCCATGAGCTTATAGGACTGCATCCATGCGGTTCAACAATGATTCATACAATTTATTAATGTCATCAGGAATAGCAAAGAATGCAGTCTTACATGCCTCCCAGAGTTCATCTAGATTCTTTGGTTTTGTCTTCCAAGCTTCCTCTTTCATCCTACCTCTAACATGCTCAATGATGTTCATGTCTGGTGACTGGGCTGGCCAGTCCTTGAGCACCTTGACCTTTTTTGCCTGGAGGAACTTTGTTGTAGAGATGGATGTATGAGATGGAGCACCATCCTGCTGCAGAATTTGACCCCTTTTATGATTTGGAATATAAGAGGTAGCTAATACTTCTTGATATTTTAGGCTATTGATATTGCCTTCCACCTTGCAAATGTTTCGCACACCCCATACTGAATGTAACCCCAGACTATGATCTTTCCACCACCAAATGTAACTGTTTTCTGGGTGTATTTTGGATCCAGACGGGTTCCAGTAGGTCTCCTGTAGTATTTGCGGTGGCTGTGGTGTAATTCTACTGAAGATTCATCAGAGAAATCCACCTTCTGCCACTTTTCCAGCATCCATCTGTTTAGCGGGCTATGGGACTTTGCAAATGCCACACGGTTTTTTATTTGCCTTTTTTTTAGATTCGTCCATGGAGGCCATTTCGAGACAGAATCCTACAAACTGTTCTAGCTGACACAGGGACTTGAGGTGACCAGGCCTGTTGGAGCTCTGCTGCAGTGGAAGAGGGGCTTGTTTTGGATTTTCTAACCAACAAACGTTCCTCCTGAGCAGTTGTCTAGCGGGGTCTGCCGGACCTGGGCATGTCAAACACATCTCCAGTATCTTCAAATCTTTTTTTAATTCAGTGGATCTGGTCTTCAGCCTCTTGATAATCCAGGCTTTGGTTGCAGAGTGGATTTTTAGCATGTTGTCAGAGCTCAAGTTGCAGTTCAAGTGAAGCTCTGGGGTGCTGGGTTTCTTTTTATACTCACACACTAATTAACCTACTAACTTAGTAGGCCCAAACAGGAAACTAAATGGATTCCACAGGTTCAGGATCTGTAATCTTAGTAAAGGGCAACAGCAACAGCAGCCTCCAGTGGTAAGGAGTGGAATTGCGTACAGTTATCAAGGTGAACAATAGCAGCCACTAGTGGTCAAACTGTAGAAGGTCAACAAGAATCCTGACATGTTCACCTCTGCTCCATTCATTCTCAAAGCCAGTGCAGAAGACCAGCCAAACCCAAGAAGAATGAATGTAATGGAGGTTCGCATCATGACTACCTCTCCATTCATATGGTTACCTTCAGAGGTTCTTGAGATTATGGGGGGCCCAATTGTGGAAGTTGTTTCCTATTAGTGTTGAGTGATACCTTCCGATACTAGAAAGTATCGGTATCGGATAGTATCGGCCGATACCCGAAAAATATCGGATATCGCCGATACCGATACCCGATACCAATACAAGTCAATGGGACTCAAGTATCGGAAGGTATCCTGGATGGTTCCCAGGGTCTGAAGGAGAGGAAACTCTCCTTCAGGCCCTGGGATCCATATTCATGTAAAAAATAAAGAATTAAAATAAAAAATATGGATATACTCACCCGTCCGGGGGCCCCTGGACCTTACAGATTGTAATCGGCAGCCTCCGTTCCTAAGAATGAGCGCGTGAAGGGCCTTCGATGACGTCGCGGCTTGTGATTGGTCGCGTGCCGCTCATGTGACCGCTCACGCGACCAATCACAGGCCGCGACGTTATCGCAGGCCCTAAACTCCTCAATGAGATGTGATGTGGGTATAATATATAAGGAGGACCAAGAAACAGATGACTTCTTGACATGAAATGCAACTCATGGCCCATTCTCAAACTACCCAATATTTGGATCTAGTGTGATGCATTTTGCTTTTTGAGGATATTAAGCATCACAGCAGATTATGTTTTTTGCTATATTCTGATGGTACTGATGGTATGGAGGATAAGACGACCTTGAGGATGAACCTCTGCAGAGAGATGTGCAGTGAAGCGGAGACTCTGCCCTGATCTTCACACAACTTCATTTTACTGACATATCCCTATTCAGCTTTGATGCAAATGATAAATATGCAAAATCTTTGCAGCCGCTCAGTGTACCATAAAGTGCAAGTTCTGCTGCGAAGGGAAAACAGCCTGACAAATGCATTCTGGTCAGCGCTGCCGATCAAAACAACAGAAAAAAAAAGGAAAAACCTTCCTGCGTTTCTCGCTCACAGCTCTGTATTTGGATAATTATATTAACCGTTAACTGCATGTAGGATTAGGCGGCGGGGACAATGCTAATTTTATGCAGTTATTTATGCTTAACTCTGCAGCGTTACCTGCGTATATCATCACTATCAGCACGAGATCTGGAGAAACGGCCACATAGCCAGAATAATTACAATTCCGGGTATGGGCAAATGTCCACAGTCTAATGGTAAAAAGCAGACGCTGCCCTCTACTGATAAAGATGAGATGACGCTGCTGACCCTGCCCACAATGATAATGAAATGACTCTGCTGACCCTATCCTCTAATGATAATGAGATGAATCATCTGTTGACCCTGTCCTCTACGGATAATGAGATGACTCTGGTGACTCTGCCCTGTAATGAATATAAGATGACTCAGGTGACTCTGCCCTTTAATGATAATGAGATGACTGCTGAACCTGTCCTCTAATGATGATGAGATGACTCTGCTGACCCTGCCCTGTAATGAATATAAGATGACTCTGGTGACCCTGCCCTGTAATGAAAATGAGATGACTCTGCTGAACCTGTCCTCTAATGATGATGAGATGACTCTGCTGACCCTTTCCTCTAATGATAATGAGCTGACGCTGCTGACCCTGCCTGCTAATGATAATGAGATGACTCAGCTGACCCTTCCCTCTGATGAAAATGAGATGACTCTGCTGACCCTGCTCTCTAATGATAATAGGATGACTTTGCTAGACCTGCCCTCTAAAGATAATGAGATGACTTTGCTGATCCTACCCTCTAATGATAATGGAATGACTCTGCTAGACCTGCCCTCTAATAATAATGAGATCACTTTGCTGACCCCACCCTCTATCACTCTGCTGACCCTGCCCTCTAATGAAAATGATGACTCTGCTGACCCTGCCCTCTGATGAAAATGAGATGACTCTGCTGACCCTGCCCTCTAATGAAAATGAGATGACTCTGCTGACCCTGCCCTCTAATGATAATGGGATGACTCTACTAGACCTGCTCTCTAATGATAATGAGATGTCTCTGCTGACCCTGCCCTTTAATGATAATGAGATTACTCTACTGACACTTCCCTCTAATGACAATGAGATGACTCTGCTGACCTTGCCCACTAATGATAATGAGATGACTCTTCTAACACCATGCTTTATTGATAATCAGATGAAAAATCATTACTTATTGGTATCATACGTTTGCTGCATAAAATGTTTCTTTTCTGTTACAGATCGACGTTGCCATGATAAATTGGGGAATCTCCCCCATATATTTTGCTGGTGTGTGATAACAGGCAAAATGTCGTAGCTGTGGACCTAGCCGGTTTGATGAACATCTCTTGCCTGGCACATGGCTGAATTTGCTGGTGCAGTGCTTCCTGAAAAATTATCCCCAGACGTCAGAGCTGCTGCAGAAAGTGCAAGACATCTGTGAGCGCTTTTGGCATTTATTATACATTGCTTATATAGCGCTAAGATATTCCGCAGCGCTTACAGTTGCACACATTATCATCGCTGTCCCCAATGGGGTTCAGAATCTAATTCTCACCCTGTTTCTCGTCTGTCTGCACTGCAGCATCACTTCTGCCTTCTCACTCCCCTCCTCATGTGTGACGTACCCACAAGGTGGAACTCCATTTTTTATATGGTGGAGCGACAGTGTGAGCAGCAGCAGACAATGGTGGCGTTTTAGCTGCAGCACGCACGGGTGAGTCACTGCAGAACAACATCATTTCACCACCATCGAGTGGGCCTCCATGCGGGACGTGTGTCCCCTGTTGCGCTGCTTTGAGTTCTCCTCCAACATGGCCAGCACTGATGATGCCATCATCAGCGTCACTATCCCACTTCTATGCTTCCTTGAAAAAACACTTTAGGCAATGATGGATGAGGAGGTGACACAGGCGGAAGAGGAGGAGGAACAGGGACCATTCACACCATTATAAGACCAGTCTTCCACACATATCTCGGAGGATGGTTTCCAATACCAACAGCGGAGGTACACAACTGTCCAGGCAAGAATCAGTTTTGGAGGATGAGGGGAGAGAACCAAGTTCACAGCAGGGTGCCATTCAAAGCAGCTCACGGGCATCACTGGAGCGTGGCTGGGGTGATAGAGGACCCAGGTGATACACCTCCCACCGAGGACAGCTTATTGTTGCCTCTGAGCAGCCTGGCACACATGAGTCAATACATGCTGCTGTGCCTGCGCAATGAGTTGCCCGGATTGTTACAAGTGCTGATTACTGGGTGGCCGTCCTGCCTGATCCCTTCTACAAGAACAAAGTGTCATCCTTGCTTCCATCACTGGAGCATGATCTGAAAATGTGGGACACACTGGTAGATGCACTACTGATGGCATCCTCACAGGACGGAGGAGGAATTAATTATTTATTATTATTATTATTATTATTATAGTACACCCACACAGGCTGTTTTGTAGAGTACTCACTCAGAGGCATTTTTCAGAGAACTCTGACAGAGACGCCTGCACAGTACACACACAGGCTTTTTGGCACAACATTCCCACAGACACAGTTGCAGAGTAGAAAAATATTTTTTACACACAGTACTCCCACAGACACTAGGGCGTTTTTTTTTTTTAATTACACACAGTACTCCCACAGACACTGGTGCAAATTTTTTTTAAATTATGCACAGTACTTCCACAGACACGGTTGCAGAGTACATGGAGGCTTTTTGGCACAGTACTCCCACAGACATGGGTGCAGAGTACACACAGAGACTTAAAGGCACAGTTGTCCCACAGACACTGGTACGCATTCTTTAAAAAAAAAAAAATTACAGTACTCTAACAGACACTGGTGTGGATTATTATTTTTTTTTAACTTGCGCACACTACTCCCACAGACACGGGTGCAGAATACGCAGAATTTTTTTGCCACAGTACTTCCACAGACACGGGTGCAGGGTACACAGAGGCTTTTTGGCACAGTACTTCCACAGACAAGGGTGCAGAGTACACAGAGGCTTTTTGGCACTGTACTTCCACAGACACAGGTGCAGAATACACAAAGACATTTTGGCACAGTACTCCCACAGACACGGGTACAGAATACCCAGAGGCTTTTTGGCACAGTACTCCCACAGACATGGGTGCAGAGTACACGCAGAAACTTAAAGGCATAGTACTCCCACAGACACGGGTGCAGAGTAGTGATGAGTAGAGATGGGCAGACCCTTGGATGTTAAAAAAGTTTGGGTTCGGGTACCAGAACAGTACTCGGACCCGGACCCCATTCACTTGAATGAGGGGCCCGAACATCCAGTGTTTGCCACGCTGTCATGTGCATTTCACGGCGGTGAAATCATTATCGTCAGTCAGTGAGCCACAGTTCGCATGCTGTCAAATGACAGCGTGAGCCTGCTGCTGTGATAGGAGGTATAAAGATTACCTCTGGACTACTGCTCCCCATCTGTCTACGCCTGCTACCACTAATAACAGTGAGAGAAGGCAGCGGCTGATACGTGTGTTCATCAGCCAGCGCCTGCGTGCTGAATATATAATTTGAAAAAAACGGCATGGGTTCCTCTGTACTTGCACTCGTTACTCTGATCGAGCACCCGAGCATTACGATTTGCTTGACTCGAGTAACCGAACATTTTAGTGCTCACTCATCACTAGGGCAGCGTACATACAGAGGCTTTTTTGGTACAGTACTCCCACAGATATGTGTGCAGAATACGCAGAGGCTTTTTTGGCACAGTACTCCCACTGAGACGTGTGCAAAGTACACACACAGAGTGCGTACACGCAAAATCTAAAACTGTCCCTCATTACAGCTGTGTCCTGTCCCTATACTAATCAAAGCAGAATGGCAGCGGCACCCGTGATGTGGCATTTATACAGACCTTGTCATGTAGTGGGCCCGCCAATTACAGCTATGCCAATACTTACCATGGATGTGATGACTCCGGAAGTGCCCATAGCCTAAAAACTTGTTGATTGGCTTCACTGCAGCCTTTATTCTTCACCAAATCCAAACAGTAAACCGGACTTCCCGTAAAAAGTCCATGTTCTGGGTTTGGTACCGGACACTAGGTGTCCGTTATGAACTCCAAACTTTACAGTTCAGGTTCGCTCATCCCTAATTGTAAACTATTATAAACTGCTGTGTTCTTGGTAGGGCAAATGATTTTCTGATTCTCTATTTGGTTACGGTATATGCTTTCCAGATTTTTATTTACATTTTTTATATTTTTATGTTTTGCAAAAATAAATAAAGAAAAACATTTCAAAATAAACAAAAAAATTATAACTTACGGTTGGTCGTTTCCATTTGATGCTCAGCAGTTTATCCTGCGATAGTAATTTTTCTCCTATAGAGGAGAGGTTGGCCGGGAACACATCATCCTCAAACAGCTGCTTCCTGCTGATGCACAGGTCCCGGATGCTGTTAAAATCTTGTCCTTTAAACTTTTTGGGGTTCTCCACAGTCCCGATTTTTCTCTGGGACTGCTGCCCCTCTGCCACGTTTTGATATACCCCCGGCAGTGGCATTACGGCTTGAAGCTATAAAGAAAACGAAAACAGATAATATGACACTATCAGCGAAGCAAAAAAAGAATGTCATCAATACAAAGATTTCAATGCATGAGCGGAATGGGATCTACAAACCAGTGAGTGCGGCATGAAGGAAATTTGGGTCAACTCAGTTACTGATAAAGTTGCTTCTGGTTTGAATAAAATTAGCTGAGCGGTTCCTGGATTAAACATGTCGGTAAAAGAACAATGGATGAATCAGGAGTCAGGACTTGTGAATTTGTTTCAAGGCAATCACTATAGTGCACTATGTAATTACATGAAATGGACCTTGTCACCTGGTACATTGACTATCATGCTATTAGGCTCAGAAAAAAAATAATTTATTTCAGTTTTGCAGATATGTATATATGTAAATGTTTTCCAATTCCTTTGATGGTCTACTTATACGTCTAAATTTGCTATTAAGAGAGTTTCCCTAGAATGGGCCATCAACATTTTATCTCTAGGAGAAATCTTCTCTGATTTGTCTATTGAAAAGTTTCTTTTAATGTGTACCTATGCCATCACAGAAAATCATCTTTATGTGAGGATGTGCCTGGAACTGAAATTCGATCCCCTTGTTCAACCTTTGGGGACAATTTTTTTTTCCTAAATGCATGCAGTTGGATCTAAAAATCATTTTTGCAATTGGGTTTTATTGCAAATTTTGCACCATTTGCCTTTTATTGTGGCTGTATTACACTGTCTAGTGCTGGTTGCAGGGTGAATTAAAGGGGTTGTTTATCTTATCTTAACAGATGTGTTGGAAACCAGGGTGATGGACAGGCCCTAGGGGCTCATGCAGACGACCCTATGTTCGGTCTGACTGTGATGCAACGAGCATCAGATCGCACTCACACCAATGTTAATCTATGGAGCAATGCATTTCCCATTTTTTTCCCTCGGACCAAGTCTGTCCAAGCACAAAAATCGCAGCATGCACGATTTGCATCCCTAAATCAGATCGCACTAGCCCAAGCAAATCAATGGGTCAGTCAAAAAAATCGGACCCATCTGAGTGCGTTCCACTTTTCATGGAATGACAGAATGGAGAAGATGGAGGATTTTTTTCCCCCATTTTCTCCACATCTGAGAAAATCGGATCACACTCTAATCATACTCTGATCAGTGGGATTACCATAATAGCTCCAATTCTCTTAAGGTACCGTCACACTCAGCGACGCTCCAGCGATATAGACAACGATCCGACCTAAACTAGATCGCTGGAGCGTCGCTGTTAGGTCGCTGTAGAGACGTCAAACACAGCAGCTCCAGAACGATGCAGGAGCGATCCAGTGACGTAACGGCGACTCACTTATCGTTCACGCTCCATATACAAACATTGCTGACATCGTTGCTTTTGCTGTCAAACACGACGATACACGCCGATCTAGCGACCAAATAAAGTTCTGGACTTCTAGCTCCGACCAGCGATATAACAGCGGGATCCAGATCGCTGCTGCGTGTCAAACTCAACAAGATTGCTATCCAGGACGCTGCAACGTCACGGATCGTTGTCGTTCTCGTTGGAAAGTTGTTTAGTGTGAAGGTACCTTAAGTTGAGAGAAAATCCTGTGGTATGACCCTGCTGTCGTGTACGCTCCGCTGCAGACTCTAAGTTTTACCTCCAGCCCCTGCAGTTGCATCGAGGAGTAGAACAAACAAAACAAAGTTTTAAAAGTTTGCAAAAACTGAAGATTCTCATCAGAGCCTCGATGTAGTTACGATCACGCAGATTTTATGTGGCTGACTATCATCCGTTATCTATCGCTCGCTGCATGCAAACAACCTGATTTCCTGTCTGAACAGCAGGAGCCACATTTACCGTCTGTTCCGCTGCCTCCGACCTTCTATTTACCCACTTTTATCTCTGTCTGTTTTTCATGTTCTGACTCCGGCTTTTCTTCATACAAGTGTTATAATTAAAGCAGATAAGGATAATTAGCAAAGAAAATCACACGTGAGGTCAAGCAGGGCCCGTCCAACCTTCCAATCAAAGCTGTAAAACCTGTGTCACTATAAATATGCTGCTTATACAATCCTTATTTTACTTGTAAATGGGGTTGTCTTCTTTGAAGGGGCTCTGTCAGCACAGAATGACTGATCAAACCAAGTAGAGGCGCTCGGTGCACCATGACGAGGCCAAACTTTTAAATGCACCTTCCCACCTGCTTGTTTTCCCTCAATTTCTAAACCTTCCCAGGGCCCTTATTTGATTGACAGCTCCAACTTCATAGAGCCAGAGATGGGCAGAGATAGAGGGAAGACAAGCAGATGGAGTATGTGAATGCTTGTCACCGCCATGATGCACCGAGCGTCTGAACTTGGTTTGCAGTCATTATATGCTGACAGATCACCTTCAAAGAAGACAACCCCATTCTCTAAACCTATGATTAGAGGACCATATCCTATAGATCTTATAGGATCTCTGTAATGCAACCGATTCAACATCTTCTGATCATCTTCCGGGCTACATTTAGAGGATGCAGCTGTGCTCGCTGCAGGGGAAAGCAGTACTACAAACTGGCTAATCAAAACATCTCAGGCGGGCAGCAAGGATCAGAGAAAAGAGACCTGTCAGTCGCTAGCAGAAGGCCGGCGGTGGGCTGGAAAAGAGGGAGAGAGGACGGAGAGCTGTAGGTGCGCGGAGAGGTCTCCTGCACTTGTGGCTCATTTACATAAAAACATCGCTGATAGATTTCTATACAAATAGAGAGAAGGACTTAAAATGCAAAGATATGGAAATGATCATCACTACAGGGACTTTACATAGGTGACATTAGTTTGGGGCCTAAAAACCTGCTGACAGGTTTCCTTTAAGGGGTATTCCCAAGTGATTGATATAGACAGTATGGACCTCAAATATTTGATAAGCAGTCGCATTTTCCACTTTTATGATGGTTATTGGTCATCTAATTTCTTATTTGGAGCCTCAGACAAAAGACAAGGGGAGAATACGTAATTAGCCAACCACTGAAATCCCTCAAATTATAGCAGAAAGATCCTCATTCATGCCAAGATTTCTCTTACTCTCTGAAATACTGCATGTGGCAACGTGGTTGCGGACCCTTGATATAGATAGATAGATAGATAGATAGATAGATAGATAGATAGATAGATAGATGTAAGCCCGCAAGGGTGGGGTCCTCCTCGCCCCTCTGTACCAGTCTGTCATTATTAGTTTGCTTACTGTAAGTGATGTCTGTAATTTGTATGTAACCCCCTCTCATGTACAGCACCATGGAATCAATGGTGCTATATAAATAAATAATAATAATAATAATAATAATAATAATAATAAAAAAATAATAATAGATAGAGAATAGAAAGATAATAGATACTAGATTAATAGATAGATAATAGATAATTAGATAGATAGATAGATAATAGATAGATAGATAATAGATAATTAGATAATAGATAGATAATAGATAGATAGAAGGTTGATAGATAGATAATAGATAGATGATAAATAGATAATAGATAGATAGATAATAGATAGATAGATGATAGATACCGTAGATTTGGACTTGCTTACAACCTATTGCTCAGTAATAAATGTCTTGTGGAGGCTCCTGATGGTGCCGATGTTGCTGGGATCATACACTGACGTTACATCATTCTCTAATATCTATAATTCTTTTCACTTTTCCTCCGGAACAAATTATTTCTAATGAAATTAAAGGAGATTAAATCCGTCAGAGCTCAGAGGCGTCTGATGGGGCAGCGGCTCCTGGAGGTGTAATTGTATTATAGAGAACATTGGAATCCATCTACTCTGCGGCCGCACAAATCAATGGCTGAAAAGTTTGTTTGGCTTCCAGTGCGGATCATTAGGGAAAGATTGAGGAGCCGGACCGCTCAATAAGATTAAAAGCACAAGGAGAAAGTGTTGCACTTAATGATTTCCGTGTTTTGTAAATGAAGCATTTTTATAAATCCTATACAATTGATTGATCTTCTTGTAACTAAGATGCAAAACTGCTGAATAAGACACTTCAGAAAGCCAGGAAATCTGAACAAGCCAAGCTCTAACGGGGAATTTCATTAAAATAAAATAAAAAAATAAGCCTCTAACCAGTCGACACTTGGATGAAGCTTATAATATCTTCCATGCATCTTTTGCACATCTTCTTTGACTTTCTTTATTGAACCTCCTCAGTTTAAGGGCGCCGTCAATTCATGATTACTTCTTATTTTATGGCAATCTAATGCTAAAAGCGTCCTTCAATTTGCCAACATTAATCTAAAGTTACCTGGGGACCTGGAGGAGGTTCACTTCCCCTTTAATTATTTATGTTATTTATTTTATCTTTTTTACTATTAAAGTCAGTAAAAAGTGAGTCAGAAACAGGCAGAAGCATTTTTTAGCAATGGCAACAAATGAAGCCAAAGTATCTCCTGTTGTGAATTGTATTTCTTGGCTCCCTCTTGTGATCACTAGCGGTATGACACTTGGATTGCCTTTCTCCAGGTTTGTACCCACCTGGGTCGTTAGGCCTTGGGTGTTTCTATTTAGACTTCCTGGAAACTCAGTCTAGTGCCTGGAATCGATGTAATCAGTCTTTGTCTTTTGGCTCCTGTCTCCTGGTCTCCTGCTTTTTGCAAGATAAGCTAAGTCCTGCTTCCTTATTTTTGTTTATCCGCATTACTGCTATTTTGTTCCAGCTTGTTACAATGTGATTCCTGATTTTTGCTGGAAGCTCTAGGGGGCTGATATTCTCCCCCCACACCGTTAGTCGGTGCGGGGGTTCTTGGATATTCAGCGTGGATATTTTGGTAGGGTTTTTGCTGACCGTATAAGTTCTCTTTCTATTTTCTGCTATTAATTAGTGGGCCTCACTTTGCTAAATCTAGTTCATACTTACGTTTGTCTTTTCTTCTTACCTCACCGTTATTATTTGTTGGGGGCTTGTATCATACCTTTGGGGTCCCTTCTCTGGAGGCAAGTGAGGTCTTATTTTCTCTGAAAGGGTTAGTTAGTTCTCCGGCTGGTGCGAGACATCTAGAATCAACGTAGGTACGTTCCCCGGCTACTGTTAGTTGTTGTGTTAGGATCAGATATTCGGTCAGCCTAGTTACCACCTCCCTATGAGCTAGATTTTGTGTTTGCGGACTTAGCTGGAACTTCAGCGATCCTCTACCACTAGGATCATAACAGTAGTGAGGTCTTATTTTCTCTGAAAGGGTTAGTTAGTTCTCCGGCTGGTGCGAGACATCTAGAATCAACGTAGGTACGTTCCCCGGCTACTGTTAGTTGTTGTGTTAGGATCAGATATTCGGTCAGCCTAGTTACCACCTCCCTATGAGCTAGATTTTGTGTTTGCGGACTTAGCTGGAACTTCAGCGATCCTCTACCACTAGGATCATAACAGTATTCCAGGCCATTAATGCATTGCTGAAGCGGGATAAAAAGAAAAGAAGTTCTGAGGTTTTTTTTGTTTTTTTTTCTTCTTCCCCTTTTTCTCTGAGTGGCTTGAAGCTCTGCTGCAGACATGAATGTTCAGACTCTGATTACTAGTGTGGATCAGCTTGCTGCACGAGTGCAGGGCATTCAGGATTTTGTTACTAGTAGTCCTATGTCAGAGCCTAAGATACCTATTCCTGAGCTTTTCTCTGGTGATCGATTTAAATTTAGGAATTTTAGGAATAATTGTAAATTGTTTCTATCTTTGAGACCGCGTTCGTCTGGAGACTCAGCTCAGCAAGTTAAAATTGTTATCTCTTTCTTGCGTGGCGACCCTCAGGATTGGGCTTTTGCATTGGCGCCAGGAGATCCGGCATTGGCAAATATTGATGCGTTTTTTCTGGCGCTCGGATTACTTTATGAGGAGCCCAATCTTGAAATTCAGGCAGAAAAAGCGTTGCTGGCTATCTCTCAGGGCCAGGATGAGGCAGAAGTGTATTGCCAAAAATTTCGGAAATGGTCCGTGCTCACTCAATGGAATGAGTGTGCTCTGGCCGCAAATTTCAGAAATGGCCTTTCTGAAGCCATTAAGAATGTGATGGTGGGTTTTACCATTCCTACAAGTCTGAGTGATTCTATGGCTCTGGCCATTCAGATAGATCGGCGTTTGCGGGAGCGCAAATCTGCTAATCCTCTGGCAGTGCTGTCTGAACAGGCACCTGACTCAATGTTATGTGATAGAATTCAGACTAGAGCTGAACGACGAAATCATAGACGTCAGAATGGGTTGTGTTTTTACTGTGGTGATTCTACACATGTTATCTCAGCATGCTCTAAGCGCCTAACAAGGATGATTAGTCCTGTCACCATTGGTAATTTGAATCCTAAGTTTATTTTGTCTGTAACTCTAATTTGCTCATTGTCTTCCTACCCTGCTATGGCACTTGTGGATTCAGGTGCTGCCCTGAGCCTCATGGACTTGTCGTTTGCCAAGCGCTGTGGTTTTGTCCTGGAGCCTTTAAAAAATTCCATTCCTCTTAGAGGAATTGATGCTATGCCATTGGCGGAGAATAAGCCGCAGTATTGGACACAAGTGACCATGTGCATGACTCCTGAACATCGGGAGGTGATTCGTTTTCTTGTTCTGCATAAAATGCATGATTTGGTCATTTTAGGTCTGCCATGGTTACAGACCCATAATCCAGTCTTGGATTGGAAGGCAATGTCTGTGTCAAGTTGGAGTACGTGGTGGAGAAGATCTTGGATTCTCGTCTCTCTAGACGGAGGCTTCAGTGTCTGGTCAAATGGAAGGGCTATGGTCAGGAGGATAATTCCTGGGTGGTCGCCTCTGATGTTCATGCGGCCGATTTGGTTCGTGCTTTTCACGCGGCTCATCCTGATCGCCCTGGTGGTCGTGGTGAGGGTTCGGTGACCCCTCCTTAAAGGGGGGGTACTGTTGTGAATTGTATTTTTTGGCTCCCTCTTGTGATCACTAGCGGTATGACACTTGGATTGCCTTTCTCCAGATTTGTACCCACCTGGGTCGTTAGGCCTTGGGTGTTTCTATTTAGACTTCCTGGAAACTCAGTCTAGTGCCTGGAATCGATGTAATCAGTCTTTGTCTTTTGGCTCCTGTCTCCTGGTCTCCTGCTTTTTGCAAGATAAGCTAAGTCCTGCTTCCTTATTTTTGTTTATCCGCATTACTGCTATTTTGTTCCAGCTTGTTACAATGTGATTCCTGATTTTTGCTGGAAGCTCTAGGGGGCTGATATTCTCCCCCCACACCGTTAGTCGGTGCGGGGGTTCTTGGATATTCAGCGTGGATATTTTGGTAGGGTTTTTGCTGACCGTATAAGTTCTCTTTCTATTTTCTGCTATTAATTAGTGGGCCTCACTTTGCTAAATCTAGTTCATACTTACGTTTGTCTTTTCTTCTTACCTCACCGTTATTATTTGTTGGGGGCTTGTATCATACCTTTGGGGTCCCTTCTCTGGAGGCAAGTGAGGTCTTATTTTCTCTGAAAGGGTTAGTTAGTTCTCCGGCTGGTGCGAGACATCTAGAATCAACGTAGGTACGTTCCCCGGCTACTGTTAGTTGTTGTGTTAGGATCAGATATTCGGTCAGCCTAGTTACCACCTCCCTATGAGCTAGATTTTGTGTTTGCGGACTTAGCTGGAACTTCAGCGATCCTCTACCACTAGGATCATAACAATCTCCCCCTGCAGGCTGCAGCCCTCCAGAGGGGATATGGGAATATAAGGAGCAGATCCCCCTCTGGCCAATATCTGATCGAGTCTGTATGGTACACGCCTGCATAGTGCCTCCTAGGACTTAAGGTACCTTCACACGAAACGACTTTGTAACGATATCGCTAGCGATCCGTGACGTTGCAGCGTCCTCGCTAGCGATATCGTTTCGTTTGACACGCAGCAGCGATCAGGATCCTGCTGTGATGTCGCTGGTCGCTGAATAAAGTCCAGAACTTTATTTGGTCGTCCGATCGCCGTGTATCGTTGTGTTTGAAAGCAAAAGCAACGATACCAGCGATATTTTACACTGGTAACCAGGGTAAACATCGGGTTACCAAGCGCGGGGCCGCGCTTAGTAACCCGATGTTTACCCTGGTTACCAGCGTAAAAGTAAAAAAAACAAACAGTACATGCTCACCTGCGCGTCCCCCAGCGTCCGCTTCCTGACACTTACTGAGCGCCGGCCCTAAAGTGAAAGTGAAAGCACAGCGGTGACGTCACCGCTCTGCTGTTAGGGCCGGAGCTCAGTCTGTGTCAGGAAGCAGACGCTGGGGGACGCGCAGGTGAGCATGTACTGTTTGTTTTTTTTACTTTTACGCTGGTAACCAGGGTAAACATCGGGTTACTAAGCGCGGCCCTGCGCTTAGCAACCCGATGTTTACCCTGGTTACCCGGGGACCTCGGCATCGTTGGTCGCTGGAGAGCGGTCTGTGTGACAGCTCCCCAGCGATCAAACAGCGACGCTGCAGCGATCGGCATCGTTGTCGCTATCGCTGCAGCGTCGCTTCGTGTGAAGGTACCTTTACACTTGCGATGAAATCGGATGAATGTAATCCACTAAAAATAAAAATCGAATTGCATTCTGAACATTGTTATTCAATTATTCAGTGCTCATCTGTGATTTTTTAATCAGCACGGAACGGATTGTGATTAGACTGATAAAAAATCTCAGTATGCTGCAAGTGGGTGTGAATTTCGGATCGCAATCGCCAATGCAAGTCAAAGGGTGCGAGAAAAAATAGCGCCGCATACGGACCATGCATAAGTAAAAGCTGAAATTAAAAACGCATTGCATACAGATTGCATACACATGTCATACAGATGTCAGGCGGGTGTTAGGTGAGAAAAATCACACTGTACTCTCCTGACAATTGTCCTACTTTTGTGGATCAACATCTGACCGAATTTTTAAACGCTAGTGTAACTCCAGCCTTAGGAAGGTTTTGCACCTGCTTTTGGCAGTTCTGTTTGTTCCATTTTAGGAATGGAACATAACAATGGACACATAACAGAACCCAGATTGCCCCCTTTAATAACAAATGGGTCCCCTCTACTTCTATTTGCATAACTTATACAACTGATACATTTTTGGGCATGAATTCCATCTGTCTGACCCCAAAACAACGAGCCTACGAATGGAATTACCAAAAGCAGGTGTGATCACAGCCTTATATGTGGACTTTACTAAGTGCATTGTTCCTCTGATTTAACAACGGATGTTTCATATTTTTACCTCTTTCAGCTTTTTTACTCTACCCATTGAAATACATTGGTTTCTCCACTTTTTTATGGGTGGTGGGAAGTACTAAAATGTGAATGTAATTTGATGACTTTCTGTCTTCTTTAGCACATATTGTTGATGCATTTAACACACGGATATATATTGTGTAGTATACACGTAAATGATACATGAACCCTCTGGATCTACTTGTTTAGATCTTTACATTTAGAAATGCTAATATTGCACTTTGTGATTTCCTTAATTTATCTAACTAGTCCTGTTGTAATAATATCTTAAAACATCAAAGTATAAAGTAAAAGTTGGGCATGGGATCGCTTTTTAGTTGGGCATGGGACAGCTTTTTAGTTGGGCATGGGACTGCTTTTTAGTTGGGCATGGGATGGCTTTTTAGTTGGGCATGAGATGGCTTTTTAGTTGGGCATGAGATGGCTTTTTAGTTGGGCATGGGATGGCTTTTTAGTTGGGCATGAGATGGCTTTTTAGTTGGGCATGGGATGGCTTTTTAGTTGGGCATGGGATGGCTTTTTAGTTGGGCATGGGACGGCTTTTTAGTTGGGCACGGGACGGCTTTTTAGTTGGGCATGGGATGGCTTTTTAGTTGGGCATGGGATGGCTTTTTAGTTGGGCATGGGATGGCTTTTTTTCAGGAAATCTATCACAGGCAGGCATTCTGGGGGCATCTATGCAATGAACTACATAGGCGCACAGCAAAGACACTTATGGCTGACACTTTAAAGAGCATCTCTGACAAGAACTATGGAGCATCTATCTGGCAATCTGGGGGCAACTGTGACAAGTGTAATGTATGAGAGGGAGAGTCCCCTTTTGTTGTGTGCAATTTTGTCCCCATTTCCTGGTGATTTCTTCAGCACAATGCAGAACCCTTACAGTGTTGCAAATTTACAGGAAATATTGTTCTCTGACCTCACCTTAGAAATTGAAATAGAATATCTGCTTAAGGAAGGAACTGGTATGAATACAGTAATAATAGGAGACCCACCCCAGCCCAGTAAGACACGCCGGAGGGTAAAACAGAGACTTCTGAGCTAAAAACAACATTGAGCAAAGGGTGAATTCCCAGAAATGCTCCTCCTAATCCTCTATCTTTTGTATCCTTGCAGGTGTTCTGCATGTGCAAAGTATTTTCATGGTTTTCATGTTTTATTGCAATTAATGTGAATGTCTGGGTCGTACTTACGGAGACACTATCTTCAATTGTGCAGACTTGGAATCAAACTAATTTATACGGAAAGGTGAAAGCATTCCTATGTTTCTTTATGCTTTCTCCTGATGTTAGTTATAAAAGGAATATAGCAATGACATACACATTCGACCACATTTATCACAAAAAAAATGTATCCGAATGACAAATTTATTTAGAACCATTAAAAGCACATGTACGACAAAACATGAAGATGTACCTGGTCAGGAACGGGGAGAAATGGCCGGTCATGAGCTGGTAATATATATTTTCATATACTGAAGGAAGTGTACATGGTTTGTGGCTTTGTGTGTATGTATATTCTGTTGCAGAAGGCTTTATAGTTACCATTAAGGAACGATAGACTGTCCTACAGAACACTTGTCCGTATTTATTATTATTATTATTATTATTATTATATAATGAAAACCTAGAAGAAGGACCTGCGACGTACGTATCTCTTCTCTACACTTCTTAGCAGCATTTTTAAAATCCAGTAAATTGGTAATTCTCATTAGTCAGGAAATTTTTGTTTATAGCTGACACATTTCTGTTACATAATTACGGTACTTTGTAAAGTTGCATATTTTAGTATAAAAGAACAAATATTTCTGCTTCTCGCTTTCTTTGTAATTTGAGCTGCACGTTACATTCCTGAACATAGAGACAAAGTATAGAAAGTTATCAGCGTGGTGTATACACTGTCTGGTAAACAACATATAGTGTATACTGGAGGAAGCACAAAACTTACAAAGCCGTATAGGCTCATTCACCGCTAAATACACATGCACAAAATAGCATGTCACTTTTAGGCTGCCGTCACACTATCAGTATTTGGTCAGTATTTTACATCAGTATTTGTAGCCAAAACCAGCAGTGGAACAATTAGAGGAAAAGTATAATAGAAACATATGCACCACTTCTGTATTTATCACCCACTCCTGGTTTTGGCTACAAAAAAAAAGTGTGACGGCAGCCTTAGGAAGAAATCAGATGTAGCAGACTTTTTTGGCCACAAATTCATCACAATGGGACAAATCCATGATATAAGTCTGACAATATGGGAATAATATAAATACAAAAAATGAGCACCAGACAGATTTTCTCTTTAGGTGTTACAGCGATCCCTCACTTATTGTGGGTATTACAATATTTGAAAATCCACAAAGTAGGAACCTTACATTTATTTTAGTATATATATTTAACAACATACGTGTACAGTACTGTACTGTAACATTTGATATGGGTACTTACTACGCACAGCGATCAGGGGTGCGCACAGTGCGGGATAGCAAACAGACTGATGCTGCGATTACTGAGCCAATCAGCACCCCAGATACAGAGGACAATGCTCTGGTTGGTCACCTTCCTTCAGTCAGCCAATTGTGTGCCGTGTACAGTACCGCAAAATTCCACGATATAGCGAAAAATAAATAATTAAATATAATCCCGTGATACAGTGAGTCCGCAATAAGTGAACCGCGATATATAGAGGGACTACTGTACTCTATAAATCATAGCAGATTATTAGTTCAGAATCCGTCCTGTAAATCCTCTCTCCCTATGAACCGCTGACATGTCGGTGACATCTGAGCATACCCCTGTACTGTACGTCAGCCACACATGCCCCTTTTAGTATCTCCTCAGATCCCACTTTAAACATCCCCATCCCAGATGTTTAAACATCCCCATCCCAGGGGACTACAGAGACTATTTTAGTATTTGCCCTAGGTACACAGTTAAGTCCCTGCCTTAGATGTCCAGATAATTATTTCCCCTAGGTGCCCAGTCTAGTGTATTTTCTCCAAATGCCCACGTACGATGTTGTTGCCGCAGGTGACAAGATTAGTGCTGTATACAGGAGACCATCTTCACATCTGCTCCGGGTGCCCAGTTTAGTGTTTGTTGTATGTGTCCAGTTTCGATGACCTCCCCGCAAAGTTCTTGCCACAAGTGCCACGATTTCTGTTCCCCACTATGTACCACCTGTCAGCATCCCTGCCCCAGGTGCAAACTTTAGCTGCCCTTCTAGTGCCCGTGCCCAGGTATTCCATTTCAGTTTATATTCCCCTGGGTACTATGAATTAATAATGATAACAACAGAAATATGGTAACACATTCACCTTCAAAAACCACAGATTGAAAGGTAATTCTGGGACTGTTCCACAACTAAAAAAGTGTCTAAGGAAAGAGTGGTGATGAGACATCTCGCACAAGACTCATGGTCTCTATGGAAAAATTATTTACCTTATGGATCTTCAAGGAACCATCAAGTTACAATCCAAGTTTGTTTTTTTCTTGCACTTTCACTCCAGAGTTTAATATTGTATTTCTTCAGTATTGATCCTCCTTCTTTCCTCAGTCTTGTGTTGTATTGTTTGTTTGCCAATCATTAACTGACGTGTATTGAGCTTTTTTTGCAGCCAGGTGATGTGGCTGTGTCTCCCTGAGCGCTGAGAGCTTTACTTCTAGTTGGAGGCTATTATGAAGTAAAGGAGTAGAGTTTCGCCCCCTCTCCACCTCACAATAGAGGAATACGTCATACTACCTGGAAGTGTCACCTGAGTATTCGCCAGATCACACAGGACTCATCCTACTTGCCTTTTTACCTTTATGAAGGACCAATTTCAGATGGTGTAAAAGTTTATAATTTGATATCATTAGTCTAGTAATAGGTAATGAGAGTACTGCTTATATGGGAACATTGTGTCAGCCTTACAAAATTAAAATGCCCCTTGGTCCTCCAATCTGTTCACTAGTCGCCACCATCCCTTACCCTTTAAAAGTCATGGATCCAGGAGCATAGCTAGGTGGGGATGTAGCTGGCAGTGCATGCTTCTTGGATGATGGAATTAGTGTTGTCAACCAGATAAAGGTATGGTAATTTAGGGAGTTTGGTATCCAGCGTTTACCTTTTGTTAGCTAATATCCCTAGAGTGTAAGCTGGTAAAATGGTTTATTCCAACATTTCTAGTGATGTAAGGTTGTTAAAGAGTTAATGTTAATTTCCCTTGTGTTCTGACAATTGAAGTTGTCAATGCCAACCTTCTAGAGCAGGGGTGGGGAATCTTTTTTCGTCTAAGGGCTATTTGATGTTTATACCACCCTTCGGGGGCCGGATAAATTGCATGATAACTCAGCCCACAAAGTACATCCTGATGCTGGCACTGGTGTCAGGACTTAATCTTTCATTGCACGAGCCTCAGTTTTCATGCTCACAGAGCACGAAATTAAAAGGCAAAAAGCAGTTGCCGACCCAAGCCCTGCAATCCCCCGGGAATCTACCTGGGGGTTGGATAAAAGATCATCGATGGCCGTAAATGGGCCAGGGGCCTGAAGTTCCTCACCCGGGTCTTAGAGTTTCAAAAAGATCAGTAACAAAACCCTGGTGGTCTTGGAAAGTAAAAGAATAACGTAAATATTCTAGATGACTATGGGAGTAAATGTGTAATGTAAGCATTTCCTGTGGTATAGGGGAGTGAAGAGGGGATGTAAGCATCACCACTGGTCCAAGGAAGTAAATAGGGGAGATGCAAGCAATACAGGTGGTCTAGAGGAGTAAAGAGGAGATGTAAGCATTCACCGATGGTCTAGGAGAGTAATGAGGGGAAATAAGCAACACTGGTGGTCTAGGGGAGTAAAGAAGAGAAATAAGCAACACCACTGGTATAGTGGAATAAAGAGGGAATGTAAGCAACACTGGTGGTCTAGGGGAGTAAAGAGGGGATGTAAGCATAATCAGTGGTCTAGAGGAGTAAAGAGGTGATGTAAGCAACACCAATAGTCTAGTGGAAAAAAGAGGGGATGTAAGCAGCACTGGTGGTCTAGGGGAGTAAAGAGGGGATGTAAGCATAATCGGGGGTCTAGCAGAGTAAAGAGGGGATGTAAGCAACACCAGTGGTCTAGGTGAGTAAAGAGGTGATGGAAGCATAATCGGTGGTCTAGGTGAGTAAAGAGGTGATGGAAGCATGATCGGTGGTCTAGGGGAGTAAAAAAGGGATGTAAGCAAAACGGGTGATACAGGGGAGTAAGAGTTGACAGAATAATGTAATCAGTGTTTTTATCCCACTGTATTGAGCCCTATATGGACAGATCTCCGATCAGTAATTAATATAAATATTAATTATAAGAGATAATCAAGTATCAGGGAAGTTAACTAAAGATGATGAAAATTATTGTAAAGACTGATACACAATGCTCATTGGTATAGACATGTAATAACGCTATTACTGTTAAAAAAAACACCTTTCTATGCCGATGGTGATACCGTCAATATTCTGGATTTAGTAGACTTATGCTTAAAATATTTACACATCTGACCTATTTGGGTTGGTGCTGGGTGCCTGGGCAGTCACCAGGGCATAGAGATGCAGGACTATGGGGCAGCACACCAAGAGAACCACTCTATATAACTATCGCTGCGCTGTCTGCTCTTCATCACTGACAGATCGATCATGGTTCTTGTCTGACCTGTTTGCTCAAGTTAAAAGGTTGCCTTCCTTCTTTCATCTGATGTTTTTAGACTTCTTTGCCTTGGGATATTGGATGTTTATCTCCTGATTCTCCAATGTCAGCAGTTTTTTAGCTAATCTCTGGTAAAAAAACAGAGGGGAAAGCCATGCACCTTAGATAGCGGTCACACAAAAGCTGTGATGGCTCAGGAAGTGCCCAGAGCCTAAAAGCTTGTTGATTGGCTGCTCTGCAGCCTTTCAACAAACTTTACTCGGCATCCAGACCCGAATAGTAAACCGGACATCTTGTAAAAATTCCATGTTCTGGGCTCAGTAACAGACACTAGGTGTCCGGTTTGAACCCCGAACATTACAGTTTGAGTTTGCTCTTTCCTAGTTGTCCTTAGAGAGGACACTGAGTCACAAGCCGCCCGAATTTGCAACACCGATGGTAATGGGTCAAAACAGGACTGAGTTCATGGGACTAGTGGAGGTTTCGAACAGTAGATCCAATGCACCAGTAGTGGAAGAAAGAGAACATGGAACCGCAGAGGGAGTAGAGAGACTTGCTGATCAGGACTGAGGCATAGAATCTGGTTTGTGATGAAATAAGGCGGAGCAGTGTGCCTCACTTGCAATGGAGTAGACTACAAAGGAAGGATACTATGTGAATGAAAATGCTTTGTACTGTAAAGGAAACATTCATAAGACTTTGTACCCGCTATCCCCTGTATATAACCCTTACCAAGTTACTACAAAGTAGACTTTATTTTTGAACAGAAGTCACCTTTATTGAACTGTGGAACTTACGGTTCTGGCCAGCTTGCTGACGGCCTGCACGGGCGTAAGTAAAAACACTCAGCCAGGACCCACACACACAGCACGGACACAAAACCACAGCACGAGTACAAACATCCAGCCAGAACCCAGACTTTCATGTCGCATCAGGGCGTAAAAGGAGATGATTGCCTCACTCATGGCCACCGCTCCATGCCGCGCTAAACATACAGTGGGGAAAAAAAGTATTTAGTCAGCCACCAATTGTGAAAGTTCTCCCACTTAAAAAGATGAGAGAGGCCTGTAATTGACACCATAGGTAGACCACAACTATGAGAGTCAAAAAAAACAAATCCAGAAAATCACCTTGTCTGATTTGGCAAGATTTATTTTTCAAATTACGGTGGAAAATAAGTGTTTGGTCATTAACAAAAGTTCATCTCAATATTTTGTTATATGTCCTTTGTTGGCAATGACAGAGGTCAACCATTTCCTGTAAGTCTTCACAAGGCTGGCACACACTGTTGGTGGTATGTTGGCCCATTCCTACATGTAGCTCTCCTCTAGAGCAGTGATGTTTTGGGCCTGTCACTGGACAACACAGACTTTCAACTCCCTCCAAAGGTTTTCTATGGGGTTGAGATCTGGGGCTGGCTAGGCCACTCCAGAACCTTCATATGCTTCTTACAAAGCCACTCCTTTGTTGCCCTGGCAGTGTGCTTGGGATCATTATCATGCTGAAAGACCCATCCACATTTCATCTTCAATGCCCTTGCTGATGGAAGGTTTGCACTCAAAATCTCATGATACGTGGCCCCATTCATTCTTTCATGTACATAGATCAGTCGTCCTGGTCCATTTGCAGAGAAATAGCCCCAAAGCATGATGTTGCCACCCCCATGCTTCACAGTAGGTATGATGTTCCTTGGATGCAACTTAGCATTCTGTCTCTTCCAAACATGACGAGTTTTGAGTCCCAGATCGAGGGAGATTATCAGTGGTCTTCTATGTCTTCCATTTTCTTATTATTGCTCCCACAGTTGATTTCATCATACCAAACTGCTTGCCTATTGCAGATTCAGTCTTCCCAGCCTGGTGCAGGGCTACAATTTTGTTTCTGGTGTCCTTCGACAACTCTTTGGTCTTCACCATAGGGGAGTTTGGAGTGTGACTCTTTGAGGTTGTGGACAGGTGTCTTTTATACTTGTTATAGAAGGGTTATTAGTTTGCCTTTAAGTGCCTCTTGCCTTTAAGTGTTAGAATTACTAGAATCTGTTGACGCAGTAGTCTGATGATCTCCTCTTCAAAGAGACTATACTTCTTATCATGTATGCTTTCAATAGTCAGCCACAACATGTTCTGAGTTATGGTAAATAAAGTATGACCCTGGGTGATGGTGGGGGCTACATGAGTTACATTGAAATGTATTTGTTGTAAATGATATAAAACATTGCTTTGGCTTTTAATATATCAGATAAAAGTGACTTGCTCACAGGATATGTGTGAGGTGTCTTTTTGTCTCCAAGCGCGCTTGTAAAATAACGGGCGTAATTCCACAATTTGGTCTCACTGGTGATCTGTCAGCTGACATTGGGTCAGAATGAAAACAGCTACGACAGTTTTTGGCGCCCAACGTGGGGCCGTGTAACCAGCCTATTCGGAATCCATATGTGGGAGCTTCCTGAGAGATTGGACATGCAAACACCAGCTGCAGCAAGGTGAGAAATGTTATTCTTACAATCTGTTTTTGCACCTGCAATCTCTCTTCTGGATCTGTCCATACCTCTGGGTAAAAGGCTGCCAACACGGTTCAAAGAATCCACATCACCAGTGAGTTTTGTGTTTTGTCTGTTTATGTCCGTATGAGAGTTGAATAATAGAGTAATAAGATGATAATTGTGATAATTGTTATCTGTATTAGTTGTCAATATCCTAATTGGTTATGTATTTGTTTAGTGTGTAATACAGAGCTGGGATAGGCTCTGTGCAGTGTTGTTATTTTGGTCATTTTGGATTGGCAGTACATTATATGAAGCTGTATTTTGTATAAGGCCGTGGTTTTTGTTGTTTGGCCTTAAAAGTGCTTTCAGAGTGTCAGTGGACACTGCTGCAGTTTTATTTATATAGAGTTGTGTGAATTCCAAAGTGCAAAATAGGCAGGCTGCATGTATGTCTATGAGATGAATCCCTGATTGATGAGGGGTTCCGTTAGGTGTGGTCCTCTGTATGTGACAGAAGACATTATTCAACTCAGTTTGAGCTGAATTAGGTGGAGTGATTGAGATAAGGGATTTTCTTCTTGTAAAAATCAACTGAAAAGTGAAAGGAAAAGAAAAAACAATCCCTGAATGAGCACGTATGAATGAGTGATCACATAAGTATCATTACTTATCTAACTGTTGTTGAAGGTCCAGGATGAATGAGTTGTGGATATTTTTAATGTACATTTAATTACATCTGAGATTCAGTGACACCTGTGTTATATATGGTTTGACATTGGATAGGTTTCTATATGTGTTTTGGCCGGACGCGTTCAGAATCAGCTTATTCAAGTTATGCAGTGATTTGCCTGTATAGAGAAACTGTTTTTAATTCCGAGAGGATGAATGTTTGAATGTTTTGTAGAGATTAAGTCTGAAAACTGCTGCAATCCGTTTCTGTGTACAAGATACTGAGCTCTTATCAGTGCTGTGTACCAGATGGGAGGGGTGAGTCGGACCCCTGCGCGACTTGCTTGAGATTTCTCATCTCTGTGCTGTGGGCCATGTGGGGCATGTATTGCATTCTAAGTTTCTCTGTCCTTGGTTTAGTACACGCTGAGAGGTTTGTGTTTAAACAATAGTACAATATTGTAAGTTGGAAATTGAAAGTGAAAAAGAACTGTGCCTATTTTAGAGGAAAACTTGTAAGTGATTGAAAGATTGGTAAAGGCTGAGAAAGGAGAGAAAAAAGAAGTCTGCTACAATTTTTTTTTTTTTTTTTTTTCCTCTAGTTCTGAGTGTGCTCTTAATTGAATCACTTGCTAGTCTGCCTATACTGCAGCCTTCCTCTCTTTCTCTCCTTCTTATCCTTGAATGGCTCTGTGTTCACCTGTTTCAAATGGATCTTCAGAGTGTAGCTACAGGTTTGAATAATCTCGCCACAAAGGTACAAAATTTGCAAGATTTTGTTGTTCATGCACCTATGTCTGAGCCTAGAATTCCTTTGCCTGAGTTCTTCTCGAGGAATAGATCTCACTTTCAAAATTTTAAAAATAATTGCAAATTGTTTTTGTCCCTGAAGTCTCGCTCTGCCGGAGACCCTGCACAGCAGGTCAGGATTGTAATTTCCTTGCTCCGGGGCGACCCTCAAGACTGGGCTTTTGCATTGGCACCAGGGGATCCTGCGTTGCTCCATGTGGATGCGTTTTTTCTGGCCTTGGGGTTGCTTTATGAGGAACCTCATTTAGAGCTTCAGGCGGAAAAGGCCTTGATGTCCTTGTCTCAGGGGCAAGATGAAGCTGAAATATACTGCCAAAAATTCCGCAAATGGTCTGTGCTTACTCAGTGGAATGAGTGCGCCCTGGCGGCGATTTTCAGAGAAGGTCTCTCTGATGCCATTAAGGATGTTATGGTGGGGTTCCCTGTGCCTGCGAGTCTGAATGAGTCCATGACGATGGCTATTCAGATCGATAGGCGTCTGCGGGAGCGCAAACCTGTGCACCATTTGGCGGTGTCTACTGAGAAAACGCCAGAAAATATGCAATGTGATAGAATTCTGTCCAGAAGCGAGCGGCAGAATTTTAGACGAAAAAATGGGTTGTGCTTCTATTGTGGTGATTCAACTCATGTTATATCAGCATGCTTTAAGCGTACTAAGAAGCCTGACAAGTCTGTTTCAATTAGCACTTTACAGTCTAAGTTTATTCTATCTGTGACCCTGATTTGTTCTTTGTCATCTATTACCGCGGACGCCTATGTCGACTCTGGCGCTGCTTTGAGTCTTATGGATTGGTCCTTTGCCAAACGCTGTGGGTATGATTTGGAGCCATTGGAGGCTCCGATACCTCTGAAAGGGATTGACTCCACCCCATTGGCTAGTAATAAACCACAATACTGGACACAAGTGACTATGCGTGTTAATCCGGATCACCAGGAGGTTATTCGCTTTCTGGTGCTGTATAATCTACATGATGTTTTGGTGCTGGGATTGCCATGGCTGCAATCTCATAACCCAGTCCTCGACTGGAGAGCTATGTCTGTGTTAAGCTGGGGATGTAAAGGAACTCATGGGGACGTACCTTTGGTTTCCATTTCATCATTTATTCCCTCTGAGATTCCTGAATTCTTGTCTGACTTTCGTGACATTTTTGAAGAACCCAAGGTTGGTTCACTACCTCCGCACCGGGAGTGCGATTGTGCCATAGACTTGATCCCGGGTAGTAAATACCCTAAGGGTCGTTTATTTAATCTGTCTGTGCCTGAACACGCGGCTATGCGAGAATATATAAAGGAGTCCTTGGAAAAGGGACATATTCGTCCTTCGTCATCTCCCTTAGGAGCCGGTTTTTTCTTTGTGTCTAAGAAAGACGGCTCTTTGAGGCCGTGTATTGATTATCGACTTTTGAATAAAATCACGGTTAAATATCAATATCCGTTACCACTGCTTACTGATTTGTTTGCTCGTATAAAGGGGGCCAAGTGGTTCTCTAAGATTGATCTCCGTGGGGCGTATAATTTGGTGCGAATCAAGCAGGGGGATGAGTGGAAAACCGCATTTAATACGCCCGAGGGCCATTTTGAGTATTTGGTGATGCCTTTTGGTCTTTCAAATGCCCCTTCAGTCTTCCAGTCCTTTATGCATGACATTTTCCGCGATTATTTGGACAAATTTATGATTGTGTATCTGGATGATATTCTGATTTTTTCGGATGACTGGGACTCTCATGTCCAGCAGGTCAGGAGGGTTTTTCAGGTTTTGCGGTCTAATTCCTTGTGTGTGAAGGGTTCTAAGTGTGTTTTTGGGGTTCAAAAGATTTCCTTCTTGGGATACATTTTTTCCCCCTCTTCCATCGAGATGGATCCTGTCAAGGTTCAGGCTATTGGTGATTGGACGCAACCCTCTTCTCTTAAGAGTCTTCAGAAATTTTTGGGCTTTGCTAACTTTTATCGTCGATTTATTGCTGGTTTTTCTGATGTTGTAAAACCATTGACTGATTTGACTAAGAAGGGTGCTGATGTTGCTGATTGGTCCCCTGATTCTGTGGAGGCCTTTCGGGAGCTCAAGCGCCGCTTTTCTTCCGCCCCAGTGTTGCGTCAGCCTGATGTTGCTCTTCCTTTTCAGGTTGAGGTCGACGCTTCTGAAATCGGAGCTGGGGCGGTGTTGTCGCAGAGAAGTTCCGACTGCTCCGTGATGAGACCTTGTGCTTTTTTTTTCCCGTAAATTTTCGCCCGCCGAGCGGAATTATGATATTGGGAATCGGGAGCTTTTGGCCATGAAGTGGGCTTTTGAGGAGTGGCGTCACTGGCTTGAGGGGGCCAGACATCAGGTGGTGGTATTGACTGACCACAAAAATTTAATTTACCTTGAGTCTGCCAGGCGCCTGAATCCTAGACAGGCGCGCTGGTCGTTGTTTTTCTCTCGGTTTAATTTTGTGGTGTCTTACCTACCGGGTTCTAAGAATGTTAAGGCGGATGCCCTTTCTAGGAGTTTTGAGCCTGACTCCCCTGGTAATTCTGAGCCCACAGGTATCCTTAAAGATGGAGTGATATTGTCTGCCGTTTCTCCAGACCTGCGGCGGGCCTTGCAGGAGTTTCAGGCGGATAGACCTGATCGTTGCCCACCTGGTAGACTGTTTGTTCCTGATGATTGGACCAGTAGAGTCATCTCTGAGGTTCATTCTTCTGCGTTGGCAGGTCATCCTGGAATCTTTGGTACCAGGGATTTGGTGGCAAGGTCCTTCTGGTGGCCTTCCCTGTCACGAGATGTGCGAGGCTTTGTGCAGTCTTGTGACGTTTGTGCTCGGGCCAAGCCTTGTTGTTCTCGGGCTAGTGGATTGTTGTTACCCTTGCCTATCCCGAAGAGGCCTTGGACGCACATCTCGATGGATTTTATTTCGGATCTGCCTGTTTCTCATAAGATGTCTGTCATCTGGGTGGTGTGTGACCGTTTCTCTAAGATGGTCCATCTGGTTCCCTTGCCTAAGTTGCCTTCTTCTTCCGAGTTGGTTCCTCTGTTTTTTCAAAATGTTGTTCGTTTGCATGGTATTCCGGAGAATATCGTTTCTGACAGAGGGACCCAATTCGTGTCTAGATTTTGGCGGGCATTCTGTGCTAGGATGGGCATAGATTTGTCTTTTTCGTCTGCTTTCCATCCTCAGACTAATGGCCAGACCGAGCGGACTAATCAGACCTTGGAGACATATTTGAGGTGTTTTGTGTCTGCGGATCAGGATGATTGGGTTGCTTTTTTGCCTTTGGCGGAGTTCGCCCTCAATAATCGGGCCAGCTCTGCCACCTTGGTGTCCCCGTTTTTCTGTAATTCGGGGTTTCATCCTCGATTTTCCTCCGGTCAAGTGGAATCTTCGGATTGTCCTGGAGTGGATGCTGTGGTGGAGAGGTTGCATCAGATTTGGGGGCAGGTGGTGGACAATTTGAAGTTGTCCCAGGAGAAGACTCAGCTTTTTGCCAACCGCCGTCGTCGTGTTGGTCCTCGGCTTTGTGTTGGGGACTTGGTGTGGTTGTCTTCTCGTTTTGTCCCTATGAGGGTTTCTTCTCCTAAGTTTAAGCCTCGGTTCATCGGCCCGTACAAGATATTGGAGATTCTTAACCCTGTGTCCTTCCGTTTGGACCTCCCTGCATCCTTTTCGATTCATAATGTTTTTCATCGGTCATTGTTGCGCAGGTATGAGGTACCGGCTGTGCCTTCCGTTGAGCCTCCTGCTCCGGTGTTGGTTGAGGGTGAGTTGGAGTACGTTGTGGAAAAGATCTTGGACTCTCGTGTTTCCAGACGGAAACTCCAGTATCTGGTCAAATGGAAGGGATACGGTCAGGAGGATAATTCTTGGGTCACTGCCTCTGATGTTCATGCCTCCGATCTTGTCCGTGCCTTTCATAGGGCTCATCCTGATCGCCCTGGTGGTTCTGGTGAGGGTTCGGTGCCCCCTCCTTGAGGGGGGGGTACTGTTGTGAAATTGGATTCTGGGCTCCCCCGGTGGCCACTTGTGGAATTGTACTTGTGTGCATCATCCCCTCTGTTCACCTGCTCCTATCAGGATGTGGGAGTCGCTATATAACCTTGCTCCTCTGTCAGTTTCATGCCGGTCAACAATGTAATCAGAAGCCTTTCTGTGCATGTTCCTGCTACTAGACAACTCCCAGCTAAGTTGGACTTTTGTCCTTGTGTGTTTTTGCATTTTGTTCCTGTTCACAGCTGCTGTTTCGTTACTGTGTCTGGAAAGCTCTTGTGAGCGGAAATTGCCACTCTGGTGTTATGAGTTAATGCTAGAGTCTTAAAGTAATTTCTGGATGGTGTTTTGATAGGGTTTTCTGCTGACCATGAAAGTGCCCTTTCTGTCTTCTTGCTATCTAGTAAGCGGACCTCGATTTTTGCTAAACCTATTTTCCTACTACGTTTGTCATTTCATCTAAAATCACCGCCAATATATGTGGGGGCCTCTGTCTGCCTTTTGGGAAAATTTCTCTAGAGGTGAGCCAGGACTGTCTTTTCCTCTGCTAGGATTAGGTAGTTCTCCGGCTGGCGCTGGGCATCTAGGGATAAAAAAACGTAGGCATGCTACCCGGCCACTTCTAGTTGTGCGGCAGGTTTAGTTCATGGTCAGTATAGTTTCCATCTTCCAAGAGCTAGTTCTCATATATGCTGGGCTATGTTCTCTCGCCATTGAGAATCATGACACCTAACACACCTGGGTCTTCCTTTTCTAGCCAGCTGATCTAACGGGTGAGAGGCAGTTTTTAGCCTTCCCATTACATCCTTTAGGTTTACCGGGTGAGAGGTGGCATAACCTTCCCTCTAAATCTTGACACTCACACTGCAGGTGAGTTGTCTGAGCGGATAAGTTGAAGCCATGGGCAACTTATTCTGTGTGCAGTCAGGGCCCCCAATGGGATCCAAAACCGCTATACAGATTGTGAAAGACAGATTGAAAAAGGAAGCAAGTGAATAAATGGCATCTGAGAGAGTGCAGCAGAATGGAAGTAAGGTGTATTATGAATGTTTTGATGTTCAAAAGTCTGACTATGACTGACACATTACTGCTACGGTCATACCTTTGTATAACCAGAGACCCAGACAAGACAGATGGATTTGTAAACACTGTGGTCAGACAAACCCAGACTGGAGAAATACTTGTATGATCTGTGCTGCAACCCGGCCTAAGAGAATTGCACTGAATCCTGTCCAGACAAGATCACATGTAGTGACATAAGAAGCTGACACAGGATTGTGGTTGGTGGATAGTGGGGACATTAACTTTTGGGAGTAGGCTGACAGTAATCCTTTTGGGAAGGAGCTGTAGACCAGCATGTCATGTCACCCCCAACCGGTCATCTAGTCACCCCCACCACCAGAGAACCAACCACATCAGGTAGGGTAAAACAGATACAGGAGTATTATCCCTGGAGGCTCTCTGACTAGCTAGCTACGCATAAAACAATTGGCTGACCCTGAGAACCAACCTTTCCCATTTTTCAGAGAAAGACAATATGATGGACGTATAAGTGCACCTGGGCAGGCCTAGGGAGTTAGTGAGCACAAAAGCAGGTGACGTACTAGGACGCAAATTAAGACTTTTACAGATGTGACAAAAGGAGAGAGTGTAGAGATGTACTTTGGACGGTTACAGCTGAAATGGGAAGACATGGGGTATAGTCCAGTAAACCCACTTGATGTTAAAGTATTGGTAAATACATTCATTGACGGTATGGCCAAAGGTTTACGAGACGCAGTACAGACAGCCAGACCTGAATGGAGAAATGTAGATCCAAAAGACCTGAAGGTTGCTAAAGGAGTTGAACAAACTAGGACAATGAGAAGATGTGTCATGTATGCTGGAGTACAAGGAAAACAGTAGAGACGTAGTGAGGAACCTAAGGACTTAGAAACAGTAAAGTGCTGGAATTGTGGAGAAAATGGACACTCAGACCAATTTACCACCTTCTTCACCTCCAGACTAGGAAACTGACAACCCAGTGACAAATGTGTGCCCTGTTCTTGTTCCCTCTGGACCTGGTCCTGCCTTGATGGCCACCATACCAATGCCGGGAGGGAAAGAGACAGAATTCTTGATTGACACTGGGGCAGCCGGGACTGTGGTACACAAAGACTTGATAACGCCAGACATGATTACTGACGAGACTGTGGAATGTGTTAGTGTAGAGGGACAAGCGACTGAAGCCCCTATGACTAAACAAATAAGACTAGAATCACGAGACAGCCAAGAGTTGCTTACAAACTTATTGTTAGTGACAATACCCCTATGAATTTGCTGGGAGCAGAGTTGAGTGCTGGCTAGGACATCATACAGTACTCTCCTGAGGGTATTACAGTCACAAGTCCCCTTTCATATAAACACTTGGGGCAGAGGGACGCCAGGGTCTTCCACGTGCACATTATACCACAGGTAAATCATGCCCTATTATAGTTACACTTAATTCCATTCATTTGCCAGTTTAGTAGTTTCCTTACACAAGATGGTATAGTTACCATGTATTTCTAGGTTGTCTTCATATGATATATAGTTTTTTAGCCATTCATTATATGGGCTCAAACCATAGTCACTGTTTATTTGTCCTTTTCCAGTTCATATACCTTATTGCAAGCAACTGGTATTGATATTTGGTATTTTTCAAATCCCTTCGTTTTGTATTTGGAACTGTTAGTTATGGATTTATATAGGGCCGCTACCTTCTTAAAATAAGCTTGTGCTTTGCTGTGGCCTATGGCATTGTGCTCCCCCATTTTATGACTCAGCACCTTTCATAAAAATATATTTTCATATATATATATAATTTTCTTTTGGTAACATATTTTGTGAATCAAATTTAGTTCTTAAGAGGTACTCTACCCAATCAAATTCGGGTATAAATAATATTTGGACATTAGTGTCTGATTTATATTATCACTTGTGTAATATTTCAGAAATGGTGTATATGGCAAGAGTAGTGAAAGTCACACCTGACACCAGAATATCTGAGGACAGGGAAAAGAGTCAGGTACCAGACACCGTTTGGGCAAGGGGAAAATCTGATATGGGTCAGCTGCCCATTCCCCCTGTCATAATTAAATTAAAAGAAGGAACCACTACTCTCCGGTTAAACCAATACCCCTTAAGTCTAGTCAAATCAATGTTCCTTATCTTACCCCTGCAACACCCCTTTGTATTCCATTAAGAAGAAAAAGGACCCAAGGGTTCCCCTGACACAGAATAGTTCATGACTTACAGGCCATTAATGATGTTGCAGTGAGTGTGATCTCAATTGTCCCTAATACACACACACCGTACGGTCACAAAATGTTACACAGTCATTAATTTGGCAAATGCATTCTTCTCTGTACCCCTGCACTCTGACTGTCAGTATCTTTTCTCTTTTACTCACGAAGGTAAACAATACTGTTGGACGGTCCTCCCACAAGGGGGAAAGAACTCCCCAACCATCTATTCAACAGCGATGGCAGGGATTCTTGAGCAGTGGCAACCACCTCATCCACAGACTGTACTATTGCAGTACGTGGATGACCTCTTGCTCTGCTGCCCGGACCAGATGTCCTGCAAGGAAGCTACAGTTCCCTTGCTGTGTTTTTTTGGCAGAGAAGGGTTGCAAGGTCTCACGTGACAAATTACAGTATTGCAAACAAAAGGTGACATTTTTAGGACATTGTATTGCTGAAGGTACAAGACACCTGACTAAAGACAGGAAACAGGCAATACAAAATCTCCCTTTACCCAGGTCACACCAGCATTTACCTAGGTTTGGTGACCTACTGTAGGCCTTGGATAAGTTCTGCTTCACAAATGATGCAACCACTCTATGACAGGTTGTCATCAAACCCCTACAATCTCACTCAAGAAGCAATTGATTCCTTCTATTCTCTGAAGCTGCTCATTGTGTCAGCCCCGGCCTTAGGCATTCCAAACTATGATCAGCCATTTTTCTTATTTTGCACAGAGCAGGGAGGACATGCTACCGCAGTACTGACACAACAACATTGAGAGAAACAGAGACCAATAGCTTACTACTCAGCACAATTAGACCCAGTGATTATAGGGTCTCCTACGTGTGTCCGTGTTGTAAGAGCTGCTGTATTACTGCTAGATACAACACAAAGCACCGAAAAATTGCAGTCAAACAAAGTCCAAGTAATGAAAAGTAGAATAAACCTTTATTGAATAAAAGCATACATAGGTGCACAGTAATGGCAGGCAGCAGAAACCCCTAGTCAAGTCCGCACCCACAGAAACTACAGACAAGGACTACAACACAGTGCACTAATACTATTGCGGCATTATAACACACACAGGAAATCAGTTCAAATGTATTACAATAATAGTAGCGTTAAAGAGTTATTAACTGATCACCTGTGTGGCCCCATAGACATATGTCATAGGTGTAGTACATACCGCACTTTGATATCAGGGGCAATGTGCACCGTAGTCGCGTCCTCCCCGACGCACGTTTCGGCCGAATGGCCTTCCTCAGGGGGAAACGTGCGTTTCTGCTGCCTGCCATTACTGTGCACCTATGTATGCTTTTATTCAATAAAGGTTTATTCTACTTTTCATTACTTGGACTTTGTTTGACTGCAATTTTTCGGTGCTTTGTGTTGTATATTGATATGCAGTTGTCCTTTGTGGTCCTTGGTCTGCCCTTTTTTTACATGGGCTATCTCATGCCCTATGGGTTTATTTATTAGGACAGACTATGTATGCCACTGATTATTGTATTACTGCTAGGCATGTGAGCTCACACTGACTTTTTCTTTTGACAATTTGTTCCCCACATGACATTAATGCCATATTCGTACAAGTTCAACCAAAACACCTGTCTATGGATAGACAGATCAAACTTGAATGTGCTCTAATACTAATTCCTGAATACGTCACCCTCAAAAGATACAATGTTCTGAATCCAGCCACTCATCTGCCTGTGGATTCAGAAAAGGGGGAATTGGTGACAGCATTAGGAAAAAAAAAAAAAAAAAAAGTACTCTGGTACGTTGACATGACGCACAAACATGACTGCATAGGAACTGATGAGTATGTTTTACATATGTTCATGAAAAACCTGTTTCTAATGCATATTTTGAAGTTTTCTTTTTGTAGATGGCTACAGATACCACCAGGATGGGCGATTCTACACTGGACATGCAGTAGTATCCTCACATGAGATAATCTAAGTTGAACCACTCCCTCCTCACATGTCGGTGCAGGAGGCAGAGTTGAAGGCACTCACTGAGGCGTGTAGAGCTGCTGCAGGTAAAGTCGCTAATATTTATACAGATTAGAATTATGCATGGGGAATATCCCATGATTATCATCCTGTCTGGAGAAGCAGAACGTTTCTTACATCAGCCGGTAAGCCCATGAAAAATGCAGAGCTGGTGAAACAATTAGTGGAGGTATTGACGTTACCAGTCCAGGTTGGCAACGTCAAGGTAACAGCACACACGGACGGTGACTATGTGGAGGTAGAGGGCAACAGAAGGGCGGATGAGGCTGCTAAAGTAGCAGCAAGGCGGCCTAGGGAGCAGTGGACGGTGGCGGAGAGTCAGCGTATTCCAGCCACACTGAGCCTAGATGTCCTGAAATCCCTCCAGCTGCCCAAACAGAGAAGGAACATGGGGAGAATGGGAGCTGAGCTGAACTCAAAAGGAGTTTTGGGAGAATAAGGATAAATTGTATATACCAAGGTCCCTGTTCCTAATAATGGCGCAAGCAACACCTGGCCCCACTCACACCTCAAAATGTCACATGTGTCCATGGTAGATGCCTTCCGGATCGCTCCTGGTTTCAGTTACACAGCAGCAAAGCTCGTACGGTCATGCCTCATCTGTGCACAGCACAACCCTGGTAAAACAGTAAAAATCCCTAAGAAAGCGACACCCAGGCCTCTCTACCCATTTCAGAGACTGCAGACTGACTACATACAGCTACCCAAGGTAGGAGTGTGTGAAAAATGTCCTAGTATGTGTAGATCTCTTCTCTGGTTGACTGGAAGCCTATTCGGTAAAATGTGCAAATGCTAAAGCGACTGCAGACAAACTGATGAAAGAACTGATCTGCAGGTATGGTGTCCCAGAAACCACAGAGAGCGATAGGGGTACACACTTCACGGGAGAAACATTGAGGGAAGTCATGCAGGCCCTGGGAGTACAGCAAGCATATCATGCACCATATAGACAACAAAGTAGTGGGAAAGTGGAGAGACTAAATGGGACGCTTAAACTGAAAATTCAAAGGCCATGGCAGACACAGGAAAGAGCGAGGTAGAGTGCTTGTCTCTTGCACTCTTTCTAGTCAGACACACTCCAAATAGAAAGACAGGCTTGTCCCCTTTTGAAGTCCTGTTTAGTAGTTTGCCAGAGACTGGTCTGTACTTCCCACAGGTGCTACAAATGCAACACGGTGCTATAACAGCCCATGTCCAGGCCTTGCAGAAAATACTTATTGTGGTGCATAAACATGTGTTTTCATCCATTCCAGATCTTAATGCCAGTGCAGACGCACATCTGCTGAATCCAGGTGATTGGGTGGTCACACACAGACACGTGAGAAGGAGCCTATATCCACAGTTTGTCGGCCCTTTGTAAAGTCCATCTGACCACATTCATTTGAGGGAACGCCCGCCTGGATCCATGCCAGTCACTGCAAAAAGATCTTTTCACTAGCAGAAAGACTGTTGTTCTAATCACCTTGCTGGCAGTGGTAGGATGTCTGCACCTTACAGAGACACTGGATAAACTTTTAAATGTCGACAAGGACAAAAACTGCTGGACTGTTGGATCTGTACACACAGCCCAGTATCTGCAAGGACTATGCTGTACTTTGCCATACCCCAGGAGCCAAGGAGGGTATTAACACCACACTGCATACACAATGAGACTTGGACTCAGATTTCCTTGGTTCCTTAAGGTTCTTAATAAGACTAATACAATATAGAGACTTCTTTTTAAATCCAGCCAATTGGCTTAGCGGCCTAGAGGGAGGGATTATTTTTGACTTGACTTGACAGACTTGTATGCAAATTTTATTAGTTTGCTTATTGTTTTATGTAGCCGTAAAAGTGCTAATATATGTATTACCTAAGGCTGAACCTTCTGTAGTATATCATAGGCCCCGTATGGCCACTGCTGACGGTGGAGGTGAGTGTCCACACTGAGGGTGGATGGGCGAAGCAGGTAGAAAGCCCCCTTGTGGGTACTAGACCCATGAGACAGTAGCTCCTTTGTGGACATCAGCTGACCCCGTAGAAAAGGTTATACCATTTACAAAAGGGGGAAATTGTTATAGAAGGGTTAATAGTTTGCCTTTAAGTGCCTCTTGCCTTTAAGTGTTAGAATTACTAGAATCTGTTGACGCAGTAGTCTGATGGTCTCCTCTTCAAAGAGACTATACTTCTTACCATGTATGCTTTCAATAGTCAGCCACAACATGTTCTGAGTTATGGTAAATAAAGTATGACCCTGGGTGATGGTGGGGGCTACATGAGTTACATTGAAATGCATTTGTTGTAAATGGTATAAAACATTGCTTTGGCTTTTAATAAATTCACATAAAAGTGACTTGCTCACAGGATATGTGTGAGGTGTCTTTTTGTCTCCAAGCGCGTTTGTAAAATAACGGGCGTAATTCCACAATTTGGTCTCACTGGTGATCTGTCAGCTGACATTGAATCAGAATGAAAACAGCTACGACATACTGATAACAAGTTCGAACAGGAGCCATTACTACAGGTAATGAGTGGAGGACAGAGGAGCCACTTAAAGAAGAAGTTGCAGGTCTGTGAGAGCCAGACATCTTGCATGTTTTTAGGTGAAGAGAAAGCAGAAAAAGAAAAAAGACGATCCAAAAGTCCAATATATAATGAAAAAAATAACATCTTTATTATACACAAATTATGGGGAATATGTAACAACCATGAAGCACACACAGAAAGATTTATTAAAAACAGACTAAAGGACTAGCAGGATCTAGCAAGGCAAATACTGAGGCAGTACAGACATGTAAAGAATAATACCTATACCGGGGTATAGAGCCCACACAAATGTATAATACCTCAGAAGGTGCAATAGGAAATTGAGACTTGCACTACCAAGATAAAGAGTCACTGCCATCTGGTGTGGGTAGAACCCTGTCCTGTGTGCGATATATAGCCAGCAGGGTATGTTAGTATAGCTTCAAATAGTAAAGTGCAATAGTGCAATAGCGCACCAGGAGGACATCACATGGCTAAATATACAGACAGCACAGAGTTAGTACCACGGACAAGCGGATCCTGTGGGCCTCTGCTGGTGCTATTTGCTAGGTACTACCTCTGTGCTGTCTGTATATTTAGCCATGTGATGTCCTCCTGGTACGCTATTGCACTATTGCACTTTACTATTTGAAGCTATACTAACATACCCTGCTGGCTATATATCGCACACAGGACTTGCCTTGCTAGATCCTGCTAGTCCTTTAGTCTGTTTTTAATAAATCTTTCTGTGTGTGCTTCATGGTTGTTACATATTCCCCATAATTTTTGTATAATAAAGATGTTATTTTTTTCATTATATCAAAATATAATGAAAAAAATAACATCTTTAATATACAAAAATGATCGGCTTTTTTCTTTTTCTGCTTTCTCTTTGTATAAGTTGACGATTTGTCCATATTGAGTCCTATCTCTACATTGGTGTTATTTTATATACATTTAGTATTACGTACCTATACCTTTAAGTATAAGCAATGTTGTTCACAAGCTATCTTTATGTTTTTAGTTGACCAAATACTTATTTTCCACCATAATATGCAAAATAAATCTTGCCAAATCAGACAAGGTGATTTCCTGGATTTGTTTTCTCATTTTGACTCTCAGTTTCCGTCTACCTATGATGTCAATTACAGGCCTCTCTCACCTTTTTAAGTGGGAGAAGTTGCACAATTGGTGGCTGACTACTTTTTTCCCCACTGTAGATGTGTGTGTTATCCATTGTGTAGTATACACTTGTTTTATGGACTGTAATGGTGTATAGACAGTGTTGTTCACATATATACTACTCATATGCAGGAAACCTCCAATCTCTGGTCTATAGCAGACATTTATAGAAGTATTTTACCTACTTCTCACCTTTGTAGATTAAATAATCGACCTACTTTTAGAGCTTTAGCTGCCCTTAAGCGATCACTGGATTCCGATACAGGAATGTCACTAATTGGCCGCTTCACTCTAACTTCCCACGGAAGAAACTGACATCAGGAAAAAGTCAGACCAGGCTGTTTATATTTTACATGGGGGAATATAGTGTCCGAGTAGTGGAGAACCGCTTTTAAGAAGCACTCCTCCTCCTCCTTCCCCCATCAAAGTTGTAATTTCAATTGCTCATTTTACCTTTCTACCCTTTCTGTTCTTTGATCATGTAGAACCAGGAAGTCTCTTATCCCTGCAGAAGTCATTGCCATCTTCAACTCCTGACCCAGCTGCTTCCTGCTCCTTCCTGCCATTGACTTTGGCAGTGACTGATGAGTCAGAGAGGAAAAATTGACCTCCTGTTTTAACATAGAGCTTAGAAGGATTCAGCTAAGTCTGTTATTAATCACGTGATGTCATAGACCTAACGGCCTAAAGAATTAGGTAGAAAGGTAAAATGAGCAATTGTACGTACACAGTGCTATATAATATGATGCCTGCAATAGATTAAGAGGATACATATTTTGATGGGAAGAGGAGGAGGGCTTCTTTAAGTTCCATCTGTAATTTCACTTCATGAACACCTACGCTATAAAGTTTTTTCGAAAGTTAGACTGCTATATGTGTTAGCACCTGTATAGTGTGTACATATCCTCAGGCGATACAGTGATTACTTAAATAATCCACATTTATCACTGTCTACCGAGAGCAGGAATAACCGGATTTACATGTTTATATCTAAGATCCATTTTCAATATACTGTAATTTGCCTTGGCGATATATTATTTATGGTCTAGGAAAGATACATAGAGCACAAGTGATAAGCCTTAAGGGGTTAAATAGTTGTCTGCAGAGCCCTGTGTGCATGGAATGGCAGCTTAGCATGCGCACCACCTCTTCATTCATTATCAGGGGTATTACCATGGATAGCCGAGCTCTGTACTCCGCTATCTCCAGCAGTCCCATACACAATTAACGGAGTGGTGGTGCACATGCTTATATTGGCCAACCTCTAATAGTCCTGAAGACAATGAATTTAATGGTGGTGCACATGCTCATCCTCAGCTTTCTCCAGCAGTCCTATAGACAATAAATGGAGTAGTGACTTGCTCAATCACCACTTCCATCAGGCGAGGCTCTGCAGAACCCAGTTCAGTGAGGGTCCTAGTGGTCATCAGCAAACTTATCACCTAAGCTGTGTGTTATGTTTCTTACTTGGTACAAACCCTTTATCAGGGTTCCACGCCTTATAATGACATACAGCAACAATGTATTGTCAGTTGGCAACAAATTATAGATTCCAATCACTGGACCCCATAGATCTCTTGAATTAATTAGCAATTTCTGAGAATTTTCCCTTGCAGAGCGTCATTCACTGGACTGAGTTGCAGATTTATGCACAGCATCTTGTCCCGAGTGGCGCAGTGCAAACACGATTTTGGAGTGGTTCCATGTAGTAAAATTGAGGACATAGATACATGTCGTTAAGACAGGTTCTGTACTTCAGATGTCTAGGAGGATAAAAGGAAATATAGATGTGTTTCTCTAAAAACAATATTATCTGTAGACAAAACAACTAGCTAGACAAGAAGTCGGTAATTCCTGTAAATACAGTGGCTCAATGGTCAGCACTGTACGGTGGCTCAGTGGTTAGCACTACAAACTTTCAGCGCTGGGGTCCTTGTTAGTGTTGAGCATTCCGATACTGCAAATATCGGGTATCGGCCGATATTTGCTGTATCGGAATTCCGATACCGAGTTCCGATATTTTTGCGATATCGGAATCGGAAGTGTGCGGTGCGTATGGTTCCCAGGGTCTGGAGGAGAGGAGACTCTCCTTCAGGCCCTGGGATCCATATTCATGTAAAAAATAAATAATAAAAATAAAAAATATTGATATACTCACCCCTCCGGCGGACCCTGGCTCTTAGCGGTACCTCCGTTCCTAAGAATGCAGGGAGTGAAGGACCTTCGATGACGTCGCGGCTTGTGATTGGTCGCATCAGCGGTCACATGAGCGGTCACGCGACCAATCACAAGCCGCGACGTCATCGAAGGTCCTTCACTCTGCACTCTTAGGAACGGAGGCAGACGCTTGGACCGGTGAGAACCGGGGCCGTCGGAGGGGTGAGTATATCAATATTTTTTATTTTTATTCTTTATTTTATACATGAATATGGATCCCAGGGCCTGAAGGAGAGTTTCCTCTCCTTCAGACCCTGGGAACCATTCCGATATTTTGTGTCCCATTGACATGCATTGGTATCGGGTATCGGTATCGGCGATATCCCATATTTTTTGGATATCGGCCTATCCAATCCGATACCGATACCTTTGCATATCGGAAGGTATCGCTCAACACTAGTCCTTGTCCTTTCATCCACCAAGGATGACATCTGCAAGGGGCTTGTATGTTCTCCATGTATTTCTGTGGGTTTCCTCCTACTCTCTAAAGACAAACTGATAGAGAATGTAGATTATGTTGTGTGAAGATGGTAAAGTGCTGTGGACTTAGTGGCGCAATATAACCGAGTATAATAACTAAATATAGGTGAAGGAGCCCCATACCAAACTTTTGAATACCCCTCCCTACACATGTAACATCCTGACAGCGCAGAAATAGCAGTAGATAATGCATATTTTTCAAATTCTAGGACGCACCCTTTAAATATCAAAAAATAGGAAAACTATTAAAAGGTGTATCCTTGAGATTACAAAATACCATGTACCGTATGTCCTGCTGCTGGTTCTGCATCGTTAGAGTCATGTCCTAATATCTACTAATCAATACTTATCTGGTGGTGTAAATATGTAAAAGGGTGAATAAATACCATATTTTCATCCTCTGATGTATTGATTAACAGTAGGATCTTGGTAGTGTTTATATGCAGCATGTGCATTTCACACAAACAGCTCTGCATCATCCACATTATACATGCAACACCCCAGGTAACCGGTTGCTGCAGTGATGTTGCCTTCCTTTCGGGGAGGGTGATGTCATGCTTGGAGGCAAGGGAGATTCTATCTATCAGGTAAGGCACTCGCATTCAACACATCTGAGTCTAGGCCAGGAGGGGGAGCTCAGGACCCGGATTCAGGGGAGGTCCCTTACACTTTATGTATCATGGTCTGGAGGAGGAGTTAGTTGGTCCAGAGGGACCAAGGAGGACAGTAGTGGAGAAGGACGTCTGGGGGCCAAGCAGCCACGAGGGAGCTGCTACCCCTGGAAAGAGAAGTAGAAGGAGAGTTGAATTGTGGACAGAGTCGGCGTTAGGGGCAGGCAGACTAGGCAGCTGCCTAGGGCCCCAGCTGCCCTAGGGGCCCCCAGCCAGGGGCGGACATACCGCTGGTGCCACTGCTCTGGGGCCGAGAGGTGGAGGGTGGTCTCTGCAGGCAGGCCCCGCATCACGTAGCATCGGGCCCCTCTCACTCCCTCCTGTAATCATGCTAACACCCAGTGCCAGGGAGTGAGCGGAGCGCAGAGTGCAGGAGTTCAAAAGGGGGCGTGTCATGCAGGGAGAGACGCTGGCCAATGAACGCTTTCCTCACAAGACTGAGGAGAGCGCTTACTGGCTGCTGTCTCTCTGTTCTCCGGCATGGCGCATCCCAATGGTGACTGGTGAGTACTCACCTACAGTCAGGGACCCCGCCGCACAGCACGCAGGGAGTCAGGGACAGCAGTGGAAGAAGAGCAGGACTTAAGTTGTATATCTGCTCCTCCACTGTTCTGTTCCCGGCAGGCTGCGGCATCTCCTCACTGTGAAGAGATGGGGGAGGAGGCTCACTGCACGGGACAACAGGGGAGCACCAGGGGGCTGATATCAGTCCTGTCTGCTCTGTGCCCCATCCCCACAGTGAGTTCTGCAGCCCTCTCCAGCTGAACTGACCTCCAGGGCTCATCTGATCACCTGATATACAAGATTAGTATGTGTGTATGTATATGCTTGTAGATGTACGTATGTGCATCTGTGTATGTACAGTGTGTGTGTTGTTGTGAATTCTGCTCTTGGGCTCCCTCCGGTGGTTGTTGGTGGTAGTGCAGTTGTCTTGGGGTTGTAATCCGGGCAGGTGTTTCTGCTGATTGCAGCTCTGCTGGGTATTTGGGTGTGCAGGATCCATTACTCCTGGCCAGTTGCCCATTGTTCTTGGAGGGATTGCATCTCTCTCTGGTTCCTCATGCCCTGCTGCTAATTCATCTAAGATAAGTGTCTGTTTTTTTGTCTCTGTGCACACATGCTGTGTGCTTTTGCAATTCAGTGCAATTCATTGTGTTTTTGTCCAGCTTAGACTTTGTTTGGATTTTTCAGTCATGCTGGATTCTCAGGAGATGCAGATATACTTTCTATGTCTTTAGTTAGATGTAGAATATTTGTATCATCTGCTGTGGATATTTTTAGGATTTTAATACTGACCGCTTAGAATTCTGTTCTATCCTTTTCTATTTAGCTAGAAGTGCCTCTTTTGCTAAATCCTGTATTATCTGCCTGCGTGTGTCTTTCCTCTTATACTCACAGTCAATATTTGTGGGGGGCTGCCTATCCTTTGGGGTTCTGCTCTGAGGCAAGATAGAATTCCCATTTCCATCTATAGGGGTATTTAGTCCTCCGGCTGTGTCGAGGTGTCTAGGACGTGTTAGGTACATCCCACGGCTACTTCTAGTTGCGGTGTTAGTTTAGGTTTGCGGTCAGTACAGGTGCCACCTACTCCTGAGAAAGTCTCTCATGTGGCTTCAAGGTCACCGGATCATAACAGTGTGTATCTATGTGTATGCATGTACAGTATATGTGTATGTCTGTGTGTATATGTGTGTATCTGTGTATATGCAATATATTTGTATGTATATATGTATGTTTATGTGCATGTATGTACAGTATATGTGTATGTATACTGTATGTGTGTACGGTATGTATATACTACATGTGTATATAACTGTGTGTGTGTATGTACGGTATGTGTGTATATGTATGTACGGTACAAGTATGTGTATCTGTATGTTTGTACGGTATATGTGTGTATGTATGTACAGTATATGTATGTGTATCTATGTGTATGTACGGTATATGTGTGTATGTACAGTATATGTATATATGACGATGTATGTATGTGCATCTGTGTGTATATATATATAGTATGTGTGTGTGTATGTATGTACGGTATATGTATGTGTATCTGTGTGTATGTATGTACAGTACGTGTGTGTTTGCATGTACAGTATATGTATGTGTGTCTGTGTGTATGTATGTACAGTATGTCTGTGTTTGCATGTACAGTATATGTATGTGTATCTATGTATGTATGGTGTAACACATATATATATGTTTATTACAAACACACAGTATTATATTCTGTTGGGGACTGCATTATATTCTATGGGGGGTGCATTATATGCTATGGGGGGTTGCGCTATACTATATGAGGTCAAAATTATATTCTATATGGGGACTGCATTATACTCTATTGAGGACTATGGGAGTGTATTATACTCTATGGAGGACTATGGGGGTGTATTATACTATATGGAGGACTATGGGGAGTCTATTATACTTTATGGAGGACTATGGGGAGTACGTTATACTATATGGAGGACTAGGGGGAGTACATTATACTATATGGAGGACTATGGAAGTATATTATACTATATGGAGAACTAGGGGGAGTGCAAAATGCAAGATATTCATCGAGTGATTGGATTGGTTATGCCGCACCGCAACAAAAATCATTGTTCTCAGCAGCACATCGCCCTGTGAAAACTGCAGATATGCTGCTAAGATGGTACTGTATGTGGACAGATTGATCTACTAGTGATTATTCTGTCCCCATCATTATTCCTCAGCCTGTGTAAAGTGGCCGGAAACAAGCGGCGAATGACTTCAATATTGTTAATCACACTCGTTTAATGGCCTGAAATCGGCGCATCTAGCTACAACCTAAATGTTTCTGTGTGATGGTGCAATTTGTGAGCATTTGGGGCCCCATTTTAAACTTTTGCCTCTAGGGCCCCACTTTGTCTTAAACCGGTCCTGATTGTGGAGGAGCTTAGAGGAAAGAAGCACAGAGGAGGAAAGGGCTCAGGAGGGGAACAGCGGAAAGACACCCTCAGAGTCAGAGCGCAGAAACCGGGCACTGGGAGCCTGAGGTCGTGTTGTTCTCCAGGACGCGCAACAGAACCGGAGGGCAAAGCACTATATGTCAATTGCCTGTAACAAATCTGAGGTGGAGCAGTGACCTTAAGAGCCGGGTCATCTAAGAGATCCTATAAACAGGCTCAAACTGCCTATCATACAGACATCTGTCTTAGGACAGGAGAGAGGGGACTTGCACTGAGCTTCAAGCAGCAGGGACCTAACCAACTAAACGGCGCTAGCAGGAAAGGCTTACGGACCTGCAGGTGTCACTGCCTATCCTCCTGCCTCCGGTCCCACAGTGCTTATAGAGAGTACTTCCCCTGTCCATGCCATTCCAGATCCTCACATTTTCTTCTCCAGTGGAGCCGCTGTGTCCGTGCTGGACATTGTTCTCCTCCTCCCTCTGCTCTAAAGTGAGGTTTGATAAAGGCCCAACAAAGGGCCGAAACGTTACCTCAACACTTGATTTAATCACTGTGGTGTGCTCTATTAAAAATTTCACGTTTATGACGCAAAACCATATCCTGAGTGCGGTTGTTTTTTTTCAATTTTAGGCTATCTGGATTCCATCCAGGTTCAGCCTGCACCAGCCTCGTCCTCCAGAGTGCACGCCTTTGTCCTTAGAACTGTGCTCCATACACACACAACTCAGCAACGCACATATGCACATATTTCTGCAGGCACAGTATGCACACACAGCTCTGCTAAAAACATACTCCTTCACTCACACAACTCTGCTGCATGCACACACTCACACAACTCTGCTGCATGCACACACACAACTCTGCTGCATGCACACACTCACTCACACAATTCTGCTGCATGCACACACGCTCACATAGCTTAGCTTCACACACAACACATCTGGTTTGCATTTCTCTCCTGCCCTGCCCTGATAAATCAGTGTCAGACAGGAAAAGAGAGACTTGTGTGGCTCTCTCTCTGCATAAGTCTCTCTCCCTACCCTATGTCCCATCTAACCATGGGAGACCATGACCTCCATAGCAGCAAGTTTGACTATGGCTGTAGTTCCACCAATGAATTATAACTCCTTGCAAATTCCCACACCAAACAGATCTATCAAAATGAGACCATCTGTATGTGTTGGCACTTTCATGGTGTCCAGGTAGCTATGACCCTTCTATGTTTTCTGTATACAAATCCTCAGGAGATACAACAATGACTTAAACAATATGACCATTTAGCACATTTTGCCGAGAGCTGGAATAACAAAATATACATAGACTCATGGCAATGAGAGTGGACCCTGTCCTTCAGAGAGAGGATAACAGAAAATGTTCTAGATATATCTCTAGATACAATATTATCTGTACCCGAAAACAACTGAGTGACCATTGTTCTTCCCAGCTCTGATGTTGTTTGACACATTGGAAGGTTTTAATACTAAAGACAGGTTAAGACCATTCTGGGTGGGTACACCTTGTGGTGGTGGGATGGATTTTATGTCCTTTTGATCAAAATAGCGTTAACTAAGTCCCCTATGTTATTTACATCAACTATTACTATTTACTAAATTACTTTCTGTAGGGTATGTGCTCATTATTGTTTTTCTATTCCAAGGTTTGGTAAACCTTAATAACTATCATTAAAAGTTTGTTTTTTTGTCATTTTTGTGACTTTTTTGTTGATGATGACATCATTTATTTCATGAAGTTTGTTAAAAGGGTCCCCTGATGGTCAGCTTATCACAAAGTGTCCTCATGCTGAGACCTTCAGCAGTCAGCTGTAATAAGTGAGAACACCTTGCTGTAAGGTGAAATGAAGCATTACACAGTGTCCATTCACATCAGTGGGAGGTATATAAAATGCAGGACAAGACAGGTCCTCTAGAAGCACTGGCGTAGCTAGAGCTTTTGCTGCCCGGGGCTGATTCCGAGTTTGGCGCCCCCCCCCCCCATTGCCGTCATTCAACGCCAGGCACCGCCCCCTCAGCGCTGTTTACCCATGAAATCCGGCGCCTGCGCTGTGTATCGCTGTTTGGTGCAGGCGCAGAGAGCTCTGGCCGTCTGACGTCACAGCCAGGCTTGCAGACTGCGCCTGTGCGGCGACTGCGGCCACCCACCTTGGTAATCCCAGCCCCGCAGTGTGTTATGCATTATGCAGAGTGCGGGGCTGGGATTCACAAGCCGGGCGGCCGCACAGGCGCAGTGTCCAGCATTGCCCCAGTGTGTCCAGCAATCTGCCCCAGTGTCCAGCATTGCCCCAGTGTGTCCAGCAATCTGCCACAGTGTCCACAATTGCCCCCAGTGTGTCCAGCAATCTGCCCCAGTGTGTCCAGCAATCTGCCGCAGTGTCCAGCATTGCCCCCAGTGTGTCCAGCAATCTGCCCCAGTGTCCAGCATTGCCCCCAGTGTGTCCAGCAATCTGCCCCAGTGTCCAGCATTGCCCCAGTGTGTCCAGCAATCTGCCCCAGTGTCCAGCATTGCCCCAGTGTGTCCAGCAATCTGCCCCAGTGTCCAGCATTGCCCCCAGTGTGTCCAGCAATCTGCCCCAGTGTCCAGCATTGCCCCAGTGTGTCCAGCATTGCCCCCAGTGTGTCCAGCAATCTGCCCCAAGGTCTCCAGCATTGCCCCAGTGTGTCCAGCATTGCCCCCAGACAGTGTGTCCAGCAATCTGCCCCAGTGTTCAGCATTGCCCCAGTGTGTCCAGCAATCTGCCCCAGTGTCCAGCATTACCCCCAGTGAGTCCAGCAATCTGCCCCAGTGTCCAGCAATCCGCCCCAGTGTGTCCAGCATTGCCCCAGTGTCCAGCATTGCCCCCAGTGTGTCCAGCAATCTGCCCCAGTGTCCAGCATTGCCCCAGTGTGTCCAGCAATCTGCCCCAGGGTCTCCAGCATTGCCCCAGTGTGTCCAGCAATCTGCCCCAGGGTCTCCAGCATTGCCCTAGTGTGACCAGCATTGCCCCCAGACAGTGTGTCCAGCAATCTATCTGCCCCAGTGTGTCCAGCAATCTGCCCCAGTGTGTCCAGCATATTACCCCCAGTGTGTCTGAGTCAGACATAAAGAAAAAAAAAAAAAGTAAAATCCTCACCTCTCCCGTTCCCAGCGCAGGTTCGGTGCACTCAGCGTCTCTCCGGCTCTGCAACGCTCAGGACAGAGAGGCTGAGCGCGCAGTGATGACGTCATCGCACCCTCTGCCCTGAGACGTCGCAGAGTCAGAGGGCGCCGAAGACGCTGCAGCTGCCGCAGGAACCAGGAGAGGTGAGTATTAGAACGGGGGGCCCAATGCCAGCGCTGTAGAAGGGGGGCCCAATGCCAGCGCTGGCATCAGGGGGGCCCTGGTCGTGGCGGCGGTCGGCGCCGCCCGAAGATTTAAAGGGCCCGCGTCTCTCTTTTTTTTTTTTCTTCCTCCTCCTCCTCTCTGGGTCAGACCCGCCCCCGGCATTGCGCCGCCCGGGGTGGCCCGCCCCCCCTGCACCCCCCTTTCTACGCCACTGTCTAGAAGGAGAAATGCTCTTTTGTAACCATTCTCCATTCTGGCTATGAGATGAGGAGCCTAAATTGAGGACCTTCCTTTATTAATGTAAGGTTAATAGCGTTAGGCTACATAAATATCTACTAAGGTACTGTATATGGATGTGGGTTTTCTTAGCAGAATAATCACTTTAACCTTTTATTGCACAGAAAAATTCAATGTGGAGCTCTATATTAGTGTATTGGAGACAAAGACTCCGGATGAAAAGTTTTAATACCAATCTTTCCTTATTACCATGTGCTATATGTGACATGTAGCAGCTGCTTTGATGATTTAAAATCATCCAACAACTAGAGGTGTTAAAGTGGTAACAGGAGACAGGGACTTGCCAGCCACAGGGGATAATGGGAAAGTTGTTGTTGTGTCCGGGTTCTTCAGGAGAAAGCTGTGTCAGAGAGAGTCTCCCGTCAGACTGAACTAAGATAAGCTGCCAAGACCAGTTCTTTCTGGAAAGTGACCGATGGAAGCATGGGTGCAGTCAGGACAGCCAGGAGCAATCATTGTTGCCTCAAGATAAGAGTTTGAGAGAGAGCTGACAGCACCAGTCTCATCCCCCCTAGTCCCCTTTACCTCATTGCATGATGAAGGTATAGTGCTACTCTGTGTAAAGACCCTGTGTGTGAAGAGAAGTTGTCTATGAAGAGACTTTCTTATTTATTTGCTGGAAGCATTGTATAAAGAGAAGTGATTCTGTGTGATGGAAGGAAGCTTGATTAAAACCTTATAATCAACCCCTGTCTCCAAGAGTGTTATTTCTGCAATACTGGAGGCTGTTACCTCACATAACTGTGAAAGATTCTCGTTAATGGTCGCCCTGAGTAAAATCCCTTCAAGATTACAAAGAACTCATGTTACTTTGCCCTGCCTTCCAATACTGAGTGGTTGACATACAACACATACACCTTAGATAATTTCGATTGAACTCACCAATTTCAGATGTACATGAGGATAGAAAGAAGGGTTTGCCATGCTAGATCCTATCATTCTCAAGGAAGATTACCTGTGGCCAAGTGTGTAAAGGCTCCCATACACATTAGATAAAAGTCATCTAAACCCATCAGTTTCTACTAGATCAAATAACCAGCTAATTTGTATGGGGGCCCTTCAACTTGATATCGAGAAAAATAAGGGTTGAGAAGTTTCATTTTAAATGACCAACACTTTGGTTATCTAGCAGTGGCTTTCTCCTTTTTCCCAATCAAAAGCAAATATGTCGAATGTTTATGTGTGTGGGGGATTAAAAAAAAGAAGCTCTTGGCTGACAGCTAATCGCATATCTATGGAAAACTTTAAAGATAGTCCGTATTGAGAACACATGCACATTCTTGAATGGGGGGTCGGCAGTTATAGCTGTCTGCCAAACAAGTATACAGCTATGTAAGTTGCATCACCACCAGCGTTAGACCTCCCTGGACCCTCTTCTCTACCCTGAAGATTCTGATTAGTCTGACTTGTGAACTGCAGTATGCCGTACACATCTTCCCTGTACATATTCTGCATTACTATCAGTAGGAAAGCTTCTGATTGTGATATATAAGTCATATATTCATGAATATATTTCTGAATATAAAAGTGCATTTACTTGAGCCGATCTCTGTTTAGCCTTTTAATGAGCTATCGGCGCTTGATTACTGGCTTGATTCCACAATCTGATGAGTAATAATGGCAACAGAACAATTGTCAATACAATCATTCTCCATATGGAGCACTTCTCCCGTTTAGACGGGGTGATGTGCTGCCAAGAATAATGATTTTTTTTTATGACGGCATTAACGATCCAAACACCTAATGAATGAGCTTTTTGATACTTTGTTGAATGATCGCCGGAGCGTTTTCACAGGTTGTTATTATGATCCCTGGTGCAATGATAGGACTGTATAGGGTGCAGAAGTAGCAGATGGGGTCCTGTCACTGCCACATGAGAAGATCTTGTATTGGCACCCAGGAGTTTTTGGTTATGTCTCAGGATAGATTTTTATAGTTTCTGTATATGCGTGTATACAGGTCCTTCTCAAAAAATTAGCATATAGTGTTAAATTTCATTATTTACCATAATGTAATGATTACAATTAAACTTTCATATATTATAGATTCATTATCCACCAACTGAAATTTGTCAGGTCTTTTATTGTTTTAATACTGATGATTTTGGCCTACAACTCCTGATAACCCAAAAAACCTGTCTCAATAAATTAGCATATCAAGAAAAGGTTCTCTAAACGACCTATTACCCTAATCTTCTGAATCAACTAATTAACTCTAAACACATGCAAAAGATACCTGAGGCTTTTAAAAACTCCCTGCCTGGTTCATTACTCAAAACCCCCATCATGGGTAAGACTAGCGACCTGACAGATGTCAAGAAGGCCATCATTGACACCCTCAAGCAAGAGGGTAAGACCCAGAAAGAAATTTCTCAACAAATAGGCTGTTCCCAGAGTGCTGTATCAAGGCACCTCAATGGTAAGTCTGTTGGAAGGAAACAATGTGGCAGAAAACGCTGTACAACGAGAAGAGGTGACCGGACCCTGAGGAAGATTGTGGAGAAGGACCGATTCCAGACCTTGGGGAACCTGAGGAAGCAGTGGACTGAGTCTGGTGTGGAAACATCCAGAGCCACCGTGCACAGGCGTGTGCAGGAAATGGGCTACAGGCGCCGCATTCCCCAGGTAAAGCCACTTTTGAACCATAAACAGCGGCAGAAGCGCCTGACCTGGGCTACAGAGAAGCAGCACTGGACTGTTGCTAAGTGGTCCCAAGTACTTTTTTCTGATGAAAGCAAATTTTGCATGTCATTCGGAAATCAAGGTGCCAGAGTCTGGAGGAAGACTGGGGAGAAGGAAATGCCAAAATGCTTGAAGTCCAGTGTCAAGTACCCACAGTCAGTGATGGTGTGGGGTGCCATGTCAGCTGCTGGTGTTGGTCCACTGTGTTTCATCAAGGGCAGGGTCAATGCAGCTAGCTATCAGGAGATTTTGGAGCACTTCATGCTTCCATCGGCTGAAATGCTTTATGGAGATGAAGATTTCATTTTTCAGCACGACCTGGCACCTGCTCACAGTGCCAAAACCACTGGTAACTGGTTTACTGACCATGGTATTACTGTGCTCAATTGGCCTGCCAACTCTCCTGACCTGAACCCCATAGAGAATCTGTGGGATATTGTGAAGAGAAAGTTGAGAGACGCAAGACCCAACACTCTGGATGAGCTTAAGGCCGCTATTGAAGCATCCTGGGCCTCCATAACATCTCAGCAGTGTCACAGGCTGATTGCCTCCATGCCACGCCGCATTGAAGCAGTCATTTCTGCCAAAGGATTCCCGACCAAGTATTGAGTGCATAACTGAACATTATTATATGATGGTTTTTTTGTTTGTTATTAAAAAACACTTTTATTTGATTGGACGGGTGAAATATGCTAATTTATTGAGACAGGTTTTTTGGGTTATCAGGAGTTGTAGGCCAAAATCATCAGTATTAAAACAATAAAAGACCTGACAAATTTCAGTTGGTGGATAATGAATCTATAATATATGAAAGTTTAATTGTAATCATTACATTATGGTAAATAATGAAATTTAACACTATATGCTAATTTTTTGAGAAGGACCTGTAGGTGTGAGATTATGTGTATATGTGGGTGTAAGAATATGACACTTTTCTACCTGAGGACATTTGCTTTGTTGATTTAAAATTATAATTGCAACACCAAGAGCAAAACGTTGTGGAGTTCTGGAAATCACAGAATCTACTGTATAGACATGATAATAATCTGCAAATTGTGTAAAAATGGAAACAACATTTTCCAAACATCTCGATTTATTCAGTATGAGCCATATGCAGAAATCCCGGGTCTTCCAGCCTCGGCTGCCATCACTGAAGTTATTAATGGTCATTTGAAGAAGGTTCTGCTTTGCTGAATGCACTTGGGCAAATCATCAAGATCCCCTGCTGATCATCAATGTAATGCCCATGTGGTGCCCAGATCAATTTATGGCTATAGTTATGTCCTGGACAAAAGCAGGACTCATCGCTGAAGAGGATAGACCTTTATTTCAGCCTCCATTGCTCCATATCATCTTCTGAGTCTCCATTTGCAGACCACAATTCCATGAAGAGGCTTTCAGGAGGGAACACCAATCAGTAGTGATGAGCGAATATACTTGTTGCTCGGTGTTATGACCCCAGTGGACAGGGTCTCAGAGGAACGTGTAAGTCTGCGAGATTCAAAAATCCAGCTCATAGGGCTGTGGTAACTGGGTTGACCAAATAGCTACTCCTAACGCCAACACTAGAAGTAGCCGGGGATCATGCCTACGGATCGCTAGATGACTCGCGCCAGCCGGAGAATCTAACTACCCCTAGGAGAAGAAAACAAAGACCTCTCTTGCCTCCAGAGAAAGGGACCCCAAAGCAAGATACAAGCCCCCCACAAATAATAACGGTGAGGTAAGAGGAAATGACAAACACAGAAATGAACCAGGTTCAGCAAAGAGAGGCCAGCTTACTAATAGCAGAATATAGCAAGATAACTTATCTGGTCAACAAAAACCCTATAAAAATCCACGCTGGAGATTCAAGAACCCCCGAACCGTCTAACGGTCCGGGGGGAGAACACCAGCCCCCTAGAGCTTCCAGCAAAGGTCAGGATACAGATTGGAACAAGCTGGACAAAAATACCAAACAAAACAAAAGCAAAAAGCAAGGAAGAAGACTTAGCTTGAAATACAGGAACCAGGATCATAGGACAAGAGCACAACAGATTAGCTCTGATTTCAACGATGCCAGGCATTGAACTGAAGGTCCAGGGAGCTTATATAGCAACGCCCCTGAACTAACGGCCCAGGTGAGGATATAGGAAAAGACAGAAGCTCCAGAGTCAAATCACTAATGACCACTAGAGGGAGCAAAAAGCAAAATCACAACAGTACCCCCCCCCCTTAGTGAGGGGTCACCGAACCCTCACCACGACCACCAGGGCGATCAGGACGAGCGGCGTGAAAGGCACGAACTAAATCGGCCACATGAACTTCAGAGGCGACCACCCAGGAATTATCTTCCTGACCATAGCCCTTCCACTTGACCAGGTACTGAAGCCTCCGCCTGGAGAGACGAGAATCCAAGATCTTCTCCACCACGTACTCCAACTCGCCCTCAACCAACACCGGAGCAGGAGGCTCAGCAGAAGGAACCACAGGCACAACGTACCGCCGCAACAAGGACCTATGAAACACGTTGTGGATAGCAAACGACACAGGAAGATCCAGGCGAAAGGATACAGGATTAAGGATTTCCAATATCTTGTAAGGACCAATAAAACGAGGTTTAAATTTGGGAGAGGAAACCTTCATAGGAACAAAGCGGGAAGAAAGCCACACCAAATCCCCAACACGTAGTCGGGGACCCACACCGCGGCGGCGGTTGGCAAAGCGCTGAGCCCTCTCCTGTGACAACTTCAAGTTGTCCACCACAAGATTCCAGATCCGCTGCAACCTATCCACCACAGAATCCACCCCAGGGCAGTCAGAAGGTTCCACATGACCCGAAGAAAAACGAGGGTGGAAACCAGAGTTGCAGAAAAACGGCGAAACCAAGGTGGCGGAACTAGCCCGATTATTAAGGGCAAACTCAGCCAACGGCAAGAAGGTCACCCAATCGTCCTGATCAGCAGAGACAAAACACCTCAAATAAGCCTCCAAAGTCTGATTAGTTCGCTCCGTCTGTCCATTAGTCTGAGGATGGAAAGCAGACGAAAACGACAAGTCAATGCCCATCCTACTACAAAAGGATCGCCAGAATCTGGAAACGAACTGGGATCCTCTGTCTGACACAATATTCTCAGGGATGCCGTGCAAACGAACCACGTTCTGGAAAAACACAGGAACCAGATCGGAAGAGGAAGGCAGCTTAGGCAAAGGAACCAAATGGACCATCTTGGAGAAGCGATCACATATCACCCAGATAACAGACATGCCTTGAGACACCGGAAGATCAGAAATGAAATCCATGGAGATATGTGTCCAAGGTCTCTTAGGGACAGGCAAGGGCAAGAGCAACCCGCTGGCACGAGAACAGCAAGGCTTAGCTCGAGCACAAGTCCCACAGGACTGTACAAATGACCGCACATCCCTAGACAAGGAAGGCCACCAAAAGGATCTGGCCACCAGATCTCTGGTGCCAAAAATTCCTGGGTGACCTGCCAACACCGAGGAATGAACCTCGGAAATGACTCTGCTGGTCCACTTATCAGGCACAAACAGTCTGTCAGGTGGACAAGAATCAGGCCTATCAGCCTGAAATCTCTGCAACACACGTCGCAGATCTGGAGAAATAGCTGACAAGATAATACCATCCTTAAGAATACCAACAGGTTCAGCGACTCCAGGAGCATCAGGCACAAAGCTCCTGGAAAGAGCATCGGCCTTCACATTTTTTGAACCTGGTAAATACGAGACAACAAAGTCAAAACGGGAGAAAAACAATGACCAGCGGGCCTGTCTAGGATTCAGGCGTTTAGCAGACTCGAGATACATCAGATTTTTGTGATCAGTCAAGACCACCACACGATGCTTAGCACCCTCGAGCCAATGACGCCACTCCTCAAATGCCCATTTCATGGCCAACAACTCCCGATTGCCCACATCATAATTTCGCTCCGCAGGCGAAAACTTCCTAGAGAAAAAGGCGCAAGGTCTCATAACAGAGCAACCAGGGCCTCTCTGCGACAAAACGGCCCCTGCTCCAATCTCTGAAGCATCCACCTCAACCTGAAAGGGAAGCGAGACATCAGGCTGGCACAAAACAGGCGCTGAAGTAAACCGACGTTTCAACTCCTGGAAAGCCTCCACGGCAGCAGGAGCCCAATTAACCACATCGGAGCCCTTCTTGGTCATATCCGTCAAAGGTTTCACAATGCTAGAAAAGTTAGCGATAAAACGACGGTAGAAGTTAGCGAAACCCAAGAACTTCTGAAGACTCTTAACTGACGAGGGCTGAGTCCAATCAAGAATAGCTCGGACCTTGACTGGGTCCATCTCCACAGCAGAAGGGGAAAAAATGAACCCCAAAAAGGGAACCTTCTGTACACCAAAAAGACACTTTGAGCCCTTGACAAACAAAGAATTTTCACGCAAAATTTTAAAGACCATCCTGACCTGCTCCACATGCGAGTCCCAATTATCAGAAAAAACCAGAATATCATCCAGATAAACGATCAAAAATTTATCCAGATAGTTCCGGAAAATGTCATGCATAAAGGACTGAAAAACTGAAGGGGCATTAGAGAGCCCAAAAGGCATCACCAAGTACTCAAAATGACCTTCGGGCGTATTGAATGCGGTTTTCCATTCATCCCCTTGCTTAATGCGCACAAGGTTGTACGCACCACGAAGGTCTATCTTGGTAAACCACTTGGCACCTTTAATCCGGGCAAACAAGTCAGACAACAGCGGCAAAGGATACTGAAATTTGACAGTGATCTTATTTAAAAGCCGATAGTCAATACAAGGCCTCAAAGATCCGTCCTTTTTAGCCACAAAAAAGAATCCCGCACCAAGAGGGGAAGAAGACGGACGGATGTGTCCTTTCTCCAGAGACTCCTTGATATATGAACGCATAGCGGTATGTTCAGGTATCGACAGATTAAACAGTCTTCCCTTAGGAAATTTACTGCCTGGAATCAAATCTATTGCACAGTCACATTCCCTATGAGGAGGCAATGCACTGGACCTGGACTCGCTAAAGACATCCTGATAATCAGACAAATACTCCGGAACTTCCGAAGGCGTAGAAGAAGCAATAGACACAGGCAGGGAATCCTCATGAATACCACGACAGCCCCAACTAGACACTGACATAGCCTTCCAGTCAAGGACTGGATTATGGGTCTGTAACCATGGCAGCCCCAAAACAACCAAATCATGCATTTTATGTAGAACGAGAAAACGTATCACCTCGCGGTGTTCAGGAGTCATGCACATGGTAACCTGTGTCCAATACTGCGGTTTATTTTCTGCTAATGGCGTAGCATCAATACCCCTAAGAGGGATAGGATTTTCTAATGGTTCAAGAATAAAACCACAGCGCTTAGCAAATGAGAGATCCATAAGACTCAGGGCAGCACCTGAATCTACAAACGCCATGACAGGATAAGATGACAGTGAGCAAATCAAAGTTACAGACAGAATAAACTTAGGATGCAAATTACCAACGGTGACAGGACTAACAACCTTAGATATACGTTTAGAGCATGCTGAGATAACATGTGTAGAATCACCACAGTAGTAGCACAAGCCATTCCGGCGTCTATGAATTTTCCTCTCATTTCTAGTCAGGATTCTATCACATTGCATCAAATCAGGTGTCCGTTCAGACAACACCATGAGGGAATTTGCGGTTTTGCGCTCCCGCAACCGCCGGTCAATTTGAATAGCCAGGGACATGGTATCATTCAGACCTGTGGGAGTGGGAAAACCCACCATAACATTCTTAATGGCCTCAGAAAGGCCATTTCTAAAATTAGTGGCCAGTGCACACTCGTTCCAATGTGTCAGCACGGACCATTTCCGAAATTTTTGGCAATACACCTCAGCCTCGTCCTGGCCCTGAGACATAGCCAGCAAGGCTTTCTCTGCCTGAATCTCAAGATTGGGTTCCTCATAAAGTAAACCGAGCGCCAGAAAAAACGCATCAATATCAGCCAATGCCGGATCTCCTGGCGCCAACGAAAAAGCCCAATCTTGAGGGTCACCCCGTAAGAATGAAATAACAATTTTTACTTGTTGAGCAGAGTCTCCAGACGAACAAGGTTTCAGGGACAAAAACAATTTACAATTATTCCTGAAATTCCTAAACTTAAATCGGTCTCCTGAAAACAGTTCAGGAATCGGAATCTTGGGTTCAGACCTAGGATTTCTGGTAACATAATCTTGTATACCCTGCACACGAGCGGCAAGCTGGTCCACACTTGTAATCAAGGTCTGGACATTCATGTCTGCAGCAAGCTTAAGCCACTCTGAGGTAAAGGGGAAAAGAAAAAAAAAAAAAAAAATGAGAGAGGGAAAAAAAACCCTCAAAATTTTCTTTCTTATAATCCCACTTCTGCAATGCATTAAACATTTAATACTGGCCTGGCATACTGTTATGACCCCAGTGGACAGGGTCTCAGAGGAACGTGTAAGTCTGCGAGATTCAAAAATCCAGCTCATAGGGCTGTGGTAACTGGGTTGACCAAATAGCTACTCCTAACGCCAACACTAGAAGTAGCCGGGGATCATGCCTACGGATCGCTAGATGACTCGCGCCAGCCGGAGAATCTAACTACCCCTAGGAGAAGAAAACAAAGACCTCTCTTGCCTCCAGAGAAAGGGACCCCAAAGCAAGATACAAGCCCCCCACAAATAATAACGGTGAGGTAAGAGGAAATGACAAACACAGAAATGAACCAGGTTCAGCAAAGAGAGGCCAGCTTACTAATAGCAGAATATAGCAAGATAACTTATCTGGTCAACAAAAACCCTATAAAAATCCACGCTGGAGATTCAAGAACCCCCGAACCGTCTAACGGTCCGGGGGGAGAACACCAGCCCCCTAGAGCTTCCAGCAAAGGTCAGGATACAGATTGGAACAAGCTGGACAAAAATACCAAACAAAACAAAAGCAAAAAGCAAGGAAGAAGACTTAGCTTGAAATACAGGAACCAGGATCATAGGACAAGAGCACAACAGATTAGCTCTGATTTCAACGATGCCAGGCATTGAACTGAAGGTCCAGGGAGCTTATATAGCAACGCCCCTGAACTAACGGCCCAGGTGAGGATATAGGAAAAGACAGAAGCTCCAGAGTCAAATCACTAATGACCACTAGAGGGAGCAAAAAGCAAAATCACAACAGCTCGGGTTTTCCCGAGCACGCTCGGGTGGTCTCCGAGTATTTGTTAGTGTTCAGAGATTTAGTTTTCATCGCCTCAGCTGAATGATTTACAGCTATTAGCCAGCTTGATTACATGTGAGGATTCCCTAGCAACGAGGCAACCCCCACATGTACTCAGGCTGGGTAGTAGCAGTAAATCATTCAGCTAAGGCGATGAAAACTAAATCTCCGAACACTAACAAATACTCGGAGATCACCCTAGTGTGCTCGGGAAAACCCGAGCAATGAGTATACTCACTCATCACTACCAATCAGTCCTACTCCTGAGATTATAGTGTGAGGGGCATGATCTATAGTAGCCAGGCCCCTCTAGTCTTCATTCCAGATTGCTAATAGCTCAGTGTTAGATTGATTTGGTGGTAAAACCAGTGGTGCAGCAATTTCTACAAAGTGTCGAAGGAGCTGTTTTTCAACAGAACACTAGGCCACGTGCTCCCATGACTGCAGCATCTCCGGACTTGTCTCCTATCGAGCACATCTGGTTGGTGATTACACAGGAGCAGCCAGCAGTGGATCTTGATGATTTGCTCAAGTGCATTCAGTGGCAGAATCTTCCTCATACAATCATTAATAACCTCACTGACAGCAGCCAAGGCTGGAAGTGACGGGATTTCTGCACGAGTATCAGACTCCAGACTGAAAAAATCCAGGTTTTCAAAATGTAGTTTCCAATTTTTCCTCATTTGCAGATCAGTAACGTCTTCATCCTGTGATTTCCGTCTTTCCTCGACTTTTCCTTCATGGTGTTGTAATTTCAATGCTGAGGAGTGTAGGGGTCTGAGGATCACTTCAGGATGTAGAATTAGGCTAGGTTCACATTGCGTTAACAGCAGCCCGTTCAACACATACGTTAAACGGGCTGCGTTAACACCCCGAAACGCTGCAGCCCGCATCCCAGGGTCCATCACTCAATGATGGCACATCACTAGCGCACGCCCATTTTGGGCGTGCGCTAGCAATGCGCCCGAAATAGAGATTAATGGCAGCGTTAATGGACTGCTTGGACGTAATGTCAACCCAGCCTAAGGGAAACAATGCAGGCAAGTCAGACAGCTCGAGGGGCAGTAGGTTCAGTTCTTGTGTAAATTTACTAATGGCCATCAGTTTTCTTTGTGGCTCTGGGTTAAACTGGTGCCACCATGCGTAAAACAGATATTACATTTTGTGAAACTAACACCCATTTACCAAATCTGTTCAGTATGAAACAAAAACAATCAGCTTTAATTTTATCACATGATGACTCCAATGTATTATCAAGTAGATACCCATGATTAGGTGTTATCCGAGCATATCGGGAGTACTCGAATAATATGTTTTAGTCCCCATGGCTGCATGTTTCATGGCTTTAAGACAGCTGAAAAACATGCAGCCATGGGGACTCAAACATATTATTCAAGGACGCCCGAGAAACTCAGATAACACCCGAGCATGGCCAGACAACACATCTCATCACTAGTGGACCGACAATTGAGTCTCCAATGGGAGGTACATGATGGTGTCACTTACTATAAGGCCGGGTTCACACGACCGAATAAAAAATCGTCCAAGATTCACCCAGAAAACTCGGACAAATTTTTCTCATTTGTCATCCGTGCGCTGTCTCTTTTTATACGTCAGCAGTTCTAAAAAAAAAATATAACCAAACTGTCTCAAATTAGTAGTACATCACCCCATTATTTACCTCACATCAGTAGTAGTATCTGTGACGGGGTGTACGGCAGAGCAAGAAGGGACAACAGGCCAAGGGATGATTCCACAGATTTATTATCAAGAACGCTGGAACAACACAGGCAAGTAGATCTACAGAGTCCACAATTAGTCCAACGGAACAGGTTCGGGGGCACCTCCCGATAATCCTTGTGCCAGCTAACAAAATTATAGTCCACACGAGTCCAAGAGATCCCAAACAATCTCACGAACGACGAGATATGGCCTCAGCTCAAGTCTCGCTTCCGCAGTCACAGATGAACGTAGGGTCTTGCCTCAGCTAAGAATCCCTACTCCTTCTCCTTCCAGCATCAACTCACATCTGATCTCAACATAAGAATGGATTGTCTGAGCTCCTGGGATCCGCCCATGAAGGGGTAGGGGTCACACCTTCTGTTCAATGGTTGAGTTCACCAGAAGATTCTATTTTGGTCAGCTCCACATAGTCTAAGTAATATGTACATTTGACTAGCCACCTGCTGTGAGGACCAATGGCTATTCCGTCCTAGTGATGTTGACAAAGCTTAATTACATTATAGCTTAGGGCTGCAAGTATTGGGGGAAGGAGACATTTTGTTACAAATTAACTCAAAGCACAAGAAAATACATATGATTCAAATACAGGACAGGGCAAAAGTACAGATCATGACAATCCCTTCCCCTCCCAATTTGTGTACGTACTAGGGACCTCCACAGGTCGCTGGTTAAGTACACACAGGCATGGCTGACCGGGCTCAGGGCTCCTCTTGCCTGGACAGTCCATCTGCATTTTGGTGTTGGCTGCCTCTTCTATACTGTATGGTAAAGTTATAGGGCTGCAGAGCCAGGCTCCATCGTAGTAAGCATCCATTGTCCCCAGAGACTCTGTTCAGCCAGATGAGGGGATTGTGATCAGTAACCACAGTGAATTCTCGTCCATACAGATACGGTCTTAGTTTCCTAAGGGCCCACACTACAGCCAGATATTCTTTTTCAACAGTTGCATAGGCCAATTCTCGGTCCAGCAATTTCCGGCTGAGGTAGGCAATGGGGTGCTCATCCCCAGCTGCATTCACCTGGCTGAGTACAGCTCCCAGTCCATAAGCAGAGGCGTCAGTCTGCACAATGAATCTCCTCTTGTAGTCTGGAGCAGCCAGAACAGGGTCGCAGACCAGAGCGTCCTTCAGCCTGTTAAAAGCCTCATCACAGGCTGGAGTCCAGACCACCAGCTGGGGCATCGTTTTCTTGGTCAGGTCGGTAAGAGGCTTGGCCACCGTGCTGAAATGAGAAACAAGTTTTCGGTAATAACCGGCAGTGCCCAAAAAAGCCATAACTTGTTTCTTAGTTTGGGGTACAGGCCAGTCTCTAATAGCTTGGATTTTGGCAGGTTCAGGACGGAGCTTCCCTCCTCCCACTCTATGCCCTAGGTACTGAACTTCACCCATCCCCAATTGGCATTTATCTGGTCGAATGGTTAGGCCTGCTGCAAGAAGCAGGTCAAGAATAATGGCTACTTGGCTCAGATGTTCTTCCCACGTCTGGCTGAAGATTGCGATATCATCCAAGTAGGCACAAGCAAAGTCACCACATCCCCGGAGGATCTGGTCCACCATTCTCTGGAAGGTTGCAGGGGCAGTCTTCATTCCAAAGGGCATGTTTAGAAATTCATACAGACCAAAGGGGGTTATAAAAGCGGACCGTTCTCTCCCTTCCTCCGTCAGAGGAATTTGCCAGAAGCCCTTACTGAGATCCAAGGTAGTGACATATCGGGACCCAGCCAGGCGGTCTAGAAGTTCATCAATACGGGGCATTGGGTACGGATCACTGACGGTATGGTCGTTTAGTCATCGATAGTCCACACAAAACCTGGTACTCCCATCCTTCTTGGGTACTAACACCACAGGAGAGGCCCAAGGGCTATTGGAGGCCTGGATTACCCCAAGCTGTAACATCTCCTCCAGTTCGTGCTGCATGGTGTGTCGAACTGATTCAGGTACCCGGTAAGGAGCCTGTTGTATGGGACGGATACCCTGAGTGTCCACATGATGTTGGGTGATGGTGGTTCGACCTGGTTGGGATGAGAAAGCAGCCCGTCTCTGTTGAAGCACTCCCAGCATCTGTTTTTTCTGTAAGGAATCCAGGTGATCTCCCAGTGGAACCTGTTCCACAGTGGAAGGGGCTCTCGCTGCTTCCACGAGATCAGGTAGGGAGTCCTCATCCTCTTGACCATCTTCTGAAGCCAGCTGGCAGCTTGCTATCATTGGAATGTTCCGGTCATGGTACTCCTTAATCATATTTACATGGACAGTCTTTTGTCTTAGCCCCTGATCATCTAAAGCAAGAAGATAATTGGTGTCATTTAGTTTTCTGAGAACCCGGAAGGGACCCTCCCATGTGGTCTGCAGTTTATTCTGCCGATGGGGAACAATCATTAAGACCTGTTGTCCTTCTACAAACTCCCGATAGCGTGCTTTACGGTCATACCATGTCTTCTGTCTGGTTTGAGCCATCCGCACATGACTCTGGGCAAAACTAGCAAGTTGAGCCAGGGTTTCTCGCAGCTTTAGGACATAAGGGACAACAGGGGCTCCTGTATCCTCAACTTGCCCCTCCCAGTATTCCTTGAGCAGGGTTAAGGGTCCTCGGACCTTTCTTCCATAGAGTAGTTCAAAGGGGGAAAACCCAGTGGACTCCTGGGGAACTTCCCGATAGGCAAACAAGAGATGGGGTAGGTACTTCTCCCAGTCTGAATCTCTGTCCGTGAAGGCCCTTAGCATATTCTTCAGAGTGCCATTGAATCGTTCACAAAGTCCATTTGTTTGGGGATGATACGGGGTCGTTCGGATCGCTCATACTCCACAAGTGCGCCACAGGCACTGGACCAGCTCGGACATGAACTGGGAGCCTTGGTCTGACAAGATCTCACTGGGGAATCCTACTCGGGTAAAGATGGTAAACAAGGCCTCGGCCACCTTGGCTGCAGAAATACTTGACAAGGCCACAGCTTCTGGATATCGGGTGGCATAGTCCACGACAGTGAGAATGTACTGCTTCCCAGATTTACTTGGCTTAGCAAGAGGTCCAATGATATCGACAGCTACTCTTTGAAAGGGTTCTTCTATTATAGGGAGAGGTTGCAGGGGTGCCTTTGGGTGATCTCCGGGTCGCCCTCTACGCTGACATATGTCACAAGTTCGGCAGAAATGCGCTACGGCTTGGGAAATCCCCGGCCAATAGAAAGTTTGAGTCAATCGTCTCTCCGTGCGAGTTTTGCCTTGATGGCCAGCCGTAGGAATGTCATGAGCAAGGTGTAATAGGGGAATTCTGTACTTCTGAGGAATAATCAGCTGTTTGCTATAAGTCCAGGGCTTATCTAGGGAGTCGGCATTGGTAACCCGATATAGAAGTCCATTTTCTCTGATAATTCTTTCCCCGTTCTCCCCTAGCTGCCCTATCTCAGCTCGAGCTCTAAAACTAGCAAGGGTGGGGTCAGTCTCTACCTCTTGTCTAAACTGAACTTTATCCCAAGTAACATTCATATTATCCCCACAAGAAGAATCACTCACCGGCTGTGACGGCATTTCTGGTGGCCTCATTTCCATGGATGGGTTGTACACGTCCACATCCGCTGCCCTCTTGGCTTGACTTCTGGTTACCGCACCGACAAAGTGGCATTGAAGATTTCCCACATCATTTCCCAGAAGAACATCTGCAGGGAGGCCGCTCATCACACCGACCATACATTGTTTGGCCCCAAAGCCATAATCCAGGGTCACACTCGCTCTTGGAATATATCTCTGGGTGCCTCCAGCCAATTCAATAGCAATTCCTGGTCCCTTTTGAATTGCTTCTGGTTGAATTACTCGGGGATCGGCTATGGTGAGGAAAGCCCCAGTGTCACGGAAGCCAACAACTTTTTGGCCATCCAGCACGACCTCCTGTAGATGCTTGTGCTGAAGCTCAGAAGAACAGGTGGCTGGGGCTCGCACCCCATAGACTCCTGGTAGGGGATCCAGGGTATCCGAGTCACTTGGCAAGTCATCAGGGACTATATCCAGCCCTTCTCCTGGTGAGGGGGTCTGTAGATAATGAACGGGCAAAGGCAGTCTGTAGCGGTTCTGCCTCCGAACACCTGGACATTGGAATTGCAGATGCCCAGGCTGCCCACATCCATAACATCTGCGCTCTGGGATTCTTCCTCCATGTCGTATTCCCAAAGGTGGAGCAGGAGTAGTGCGAGGCACAGTCACACGAAGGTCACCATGAGTGGGGGGTCTAGTGGGATGGTAAATATTGGAGGCCGAAGGACCAGGGGCTGGCAGCGTTGGGGGGCTGGTAGTTTTTTTCTCACTGAGTAGTAGTTTTTTCCACTGAGGCTTGATGGTGAGAACCTCATCAGCTAGAGCTGCAGCTTCCTCCACAGTGGCTGGTCTCCTCTCACGCACCCATTCCCGGATCTCAGCAGGGCACTTGAAGTAAAACTGCTCTTTTAGGATAACCTGGAGAAAGGTCTCCCAGGTTAAGGCCTCCTCTGCTTCCAGCCAGCGATTACATATTTGTTTGAGTCTGTGGGCATACATCTTGAAAGACACTTCCTCATCGCAGGCTAAAGTACGGAACTGAGTCCTGTAAGTGTCTGGTGTCACAGCATAATGTTCTAGAATAGTCAGTTTAATCTCCGCATACTCACAGTTCTCTCGAGGGCCCATAGCTCTATAGGCTGCGGCAGCTCCACCCTCTAAGAGCCCCACCAGATGTCGGACTCGCTCTCTGTCCGGGACTTCCATTAATCGACACTGATGCTCAAAGTCCTGGAAGAAGCCCTCGATGTCTCCTGAAGCCTCATTAAATGGCTTGAAGTCTTTGCGGGACACTCTGGGGAGTTCCCTCATGGTGGGTGCGGGGGTTACATTCTGTCTGGAGCTTCTAGCTGCTTCCAAAGCGATCTGCCTCTCCAGCAATGCCATCTCCTGAGCTCTGTCCTCGGCTCTGTGAATGGCCTCCCTCTCTCTCTCCTCGGCTCTGTGAATGGCCTCCCTCTCCCTCTCCTGAGCTCTGTGAATGGCCTCCTTCTTATCGGCGATGGTGAGCTCCTCTCCCAGCAATGCCAACTCCTCCTCGTACCATACAACCCACTGACTTTTTTGGGTATTTACCTCCGGCTGCAGTCTTTCCTCCATTTGTTGTGAGGATCCCTCCTCAGCGTCATCTTGCAGGCGAACTCCTTCCAAAGCCTCAATTAGCTGCTCCTTGGAGAGCCCCTTGTAGCTGACTCCCAGTTCACGGGCCTTTGTTTGTAAGTTCACCACAGTCCAGTTCTTGTACTCTGCGGTGCTGGTTCCAGATGTTGGGCCATTGTCCTCCATTCCTTCTGCTCTGATCCCGCTGCTGCCACCAGTTTGTGACGGGGTGTACGGCAGAGCAAGAAGGGACAACAGGCCAAGGGATGATTCCACAGATTTATTATCAAGAACGCTGGAACAACACAGGCAAGTAGATCTACAGAGTCCACAATTAGTCCAACGGAACAGGTTCGGGGGCACCTCCCGATAATCCTTGTGCCAGCTAACAAAATTATAGTCCACACGAGTCCAAGAGATCCCAAACAATCTCACGAACGACGAGATATGGCCTCAGCTCAAGTCTCGCTTCCGCAGTCACAGATGAACGTAGGGTCTTGCCTCAGCTAAGAATCCCTACTCCTTCTCCTTCCAGCATCAACTCACATCTGATCTCAACATAAGAATGGATTGTCTGAGCTCCTGGGATCCGCCCATGAAGGGGTAGGGGTCACACCTTCTGTTCAATGGTTGAGTTCACCAGAAGATTCTATTTTGGTCAGCTCCACATAGTCTAAGGGTACTGTCACACAGTGCAATTACGATCGCTACGACGGTACGATTCGTGACGTTCTAGCGATATCGTTACGATATCGCAGTGTCTGACACGCAGCAGCGATCAGGGACCCTGCTGAGAATCGTACGTCGTAGCAGATCGTTTGAAACTTTCTTTTGTCGCTGGATCTCCCGCTGTCATCGCTGGATCGTTGTGTGTGACAGCGATCCAGCGATGCTCTCACTGTACGGCTGCACTCAGTCAGAGCAGGAAGCAGACTGCAAGGGACCTGATGGACATCACATGGTGAGTATGTACGGTTTTTTTTTTTTTACTTTTACGCTGGTAACCACGGTAAACATCGGGTTACTAAGCGCCGCCCTGCGCTTAGTAACCCGATGTTTACCCTGGTTACCAGCGAACCTCGGCATCGCTCCAGCGCCGTGATTGCAAAGTGTGACCGCAGTCTACGACGCTGGAGCGATACTCATACGACGCTGCGACGTCACGGATCGTGCCGTCGTAGCGACGAAAATTGCACGGTGTGACAGTACCCTAAGCAATATGTACATTTGACTAGCCACCTGCTGAGGAACAATGGCTATTCCTTCCTAGTGATGTTGACAAAGCTTAATTACATTATAGCTTAGGGCTGCAAGTATTGGGGGAAGGAGACATTTTGTTACAAATTAACTCAAAGCACAAGAAAATACATATGATTCAAATACAGGACAGGGCAAAAGTACAGATCATGACAGTATCCCCATCATTTACCTCACATCAGTAGTAGTATCCCCATCATTTACCTCACATCAGTAGTAGTATCCCCATCATTTACCTCACATCAGTAGTAGTATCCCCATCATTTACCTCACATCAGTAGTAGTATCCCCATCATTTACCTCACATTAGTAGTAGTATCCCCATTATTTACCTCACATCAGTAGTAGTATCCCCATCATTTACCTCACATTAGTAGTAGTATCCCCATCAGTTACCTCACATTAGTAGTAGTATCCCCATCATTTACCTCACATCAGTAGTAGTATCCCCATCATTTACCTCACATTAGTAGTAGTATCCCCATTATTTACCTCACATCAGTAGTAGTATCCCCATCATTTACCTCACATTAGTAGTAGTATCCCCATCATTTACCTCACATCAGTAGTAGTATCCCCATCATTTACCTCACATTAGTAGTAGTATCCCCATCATTTACCTCACATCAGTAGTAGTATCCCCATCATTTACCTCACATTAGTAGTAGTATCCCCATCATTTACCTCACATCAGTAGTAGTATCCCCATCATTTACCTCACATCAGTAGTATTACCCCCATCATTTACCTCACATTAGTAGTAGTATCCCCATCATTTACCTCACATCAGTAGTAGTATCCCCATCATTTACCTCACATTAGTAGTAGTATCCCCATCATTTACCTCACATCAGTAGTAGTATCCCCATCATTTACCTCACATTAGTAGTAGTATCCCCATCATTTACCTCACATTAGTAGTAGTATCCCCATCATTTACCTCACATTAGTAGTGTTATCCCCATCATTTACCTCACATCAGTAGTAGTATGCCCATTATTTACCTCACATCAGTAGTAGTATCCCCATCATTTACCTCACATTAGTAGTAGTATCCCCATCATTTACCTCACATCAGTAGTAGTATCCCCATCATTTACCTCACATTAGTAGTAGTATCCCCATCATTTACCTTACATTAGTAGTGTTATCCCCATCATTTACCTCACATTAGTAGTAGTATCCCCATCATTTACCTCACATTAGTAGTAGTATCCCCATTATTTACCTCACATTAGTAGTAGAATCCCCATCATTTACCTCACATCAGTAGTAGTATCCCCATCATTTACCTCACATTAGTAGTAGTATCCCCATCATTTACCTCACATTAGTAGTAGTATCCCGATCATTTACCTCACAATAGTAGTAGTATCCCCATCATTTACCTCACATTAGTAGTGTTATCCCCATCATTTATCTCACATTAGTAGTAGTATCCCCATCATTTACCTCACATCAGTAGTAGTATCCCCATCATTTACCTCACATTAGTAGTAGTATCCCCATCATTTACCTCACATTAGTAGTAGTATCCCCATCATTTACCTCACATCAGTAGTAGTATCCCCATCATTTACCTCACATTAGTAGTAGTATCCCCATCATTTACCTCACATTAGTAGTGTTATCCCCATCATTTACCTTACATTAGTAGTAGTATCCCCATCATTTATCTCACATTAGTAGTAGTATCCCCATCATTTACCTCACATTAGTAGTGTTATCCCCATCATTTACCTCACATCAGTAGTAGTATCCCCATCATTTACCTCACATCAGTAGTAGTATCCCCATCATTTACCTTACATTAGTAGTAGTATCCCCATCATTTACCTCACATCAGTAGTAGTATCACCATCATTTACCTCACATTAGTAGTAGTATCCCCATCATTTACCTCACATCAGTAGTAGTATCCCCATCATTTACCTCACATTAGTAGTAGTATCCCCATCATTTACCTCACATTAGTAGTAGTATCCCCATCATTTACCTCACATCAGTAGTAGTATCCCCATCATTTACCTCACATTAGTAGTAGTATCCCCATCATTTACCTCACATTAGTAGTAGTATCCCCATCATTTACCTCACATTAGTAGTAGTATGCCCATCATTTACCTTACATTAGTAGTAGTATCCCCATCATTTATCTCACATTAGTAGTAGTATCCCCATCATTTATCTCACATTAGTAGTAGTATCCCCATCATTTACCTCACATTAGTAGTGTTATCCCCATCATTTACCTCACATTAGTAGTAGTATCCCCATCATCTACCTCACATCAGTGGTAGTATCCCCATCATTTACCTCACATTAATAGTAGTATCCCCATCATTTACCTCACATCAGTAGTAGTATCCCCATCATTTACCTCACATCAGTAGTAGTATCCCCATCATTTACCTCACTGTTGTGAATTTACCTTTTGGCTCCCTCTAGTGGCTACTAGTGATTTGACTCTGGGTATGTCATTCATCCCTTGTATGCTCACCTGGGTCGTTAGGTCAGGGGTGTTGCTATATAAGCTCCCTGGACCTTCAGTTCAATGCCTGGCAACGTTGATATCAGAGCTAATCTGTAGTGCTCTTGTCTACTGATCCTGGTTCCTGCTTGATTAAGCTAAGTCTGCTTTCTTGCTTTTTGCTATTTGTTTTTGTTTGCATTTTTGTCCAGCTTGTATATAATCTGTTTCCTGACCTTGCTGGAAGCTCTAGGGTGGCTGGTGTTCACCCCCCGGGCCGTTAGACGGTTCGGGGGTTCTTGAATCTCCAGCGTGGATTTTGATAGGGTTTTTGTTGACCATATAAGTTATCTTACTACATTCTGCTATTAGTAAGTGGGCCTCTCTTTGCTAAAATCTAGTTCATCTCTGTGTTTGTCATTTCCTCTTACCTCACCGTTATTATTTGTGGGGGGCTACTATCCTACTTTTGGGGTCTATTCTCTGGAGGCAAGAGAGGTCTTTGTTTTCCTCTTCTAGGGGTAGTTAGTCCTCCGGCTGGCGCGAGACATCTAGCGACCAACGTAGGCATGTTCCCCGGCTACTGCTAGTGTTGGCGTTAGGAGTAGATATATGGTCAACCCAGTTACCACTGCCCTATGAGCTGGATTTTTGTACGTCGCAGACTTACTTGTTTCTCTGAGACCCTCGCCATTGGGGTCATAACAGTTTGCCAGGCCCGTATTAAATGTTAAATGCATTGCAGAAGCGGGATTATAAGAAAGAAAGTTCTGAGTTTTTTTTTCTCTCTCTCATTTTTTTTTCTTTTCCCCTTTACCTCTGAGTGGCTTGTGTCTGCTGCAGACATGAATGTCCAGACCTTGATTACAAGTGTGGACCAGCTTGCTGCTCGTGTGCAGGGCATACAAGATTATGTTATCAGAAGTCCTTTGTCAGAACCTAAGATACCGATTCCTGAACCGTTTTCCGGAGACCGATTTAAATTTAGAAATTTCAGGAATAATTGTAAATTGTTTTTGTCCCTGAAACCCTGTTCATCTGGAGACTCCGCTCAGCAAGTAAAAATTGTTATTTCTTTTTTACGGGGCGACCCTCAGGATTGGGCCTTCTCGCTGGCGCCAGGAGATCCGGCATTGGCTGACATTGATGCTTTTTTTCTGGCGCTCGGTTTGCTTTATGAGGAACCCAATCTTGAGATTCAGGCAGAAAAGGCCTTGCTGGCTATGTCTCAGGGCCAGGACGAGGCTGAAGTGTATTGCCAAAAATTTCGGAAATGGTCCGTGCTGACCCAGTGGAACGAGTGTGCATTGGCTGCTAATTTTAGAAATGGCCTTTCTGAAGCCATTAAGAATGTGATGGTGGGTTTTCCCATTCCCACAGGTCTGAATGATTCTATGGCCCTGGCTATTCAAATCGACCGGCGGTTGCGGGAGGGCAAAACCGCTAATTCCCTCATGGTGTTGTCTGAACAGACAACTGATTTAATGCAATGTGATAGAATCCTGACTAGAAATGAGCGGAAAATTCATAGACGCCAGAATGGCTTGTGTTACTACTGTGGTGATTCTACACATGTTATCTCAGCATGCTCTAAACGTCTTACTAAGGTTGTTAGTCTGGTCGCCATTGGTAATTTGCAACCTAAATTTATTCTATCTGTAACTTTGATTTGCTCACTGTCATCGTATCCTGTCATGGCGTTTGTGGACTCGGGTGCTGCTCTGAGCCTTATGGATCTGTCATTTGCCAAGCGCTGCGGATTTGTTCTTGAGCCATTGGAAAATCCTATCCCTCTTAGGGGTATTGATTCTACGCCATTGGCAAAAAATAAACCGCAGTTTTGGACACAGGTTACCATGTGTATGACTCCCGAACATCGGGAGGTAATACGTTTTCTTGTTCTGCATAAAATGCATGATTTGGTTGTTTTGGGTTTGCCATGGTTACAGACCCATAATCCAGTCTTGGACTGGAAGGCTATGTCAGTGTCAAGTTGGGGCTGCCATGGAATTCATGGAGATTCCCTGCCCTTGTCTATTGCTTCTTCTATGCCTTCGGAAGTTCCGGCGTATTTGTCTGATTATCAGGATGTCTTCAGCGAGTCTAAGTCCAGTGCACTGCCTCCTCATAGGGAATGTGACTGTGCAATAGATTTGATTCCTGGCAGTAAGTTTCCTAAGGGGAGACTGTTTAATCTGTCGGTACCTGAACATACCGCGATGCGTTCATATATCAAGGAGTCTCTTGAGAAGGGGCATATCCGTCCTTCTTCTTCCCCTCTTGGTGCGGGATTCTTTTTTGTGGCCAAAAAGGACGGATCTTTGAGGCCTTGTATTGACTATCGGCTTTTAAATAAGATCACTGTCAAATTTCAGTATCCTTTGCCGCTGTTGTCAGATTTGTTTGCCCGGATTAAAGGTGCCAAGTGGTTCACCAAGATAGACCTTCGTGGTGCATACAACCTTGTGCGCATTAGGCAGGGCGATGAATGGAAAACCGCATTCAATACGCCCGAAGGTCATTTTGAGTACTTGGTGATGCCATTCGGTCTCTCTAATGCACCTTCAGTTTTTCAGTCCTTCATGCATGACATTTTCCGGAAGTATCTGGATAAATTTTTGATTGTTTATCTGGATGATATTCTGTTTTTTTCTGATGATTGGGACTCGCATGTGGAGCAGGTCAGGATGGTTTTTGAGATTCTGCGTGAAAATTCTTTGTTTGTAAAAGGCTCAAAGTGTCTCTTTGGTGTACAGAAGGTTCCCTTTTTGGGGTTCATTTTTTCCCCTTCTGCTGTGGAGATGGATCCAGTCAAGGTCCGAGCTATTCATGATTGGACTCAACCCTCGTCAGTTAAGAGTCTTCAGAAGTTCTTGGGTTTTGCTAACTTCTACCGTCGCTTTATCGCAAATTTCTCTAGCGTTGTTAAACCGCTGACGGATATGACCAAGAAAGGCTCTGATGTAGCTAACTGGGCTCCTGCTGCCGTGGAGGCTTTCCAGGAGTTAAAACGCCGGTTTACTTCGGCGCCTGTTTTGTGCCAGCCTGACATCTCACTTCCTTTTCAGGTTGAGGTGGATGCTTCGGAGATTGGGGCGGGGGCCGTTTTGTCACAGAGAGGCCCTGGTTGCTCTACTATGAGACCTTGTGCCTTTTTCTCTAGGAAGTTTTCGCCGGCAGAGCGAAATTATGATGTGGGCAATCGGGAGTTGTTGGCCATGAAGTGGGCATTTGAGGAGTGGCGTCATTGGCTCGAGGGTGCTAAGCATCGTGTGGTGGTCTTGACTGATCACAAAAATCTGATGTATCTCGAGTCTGCTAAACGCCTGAATCCTAGACAGGCCCGCTGGTCATTGTTTTTCTCCCGTTTTGACTTTGTGGTCTCGTATTTACCAGGGTCTAAGAATGTGAAGGCCGACGCTCTGTCTAGGAGCTTTGTGCCTGATGCTCCTGGAGTCGCTGAGCCTGTGGGTATTCTTAAGGAAGGAGTTATCGTGTCTGCTATTTCTCCAGATCTGCGACGTGTGTTGCAGAGATTTCAGGCTGGTAGGCCTGACTCTTGTCCTCCTGACAGATTGTTTGTGCCTGCTAGATGGACCAGCAGAGTCATTTCCGAGGTTCATTCCTCGGTGTTGGCAGGGCACCCGGGAATTTTTGGCACCAGAGATCTGGTGGCCAGGTCCTTTTGGTGGCCTTCCTTGTCAAGGGATGTGCGGTCATTTGTACAGTCCTGTGGTACTTGTGCTCGAGCTAAGCCTTGCTGCTCTCGTGCCAGCGGGTTGCTCTTGCCCTTGCCTGTCCCGAAGAGACCTTGGACACACATCTCTATGGATTTCATTTCTGATCTTCCGGTGTCTCAGGGCATGTCTGTCATCTGGGTGATATGTGATCGTTTCTCCAAGATGGTCCATTTGGTTCCTTTGCCTAAGCTGCCCTCTTCTTCTGATCTGGTTCCTGTGTTCTTCCAGAACGTGGTTCGTTTGCACGGCATTCCTGAGAATATTGTGTCGGACAGAGGATCCCAGTTTGTTTCTAGGTTCTGGCGATCCTTTTGTGGTAGGATGGGCATTGAGTTGTCGTTTTCATCCGCTTTCCATCCCCAGACTAACGGACAAACGGAGCGAACTAATCAGACTCTGGAGGCTTATTTGAGGTGTTTTGTCTCTTCTGATCAGGATGATTGGGTGACCTTCTTGCCGTTGGCTGAATTTGCCCTTAATAATCGGGCTAGTTCCGCCACCTTGGTTTCGCCATTTTTCTGCAACTCTGGTTTCCATCCTCGTTTTTCCTCGGGACATGTGGAGCCTTCTGACTGTCCTGGGGTGGATTCCGTGGTGGATAGGTTGCAGCGGATCTGGGGGCATGTGGTGGACAACTTGAAGTTGTCACAGGAGAAGGCTCAGCGTTTTGCCAACCGCCGCCGCGGTGTGGGTCCCCGACTTCGAGTTGGGGATTTGGTATGGCTGTCTTCTCGATTTGTTCCTATGAAGGTCTCCTCTCCCAAATTTAAGCCTCGCTTCATTGGTCCTTACAAGATATTGGAAATCATTAATCCTGTATCCTTTCGCCTGGATCTTCCGGTGTCGTTTGCCATCCACAACGTATTTCATAGGTCCTTGTTGCGGCGGTACGTTGTGCCTGTGGTTCCTTCTGCTGAGGCTCCTGCTCCGGTGTTGGTTGAGGGCGAGTTGGAGTACGTGGTGGAGAAGATCTTAGATTCTCGTCTCTCCAGGCGGAGGCTTCAGTACCTGGTCAAGTGGAAGGGCTATGGTCAGGAGGATAATTCCTGGGTGGTCGCCTCTGATGTGCATGCGGCCGATTTTGTTCGTGCCTTACACGCCGCTCATCCTGATCGCCCTGGTGGTCTTGGTGAGGGTTCGGTGACCCCTCACTAAGGGGGGGGTACTGTTGTGAATTTACCTTTTGGCTCCCTCTAGTGGCTACTAGTGATTTGACTCTGGGTATGTCATTCATCCCTTGTATGCTCACCTGGGTCGTTAGGTCAGGGGTGTTGCTATATAAGCTCCCTGGACCTTCAGTTCAATGCCTGGCAACGTTGATATCAGAGCTAATCTGTAGTGCTCTTGTCTACTGATCCTGGTTCCTGCTTGATTAAGCTAAGTCTGCTTTCTTGCTTTTTGCTATTTGTTTTTGTTTGCATTTTTGTCCAGCTTGTACATAATCTGTTTCCTGACCTTGCTGGAAGCTCTAGGGTGGCTGGTGTTCTCCCCCCGGGCCGTTAGACGGTTCGGGGGTTCTTGAATCTCCAGCGTGGATTTTGATAGGGTTTTTGTTGACCATATAAGTTATCTTACTACATTCTGCTATTAGTAAGTGGGCCTCTCTTTGCTAAAATCTAGTTCATCTCTGTGTTTGTCATTTCCTCTTACCTCACCGTTATTATTTGTGGGGGGCTACTATCCTACTTTTGGGGTCTATTCTCTGGAGGCAAGAGAGGTCTTTGTTTTCCTCTTCTAGGGGTAGTTAGTCCTCCGGCTGGCGCGAGACATCTAGCGACCAACGTAGGCATGTTCCCCGGCTACTGCTAGTGTTGGCGTTAGGAGTAGATATATGGTCAACCCAGTTACCACTGCCCTATGAGCTGGATTTTTGTACGTCGCAGACTTACTTGTTTCTCTGAGACCCTCGCCATTGGGGTCATAACACCTCACATCAGTATTAGTAGTATCCCTGTTGTGAAATTGGATTCTGGGCTCCCCCGGTGGCCACTTGTGGAATTGTACTTGTGTGCATCATCCCCTCTGTTCACCTGCTCCTATCAGGATGTGGGAGTCGCTATATAACCTTGCTCCTCTGTCAGTTTCATGCCGGTCAACAATGTAATCAGAAGCCTTTCTGTGCATGTTCCTGCTACTAGACAACTCCCAGCTAAGTTGGACTTTTGTCCTTGTGTGTTTTTGCATTTTGTTCCTGTTCACAGCTGCTGTTTCGTTACTGTGTCTGGAAAGCTCTTGTGAGCGGAAATTGCCACTCTGGTGTTATGAGTTAATGCTAGAGTCTTAAAGTAATTTCTGGATGGTGTTTTGATAGAGTTTTCTGCTGACCATGAAAGTGCCCTTTCTGTCTTCTTGCTATCTAGTAAGCGGACCTCGATTTTTGCTAAACCTATTTTCATACTACGTTTGTCATTTCATCTAAAATCACCGCCAATATATGTGGGGGCCTCTGTCTGCCTTTTGGGAAAATTTCTCTAGAGGTGAGCCAGGACTGTCTTTTCCTCTGCTAGGATTAGGTAGTTCTCCGGCTGGCGCTGGGCATCTAGGGATAAAAAAACGTAGGCATGCTACCCGGCCACTTCTAGTTGTGCGGCAGGTTTAGTTCATGGTCAGTATAGTTTCCATCTTCCAAGAGCTAGTTCTCATATATGCTGGGCTATGTTCTCTCGCCATTGAGAATCATGACAGTTTGACCGGCCCAAAAAAAAGGGTTAAATTACTGGCTGAGAAAGGAGAGAAAAAAGAAGTCTGCTACAATTTTTTTTTTTTTTTTCCTCTAGTTCTGAGTGTGCTCTTAATTGAATCACTTGCTAGTCTGCCTATACTGCAGCCTTCCTCTCTTTCTCTCCTTCTACTCCTTGAATGGCTCTGTGTTCACCTGTTTCAAATGGATCTTCAGAGTGTAGCTACAGGTTTGAATAATCTCGCCACAAAGGTACAAAATTTGCAAGATTTTGTTGTTCATGCACCTATGTCTGAGCCTAGAATTCCTTTGCCTGAATTCTTCTCGGGGAATAGATCTCACTTTCAAAATTTTAAAAATAATTGCAAATTGTTTTTGTCCCTGAAGTCTCGCTCTGCCGGAGACCCTGCACAGCAGGTCAGGATTGTAATTTCCTTGCTCCGGGGCGACCCTCAAGACTGGGCTTTTGCATTGGCACCAGGGGATCCTGCGTTGCTCAATGTGGATGCGTTTTTTCTGGCCTTGGGGTTGCTTTATGAGGAACCTCATTTAGAGCTTCAGGCGGAAAAGGCCTTGATGTCCTTGTCTCAGGGGCAAGATGAAGCTGAAATATACTGCCAAAAATTCCGCAAGTGGTCTGTGCTTACTCAGTGGAATGAGTGCGCCCTGGCGGCGATTTTCAGAGAAGGTCTCTCTGATGCCATTAAGGATGTTATGGTGGGGTTCCCTGTGCCTGCGAGTCTGAATGAGTCCATGACGATGGCTATTCAGATCGATAGGCGTCTGCGGGAGCGCAAACCTGTGCACCATTTGGCGGTGTCTACTGAGAAAACGCCAGAAAATATGCAATGTGATAGAATTCTGTCCAGAAGCGAGCGGCAGAATTTTAGACGAAAAAATGGGTTGTGCTTCTATTGTGGTGATTCAACTCATGTTATATCAGCATGCTTTAAGCGTACTAAGAAGCCTGACAAGTCTGTTTCAATTAGCACTTTACAGTCTAAGTTTATTCTATCTGTGACCCTGATTTGTTCTTTGTCATCTATTACCGCGGACGCCTATGTCGACTCTGGCGCTGCTTTGAGTCTTATGGATTGGTCCTTTGCCAAACGCTGTGGGTATGATTTGGAGCCATTGGAGGCTCCGATACCTCTGAAAGGGATTGACTCCACCCCATTGGCTAGTAATAAACCACAATACTGGACACAAGTGACTATGCGTGTTAATCCGGATCACCAGGAGGTTATTCGCTTTCTGGTGCTGTATAATCTACATGATGTTTTGGTGCTGGGATTGCCATGGCTGCAATCTCATAACCCAGTCCTCGACTGGAGAGCTATGTCTGTGTTAAGCTGGGGATGTAAAGGAACTCATGGGGACGTACCTTTGGTTTCCATTTCATCATCTATTCCCTCTGAGATTCCTGAATTCTTGTCTGACTTTCGTGACGTTTTTGAAGAACCCAAGGTTGGTTCACTACCTCCGCACCGGGAGTGCGATTGTGCCATAGACTTGATTCCGGGTAGTAAATACCCTAAGGGTCGTTTATTTAATCTGTCTGTGCCTGAACACGCGGCTATGCGAGAATATATAAAGGAGTCCTTGGAAAAGGGACATATTCGTCCTTCGTCATCTCCCTTAGGAGCCGGTTTTTTCTTTGTGTCTAAGAAAGACGGCTCTTTGAGGCCGTGTATTGATTATCGACTTTTGAATAAAATCACGGTTAAATATCAATATCCGTTACCACTGCTTACTGATTTGTTTGCTCGTATAAAGGGGGCCAAGTGGTTCTCTAAGATTGATCTCCGTGGGGCGTATAATTTGGTGCGAATCAAGCAGGGGGATGAGTGGAAAACCGCATTTAATACGCCCGAGGGCCATTTTGAGTATTTGGTGATGCCTTTTGGTCTTTCTAATGCCCCTTCAGTCTTCCAGTCCTTTATGCATGACATTTTCCGCGATTATTTGGATAAATTTATGATTGTGTATCTGGATGATATTCTGATTTTTTCGGATGACTGGGACTCTCATGTCCAGCAGGTCAGGAGGGTTTTTCAGGTTTTGCGGTCTAATTCCTTGTGTGTGAAGGGTTCTAAGTGTGTTTTTGGGGTTCAAAAGATTTCCTTCTTGGGATACATTTTTTCCCCCTCTTCCATCGAGATGGATCCTGTCAAGGTTCAGGCTATTGGTGATTGGACGCAACCCTCTTCTCTTAAGAGTCTTCAGAAATTTTTGGGCTTTGCTAACTTTTATCGTCGATTTATTGCTGGTTTTTCTGATGTTGTAAAACCATTGACTGATTTGACTAAGAAGGGTGCTGATGTTGCTGATTGGTCCCCTGATGCTGTGGAGGCCTTTCGGGAGCTCAAGCGCCCCTTTTCTTCCGCCCCAGTGTTGCGTCAGCCTGATGTTGCTCTTCCTTTTCAGGTTGAGGTCGACGCTTCTGAAATCGGAGCTGGGGCGGTGTTGTCGCAGAGAAGTTCCGACTGCTCCGTGATGAGACCTTGTGCTTTTTTTTCCCGTAAATTTTCGCCCGCCGAGCGGAATTATGATATTGGGAATCGGGAGCTTTTGGCCATGAAGTGGGCTTTTGAGGAGTGGCGTCACTGGCTTGAGGGGGCCAGACATCAGGTGGTGGTATTGACTGACCACAAAAATTTAATTTACCTTGAGTCTGCCAGGCGCCTGAATCCTAGACAGGCGCGCTGGTCGTTGTTTTTCTCTCGGTTTAATTTTGTGGTGTCTTACCTACCGGGTTCTAAGAATGTTAAGGCGGATGCCCTTTCTAGGAGTTTTGAGCCTGACTCCCCTGGTAATTCTGAGCCCACAGGTATCCTTAAAGATGGAGTGATATTGTCTGCCGTTTCTCCAGACCTGCGGCGGGCCTTGCAGGAGTTTCAGGCGGATAGACCTGATCGTTGCCCACCTGGTAGACTGTTTGTTCCTGATGATTGGACCAGTAGAGTCATCTCTGAGGTTCATTCTTCTGCGTTGGCAGGTCATCCTGGAATCTTTGGTACCAGGGATTTGGTGGCAAGGTCCTTCTGGTGGCCTTCCCTGTCACGAGATGTGCGAGGCTTTGTGCAGTCTTGTGACGTTTGTGCTCGGGCCAAGCCTTGTTGTTCTCGGGCTAGTGGATTGTTGTTACCCTTGCCTATCCCGAAGAGGCCTTGGACGCACATCTCGATGGATTTTATTTCGGATCTGCCTGTTTCTCATAAGATGTCTGTCATCTGGGTGGTGTGTGACCGTTTCTCTAAGATGGTCCATCTGGTTCCCTTGCCTAAGTTGCCTTCTTCTTCCGAGTTGGTTCCTCTGTTTTTTCAAAATGTTGTTCGTTTGCATGGTATTCCGGAGAATATCGTTTCTGACAGAGGGACCCAATTCGTGTCTAGATTTTGGCGGGCATTCTGTGCTAGGATGGGCATAGATTTGTCTTTTTCGTCTGCTTTCCATCCTCAGACTAATGGCCAGACCGAGCGGACTAATCAGACCTTGGAGACATATTTGAGGTGTTTTGTGTCTGCGGATCAGGATGATTGGGTTGCTTTTTTGCCTTTGGCGGAGTTCGCCCTCAATAATCGGGCCAGCTCTGCCACCTTGGTGTCCCCGTTTTTCTGTAATTCGGGGTTTCATCCTCGATTTTCCTCCGGTCAAGTGGAATCTTCGGATTGTCCTGGAGTGGATGCTGTGGTGGAGAGGTTGCATCAGATTTGGGGGCAGGTGGTGGACAATTTGAAGTTGTCCCAGGAGAAGACTCAGCTTTTTGCCAACCGCCGTCGTCGTGTTGGTCCTCGGCTTTGTGTTGGGGACTTGGTGTGGTTGTCTTCTCGTTTTGTCCCTATGAGGGTTTCTTCTCCTAAGTTTAAGCCTCGGTTCATCGGCCCGTACAAGATATTGGAGATTCTTAACCCTGTGTCCTTCCGTTTGGACCTCCCTGCATCCTTTTCGATTCATAATGTTTTTCATCGGTCATTGTTGCGCAGGTATGAGGTACCGGCTGTGCCTTCCGTTGAGCCTCCTGCTCCGGTGTTGGTTGAGGGTGAGTTGGAGTACGTTGTGGAAAAGATCTTGGACTCTCGTGTTTCCAGACGGAGGCTCCAGTATCTGGTCAAATGGAAGGGATACGGTCAGGAGGATAATTCTTGGGTCACTGCCTCTGATGTTCATGCCTCCGATCTTGTCCGTGCCTTTCATAGGGCTCATCCTGATCGCCCTGGTGGTTCTGGTGAGGGTTCGGTGCCCCCTCCTTGAGGGGGGGGTACTGTTGTGAAATTGGATTCTGGGCTCCCCCGGTGGCCACTTGTGGAATTGTACTTGTGTGCATCATCCCCTCTGTTCACCTGCTCCTATCAGGATGTGGGAGTCGCTATATAACCTTGCTCCTCTGTCAGTTTCATGCCGGTCAACAATGTAATCAGAAGCCTTTCTGTGCATGTTCCTGCTACTAGACAACTCCCAGCTAAGTTGGACTTTTGTCCTTGTGTGTTTTTGCATTTTGTTCCTGTTCACAGCTGCTGTTTCGTTACTGTGTCTGGAAAGCTCTTGTGAGCGGAAATTGCCACTCTGGTGTTATGAGTTAATGCTAGAGTCTTAAAGTAATTTCTGGATGGTGTTTTGATAGAGTTTTCTGCTGACCATGAAAGTGCCCTTTCTGTCTTCTTGCTATCTAGTAAGCGGACCTCGATTTTTGCTAAACCTATTTTCATACTACGTTTGTCATTTCATCTAAAATCACCGCCAATATATGTGGGGGCCTCTGTCTGCCTTTTGGGAAAATTTCTCTAGAGGTGAGCCAGGACTGTCTTTTCCTCTGCTAGGATTAGGTAGTTCTCCGGCTGGCGCTGGGCATCTAGGGATAAAAAAACGTAGGCACCCGGCCACTTCTAGTTGTGCGGCAGGTTTAGTTCATGGTCAGTATAGTTTCCATCTTCCAAGAGCTAGTTCTCATATATGCTGGGCTATGTTCTCTCGCCATTGAGAATCATGACATATCCCCATCATTTACCTCACATTAGTAGTAGTATCCCCATCATTTACCTCACATCAGAAGTAGTATCCCCATCATTTACCTCACATCAGTAGTAGTATCCCCATCATTTACCTCACATTAGTAGTGTTATCCCCATCATTTATCTCACATTAGTAGTAGTATCCCCATCATTTACCTCACATCAGTAGTAGTATCCCCATCATTTACCTCACATTAGTAGTAGTATCCCCATCATTTACCTCACATTAGTAGTAGTATCCCCATCATTTACCTCACATTAGTAGTGTTATCCCCATCATTTATCTCACATCAGTAGTAGTATCCCCATCATTTACCTCACATTAATAGTAGTATCCCCATCATTTACCTCACATTAGTAGTAGTATCCCCATCATTTACCTCACATTAGTAGTAGTACCCCCATCATTTACCTCACATTAGTAGTAGTATCCCCATCATTTACCTCACATCAGTAGTAGTATGCCCATCATTTACCTCACATTAGTAGTAGTATCCCCATCATTTACCTCACATCAGTAGTAGTATCCCCATCATTTACCTCACATTAGTAGTAGTATCCCCATTATTTACCTCACATCAGTAGTAGTATCCCCATCATTTACCTCACATCAGTAGTAGTATCCCCATCATTTACCTCACATTAGTAGTAGTATCCCCATCATTTACCTTACATTAGTAGTGTTATCCCCATCATTTACGTCACATTAGTAGTAGTATGCCCATCATTTACCTTACATTAGTAGTAGTATCCCCATCATTTATCTCACAATAGTAGTAGTATCCCCATCATTTACCTCACATTGGTAGTAGTATCCCCATCATTTACCTCACATTAGTAGTAGTATCCCCATCATTTACCTCACATCAGTAGTAGTATCCCCATCATTTACCTCACATTAGTAGTAGTATCCCCATCATTTACCTTACATTAGTAGTAGTATCCCCATCATTTACCTCACATCAGTAGTAGTATCCCCATCATTTACGTCACATTAGTAGTAGTATCCCCATCATTTACCTCACATCAGTAGTAGTATCCCCATCATTTACCTCACATTAGTGGTATTATCTCCATCATTTACCTCACATCAGTAGTATTACCCCCATCATTTACCTCACATTAGTAGTAGTATCCCCATCATTTACCTCACATTAGTAGTAGTATCCCCATCATTTACCTCACATCAGTAGTAGTATCCCCATCATTTACCTCACATTAGTAGTAGTATCCCCATCATTTACCTCACATCAGTAGTAGTATCCCCATCATTTACCTCACATCAGTAGTAGTATCCCCATCATTTACCTCACATCAGTAGTAGTATCCCCATCATTTACCTCACATCAGTAGTAGTATCCCCATCATTTACCTCACATTAGTAGTAGTATCCCCATCATTAACCTTACATTAGTAGTAGTATCCCCATCATTTACCTCACATTAGTAGTAGTATCCCCATCATTTACCTCACATTAGTAGTAGTATCCCCATCATTTACCTCACATTAGTAGTAGTATCCCCATCATTTACCTCACATTAGTAGTAGTATCCCCATCATTTACCTCACATTAGTAGTAGTATCCCCATCATTTACCTCACATCAGTAGTAGTATCCCCATCATTTACCTCACATTAGTAGTAGTATCCCCATCATTTACCTCACATTAGTAGTAGTATCCCCATCATTAACCTTACATTAGTAGTAGTATCCCCATCATTTACCTCACATCAGTAGTAGTATGCCCATCATTTACCTCACATTAGTAGTAGTATCCCCATCATTTACCTCACATCAGTAGTAGTATCCCCATCATTTACCTCACATTAGTAGTAGTATCCCCATTATTTACCTCACATCAGTAGTAGTATCCCCATCATTTACCTCACATCAGTAGTAGTATCCCCATCATTTACCTCACATTAGTAGTAGTATCCCCATCATTTACCTTACATTAGTAGTGTTATCCCCATCATTTACGTCACATTAGTAGTAGTATGCCCATCATTTACCTTACATTAGTAGTAGTATCCCCATCATTTATCTCACAATAGTAGTAGTATCCCCATCATTTACCTCACATTGGTAGTAGTATCCCCATCATTTACCTCACATTAGTAGTAGTATCCCCATCATTTACCTCACATCAGTAGTAGTATCCCCATCATTTACCTCACATTAGTAGTAGTATCCCCATCATTTACCTTACATTAGTAGTAGTATCCCCATCATTTACCTCACATCAGTAGTAGTATCCCCATCATTTACGTCACATTAGTAGTAGTATCCCCATCATTTACCTCACATCAGTAGTAGTATCCCCATCATTTACCTCACATTAGTGGTATTATCTCCATCATTTACCTCACATCAGTAGTATTACCCCCATCATTTACCTCACATTAGTAGTAGTATCCCCATCATTTACCTCACATTAGTAGTAGTATCCCCATCATTTACCTCACATCAGTAGTAGTATCCCCATCATTTACCTCACATTAGTAGTAGTATCCCCATCATTTACCTCACATCAGTAGTAGTATCCCCATCATTTACCTCACATCAGTAGTAGTATCCCCATCATTTACCTCACATCAGTAGTAGTATCCCCATCATTTACCTCACATCAGTAGTAGTATCCCCATCATTTACCTCACATTAGTAGTAGTATCCCCATCATTAACCTTACATTAGTAGTAGTATCCCCATCATTTACCTCACATTAGTAGTAGTATCCCCATCATTTACCTCACATTAGTAGTAGTATCCCCATCATTTACCTCACATTAGTAGTAGTATCCCCATCATTTACCTCACATTAGTAGTAGTATCCCCATCATTTACCTCACATTAGTAGTAGTATCCCCATCATTTACCTCACATCAGTAGTAGTATCCCCATCATTTACCTCACATTAGTAGTAGTATCCCCATCATTTACCTCACATTAGTAGTAGTATCCCCATCATTAACCTTACATTAGTAGTAGTATCCCCATCATTTACCTCACATCAGTAGTAGTATGCCCATCATTTACCTCACATTAGTAGTAGTATCCCCATCATTTACCTCACATCAGTAGTAGTATCCCCATCATTTACCTCACATTAGTAGTAGTATCCCCATTATTTACCTCACATCAGTAGTAGTATCCCCATCATTTACCTCACATCAGTAGTAGTATCCCCATCATTTACCTCACATTAGTAGTAGTATCCCCATCATTTACCTTACATTAGTAGTGTTATCCCCATCATTTACGTCACATTAGTAGTAGTATGCCCATCATTTACCTTACATTAGTAGTAGTATCCCCATCATTTATCTCACAATAGTAGTAGTATCCCCATCATTTACCTCACATTGGTAGTAGTATCCCCATCATTTACCTCACATTAGTAGTAGTATCCCCATCATTTACCTCACATCAGTAGTAGTATCCCCATCATTTACCTCACATTAGTAGTAGTATCCCCATCATTTACCTTACATTAGTAGTAGTATCCCCATCATTTACCTCACATCAGTAGTAGTATCCCCATCATTTACGTCACATTAGTAGTAGTATCCCCATCATTTACCTCACATCAGTAGTAGTATCCCCATCATTTACCTCACATTAGTGGTATTATCTCCATCATTTACCTCACATCAGTAGTATTACCCCCATCATTTACCTCACATTAGTAGTAGTATCCCCATCATTTACCTCACATTAGTAGTAGTATCCCCATCATTTACCTCACATCAGTAGTAGTATCCCCATCATTTACCTCACATTAGTAGTAGTATCCCCATCATTTACCTCACATCAGTAGTAGTATCCCCATCATTTACCTCACATCAGTAGTAGTATCCCCATCATTTACCTCACATCAGTAGTAGTATCCCCATCATTTACCTCACATCAGTAGTAGTATCCCCATCATTTACCTCACATTAGTAGTAGTATCCCCATCATTAACCTTACATTAGTAGTAGTATCCCCATCATTTACCTCACATTAGTAGTAGTATCCCCATCATTTACCTCACATTAGTAGTAGTATCCCCATCATTTACCTCACATTAGTAGTAGTATCCCCATCATTTACCTCACATTAGTAGTAGTATCCCCATCATTTACCTCACATTAGTAGTAGTATCCCCATCATTTACCTCACATCAGTAGTAGTATCCCCATCATTTACCTCACATTAGTAGTAGTATCCCCATCATTTACCTCACATTAGTAGTAGTATCCCCATCATTAACCTTACATTAGTAGTAGTATCCCCATCATTTACTACACATTAGTAGAAGAATCCCCATCATTTACCTCACATTATTTCTTTTATTTTGCACAGTCCGCAATCCGTACTATCACTAAGTGACGTACACGGGCATGCACAGCTAACGGGCAGCTTAATTATCAACACCTACAAGAGACTATATAATAATGGTTAGGTACACAAATAATGACGACCTCCCCAGGAAGTCCATGCGACATGTGCTTCAAGGTTACACAATCGTGGTATTCACACAGGGAGTAATGGGTAAGCAGTCATTTCTTTCACCATACTCATGGTAGCCCAGTGTTTAGAATTTAGTACCCTACCGTATTGTTTGATATTACGGGATATGATGTATAGCAAAAAGGAAAACAGACTAGGTCTATAGTATAAAGGATCACCACACAACAATAAAGCTATAATAGTAAGGACACAACTTTATTCAAACTACAATAAATATACAGCAAACCACATACATGTGTTAAAAACAATTAAAAAGGCATACACTTTGCCATTCAAACAGAAAACCCACAATAGGGTTTGTAGCCCACACTATAGTCACTAGATAAATATAGTGGTTATCCTAATACGTCCTAAACTGCATAGACAGCATATCCTTATTTAACAAATAGCCAATTTCTAGTGCAAAATAACTGCAAACCCTGCAGGTACATGTGCAGAAATGGGGGTTACTAAGGTGCTTAATACATACACCCCACTGAATGCATCCATAAACCCCAACCACCAATCAACAGGCAGGTATGTGGCAACATGGCTAAGAGAAAGGTTGTAAGTAGTGTTGAGCGATACCGTCCGATACTTGAAAGTATCGGTATCGGAAAGTATCGGCCGATACCGGCAAAGTATCGGATCCAATCCGATACCGATACCCGATACCAATACAAGTCAATGGGACTCAAGTATTGGACGGTATTCCTGATGGTTCCCAGGGTCTGAAGGAGAGGAAACTCTCCTTCAGGCCCTGGGATCCATATAAATGTGTAAAAGAAAGAATTAAAATAAAAAATATCGCTATACTCACCTGTCCGACGCAGCCTGGACCTCAGCGAGGGAACCGGCAGCGTTGTTTGTTTAAAATTCGCGCTTTTACTTGGTTACGTGAAGTCCCGGCTTGTGATTGGTCAGGGCGGCCATGTTGCCGGGACGCGGACCAATCACAGCAAGCCGTGACGAAATTACGTCACGGCTTGCTGTGATTGGTCCGCGTCCCGGCAACATGGCCGCCATTAACCAATCACAATCCGTGACGTCACGGGAGGCTGGACACGCGCGCTTTTTAAAATGGGCGCGTGTCCAGCCTCCAGTGACGTCCCGGCTTATGATTGGTCACGGCGCCATGTTGCCGGGACGCGGACCAATCACAGCAAGCCGTGACGAAATTACGTCACAGCTTGCTGTGATTGGTCCGCGTCCCGGCAACATGGCCGCCATTAACCAATCACAAGCCGTGACGTCACGGGAGGCTGGACACGCGCGCTTTTTAAAATGGGCGCGTGTCCAGCCTCCCGTGACGTCCCGGCTTGTGATTGGTTGCGTCTCCCATGTGACTGCGACGCAACCAATCACAACGCCGGAACGTAATTTTAAAATCCTGAAGGACCTGAAATTACGTCACGGCTTGCTGTGATTGGTTGCGTCCCGGTCACATGGGCGGCACGCAACCAATCACAAGCCGGGACTCACGTAAAGGAAAGAAAAGCGCGAATTTTAAACAAAGAACGCTGCCGCTTCCCTCGGTAAGGTGCAGGCTGCGTCGGAGAGGTGAGTATAGCAATATTTTTTATTTTAATTCTCTCTTTTACACATTTTTACATTAATGTTGTTTCGATACCGATACCCGATATCACAAAAATATCGGATCTCGGTATCGGAATTCCGATACAGCAAGTATCGGCCGATACCCGATACTTGCAGTATCGGAATGCTCAACACTAGTTGTAAGTATAAATAATGAATAGGCCATAAAGGGCTACTTAGATCACTGGTATACTAAGCAGTTTGACATACATAAAAGGAGATACAGCCAAATGGCCAACAGATAGCATAACCACTTAGTGGTAAACTGGCATATAATTACCAAAGAGTCCAGCAACCCCTAGTACGCGGTTAAATCCTGCAGCTGGACTGGCTCTAAGTGTGGGCTACACAAATACCCAACGCGTGTCGCCACCTACTGGTGGCTTCGTCAGGGGTAATGTGTGCATACAGTCTGCCGTTTATATATAGAAGGCATAAAGGTTATTACCTACATCAGCTGTGTCGCTGGAAGTTCCGCCGCATGGAGCTGCAGGCGGCAGCCATTACAAACAGGAGCGCATGCTCCGACGTGCTATGGGCGTCAACATGATGACGCTACAAATGAGAACGCCTACTCAGGCGTGTCAAAGGCGTCGGCATACTCAGGCAGGGTTGCCCAGGATACAAGCCGCTACAGATAAGAGCGCATGCTCCAGAATGTCGTAGGCGCCAGTATATTCAAGCAGAGTTGCCAAGGTTACCTAACGCTACTAATCGGACGCATGTGTGCACGAAAACGTGAAACCTCCTGTCTTATTTTTATTTTTACTGATGATACAAGAGCTTGGTCCTGACTCTCCAAGCCTAAAAAACAATTCACATGTAGTTGTGTTGGCAACAATTTACAGTATGTGCTCCAATGAGACGCTGGTAGCAGAGCAAAGTTTCACAAGTTACTAACCCCACACTTTTGATGCTGTCTGCAGGGAGATTCACCAGCTTAAATTAGACCCCAATAGAGGTAGAAACCTGGGTAAGGAGGAACAGCTCATCATAACCAGACTTGGGTCCAATAGGGATTTTGTAATTCGGGAGGCGGATAAAGGGGGTAACCTGGTTATCTGGCCAGTGGACCTCTATACACAGGAGGCTTTTCGTCAATTGCACAATACTGACTGTTACCAGGTTCTTTGTTATGACCCCAGTGGACAGGGTCTCAGGGGAACGTGTAAGTCTGCGAGATTCAAAAATCAGCTCATAGGGCTGTGGTAACTGGGTTGACCAAATAGCTACTCCTAACGCCAACACTAGAAGTAGCCGGGGATCATGCCTACGGATCGCTAGATGACTCGCGCCAGCCGGAGAATCTAACTACCCCTAGGAGAAGAAAACAAAGACCTCTCTTGCCTCCAGAGAAAGGGACCCCAAAGCAAGATACAAGCCCCCCACAAATAATAACGGTGAGGTAAGAGGAAATGACAAACACAGAAATGAACCAGGTTCAGCAAAGAGAGGCCAGCTTACTAATGGCAGAATATAGCAAGATAACTTATCTGGTCAACAAAAACCCTATAAAAATCCACGCTGGAGATTCAAGAACCCCCGAACCGTCTAACGGTCCGGGGGGAGAACACCAGCCCCCTAGAGCTTCCAGCAAAGGTCAGGATACAGATTGGAACAAGCTGGACAAAAATACCAAACAAAACAAAAGCAAAAAGCAAGGAAGAAGACTTAGCTTGAAATACAGGAACCAGGATCATAGGACAAGAGCACAACAGATTAGCTCTGATTTCAACGATGCTAGGCATTGAACTGAAGGTCCAGGGAGCTTATATAGCAACGCCCCTGAACTAACGGCCCAGGTGAGGATATAGGAAAAGACAGAAGCTCCAGAGTAAAATCACTAATGACCACTAGAGGGAGCAAAAAGCAAAATCACAACAGTACCCCCCCCTTAGTGAGGGGTCACCGAACCCTCACCACGACCACCAGGGCGATCAGGACGAGCGGCGTGAAAGGCACGAACTAAATCGGCCGCATGAACATCAGAGGCGACCACCCAGGAATTATCTTCCTGACCATAGCCCTTCCACTTGACCAGGTACTGAAGCCTCCGCCTGGAGAGACGAGAATCCAAGATCTTCTCCACCACGTACTCCAACTCGCCCTCAACCAACACCGGAGCAGGAGGCTCAGCAGAAGGAACCACAGGCACAACGTACCGCCGCAACAAGGACCTATGAAACACGTTGTGGATAGCAAACGACACAGGAAGATCCAGGCGAAAGGATACAGGATTAAGGATTTCCAATATCTTGTAAGGACCAATAAAACGAGGTTTAAATTTGAGAGAGGAAACCTTCATAGGAACAAAGCGGGAAGAAAGCCACACCAAATCCCCAACACGTAGTCGGGGACCCACACCGCGGCGGCGGTTGGCAAAGCGCTGAGCCCTCTCCTGTGACAACTTCAAGTTGTCCACCACAAGATTCCAGATCCGCTGCAACCTATCCACCACAGAATCCACCCCAGGGCAGTCAGAAGGTTCCACATGACCCGAAGAAAAACGAGGGTGGAAACCAGAGTTGCAGAAAAACGGCGAAACCAAGGTGGCGGAACTAGCCCGATTATTAAGGGCAAACTCAGCCAACGGCAAGAAGGTCACCCAATCGTCCTGATCAGCAGAGACAAAACACCTCAAATAAGCCTCCAAAGTCTGATTAGTTCGCTCCGTCTGTCCATTAGTCTGAGGATGGAAAGCAGACGAAAACGACAAGTCAATGCCCATCCTACTACAAAAGGATCGCCAGAATCTGGAAACGAACTGGGATCCTCTGTCTGACACAATATTCTCAGGGATGCCATGCAAACGAACCACGTTCTGGAAAAACACAGGAACCAGATCGGAAGAGGAAGGCAGCTTAGGCAAAGGAACCAAATGGACCATCTTGGAGAAGCGATCACATATCACCCAGATAACAGACATGCCTTGAGACACCGGAAGATCAGAAATGAAATCCATGGAGATATGTGTCCAAGGTCTCTTAGGGACAGGCAAGGGCAAGAGCAACCCGCTGGCACGAGAACAGCAAGGCTTAGCTCGAGCACAAGTCCCACAGGACTGTACAAATGACCGCACATCCCTAGACAAGGAAGGCCACCAAAAGGATCTGGCCACCAGATCTCTGGTGCCAAAAATTCCTGGGTGACCTGCCAACACCGAGGAATGAACCTCGGAAATGACTCTGCTGGTCCACTTATCAGGCACAAACAGTCTGTCAGGTGGACAAGAATCAGGCCTATCAGCCTGAAATCTCTGCAACACACGTCGCAGATCTGGAGAAATAGCTGACAAGATAATACCATCCTTAAGAATACCAACAGGTTCAGCGACTCCAGGAGCATCAGGCACAAAGCTCCTGGAAAGAGCATCGGCCTTCACATTTTTTGAACCTGGTAAATACGAGACAACAAAGTCAAAACGGGAGAAAAACAATGACCAGCGGGCCTGTCTAGGATTCAGGCGTTTAGCAGACTCGAGATACATCAGATTTTTGTGATCAGTCAAGACCACCACACGATGCTTAGCACCCTCGAGCCAATGACGCCACTCCTCAAATGCCCATTTCATGGCCAACAACTCCCGATTGCCCACATCATAATTTCGCTCCGCAGGCGAAAACTTCCTAGAGAAAAAGGCGCAAGGTCTCATAACAGAGCAACCAGGGCCTCTCTGCGACAAAACGGCCCCTGCTCCAATCTCTGAAGCATCCACCTCAACCTGAAAGGGAAGCGAGACATCAGGCTGGCACAAAACAGGCGCCGAAGTAAACCGACGTTTCAACTCCTGGAAAGCCTCCACGGCAGCAGGAGCCCAATTAACCACATCGGAGCCCTTCTTGGTCATATCCGTCAAAGGTTTCACAATGCTAGAAAAGTTAGCGATAAAACGACGGTAGAAGTTAGCGAAACCCAAGAACTTCTGAAGACTCTTAACTGACGAGGGCTGAGTCCAATCAAGAATAGCTCGGACCTTGACTGGGTCCATCTCCACAGCAGAAGGGGAAAAAATGAACCCCAAAAAGGGAACCTTCTGTACACCAAAAAGACACTTTGAGCCCTTGACAAACAAAGAATTTTCACGCAAAATTTTAAAGACCATCCTGACCTGCTCCACATGCGAGTCCCAATTATCAGAAAAAACCAGAATATCATCCAGATAAACGATCAAAAATTTATCCAGATAGTTCCGGAAAATGTCATGCATAGAGGACTGAAAAACTGAAGGGGCATTAGAGAGCCCAAAAGGCATCACTGTTGTGAATTTGGATTCTGGGCTCCCCCGGTGGCCGCTTGTGGAATTGGACTTGTCATCCTCTTTCCTGTTTCACCTGATTCCATCAGTAGTGGGTGTCGCTATTTAAGCTCATTTCTCTGGTGGTTTCTTGCCGGTCAACAATGTTATCTGATGCCTCTCAGTGCTTGTTCCTGCTTCTAGACTACTACTAGATAAGTTGGACTTTTGTCCATGTTTTGTTTTGCCTATTTGTTCCAGTTCACAGCTGAAGTTTTGTTACTGTGTCTGGAAAGCTCTCGTTGATCAGGGATTGCTACTCTGGCGTTATGAGTTAATGCCAGAGTTTAAGGTAATCTCTGGATGGTGTTTTGTTAGTGTTTTTCTGCTGACCATGAAAGTATACTATCTGTCTTCTGCTATCTAGTAAGCGGACCTCAAATTTGCTAAGACTATTTTCCTGCTGCGTTTGTTGTTTCATCTGAACTCACCGTCATTATATGTGGGGGGCTACTGTCTTCTTTGGAATATTTCTCTAGAGGTGAGCCAGGTCTTATATTTCCCTCTGCTAGCTATTTAGGTCTTAGGCCAGAGCTGGGCATCTAGCGATAAATAGGAAATGCTACCTGGCTATTTCTAGTTGCGCGGCAGGCTTAGTTCATGGTCAGTATAGTTCCATCTTCCGAGAGCTTGTCCCTCTATAGGCTTGCTATGATCTCTGCCTGCAGAGATCATGACAGTTTGACCGGCCCATAAAGTGTTAAAGACCCAGGTTGAGAAAGGAGAGTTATAAGAAGTCTGCTGAAATTTTTTTTTTTTTTTTTTCCTCCAGTCTGCCTTGCTGCAGTCTTTTCTCTCTCTCTCCTCCTAATCTCTGTATGCTCTGTGTGCACCTGACAATAATGGATCTCCAGAGTGTAACTGCGGGTTTGAATAATCTCATCACGAAAGTACAAAATTTACAAGATTTTGTGGTACATGCTCCGGTATCTGAGCCGAGAATTCCTTTGCCGGAGTTCTTCACAGGGAATAGAGCTAGCTTCCAGAATTTCCGAAATAATTGTAAGCTTTATTTGTCCCTGAAGTCTCGTTCAGCTGGAGACCCTGCTCAGCAGGTTAGGATTGTGATTTCCTTGCTCAGGGGTGACCCTCAAGATTGGGCCTTCTCATTGCCAGCAGGGGATCCTGCGTTACGCGATGTGGATGCGTTTTTTCTGGCCTTGGGCTTGCTTTATGAGGAACCTCATTTGGAACTTCAGGCAGAAAAAACTTTGATGGCACTATCTCAGGGGCAAGACGAAGCTGAAGTTTTCTGCCAAAAATTCCGTAAATGGTCTGTGCTTACTCAGTGGAATGAGTGCGCCTTGGCGGCAACTTTCAGAGAAGGTCTCTCTGATGCCGTTAAGGATGTTATGGTGGGGTTCCCTTTGCCTGCAGGTCTGAATGAGTCCATGACAATGGCTATTCAGATTGATAGGCGTCTGCGGGAGCGCAAACCGGTGCACCATCTGGCGGTGTCTATGGAAAAGACGCCAGAAAGTATGCAGTGTGATAGAATTCTGTCCAGGAGCGAGCGACAGAATTTTAGACGGAAGAATGGATTGTGTTTCTATTGTGGGGATTCTACTCATGTTATATCAGCATGCTCTAGGCGTACAAAGAAGCTTGATAAGTCTGTTTCCATTAGCACCATTCAGTCTAAGTTTATTTTGTCTGTAACCCTGATTTGCTCTTTGTCATCCATTGCCACGGACGCCTATGTTGACTCTGGCGCCGCTCTGAGTCTTATGGATTGGTCCTTTGCCAATCGTTGTGGTTTTGATTTAGAGCCTTTGGAGACTCTTATTCCTCTGAAGGGGATTGACTCCACCCCATTGGCTAATAATAAACCACAATACTGGACACAAGTAACCATGCGTATCAATCCGGATCACCAGGAGATTATTCGTTTCCTGGTGCTGTATAATTTACATGACGATTTGGTACTGGGATTGCCATGGTTGCAGTCTCACAACCCAGTCTTGGACTGGAGAGCAATGTCTGTGTTGAGCTGGGGATGTAAGGGTATTCATGGGGACGTACCTTTGGTTTCTATTTCGTCGTCCATTCCCTCTGAAGTCCCTGAGTTCCTCTCTGATTATCAAGACGTCTTTGACGAACCCAAGCTTGGGTCGTTACCTCCGCACCGTGAGTGCGATTGTGCCATAGATTTGATACCGGGTTGTAAATATCCAAAGGGTCGTTTGTTTAATTTGTCTGTGCCGGAACATGCTGCTATGCGGGAATATATAAAGGAGTCTTTGGAAAAGGGACATATTCGTCCATCTTCTTCTCCCTTGGGAGCTGGGTTTTTCTTTGTCTCAAAAAAAGACGGCTCTTTGAGACCATGTATTGATTATCGGCTTCTGAATAAGATCACTGTTAAGTATCAATACCCATTGCCATTGCTTACTGATTTGTTTGCTCGTATAGAGGGTGCTAAGTGGTTCTCTAAAATTGATCTTCGTGGGGCGTATAATTTGGTGCGGATCAGGCAGGGGGATGAGTGGAAGACCGCATTTAATACGCCCGAGGGCCACTTTGAGTATTTGGTCATGCCTTTTGGTCTTTCTAATGCCCCTTCAGTTTTCCAGTCTTTTATGCATGATATTTTCCGCGATTTTCTGGATAAATTTATGATAATATATCTGGATGATATTCTGATTTTTTCTGATGACTGGGACTCTCATGTCCAGCAGGTCAGGAGAGTTTTTCAGGTTCTGCGGTCTAATTCTTTATGTGTGAAGGGGTCTAAGTGCGTTTTTGGGGTCCAGAAAATTTCCTTTTTGGGGTATATTTTTTCTCCCTCTTCCATTGAGATGGATCCCGTCAAGGTGCAAGCTATTTGTGACTGGACTCAGCCCTCCTCTCTTAAGGGTCTTCAGAGATTTTTGGGCTTTGCCAACTTTTACCGCCGATTTATTGCTGGTTTTTCGGATGTCGTTAAACCACTGACTGATTTGACCAGACAAGGCGCTGATGTTGCTAATTGGTCCCCTCATGCTGTAGAGGCCTTTCAGGAGCTTAAGCGCCGTTTTGCCTCTGCCCCTGTGTTGCGTCAGCCTGATGTGAATCTGCCTTTTCAGGTTGAGGTTGACGCTTCGGAGATCGGAGCTGGGGCAGTGTTGTCGCAGAAAGGTTCCGACTGCTCCGTCATTAGGCCTTGTGCCTTCTTTTCTCGCAAATTTTCGCCCGCAGAGCGGAATTATGATGTTGGGAATCGGGAGCTTTTGGCCATGAAGTGGGCGTTTGAGGAGTGGCGCCATTGGCTCGAGGGGGCTAGACATCAGGTGGTGGTATTGACTGACCACAAAAATTTGATTTATCTTGAGACTGCCAGACGCCTGAATCCTAGACAGGCGCGCTGGTCTTTATTTTTTTCTCGCTTTAATTTTGTGGTGTCATACCTACCGGGTTCTAAGAATGTTAAGGCAGATGCCCTTTCTAGGAGTTTTGACCCGGACTCTCCTGGTAATTCTGAAACCACAGGTATCCTTAGGGAGGGAGTAATTTTGTCGGCCGTTTCTCCTGATCTGCGGCGGTCCTTGCAAGAGTTTCAGGCGGATAGACCGGATCGTTGTCCGCCTGATAGACTGTTTGTTCCGGATGATTGGACCAGCAGAGTCATCTCTGAGGTACATTCTTCTGCATTGGCAGGTCATCCCGGAATTTTTGGTACCAGGGATTTGGTGGCAAGATCCTTCTGGTGGCCTTCTCTGTCACGAGATGTGAGAGTCTTTGTGCAGTCATGTGACGTTTGTGCTCGGGCCAAGTCTTGTAGTTCTCGGGCTAGCGGACTGCTGTTGCCCTTGCCTATTCCTAAGAGGCCTTGGACACACATCTCGATGGATTTTATTTCAGATCTGCCTGTTTCCCAGAAGATGTCTGTCATCTGGGTGGTCTGTGACCGTTTCTCTAAAATGGTCCATTTGGTTCCTCTGCCCAAGTTGCCTTCTTCTTCTGAGTTGGTTCCTCTGTTTTTTCAGAATGTTGTCCGATTGCACGGTATTCCTGAGAATATTGTTTCTGACAGAGGTACCCAATTTGTGTCTAGATTTTGGCGGGCATTCTGTGCTAGGATGGGCATAGATTTGTCTTTTTCGTCTGCTTTTCACCCTCAGACTAATGGCCAGACCGAGCGGACTAATCAGACCCTTGAGACATATCTGAGGTGTTTTGTCTCTGCTGACCAGGATGATTGGGTTGCTTTTTTGCCATTGGCAGAGTTCGCCCTCAATAATCGGGCCAGTTCTTCCACCTTGGTGTCCCCGTTTTTCTGTAATTCGGGGTTTCACCCTCGATTTTCCTCCGGTCAGGTGGAATCCTCGGATTGTCCTGGAGTGGATGCGGTGGTAGAGAGATTGCATCACATTTGGGGGCAGGTTATGGACAATTTGAAGTTGTCCCAGGAGAAGACTCAGCGTTTTGCCAACCGTCATCGTCGTGTTGGTTCTCGGCTTTGTGTTGGAGATTTAGTGTGGTTGTCTTCTCGTTTTGTCCCTATGAGGGTCTCTTCTCCTAAGTTTAAACCTCGGTTCATCGGCCCTTATAGAATATTGGAGATTCTTAATCCTGTTTCTTTCCGTTTGGACCTCCCTGCGTCCTTTTCCATTCATAACGTTTTTCATCGGTCGTTATTGCGCAGGTATGAGGTACCTGTTGTACCTTCAGTTGAGCCTCCTGCTCCGGTGTTGGTTGAGGGTGAGTTGGAGTACGTTGTGGAGAAAATTTTGGACTCTCGTGTTTCCAGACGGAAACTCCAGTATCTGGTCAACTGGAAGGGTTACGGCCAGGAGGATAATTCTTGGGTCAATGCATCTGATGTTCATGCTTCTGATCTTGTTCGTGCCTTCCATAGGGCTCATCCTGGTCGCCCTGGTGGATCTGGTGAGGGTTCGGTGCCCCCTCCTTGAGGGGGGGGTACTGTTGTGAATTTGGATTCTGGGCTCCCCCGGTGGCCGCTTGTGGAATTGGACTTGTCATCCTCTTTCCTGTTTCACCTGATTCCATCAGTAGTGGGTGTCGCTATTTAAGCTCATTTCTCTGGTGGTTTCTTGCCGGTCAACAATGTTATCTGATGCCTCTCAGTGCTTGTTCCTGCTTCTAGACTACTACTAGATAAGTTGGACTTTTGTCCATGTTTTGTTTTGCCTATTTGTTCCAGTTCACAGCTGAAGTTTTGTTACTGTGTCTGGAAAGCTCTCGTTGATCAGGGATTGCTACTCTGGCGTTATGAGTTAATGCCAGAGTTTAAGGTAATCTCTGGATGGTGTTTTGTTAGTGTTTTTCTGCTGACCATGAAAGTATACTATCTGTCTTCTGCTATCTAGTAAGCGGACCTCAAATTTGCTAAGACTATTTTCCTGCTGCGTTTGTTGTTTCATCTGAACTCACCGTCATTATATGTGGGGGGCTACTGTCTTCTTTGGAATATTTCTCTAGAGGTGAGCCAGGTCTTATATTTCCCTCTGCTAGCTATTTAGGTCTTAGGCCAGAGCTGGGCATCTAGCGATAAATAGGAAATGCTACCTGGCTATTTCTAGTTGCGCGGCAGGCTTAGTTCATGGTCAGTATAGTTCCATCTTCCGAGAGCTTGTCCCTCTATAGGCTTGCTATGATCTCTGCCTGCAGAGATCATGACACATCACCAAGTACTCAAAATGACCTTCGGGCGTATTGAATGCGGTTTTCCATTCATCCCCTTGCTTAATGCGCACAAGGTTGTACGCACCACGAAGGTCTATCTTGGTAAACCACTTGGCACCTTTAATCCGGGCAAACAAGTCAGACAACAGCGGCAAAGGATACTGAAATTTGACAGTGATCTTATTTAAAAGCCGATAGTCAATACAAGGCCTCAAAGATCCGTCCTTTTTAGCCACAAAAAAGAATCCCGCACCAAGAGGGGAAGAAGACGGACGGATGTGTCCTTTCTCCAGAGACTCCTTGATATATGAACGCATAGCGGTATGTTCAGGTATCGACAGATTAAACAGTCTTCCCTTAGGAAATTTACTGCCTGGAATCAAATCTATTGCACAGTCACATTCCCTATGAGGAGGCAATGCACTGGACCTGGACTCGCTAAAGACATCCTGATAATCAGACAAATACTCCGGAACTTCCGAAGGCGTAGAAGAAGCAATAGACACAGGCAGGGAATCCTCATGAATACCACGACAGCCCCAACTAGACACTGACATAGCCTTCCAGTCAAGGACTGGATTATGGGTCTGTAACCATGGCAGCCCCAAAACAACCAAATCATGCATTTTATGTAGAACGAGAAAACGTATCACCTCGCGGTGTTCAGGAGTCATGCACATGGTAACCTGTGTCCAATACTGCGGTTTATTTTCTGCTAATGGCGTAGCATCAATACCCCTAAGAGGGATAGGATTTTCTAATGGTTCAAGAATAAAACCACAGCGCTTAGCAAATGAGAGATCCATAAGACTCAGGGCAGCACCTGAATCTACAAACGCCATGACAGGATAAGATGACAGTGAGCAAATCAAAGTTACAGACAGAATAAACTTAGGATGCAAATTACCAACGGTGACAGGACTAACAACCTTAGATATACGTTTAGAGCATGCTGAGATAACATGTGTAGAATCACCACAGTAGTAGCACAAGCCATTCCGGCGTCTATGAATTTTCCTCTCATTTCTAGTCAGGATTCTATCACATTGCATCAAATCAGGTGTCCGTCCAGACAACACCATGAGGGAATTTGCGGTTTTTCTATCACATTGCATCACATCAGGTGTCTGTTCAGACAACAACATGAGGGAATTTGCGGTTTTGCGCTCCCGCAACCGCCGGTCAATTTGAATAGCCAGGGACATGGTATCATTCAGACCTGTGGGAATGGGAAAACCCACCATAACATTCTTAATGGCCTCAGAAAGGCCATTTCTAAAATTAGCGGCCAGTGCACACTCGTTCCAATGTGTCAGCACGGACCATTTCCGAAATTTTTGGCAATACACCTCAGCCTCGTCCTGGCCCTGAGACATAGCCAGCAAGGCTTTCTCTGCCTGAATCTCAAGATTGGGTTCCTCATAAAGTAAACCGAGCGCCAGAAAAAACGCATCAATATCAGCCAATGCCGGATCTCCTGGCGCCAACGAAAAAGCCCAATCTTGAGGGTCACCCCGTAAGAATGAAATAACAATTTTTACTTGTTGAGCAGAGTCTCCAGACGAACAAGGTTTCAGGGACAAAAACAATTTACAATTATTCCTGAAATTCCTAAACTTAAATCGGTCTCCTGAAAACAGTTCAGGAATCGGAATCTTGGGTTCAGACCTAGGATTTCTGGTAACATAATCTTGTATACCCTGCACACGAGCGGCAAGCTGGTCCACACTTGTAATCAAGGTCTGGACATTCATGTCTGCAGCAAGCTTAAGCCACTCTGAGGTAAAGGGGAAAAGAAAAAAAAAAAAAAAAAAAATGAGAGAGGGAAAAAAAAACCTCAAAATTTTCTTTCTTATAATCCCACTTCTGCAATGCATTAAACATTTAATACTGGGCTGGCATACTGTTATGACCCCAGTGGACAGGGTCTCAGAGGAACGTGTAAGTCTGCGAGATTCAAAAATCAGCTCATAGGGCTGTGGTAACTGGGTTGACCAAATAGCTACTCCTAACGCCAACACTAGAAGTAGCCGGGGATCATGCCTACGGATCGCTAGATGACTCGCGCCAGCCGGAGAATCTAACTACCCCTAGGAGAAGAAAACAAAGACCTCTCTTGCCTCCAGAGAAAGGGACCCCAAAGCAAGATACAAGCCCCCCACAAATAATAACGGTGAGGTAAGAGGAAATGACAAACACAGAAATGAACCAGGTTCAGCAAAGAGAGGCCAGCTTACTAATAGCAGAATATAGCAAGATAACTTATCTGGTCAACAAAAACCCTATAAAAATCCACGCTGGAGATTCAAGAACCCCCGAACCGTCTAACGGTCCGGGGGGAGAACACCAGCCCCCTAGAGCTTCCAGCAAAGGTCAGGATACAGATTGGAACAAGCTGGACAAAAATACCAAACAAAACAAAAGCAAAAAGCAAGGAAGAAGACTTAGCTTGAAATACAGGAACCAGGATCATAGGACAAGAGCACAACAGATTAGCTCTGATTTCAACGATGCCAGGCATTGAACTGAAGGTCCAGGGAGCTTATATAGCAACGCCCCTGAACTAACGGCCCAGGTGAGGATATAGGAAAAGACAGAAGCTCCAGAGTAAAATCACTAATGACCACTAGAGGGAGCAAAAAGCAAAATCACAACAGTTCTTCCTTCTGATCCTACAGGTGTGTTTCAAAGGAAATTGAATCATTTGTTGGACACTGCATTTGCACACAACATCATCACTAAACGTGAGAGAGAATTTCTGTTTAATTGCCATCCAAAGACCCCGACTTTCTATATGCTCCCAAAAGTGCATAAGTCACTGGATGTTCCTCCAGGTAGGCCAATTGTGTCGGGGATAGGGGGGCTATTGGAGCGGCCATGCATATATGTCGATTTCTTCCTTCAGCCGCTTGTGTTAACCCTAAAGTCCTATGTGAGAGATTCCACCTGTCTTATTTCACAGTTCCAAGACTTTGAAGTTCCCCCGGACACTTGGCTCGTGACTCTGGATGTGGAGTCACTCTACACTTGTATAAGCCACGAATTGGGTATTCAAGCTGTATCTTTCTTTTTGGACCAGAACACCACCGGGGATAGAGGACACGATTCATTTTTGTTGGACCTATTATTGTTCATATTGGACAAGAACTTTTTCATTTTTGATCGTGTTTTCTATAAGCAGGTGAGAGGCACGGCCATGGGGGCTAGGTGTGCCCCTGCGTATGCCAACCTGTTTTTGGGGTGGTGGGAGGTCACCAGGGTGTACTGTCTAGAGGGCTACTTGAAACATGTTATCAAATGGCAATGCTACATTGATGATGTTGTATTTCTCTGGACAGACACCCTGGAGGAATGCCAAGGGTTTGTCGAGGCATTAAATGACAATCCATGGAACATCAGATTGACCTCGCAATACTCACAAACAAAGATTGAATTCTTGGACTTGGAACTGTACATAAGTGGCAACAGGATTGTGACTTCGCTGTATAGAAAACCTACGGCGTCCAATAGCCTTCTACATTTCACCAGTTTCCATCCCAACCATCTAAAGAAAGGAATCCCCAAAGGCCAATTTTATAGAGTGAGAAGGAACTGCACCCGGCGGAGGGACTTTCTGGAGCATTCTCGAGATCTTACCTCGCGATTCCGTGAGAGAGGCTACCCACATAAGGTAATATCACGCGCCTTTGGGGCAGCCAGAGATAGCAGCAGGATGGGCCTTTTACAGCCCAGGATTAAAGCTACTGAAAAGCCGCTCGGGATCATTACATCCTATAACAATCAGTGGCAAGATGTGAGACAGATTTTGTCTAAGTATTGGGGCATTTTATTAAGCGAATCTAGGCTTAATCCCCACATTGCCACTCATCCGAGTCTGATAGCTAGAAGGGCCAGGAACCTTAGAGACCGCCTGAGTCATAGTCATTTCCAGCGCCCTACTAGAAAACTTAATAGGGGAACTAGACTCAATGGCACATTCCCATGTGGGACCTGCAACATCTGTCCGTTTGTTCTTGGCGATGTATCTATTTTGTCTTCTTTATCTTTACAGATTCCTACTAAGTCCTACTTCAATTGCAAATCACGCAATTTGATCTATGCCTTGATTTGTCCTTGTCTCAAAATCTACGTGGGCCAAACCACTCAGGAACTAAGAAAGCGTATCCAGCAGCGCTTTTCAAATATCACAACAGCCAAGAAAGACAAGACAAAGGGAAAGAATATCACCTCGGTGGCTTCACACTATCTGGCCGAACACAATTCCCAGTGGAATGGTACCAGGATATTGGGACTTGAGGAAGTTCAATCTAATATCAGGGGTGGAGACATCTCCTCGGAGCTCCTGAGACGAGAGTCCAGATGGATCTTCAATTTGAATTGTCTCACCCCTTTTGGCCTCAACGAGGACCTTCTATTTACTGGTTTTTACAAATAGACTACTTCACTCTCCAGCCTATATTGGCTTGCTATTTAATCTTTGGGTTTTTTCGGTAATATTGTCTTTCTTGGAACTCATTTTTACCGGTTTGATTTGTTTTTTGACTCTGGGTTATACATGTATATTCAAATATTACTATACTCTATATAACAATGCATTCTATGTATATATATATCTAGTGATCTTTACTTCTGCATAGACAGCATAACCTTCCATTAGGATTCTGGATATACTACAGAATTGTTGTTGTTTTGTTTAGGGGTTGCCATTTCAACAAATACTCTACCCTTTCGTACGGTCACAGATTGTCAATTGGCTACTCTGGTAATCTGTTGGTCTGGTTAACTGTATCTCTTTTTGATTGATACTTATTATTATTTTTTACACAAAAACAATACAAACTATTATATACACGTTTAGGTTTCATCTGTATTTTGCCCTATTGGTGGGGATTTACATGAGTGCTTTAGTGCTGGGTGCTTATCACCTTATATTTGGGAGGTACTGGTATAAATTTCCCTATCCAGATATAATACGTGTCCTCTATAGGCTTTAGTCTATCCCTCTGTTTGTACCAAAACGGTGCTCTAGGGAACATGGTTACAATGTGCTATCGTATTGTTCACATTATTTATGACCCCTGCACTTTGGCTTAGCTAGGCATCGTCCTTGCTGAGCATTTTTTGGTTTGGGGTTATCAACTTCAGAAATCATGTTTGGCTACCAGCGTCTCATTGTAGCACTGCGCATGCGTATATTATATATTGCTCTGTGTTGCCAAGACAACTATTGATAAGTGTGGGGTTAGTAACTTGTGAAACTTTGCTCTGCTACCAGCGTCTCATTGGAGCACATACTGTAAATTGTTGCCAACACAACTACATGTGAATTGTTTTTTAGGCTTGGAGAGTCAGGACCAAGCTCTTGTATCATCAGTAAAAATAAAAATAAGACAGGAGGTTTCACGTTTTCGTGCGCACATGCGTCCGATTAGTAGCGTTAGGTAACCTTGGCAACTTGAATATACTGGCGCCTACGACATTCTGGAGCATGCGCTCTTATCTGTAGCGGCTTGTATCCTGGGCAACCCTGCCTGAGTATGCCGACGCCTTTGACACGCCTGAGTAGGCGTTCTCATTTGTAGCGTCATCATGTTGACGCCCATAGCACGTCGGAGCATGCGCTCCTGTTTGTAATGGCTGCCGCCTGCAGCTCCATGCGGCGGAACTTCCAGCGACACAGCTGATGTAGGTAATAACCTTTATGCCTTCTATATATAAACGGCAGACTGTATGCACACATTACCCCTGACGAAGCCACCAGTAGGTGGCGACACGCGTTGGGTATTTGTGTAGCCCACACTTAGAGCCAGTCCAGCTGCAGGATTTAACCGCGTACTAGGGGTTGCTGGACTCTTTGGTAATTATATGCCAGTTTACCACTAAGTGGTTATGCTATCTGTTGGCCATTTGGCTGTATCTCCTTTTATGTATGCCAAACTGCTTAGTATACCAGTGATCTAAGTAGCCCTTTATGGCCTATTCATTATTTATACTTACAACCTTTCTCTTAGCCATGTTGCCACATACCTGCCTGTTGATTGGTGGTTGGGGTTTATGGATGCATTCAGTGGGGTGTATGTATTAAGCACCTTAGTAACCCCCATTTCTGCACATGTACCTGCAGGGTTTGCAGTTATTTTGCACTAGAAATTGGCTATTTGTTAAATAAGGATATGCTGTCTATGCAGTTTAGGACGTATTAGGATAACCACTATATTTATCTAGTGACTATAGTGTGGGCTACAAACCCTATTGTGGGTTTTCTGTTTGAATGGCAAAGTGTATGCCTTTTTAATTGTTTTTAACACATGTATGTGGTTTGCTGTATATTTATTGTAGTTTGAATAAAGTTGTGTCCTTACTATTATAGCTTTATTGTTGTGTGGTGATCCTTTATACTATAGACCTAGTCTGTTTTCCTTTTTGCTTTACTGGTTTATTTTAGGTCTGTATGTGATCCCACGAACCGTGGTGCCCCCTTTACACTATCTATAGGGATATGATGTATATAGATGTATTCTTTGATTTATTGCCTTATGTGCCCCCCTCCCCGTACTTTGTATCATTAACCATGATTTTGTCAGCCTGAGTTTGATCCAGATTTTGTACTTGTATGTGTGCCAGCCCGGCCGGGCCACCGCGGACACGGTACTGGTGCACGGTGGTTCCGAGTGCTGGTATAGTCAGACCAAGGGCGCACACCAGTCTTTTCAATTGTGGGGGTTAATAGTAAAATAATAAAAAAGGTTTGTGACTCCAATTGGGAAGTTTGGCCTGTTATGGCAGGGCACTGATGAGAGTCCCTGGGAGTTAGGTGGTGATGGACACTGCCAGATGATTAACCCCTTCCAACTCCTTTCTGGTTCAAGCAAAAGTGCACAATCTTCCACGAACTTACTGCACACAGAACACTCCAGTAACTACTACCAACTCAAAAACTACACAGCTCAACACTTTCCAGGAGGAAGATTCTTTCACCGGCAAGGAAGAAACACCCAGAGTACATGTAGGGAGAGGAGATGATGTCAACAGCTGCAGCTGGGAGCAGTAACCTGTATGCTCCCAGTCAGCATGGATAGAGTCCTTAACCATTTCAGCACTGATGGAAAGGAAATCCATTTAAAATAGGACACGAATCACACCGTCTTTAAAGACCTGCGATTCATTACCGATTGTGACCTTCTAACTCCAGGTCTCCCAGGGGCAGTGTCAGACTGGCCTGGCAGGGTATGTGGGAAATCGATGGTGGGCCCTTGCAGTGGTACCGATAGAGAAGGGAAGAAAAAAAGATGGATATATGGGGGGAGCAAGGATGGATATATAGAGGGGCCAGGATGATATATGGAGGGTCCAGGATGGATATATTGGGGAGCCAGGATGGATATATATGGGGGAGCCAGGATGGATATATGGGGAATCCAGGATGGTTATATGGGGGAACCAGGATGGATATATGGGGGAGCCAGGATAGATATATGGGGGTGTTATAATGGATTCATGGAGGGGCCAGGATAGATATATGGGGGGGGGGGCAGGATGGATATATAGGTTAGCCAGGATGGATATTTGGAGTGACGAGGATGGATATATTGGGGAGCCAGAATGGATATATATGGGGGAGCAAGGATGGATATATGGGGAATCCAGGATGGTTATATGGGGGAACCAGGATGGATATATGGGGGAGCCAGGATGGATATATGGGGGAGTCATAATTAACTTATGGAGGGGCAGGATGGATATATAAGTTAGCCAGGATGGATATTTGGAGTGACGAGGGTGGATATATGGGGGAGCCAGGATGGATATATGTGGGTGTCACAATGGATTCATGGAAGGGTCAGGATGGATATATGGGGTGAGCTGGATGGATATATAGGGGAATCATAGTTAACTTATGGAGGGGCCAGGATGGATATATGGAGGGGCCAGGATGGATTTATGGGGGGCAGGATGGATATATGGGGTAGCCAGGACGGATATATGGGGGATCCAGAATGGAAATCTGAGAGGAGCCAGGATGGATATATGAGGGGGGGGGGGGGGGGGTGCCATTCAGCACTGATGGAAAGGAAATCCATTTAAAATAGGACACGAATCACACCGTCTTTAAAGACCTGCGATTCATTACCGATTGTGACCTTCTAACTCCTGGTCTCCCAGGGGCAGTGTCAGACTGGCCTGGCGGGGTATGTGGGAAATCCCTGGTGGGCCCTTGCAGTGGCCCCGATAGAGAAGGGAAGAAGATGACATCAGGGAGAAAAAAAAGATGGATATTTGGGGGAGCAAGGATGGATATATAGAGGGGCCAGGATGAATACATGAAGGAGCCAGGATGGATACATGGGGAATCCAGGATAGTTATATGGGGGAGCCAGGATGAATATATGGGGGACCCAGGATAGATATATGGGGATGTCATAATGGATTCATGGAGGGGCCATGATGGATATATGGGGGGGATAAGGATGGATATATGGGGGAGTCATAATTAACTTATGGAGGGGCCAGGATGGATATATAGGTTAGCCAGGACTGCAGTGCTAACCACTGAGCCATCGTGCTGCCCATGCTGCTATATACAGAGCTCCTGTGTGTAATGTCATTGGTGATCACTGTATTACCTGTACACTGACACTATATACAGTGCTTCTGTGTATAATGTCTCTGATGATCACTGTATGACCTGTACACTGACACTATATGCAGAGCTCCTGTGTATAATGTCTCTTGTGGTAATAACAGTGTTTGTTAGTATTGTGGTTTGTATTCCTGATCAGTATTATAGTATTCGATCACTACGTGGTGGTAATTTGTGGTCTACTCGCGGTATGGCGGTATTTATCCCCTGTATGTGGTATTATTCAGTCATTGCAGATTGTGAGCCCTTGCGGGCAGGGTCCCCTCTCCTCATGTACCAGTTGTGACTTGTATTGTTTAAGATTATTGTTCTTGTTTTTATTATGTATACACCTCCTCACATGTAAAGCGCCATGGAATAAATGGGCTATAATAATAAATAATAATAATAATTATGTGTGGTAATTTGTGGTCTGGTCACAGTGTGGCAGTATTTGTCCCTTGTATGTGGTATTATTCGGTCACTATGTGGTGGAATATGGAGCCTAACTATGGTATGGCGGTATTTCTCATTGTATGTGGTACTATTTGGTCGCTACATGCTTGTAATATGTGGTATTGTTCAGTCACTATATGGTCTGTTCATGGTGTGGTGGTATTTGTCCCTTGTATGTGGTATTAGTCAGTCACTATGTGGTCAAGTCATGGTGCAGTGATATTTTTTCCCTGTATGTGGTATTATTGGTCTTGATATAGGGGATTGTGTTGTGTATGGCGGTCATTTGTTCTCTCTGATATTAGTGGTGCACTTAAGATGCACTTACAGGGGTTTTCCTGTGAAAAAAGTAATCCCCTCTCCACAGGATTAGTGGTGACGTATTGATTGGTGGGGGACTGACTGCTTGGACCAAGTCGGGAGAATGTGGAACTTTTATCCCCATTAGACTGGAGTGGCATGTTCGATCAATACATTCACTCTGTGGCTGCGAGCTCTGCGCTTGATTTTTTCTGGAAGCTCTAAACAGAATAAATGGAGCTGCGGTCAGACATCCCACATGCCGCTCCATTTTAAAATGTCCTATCAGGGATAAAACTTCCTCATTCTTTTGATCGGTGCAGTTTCTAATGGTCGAACCTAAGCAATCACCTATCCGGTAGAGCCCATGGATTGGTGATAACTTGTTTTAACAAAATAACCCCTTTAATGTAAACTACCATAATTGTACATCCCAGTTATGGGGGCGCACAGTGGATGTACAGGAGCCGCCTGTGTTTTACAGTCGATGCTCCACTATAACAGGGATAATGGCCTACAGATATTTGCATATAGTTGCAGGTGGACCCCTTGGGTCAATTCCCACTGTGGGCCCCAGACACCCCAGTCCGACGCTGTCCTGGGGGACGTGACACCTTTGTGAAACTTAGACAGAATAGTACGAATCTCTCTTATTTACAGTTTGAGGCTTTTTTTATGTGAACTTTTGCCTGCAGGGTGGTGTGAGCTCCGCTTGGGCCACAGCAGGAGGGAAGCAGCTTTGTAATCTCCAGCAAACCCGTAATATAGATGTCACCCGTCACAGAATTTATCTTTGGGGCACATTCTTTGCATAAGTAAATATGGATTATCTTTATCTTGCGTGACTCCATCATGTATCATCTGACAAATTATCTTTTCCTCTGAAATTTTGTAAATTAGGAAGCCTGAAGTGACTAATGCAGTTCCTAGTATGCTAATAAGACCACAGAAACCATTCCACAAGAACTTTCTTACTAGAACATTACTAACCCCACAAAGACTTTATTGATCCTACTAGAGTTTTATTGATCAAATAAGGGCTTTAATAACCCCACAAAGACTTTATTGATCCTACCAGAGTTTTAATGATCAAATAAGGGCTTTAATAACCCCACAAAGACTTTACTGAATGATGTAGAATGTTCCACAATTAATTTAGTATTAAATGTTAATACAAAGATCCAACACAGAAAAAAAACTTTCAATTTTCAGGCTCATTTTCTTCCGACAAGCTCAGCACAAAATCTTTGATTACAATGTTTCACCTTTCTCAGCACAGAATCTCATTAAAAAGGTAAACGTAGAAGTGGTAGAAGACACTTTCTTCTTATTTTCTGACAATAATGATGCAGCTTAAGGGGAATTTCTCAGCAGATTTTTTGTTATGTAAACTGAGAGCAGCATGATGTAGGATCCGAAAGCTTGATTCCAGTGATGTATCACTTACTGGACTGATTGGTGCCCTGGCTCCCCCACCATGCGGCGTCGGCAGGGCTTGTTCATCTCTGGCTGTCCTATAACTATTGTAACGGCAGGCGTGGATCATGCCACAGATGGGGACTCTACACATTACAACCTGATGGCAGCAAAGCTGCTGGGTATGCTGTGAGCTACAGAGGGAGCAGCCCACAAGTATCTCAGGTGTGCTGCCTCCCTAGGTGGGCCATATATTTGTGGCACCCCAGGAGTTCGGGTACCACAGTAGTGCTGTCTTCCTCACGGGGAGGATAGTGCTATCTCTGGAGACAAGTGAGGTTTCCTTTCGTAGCTTTACACACACACAACACCTTCCACTTCCAGGCCTGAGGGGGAGCTCCAAGCCCTGTTTTAGGGCAGCTTCCCTCAATAAAGATCCTGGTTTGGAGGCGGAGACAGCTCAGTTTGTGGTAGAAGTCTGTGTGCGAGGACACACAGGAGTGGAGCACAGAGGAAAGAGAGAGCTCCAGGAAGGCATGAGCAGGCCTCTGAAGAGTATCAGCGCAAGAATCCGGGTACCGGGAGCCTGAGGCTTTTGTGGATTATAAAACACAGAGCAGAACCAGAGTGTATTGTTCTACAAGGACTTTGTCCATAATTACCTGTGGCACAGCAGCACCTAGGAGCCTGGAGTCACCGAGAACAGACCCCAGTTTACACAGCCCGAGCTGCCTGCCATACAGGTACCTGTCCTAGGACAGCAGAACGATTAAAGTCCTTGTTGAGACACTTAGTGGCAGCAGGGACTTAGAGACAGAAAGCGCAGAGTGGTATGCTCCCACCTGAGTTACCCAGGGGAACTTGCTTGTCTCTGGACTGCCCGGACTTCTCTGCCTGCCCTGTGGTCTGGTGCCCTGGACTGTGGATGCTGAGGTCTTCAGTAAAGGTAAAGAGACTGCAACCTTGTGTCCTCGTTCTTCTCTGCATACCACCATCTACACACTGGGAAGCCCTGGGGATACACTTCACCTGTGGGAAGGTATACCATCTAGCTGCCATAACATCACACCAGCGGACCCCTTAAAGCAGCGTCGGTCACCCTGACCGAATACCACAGGTGGCGTCACGAACATAAACCTTATTCCTTTAAAAACCTTTCCCCTTTTACTTGGGCGCCCAGGGCCACGGACCGGGTCACAGCCACCGTGACATCCCCCTGTGAACACCGGACCCAGTACCGAGTACGCTTTTTGCGCTAGCGCAGATGCTCTATCTGCGCTAGCAGTGATGCACCCGGAAACGCTGCAGCCCGCGACCGAGGGTCCATCACAGAATGACGGCACATCGTTAACGCAATCCGATTATGACATGTGTTAGTGATGCGCTACATAGTGGCAGTCAATTGGTGCGCTATCACATCCGTTACATAGCGTTAGTGCCGCTGTATAATGGATGCCGTCAGCGCATTACCATTGACGCAATGTGAACCCAGCCTAAGAGAGCTGCGGTTCATCTGACAGCCAGCAGCTGTGACCGGCGGTAAAAAAAATACCTCTGGTCACAGAGGTATCGGCTGATGAGAGATTACTACTCCCATCAGCCTACGCCTGCTGCAGCTAATAACAGCGAAAGCAGGCGCCTCTGATGGGAGTATTCTTCAGCCAGCATCTGCGTTATAAATAAATAAATATGTTTTTTTTTTTTTTTAAATGACATGTGGTCTTCTCTATTGTTGATAACCAGCATGACAAAATTGACAGTTGCAGGTTGCAACCATCAGCTGTCAGCTTTATCATGGCTGTTTATCAAGAATAGAGGGGTTCCCACTTCATTTTTTAAAATTATTTAAATAAATTATTAAAGACAACTGCGTGAGTTCTCCCCTAATTTGACAACCAGCCAAGCTAAATCAGACAGCTGGAGGCTGGTATTCTCGGGCTGGTAGGGGACCATGGATATTGCCCCAAGACCTAAAGATAGCAGCCCGCAGCCGCTCCAGAAGAGGCACATCTATTAGATGCTCCAATTCTGGTGCTTTGCACAGCTCTTCCCTAACGTCCTGTGGTGGTAGCAAGTGGGGTTAATATTTTTGAGGTTGAAGTCACCTTTGTATTGTCTGGTGACATCGAACCCACAGGTTAGTAATGGAGAAGCATCTATAAGACGCCTATCCATTACTAACCCCATAGTGATATTGTAAATAAAAACACCAAGAATAAAGTCCTTTACTTGAAATAAAAATCCACACCCTGTTTTACAAATTTATTTAAAAACAACAAACACAGTTATACTCACCTTATGCCCATTCCATTGAAGCCCATGTCACCTGCAAAAAAGCAGAAAATAATAAACAACAAATATACTCACCTTATGCCTAATCCACCGATTCCCATGTCCCCTGTAAAAAAAGAAAATTAATAAACAACCATATCAGTTACCTGTCCGAAGTGCATCTAATCCATACTGTCCCACAATTATTTGAATAATTTGGAGAGCATACTTGGAGACATACTTGTTTATTATATGTGGATGTATCCAATAGTAACATAGCATTGTTCACGGATGCTTCAGGTGCACAAGGTTTTGGGGCCATATATAGCACAAAATGATGTGCACAAAAATGGCTAGAAGTGTGACATGCAAGTGGCCTATGTATGAACCTAAAACAACTTGAACTCTTCCCCATAGCTGTGGCATCAGAGGTATAGGGTGAGCTCTTAGCTAAAAGTAAAGTATGTTTTTAGACAGACAACATTAATGTCGTTCAAGCTATTAAGCACTTGACACTGTGTCCTATCTAGTGTCGAGTTTGTTGAGGCATTTACTGCTCCATTGCTCACAATGTAATATTTGGATTAGGGTAGGACACGTCCTGGGAATTACTGCAGGATGCAGACCAGAATGGCACACCCTTTCTGGAATCAATATGGGAGGTAATAACAAGGAACTAATTCCTTTGGTTAAAAATTCCTTAGCCCCATCAAATTGAGCAGCTTATGGTAAGACTTGAGAATAGTGGAACAGACATGCAGGATCATGTTTAAGAATATACCGAATAAATCATCAGGATTATGGATTATGACCAGATTATAGTTCATGCAAGGAGGTTGGTAACTAGCGGTTTCTGGTGCTTATTGAAGGACTAAATATACATACTTGATAAATGCAGATCCATTAGTTGCATCTTGTTGATGGTTTCCAAAATTTTAACATGAAAAAATCTATTAAAATATAAAAATTTAAAAATAGTCAATGAAGATAAACTTATATGGGTGAGTCAACCAAGAAGCTGCGCTTTAGCTATTGCATGTCTCAGGGTGAAAAACCTTTCCTGGTCCAATAGTTGTCATGGACCTAGAACTGATTATTTAAGGTTCTTATCACAGAGACTGTAGACTCAGTAATGCCTTGTTACTGACCCTAAAAGGGCTTTACTGAATCATACCGAAGCTTTACTAAGCCTACAATGACTTTCGTGAGCCTACAGGGGCTTTACTAAGCCTCCAGGTACTTTACTGACCCTACACAGGCTTTTCTGACCTTTTAAGGTCTTATTATAACCCTACAAGGACTTTCTGACCCTACAAGGATTTTTCTGACAGTGTTTTTGGCTTTTATGACCTTACAAGGGCTTTGTTTGACTCTACAAGTACTTTCCGACCCTACAAAAGATTTTTTTTAACCTTTCAAGGGATTTTTATACCCCTACAATGACTTTACTAACCCTGAAAGGCCTTTATTGAATTATATTGATTCTACTAACTAAAAACTACTACTACTAACCCAACAATGACTAACGTGAGCCCACAAAGGGTTTACTAACCCTACAGGAAACTTAGTAAACCTAAAGTTTTTTCTTGCAATGTTAGCAGGGGGTTAATCAGCGTGATGTCCACAAAGAGCAACAGAGAATGTTCATTTATTAACCCCTTCACCCCAAAGCCTGTTTTCACCTAAGTGACACGGCCAATTTTTACAATTCTGACCACTGTCACTTTATGAGGTCATAACTCTGAAACGCTTCAACGGATCCTGGTGATTCTGAGATTGTTTTCTCGTGACATATTGTCCTTTATGATAGTGGTAAAACTTCTTCGATATGACTTGCATTTATTTGTGAAAAAAACAGAAATTTGTCGAAAATTATGAAAATTTAGCAATTTTCAAATTTTTATTTTTTATGCCCTTAAATTAGAGAGATATATCACATAATATAGTTAATAAACAACATTTCCCACATGTCTGCTTTATATCAGCACAATTTTGGAAACATAATTTTTTTTTGTTAGGGAGTTATAAGGGTTAAAAGTTGACCAGCGATTTCTCATTTTTGCAACAAAATTTGCAAAACCATTTTTTTTATGGACCACCTCACACTTGAAGTGACTTTGAGGGGTCTATATGACAGAAAATGCCCAAAAGTGACACCATTCTAAAAACTGCACCCCTCAAGGTACTCAAAACCACATTCAAAAAGTTTATTAACCCTTCAGGTGCTTCACAGGAATTTTTGGAATGTTTAAAAAAAATTGAACATTCAACTTTTTTTTCACAAAATTTTTACTTCAGATCCAATTTGTTTTACTTTACCAAGGGTAACAGGAGAAATTGGACCAAAAAAGTTGTTGTACAATTTGTCCTGAGTACGCCGATACCCCACATGTTGGGGTAAACCATTGATTGGGCACATGGCAGAGCTCGGAAGGGAAGGAGCGCCATTTGACTTTTCAATGCAAAATTGGCTGGAATTGAGATCGGAACCCATGTCGTGTTTGGAGAGCCCCTGACGTGCCTAAACAGTGGAAACCCCCACAACTGACACCATTTTGGAAAGAAGACCACCTAAAGAACTTATCTAGATGTGTGGTGAGCACTTTGAACCTCCAAGTGCTTCACAGAAGTTTATAATGTAGAGCCGTAAAAAAAAATTAATATTAATTTTCACAAAAAATGATATTTTTGCCCCCAATTTTTTATTTTCCCAAGGGTAGCAGGATAAATTGGACCACAAAAGGTATTGTGCAATTTGTCCTGAGTACGCTGATACTTCATATATGGGGATAAACCACTGTTTGGGCGCATGGCAGAGCTCGGAAGGGAAGGAGCGCCATTTGACTTTTCAATGCAAAATTGGCTGGAATTGAGATCGGAACCCATGTCGTGTTTGGAGAGCCCCTGACGTGCCTAAACAGTGGAAACCCCCACAAGTGACACCATTTTGGAAAGAAGACCCCCTAAGGAACTTATGTAGATGTGTGGTGAGCACTTTTAACCCCCAATTGTTTCACTAAAGTTTAGAATGTAGCGCTGTGAAAATTAAAAAATAATTTTTTCTTTCCACAACATGATGTTTTAGCCCGCAATTTTTTTTTCCCAAGGGTAACAGGAGAAATTGGACCACAAAAGTTATTGTCCAATTTGTCCTGAGTACGCTGATACCCCATATATGGGGGGGAACCACTGTTTGGGCGCACGGCAGAGCTCGGAAGGGAAGGAGCGCCGTTTGAAATGCAGACTTAGATGGATTGGTCTGCAGTTGTCATGTTGCATTTGCAGAGCCCCTGATGCACCTAAACAGTAGAAACCCCCCCCACAAGTGACCCCATATTGGAAGCTAGACCCCCCCCCACGGAACTTATCTAGATGTGTTGTGAGAACTTTGAACCCCCAAGTGCTTCACTACAGTTTATAACGCAGAGCCGCGAAAATAAAAAATATATTTTTTTCCACGAAAATTAAATTTTAGCCCTCATGTTTTTATTTTCCCAAGGGTAAGGCTGGTTTCACACTTGCGTTTTTATCTGCATGCGTTTTTTTAAAACGTATTTAAGTGCCACGTATTTCACGTAAATGCCACGATATTTCAGTGCCACGTATTTCAGTGCCACGTATTTAAGTGCCACGATATTTCAAAGACGTGGCACTGAAATATCGTGGCACTGAAATAACGTGGCACTGAAATATGTGGCACTGAAATACGTGGCACTGAAATATCGTGGCACTGAAAGACATGGCACTGAAAGACGTGGCACTGAAATATCGTGGCACTGAAAGACGTGGCACTGAAATACGTGGCACTGAAATATCGTGGCACTGAAATACGTGGCACTGAAATATCGTGGCACTGAAAGACGTGGCACTGACATATCGTGGCACTGAAAGACGTGGCACTGAAATATCGTGGCACTGAAATACGTGGCACTGAAATACGTGGCACTATGACTGTCAGAAAATGTTCATTAAATGGTTAGGGGTGAGTTTAGGGGTAGGGTTAGGGTTAGGGTTTGGATCCCTTTATCACCTTGATGGTGGTGGGTGACTTTTCAGTGTGTGTTCTGTTTTTTTTCTATAAAAACGCATGCGTTTTTTACGCAAACAAACGCGTTGAGATCGGATGCCATGTCGCGTTTGGAGAGCCCCTGATGTGCCTAAACAGTGAAAACTCCCCAATTCTAACTGAAACCCTAACCCCAACCCTAACCCTAGCCCTAACCCTAGTCCTAATCCTAGCGCTACTTTCACACTAGCGTTTTTTTGCATACGTCGCAATGCGTCGTTTTGGCGAAAAAACGCATCCTGCAAAGTCATCTGCAGGATGCGTTTTTTCCTCATAGACTAACATTAGCGACGTATTGACACACGTCGCAAGCATCATGCGACGGTTGCGTCGTGTTGTGGCGGACCGCCGGCAGCAAAAAACGTTACATGTAACTTTTTTTGTGCCGACGGTCCACCATATCCGACCGCGCATGCGCGGCTGGAACTGCACCCCCACCTCCCCGCAACTCACAATGGGGCAGCGGATGCGTGGAAAAACAGCATCCGCTGCCCCTGTTGTGCGGCGCTTGCACAGTATGCGTCGGTATGTCGGGCCGATGCAGCGCGACGGCCCCGTACCGACGCTAGTGTGAAAGTAACCTAACGGGAAAATGGAAATAAATATATTTTTTTAAATTTTATTATTTTTCCCTAACTAAGGGGGTGATGAAGGGGGATTTGATTTACTTATATAGCGTTTTTTGGGCGGATTTTTATGGTTGGCAGCCATCACACACTAAAAGACGCTTTTTATTGCAAAAAATAGTTTTTGCATCACCACATTTTGAGAGCTATAATTTTTCCATATTTTGGTCCACAGAGTCATGTGAAATCTTGTTTTTTGCAGGACGAGTTGACGTTTTTATTGGTACCATTTTCGGGTACTTGACATTTTTTGATCGCTTTTTATTCCGATTTTTGGGAGGCGGAATGAACAAAAACCAGCAATTCCTGAAATTCTTTTAGGGGGGGCGTTTATACCGTTCCGCGTTTGGTAAAAAGGATAAAGCAGTTTTATTCTTCGGGTCAGTACGATTACAGCGATAACTCATTTATGTAATTTTTTTATGTTTTGGCGCTTTTACACAATAAAAACTATTTTATATAAAAAAATAATTGTTTTTGCATCGCTTTATTCTGAGAGCTATAACTTTTTTATTTTTCTGCTGATGATGCTGTATGGTGGCTTTTTTTTTGCGGGACAAGATGACGTTTTCAGCGGTACCATGCTTATTTATATCTGTCTTTTTGATCGCGTGTTATTCCACTTTTTGTTTGGCGGTATGAGAATAAAGCGTTGTTTTTTGCCTCGTTTTTTTTTTTTTTTTTACGGTGTTCA